>NC_053393.1:39064587-39682996 GCF_905171765.1 Bufo bufo | reverse complement strand
CTTTATTTCTGTGTTCAAAAACACATTTCCAATCAATTTCATTTTTTTTTTAACGGGGACTGATTATATCCAAACTAGCAGCATTTATACGTGATTACTACACCAGTAGACAGCGTAGCACACAAAAGTATCTAGGAGTGATAACGAATTTAGGCCCAAATCTGTTTCCCTACTTGACACGTTTTTAATCAAAAAAATTTTTTGGGGGTGGGGGTTGTTGATCATATTCAAGCTAGCAGCATATATACAGTCAGGTCCATAAATATTGGGACATGGACACAATTCTAACATTTCTGGCTCAGTACACCACCACAATGGATTTGAAATGAAACTAACAAGATGTGCTTTACCTGCAGACTGTCCGCTTTAATTTGAGGGTATTTACATCCAAATCAGGTGAACGGTGCAGGAATTACAACAGTTTGCATATGTGCCTCCCACTTGTTAAGGGACCAAAAGTAATGGGACAGAATAATAATCATAAATAAAACTTTCACTTTTTAATACTTGGTTGCAAATCCTTTGCAGTCAATTACAGCCTGAAGTCTGGAACGCGTAGACATCACCAGACGCTGGGTTTCATCCCTGGTGATGCTCTGCCAGGCCTCTACTGCAACTGTCTTCAGTTCCTGCTTGTTCTTGGGGCATTTTCCCTTCAGTTTTGTCTTCAGCAAGTGAAATGCTCAATCGGATTCAGGTCAGGTGATTGACTTGGCCATTGCATAACATTCCACTTCTTTCCCTTAAAAAACTCTTTGGTTGCTTTTGCAGTATGCTTTGGGTCATTGTCCATCTGCACTGTGAAGCGCCGTCCAATGAGTTCTGAAGCATTTGGCTGAATATGAGCAGATAATATTGCCCGCAGTGATCGTTTAAACACAATGTTTGATAACACCGTCAATTGTGCGTTTCCCATAGCTATGTACGTCAGTGTCACTCACACATCGTTTATTATTGCTGTCATTGGGTTCCAGAGCTTGGGGGGGGGGAGGCAATTCATAAAAAATACACAAAAAGAGATAGCAAATTTTCCTAAAAATTGAGTCCTAGGAGGCTGGGGGGGGGGGGGGGGGGGGTATATACTAACTTTCAGCAACTTCTGTTCAGCCTTAACTGATTTGGTTCTGAACCGGACCTAAAACAAATCTCGACTGGATCGCTCATCTCTTGGTCCGCACGAAATGCGGATGCAACACGGAGAGCATCGTTATTTTGACTATCCGCAATTTGCGGACTGCAAAATACATACATGGAATAAATGAATGAACGAACGACTGAATGAATGAAAAACGAATGAATGAATTTTAATACAATTGTAAAATAGTTTAGAATGAATAGGAAAGACAAAATGAAAAAGTTAATGAAAAAATGAGAGTGAAAGGAATGGCCATAACATGAATGGATACAACACTTAACGTATGACTAAACCAATGAATGAATGGAGGAAAAAAATGAGTGAATGCATTTTAATGAATTTGTAGTGAATAATGAATTAGGAATGAAATAACTCAACAGTGAATGAAACAAAATAGTGAAAGTTAAGGCCACAGAATGAATGAATAAACCAATGAACGAACTGATTGAATTTAAGTAAATAAATCAATAGATTACTGTAATAAAAAAAATTATCTGTGAATGAAATTGTAAAACAGCGATAAATGAATATGAATGAAATAGAAAATGAAAGAGTGAATGAAAACGTTAAGCAAAAGTTAAGGTCATGGAACGAATGAATGAATGACTAAAACTGGTGAATGAATTTGAATGAAGTTGTAAAATAGTGAAAAATGAATATGAATGAAATAGAGAGCAGACTGTTAAAACGTCTATAAGAGTAAAAACTAGTGATAGTTAGGCTGGGCTCACACCTGAGCGTATTCGATAAGCGCTGTTTCCAGGCGTTTTTATCGGGCGTTTTTGAGGCGTATTTTGGTGCGTTTTTGTATTTTGGAAACGCGCGTTGTACGCGCGTTCTTGCTATTGACCACAGAGGCGTACAATGAAAAACAGAGGTGTTACGCGCGACAATACGCCCCAAAGAAGCTCCTGTACTTCTTGGGGCGTAGGGCGTTTTACAACGCGTTCGTACGCGCTGTAAAACGCTCAGGGGAGAACCATGCCCATAGGGAAACATTGGTTTTTGCCTGTTGAGCGTAGGAACGCGCTGTAAAATGCTCGGGTGTGAACCCAGCCTTAAGGCTACAGAATGAACAAATGAATGAATGAAATCAAGGGAATTAACAGATGAATGAAAAAAACAACGAGTGAGTAAATGCATAAAACGAATTGAATATAAACCGAACAGTGAATAATGAATAGGAATGAAATGTTGTGTAACTATCATTAATGAAAGTGGTGAAAGGAAAGTAAAAGGAATGCATGAATGTATGAAGGAAAGACATAATGTATAAAAATAAATAAATACAATGTATTCCATGAATTACTATATTGATATTAACCCTTGCTGAGGTCTCCCCTCCCTTGGCTGCATCTTCCTGAATAATGGCGGCATCTGTTGAGCTTTGGCGCACCTGTCAGCATGTTAATGTGATCTGCCTAACAAGCAGTGAAACACTTGGAGCAGCGGCAGCAGACGCCATGTTGGGGGCGTTATAATACGGTGATTGTGTCTGCTCCGGCTGCACCTTGTCATGGGCCCGGGCCTGGAGGTTCCGGCAGCACAATCAGGTAATGAAAGTGATTTTTCTTTCTCTTTCTGTCATGCTGCTGCTGCTGCTGCTGCAGGGATCACAGGGCGCTGCTATCAGAGAGCGTTTATCTAATCTCAGTGCTGGAGTCTTGTAATTAGAAGTCGCAGATAAGGAAAGGAATTATCACTCAAGGAAATGCTGAGTGCGACCGGTACACCTTCATTGTGTATTTATCCTTTCTATGAACTAGTCTGCATTTTCTTGAAAAATCCACCGTACATTCTGTACCTTTGCAATTATTTTTTTTTCATTGACCCAATGCATCTAAATTGTAAAATAAAGCAAATTTTCAAATAGTCTAGATTTAAAGGGCATCTGTCAGCAGTTTTGTACCTATGACACTGGCTGACCTGTTACATGTGCGCTTGGCAGCTGAAGGCATCCGTGTTGGTCCCATGTTCATATGTGCCCGCATTGCTAAGAAGAACGATGTTTTAATATATGCAAATGAGCCTCTAGGAGCAATGGGGGCGTTGTCATTACACCTAGAGGCTCTGCTCTCTCTGCAACTGCTGCAACCCCTGCACTTTGATTGACAGGCAATGTAAATGTCATTGCATCTGGCCCTGTGAATCATAGAGCAGAGGGCGCGGCAGTTGTGGAGAGCAGAGCCTCTAGTAATGGCAACTGAACCTAGAGATAGGGACCCGCACCCATCAGACAACGGGGGAATATTGTAGCGTTATGCGCCGATTGTCTGAGATGAGAATATTCCTTTAAGAGAGACCGTCTGTTGCGCTAAAACAGGAAGTTATAGAGCCAGGACAGGAAGTATAACCTATGGATCACCTTCAAAAAATAGATCCAGAAAGCCATTACCACTTTTTTTAATAATACAAAATTACATAAAAAGTTCATGTATAGGTTATTATGTGATTAAAAAACTGTTGTATCATTCTAAACAACCCTCCACGTCGTGTCCCATCAGTCCTCTAAGCCTTCCCTCTTTGGACCAATATGACCCTCCTATCAAGCTACTTTTTTTTTTTCAAAACCGTACTGGCGTTCACAAAGAATCATGTAGGGGAATATATATAAATATAGCGTCCCAGGCCCCGTGAGAAGACCTGTCAACAGTTCAAGCCTCTAGAACTGAAGGTGTCTAGTGAATTAATAGCCACTATCAGCTCCTCTTCCCATTCATTCTGGAGAGGTGTTGTCTGCTCTCACACAGGGTCTGGTCGTCACCGCCGCTTCTTATAATTCCCCTTTGCTATGCTGTCAACACCGGTAATGGGGGCCGCAACCTGGTAAGAATGAACTCTGTATGGGAGAACTTCAGGCACCAAAGATATGCAAGTTCTCCTGCATATCAGTATATGTGCCTTAGCATAGCCCAGTACATATATCTTAAAATACCATGACAAAAAATTGCAATTAAAAACAGTAGAACATAAAAACACAACATAAGTCATAAATGAGAGGAGGTCCTCATATTGTGATGTCTGTCAAACACACAGCCACTTGTTACTGGTGTAATTGGAATCTGAGCAGTAGTTCCCAGCTGGGTGATGTGCTGTGTATATGGTAGGCAGCAAAAGTGACAACTCACTTAACATGTAGCATAATAGAATAACATAATATTGTGGAGTTTTATCAATATAATCATGCCTGGTGAAACAAGATCCAAGATCTAAGGAATGATCCATTAAAAGCCTTTATCTATATCAAAGAAAAACTGGAGCACTTATAATATTATGTTACATCTTAAGTGAGTTGTCACTTTTGCTGCCTACCATATACAGTGCCTTGCAAAAGTATTCCCCCCCCCTGACTTTTTTCCTGTTTTGTTACATTACAGCCTTAAGTTCAATGTTTTGTTAATCTGCATTTTATGTGATGGATCAGAACACAATAGTCTAAGTTGGTGAAGTGAAATGAGAAAACTATATAAGTAAAACAATTGTTTAGAAATAGAAAACAGGAAGCCCATAAAAAGCTCTGGTGCAACCAATTACCTTCAGAAGTCACATACCGTATTTTTCGCCGTATAAGACGCACTTTCCCCCCCCCCCCCCCCAAAAGTAGGGGGAAAATAGCAGTGCGTCTTATACGCCGAATGCTGCTGATTTTGCTGAGTTTTCAATGGCGGGTGTATCAGCTGTGAGGGAGGCGGGACTGGGGGCCGGCATCTGCTTTTATAATGACAGCGGGGCCCGTGCAGTGACAGTATTCTACTACACGGGCCCCGCTCACTGTATAATCCTATGTCTAATAGTTAATTGTAATTGTATGTAATCACATAAGGAGCGCTGTGTATTACCGGTACTTACAACTACAAGCGCTCGCCGCTAGGTAGGTAGCAGAGAGGAGGGAGGAGGCAGGCCGGGAGGACGGACGCTGGCAGTGTGAGTCAAACGTCATGCGCCGCCCACTTTATGAATGAAGCAGCGCCAGCGTCCGTCCTCCCGGCCTGCCTCCTCCCTCCTCTCTGCTACCTACCTAGCGGCGAGCGCTTGTAGTTGTAAGTACCGGTAATACACAGCGCTCCTTATGTGATTACATACAATTACAATTAACTATTAGACATAGGATTATACAGTGAGCGGGGCCCGTGTAGTAGAATACTGTCACTGCACGGGCCCCGCTGTCATTATAAAAGCAGATGCCGGCCCACAGCGTGTATTGAGGGTCATTCACTACAGGGACACTTATGGAGGGGATCTGTGGATGACACATAGCATAAGATGCTATATATGTGTCATCCACAGATCCCCCCCATAACTGTCATACACAGATCCTCATAACAGTGCCATCCAGAGACCCCAACAAGAGCCACCCACAGATCCCCCATAAGTGTCACCCACAGATCCCCCATAAGTGTCACCCACAGATCCCCCATATGTGTCACCCACAGATCCCCCATATGTGTCACCCACAGATCCCCCATAAGTGTCACCCACAGATCCCCCATAAGTGTCACCCACAGATCCCCCATAAGTGTTACCCACAGATCCCCCATAACAGTGCGTCACCCACAGATCCCCCATAACAGTGCACCATCCACAGATCCCCCATAACAGTGCCATCCACAGACCACAATTAGTTCAAAACCCACCAAAAGCACACCTTTTGGTTCAAAATATTTTTTTTCTTATTTTCCTCCTCAAAAACCTAGGTGCATCTTATGGGCCGGTGCGTCTTATGGGGCGAAAAATACAGTAATTAGTGAAATGATGTCACTTGTGTGCAACTAAGTATCACATGATCTGTCATTACATATACACACCTGTTTTGAAGGCCACAGAGGCTGCAACACCTAAGCAAGAGACATCACTAACCAAACACTGCCATGAAGACCAAGGAACTCTCCAAACAAGTAAGGGACAATGTTGTTGAGAAGTACAAGTCAGGGTTAGGTTATACATTTTTTTTCCAAACCTTTGATGATCCCCAGGAGCACCATCAAATCTATCATAACCAAATGGAAAGAACATGGCACAGCAGCAAACCTGCCAAGAGACGGCCGCCCACCAAAACAGGGCAAGGAGGGCATTAATCCGAGAGGCAGCACAGAGACCTAAGGTAACCCTGGAGGAGCTGCAGAGTTCCACAGCAGAGACTGGAGTGTCTGTACATAGGACGACAATAAGCCGTACGCTCCATAGAGTTGGGCTTTATGGCAGAGTGGCCAGAAGAAAGCCATTACTTTCAGCTAAAAACAAAAAGGCAAGTTGTGAATTCGTGAAAAGGCCTGTGGGAGACTCCCAAAATGTATGGAGGAAGGTGCTCTGGTCTGATGAGACTAAAATTGAACTTTTCGGCCATCAAAGAAAACGCTATGTCTGGCGCAAACCCAACACATCACATCACCCAAAGAACACCATCCCCACAGTGAGACCTGGCGGTGGCAGCATCATGCTGGGGGGACTGGGAAACTGGTCAGAGTTGAGGGAAAGATGGATGGTGCTAAATACAGGGATATTCTTCAGCAGAACCTGCCCCACTCTGTGCGTGATCTGAGGCTAGGACGGAGGTTCACCTTCCAGCAGGACAATGACCCCAAACACACGGCTAAAGCAACACTTGAGAGGTTTAAGGGGAAACATGTAAATGTGTTGGAATGGCCGAGTCACAGCCCAGATCTCAATCCAATAGAAAATCTGTGGTCAGACTTAAAGATTGCTGTTCACAAGAGTAAACATCCGACCTGAAGGAGCTGGAGCAGTTTTGCAAGGAGAAATGGGCAAAAGTCATAGAGACTTATCCAAAGCGACTTGAAGCTGTGATTGCCGCTAACGGTGGCTCTACAAAGTATTGAATTTAGGGGGGTGAATAGTTATGGACATTGACTTTTTCTGTTATCTTCAAAGTTGTGGGCATGTTTTTAAAATTAAATAATGCAAATCCTCAAACAATCCATGTTAATTCCAGGTTGTGAGGCACCAAAACATCGGGGGTGAATACTTGTGCAAGGCACTGTACACAGCACACCACCCAGCTGGGAGCTACTGCTCAGATTCCAATTACACCAGTAACAAGTGGCTGTGTGTTTGACAGACATCACAATATGAGGACCTCCTCTCATTTATGACTTATGTTATGTTTTTATATTTTTATGTTCTACTGATTTAAATTGCAATTTTTTGTTATGGTATTTTAAGATATATGAACTGGGCTGTGCTAAGGCACATACATAGGGTGTTATAATAAACGATTTACAGAATTTAAAAGTCTCTGAGCAATCCTAGATGAAGTGTGCCTATCTAACAATATAAATTATATATAACCACATTGTGATAGGGTGGAATCATACAGATAGAGCACCCGGTCTGATACTACCAGACGGTGAGCCGCTAGTCTAATATATTACAAATATTTTAAGGTACAAATTGCACAAAATAATGAAGATATGGTCTAATATATACGTAGAAACCAGACAGACACTTTAGTACGGAGCAATTTAGTAAATGTATTAATGCACATTTATGCATTAATTTCTCAGGTCAAAAAGAGGGACATTTAAGGATCAAAGAGGGACAAAGGGACTTGGGTCAAAAAGAGGGACACTTGGGAGGTATGCGAATACACTGCTGGGCAGAAGCCTTCGCCTAGTAGTGTGAAAACATAAACAAAAAGCCCTGCGTTGGGCAAGGGAGATCATCGGAGCATGAAATGCTCTTAATGCTAATATCACAGGGCCTTCCTGGGTGAAAATGTGGAGGGACGCTCTTTGTAACCATTTTCCACTCTGACCAAGAAATAAGGATCCTTAAAGGGGTTGCCCGGGTTCAGAGCTTAACTCAGAATGGAAAGTGGTTACAAAGAGCGTCCCTACACTGTGCACAGTCAGGACAGTGCAGCGCGGGCCCGGAGAAGACCAGGGAGCGGTGAGTACAGCCAGCTATCACTCACCGCTCTCTGCAGCTCCTTTATAATGAAATTGCCCATAGGTATTCGCTTTATAAGACCCACTGCCATTCCCCCCCCCCCCCAAAAAAGTGCACCTTATAAAGCAAAAAATGCTTTTGGAGCATGGGAGGAAACTCAGGCAAACACGGGGAGAACATAGAAACTCCTTGGTCGGATCGTCATGCTGCCACAACTGCCTCTTGTGCTACTAGTTACATTGCGTTTGACTAGAACTGTGACTTACGTATCAGGCAACATTGTATTAGATACAGTGCAGAAACCCAGATACTGCCAATGAGTTCACTATAACAATATGCTACATGTATTACATTATTTCCTTAAAGAAGAATTTGTATCCCTCATACAATACACAGTATAGAAGAGAGGAGGTTGACCTACACTGGGAGTGTTTATTCTGCCCTGTCAGCAAACTTCACTCCACTATGTTTTATTGGTCGCCTTTGGAAGCCATTCATAGTCATTCCCTATTCTGTGAATGTTCTTCCTACATAAACTGTTAACTGTTTAGTGACCGGCTGTTTCTGGTTTGCATTTCTTATTTTTTCAGGCAAACAAAGTAAAACAATAATAGCAATAAAAGTTAACTTATATCCAGGGATTGTCCAGGATTAGAGAAACATGGCTACTTTCTTCCAAAAACAGCACCACACCTGTCCTCAGCTTCAATGGAGCTGAGCTGCAATACGACACACAACCCATGGACAGGTGTGGCGCTGTGTCTAGAAGAAAGTAGCTATGTGGGTTTTTTTTGTTTTGTTTTTTACTTGGAACAATCCTTTTAAGGTATTTGTAGAATTAAAGGGGTTGTCCCACGAAAAAAAAAAGAATTCTACAGTTTTCAAAACAGCACCTGGATCTGAATACTTTTGTAATTGCATGTAATAAAAAATGATTGTTATTCAATACAATATATCAATATAGCGCCATTTGCTGTTTTTTTTTTCTTATTTGACCTGCTCACTGGAATGGTCACACATGCTCAATTTCATCCTTCAACTGCCCCCTGAGCTGTGATAGGGAGAGCATGGACACGCCCCCTGAGCTGTGATAGGCAGAGCATGGACACGCCCCCTGAGTTGCAGCAGAAAAGACACTCCCCTTTAGCTGTCAAATCGATATTAATCTAGCAGAGCAATGGATGGGGAGATCTCTGGATCCATGTGAGGTACAGGGCTGGGTCTAGCTTTGTTAGAAAGAGGTTTTTAATTTTTTACATTAATCATGGGAAAAGCCCTTTTAATAAAGAATTTTTAACAAATAAAAATGCTTAGAGGTGGTCTGTCCATACTCAAATTAATATCAGCAGATCCCACCCATATCAACAGAATCTGTTAATATACTAATGTGTATGGGATGCATACACTCACCTAAAGAATTATTAGGAACACCTGTTCTATTTCTCATTAATGCAATTATCTAGTCAACCAATCACATGGCAGTTGCTTCAATGCATTTAGGGGGGTGGTCCTGGTCAAGACAATCTCCTGAACTCCAAACTGAATGTCATAATGGGAAAGAAAGGTGATTTAAGCAATTTTGAGCGTGGCATGGTTGTTGGTGCCAGACGGGCCGGTCTGAGTATTTCACAATCTGCTCAGTTACTGGGATTTTCACGCACAACCATTTCTAGGGTTTACAAAGAATGGTGTGAAAAGGGAAAAACATCCAGTATGCGGCAGTCCTGTGGGCAAAAATGCCTTGTGGATGCTAGAGGTCAGAGGAGAATGGGCCGACTGATTCAAGCTGATAGAAGAGCAACGTTGACTGAAATAACCACTCGTTACAACCGAGGTATGCAGCAAAGCATTTGTGAAGCCACAACACGCACAACCTTGAGGCGGATGGGCTACAACAGCAGAAGACCCCACCGGGTACCACTCATCTCCACTACAAATAGGAAAAAGAGGCTACAATTTGCACGAGCTCACCAAAATTGGACTGTTGAAGACTCGAAAAATGTTGCCTGGTCTGATGAGTCTCGAATTCTGTTGAGACATTCAAATGGTAGAGTCCGAATTTGGCGTAAACAGAATGAGAACATGTACCCATCCTCTGATGGCTACTTCCAGCAGGATAATGCACCATGTCACAAAGCTCAAATCATTTCACATTGGTTTCTTGAACATGACAATGAGTTCACTGTACTAAAATGGCCCCCACAGTCACTAGATCTCAACCCAATAGAGCATCTTTGGGATGTGGTGGAACGGGAGCTTCGCGCCCTGGATGTGCATCCCTCAAATCTCCATCAACTGCAAGATGCTATCCTATCAATATGGGCCAACATTTCTAAAGAATGCTATCAGCACCTTGTTGAATCAATGCCACGTAGAATTAAGGCAGTTCTGAAGGCAAAAGGGGGTCCAACACTGTATTAGTATGGTGTTCCTAATAATTCTTTAGGTGAGTGTATAACCCTACCTCATCAGCAGATGTCTGGATTAGACATGTTGGATTTTCTATTCTATAGGGAGGTAAGTCACTCCCCCATGCAAAAAATATTCCAAGCCCAGGTCTATGTGGAAAAAAAATGGATATAACCACTGGATAAAACTTCATCGAACCAGCCTCATAGACATGTATTAGGACAGAGCAAAGGCTTCCGTTTTCCTTTCTGTCCTAAAATTCCATTATATTCTGTAATAACTCTGAACCTATAGCGGAATTCCCTCGCCAATGTGAACCTACCAATACAGAAGATGTTGGGGAAAAGAAATGGCCGGTTATTTCAACACGTCCAATTCTTTGTTCAGTTGGTGGAGAACTATCTAAAGCAGGGATCAGCAACCTCCGGCACTCCAGATGTTCTGAAACTACAATTCCCAAAATGCTCCATTCACTTTTATAGGAGTTATAAGAACTGCTGAGCATGTTTGCATGCTGGGAGTTGTAGTTTCACCGCAGCTGGAGTGCCGAAGGTTGCTGATCCCTGATCTAAAGTATTTCATCAACTTTGTTCAAGGGGTGTGAAAGTTTGAAACCTGTGGCGTTGGGAAGACCTCGGAGGATGCTGTGAACAGCCAAACCTTCCAAGTGAAGCACAAACGACTGGACTTATAAGAAAGCCTAAAACAATTATGTTTGCACAAGTTGAAGGAAATCATTGAAGAGGATTAATGACAGAAAGATGGATGGAGACGAAGGCAGAAATCAAGAAATGATCAAAATCTGAATACCCTAAGAGAAAACAAGACATTCTTCAGAAATAGTGTTTCCTGGTATTATTTGGATGTAGCCATTTCATCAAGAAATCTGCTTCTATAAAAACCGTCACCCTGGTGATCATCATCAATAACCTTTTATCATCAAGGCAAGTAGCCCTCCACTTTAGAAGGGTTCTGAGCAGGGCAACCCCTCGATGAAGTTCATATTCCTTAACAGAAGTTGTCTTGAGAAATTATAACTTTTTTCAAAATTTCTTCTTTATATTTTGCTGGTTTCAGGTGGTGACTTCATCAACATTGGTGTCATATGAGATCCCTAGGCATCTGTTCAGAAATGGTTAAACAAAGAATCCTATTGCACACAGTTTATAGCATATTTCCATCTCCTACTTCCTGCACTGTTTAAAAGGCACATACATATAAAACTCAGAGGCAACAATGTGTTACAATATTTTCCGCATAAAACCAAGCTACTAAAATAAACAAGGAATCCATCACTCTAAAGAGACCAATGAAACTTGGAGCTTCATTTCCAAAAGACAATGTATTAAACAACTTTTTCTAGCTAATACAATTCTGAAACATGGTTTGAGCAGATCCCAGCAACTAGACATTTTCCTTTGCACCTGTAAGATGTGTTATATGTTGTTAAAGGGGTTTTCCAGGCTTTTAATATTGATATTGATCGTGCCCCCTATAATGCTGCCCCCTATGTATAAGAATATAACTACTATAATACTGCTCCTATATACAAGAATATAACTACTATAATACTGCTCCTATATACAAGAATATAACTACTATAATACTGCTCCTATGTACAAGAATATAACTACTATAATACTGTTCCTATGTACAAGAATATAACTACTATAATACTGCCTCCTATGTACAAAAATATAACTACTATAATACTGCCTCCTATGTACAAGAATATAACTACTATAATACTGCTCCTATGTACAAGAATATAACTACTATGATACTACTCCTATGTACAAGAATATAACTACTATAATACTCTTCTATATACAAGAATATAACTACTATAATACAGCCTCCTATGTACAAGAATATAACTACTATAATACTGCTCCTATGTACAAGAATATAACTACTATAATACTGCTCCTATGTACAAGAATATAACTACTATAATACTGCTCCCTATGTACAAGAATATAACTAATATAATACTGCTCCTATGTACAAGAATATAACTACTATAATACTGCCTCCTATGTACAAGAATATAACTACTATAATACTGCTCCTATGTACAAGAATATAACTACTATAATACTGCTCCTATGTACAAGAATATAACTACTATGATACTGCTCCTATGTACAAGAATATAACTACTATAATACTGCCTCCTATGTACAAAAATATAACTACTATAATACTGCTCCCTATGTACAAGAATATAACTACTATAATACTGCTCCTATGTACAAGAATATAACTACTATAATACTGCTCCCTATGTACAAGAATATACTGTAACTAATATAATACTGCTCCTATGTACAAGAATATAACTACTATAATACTGCTCCTATGTACAAGAATATAACTACTATAATACTGCTCCCTATGTACAAGAATATAACTACTATAATACTGCTACTATGTACAAGAATATAACTACTATAATACTGCCTTCTATGTACAAGAATATAACTACTATAATACTGCTCCTATGTACAGGAATATAACTACTATAATACTGCTCCTGTGTACAAGAATATAACTACTATAATACTGCCTCCTATGTACAAGAATATAACTACTATAATACTGCCTCCTATGTATAAGAATATAACTACTATAATACTGCCTCCTATGTACAAGAATATAACTACTATAATACTGCCTCCTATGTACAAGAATATAACTACTATAATACTGCCTCCTATGTACAAGAATATAACTACTATAATACTGCCTCCTATGTACTAGACTATATCTACTATAATACTGCCTCCTATGTACAAGAATATAACTACTATAATACTCTTCCTATGTACAAGAATATAACTACTATAATACTCTTCCTATGTACAAGAATATAACTACTATAATACTCTTCCTATGTACAAGAATATAACTACTATAATACTGCCTCCTATGTACAAGAATATAACTACTATAATACTGCTCCTATGTGCAAGAATATAACTACTATAATACTGCCTCCTATGTACAAGAATATAACTACTATAATACAGCCTCCTATGTACAAGAATATAACTACTATAATACAGCCTCCTATGTACAAGAATATAACTACTATAATACTGCCTCCTATGTACTAGACTATATCTACTATAATACTGCCTCCTATGTACAAGAATATAACTACTATAATACTCTTCCTATGTACAAGAATATAACTACTATAATACTCTTCCTATGTACAAGAATATAACTACTATAATACTGCCTCCTATGTACAAGAATATAACTACTATAATACTGCCTCCTATGTACAAGAATATAACTACTATAATACTGCTCCTATGTGCAAGAATATAACTACTATAATACTGCCTCCTATGTACAAGAATATAACTACTATAATACTGCCTCCTATGTACAAGAAGATAACTACTATAATACTGCCTCCTATGTATAAGAATATAACGGTACATACTCAGATTGGGTCACTGTCACTAGTGGAGTACCTCAGGGGTCAGTATTGGGCCCTATTCTCTTCAATATATTTATTAATGATCTTGTAGAAGGCTTGCATAGTAAAATATCAATTTTCGCAGATGACACTAAACTGTGTAAAGTAATTAACACTGAAGAGGACAGTATACTACTACAGAGGGATCTGGATAGATTGGAGGCTTGGGCAGATAAGTGGCAGATGAGGTTTAACACTGAGAAATGTAAAGTTATGCACATGGGAAGGAATAATGCAAGTCACCCGTACATACTAAATGGTAAAACACTCGGTAACACTGACATGGAAAAGGATCTAGGAATTTTAATAAACAGCAAACTAAGCTGCAAAAAACAGTGTCAGGCAGCGGCTGCCAAGGCCAATAAGATAATGGGTTGCATCAAAAGGGGCATAGATGCCCGTGATGAGAACATATTCCTACTACTTTACAAATCACTGGTCAGACCACACATGGAGTACTGTGTACAGTTCTGGGCTCCTGTAAACAAGGCAGACATAGCAGAGCTGGAGAGGGTCCAGAGGAGGGCAACTAAAGTAATAACTGGAATGGGGCAACTACAGTACCCTGAAAGATTATCAAAATTAGGGTTATTCACGTTAGAAAAAAGACGACTGAGGGGAGATCTAATTACTATGTATAAATATATCAGGGGGCAGTACAGAGATCTCTCCCATCATCTATTTATCCCCAGGACTGTGACTGTGACGAGGGGACATCCTCTGCGTCTGGAGGAAAGAAGGTTTGTACACAAACATAGAAAAGGGTTCTTTACGGTAAGAGCAGTGAGACTATGGAACTCTCTGCCTGAGGAGGTGGTGATGGTGAGTACAATAAAGGAATTCAAGAGGGGCCTGGATGTATTTCTGGAGTGTAATAATATTACAGGCTATAGCTACTAGAGAGGGGTCGTTGATCCAGGGAGTTATTCTGATTGCCTGATTGGAGTCGGGAAGGAATTTTTTATTCCCCTAAAGTGAGGAAAATTGGCTTCTACCTCACAGGTTTTTTTTTGCCTTCCTCTGGATCAACTTGTAGGATGACAGGCCGAACTGGATGGACAAATGTCTTTTTTCGGCCTTATGTACTATGTTACTATGTTACTATGTTACTACTATAATACTGCCTCCTATGTACAAGAATATAACTACTATAATACTGCCTCCTATGTATAAGAATATAACTACTATAATACTGCCTCCTATGTATAAGAATATAACTACTATAATGCTGCTCCTATGTACAAGAATATAACTACTATAATACTGCTCCTATGTGCAAGAATATAACTACTATAATGCTGCTCCTATGTACAAGAATATAACTACTATAATACTGCCTCCTATGTACAAGAATATAACTACTATAATACTGCTCCTATGTACAAGACTATATCTACTATAATACTGCCTCCTATGTACAAGAATATACCTACTATAATACTCTTCCTATGTACAAGAATATAACTACTATAATACTGCCTCCTATGTATAAGAATATAACTACTATAATACTGCCTCCTATGTACAAGAATATAACTACTATAATACTGCCTCCTATGTATAAGAATATAACTACTATAATGCTGCTCCTATGTACAAGAATATAACTACTATAATACTGCCTCCTATGTACTAGACTATATCTACTATAATACTGCCTCCTATGTACAAGAATATAACTACTATAATACTCTTCCTATGTACAAGAATATAACTACTATAATACTCTTCCTATGTACAAGAATATAACTACTATAATACTGACTCCTATGTACAAGAATATAACTACTATAATACTGCCTCCTATGTACAAGAATATAACTACTATAATACTGCTCCTATGTGCAAGAATATAACTACTATAATACTGCCTCCTATGTACAAGAATATAACTACTATAATACTGCCTCCTATGTACAAGAATATAACTACTATAATACTGCCTCCTATGTATAAGAATATAACTACTATAATACTGCCTCCTATGTACAAGAATATAACTACTATAATACTGCCTCCTATGTACAAGAATATAACTACCATAATACTGCCTCCTATGTATAAGAATATAACTACTATAATGCTGCTCCTATGTGCAAGAATATAACTACTATAATACTGCTCCTATGTACAAGAATATAACTTCTATAATACTGCCTCCTATGTATAAGAATATAACTACTATAATGCTGCTCCTATGTACAAGAATATAACTACTATAATGCTGCTCCTATGTACAAGAATATAACTACTATAATGCTGCCTCCTATGTACAAGAATATAACTACTATAATACTGCTCCTATGTACAAGACTATATCTACTATAATACTGCCTCCTATGTACAAGAATATACCTACTATAATACTGCTCCTATGTACAAGAATATAACTACTATAATACTACTCCTATGTACAAGAATATAACTAGTATAATACTGCTCCTATGTACAAGAATATAACTGCTATAATACTGCTCCTATGTACAAGAATATAACTACTATAATACTGCTCCTATGTACAAGAATATAACTACTATAATACTGCCCCTATGTACAAGAATATAACTAGTATAATACTGCTCCTATGTACAAGAATATAACTACTATAATACTGCTCCTATGTACAAGAATATAACTACTATAATACTGCCTCTATGTACAAGAATATAACTAGTATAATACTGCTCCTATGTACAAGAATATAACTACTATAATACTGCTCCTATGTACAAGAATATAACTACTATAATACTGCTCCTATGTACAAGAATATAACTACTATAATACTGCTCCTATGTACAAGAATATAACTACTATAATACTGCTCCTATGTACAAGAATATAACTACTATAATACTGCCTCATATATACAAGAATATAACTACTATAATACTGCCTCCTATGTACAAGAATATAACTACTATAATACTGCTCCTATGTATAAGAATATAACTACTATAATACTGCTTCTGTGTACAAGAATATAACTACTATAATACTGCCTCCTATGTACAAGAATATAACTACTATAATACTGCCTCCTATGTACAAGAATATAACTACTATGATACTGCCTCCTATGTACAAGAATGTAACTACTATAATACTGCTCCTATGTACAAGAATATAACTACTATAATACTGCCTCCTATGTACAAGAATATAACTACTATGATACTGCCCCCTATGTACAAGATTATAACTACTATAATACTGCTCCTATGTGCAAGACTATAACTACTATAATACTGCTCCTATGTACAAGAATATAACTACTATAATACTGCTCCTATGTATAAGAATATAACTGCTATAATACTGCCTCCTATGTACAAGAATATAACTACTATAATACTGCTCCTATGTACAAGAATATAACTACTATAATACTGCCCCTATGTACAAGAATATAACTACTATAATACTGCTCCTATGTACAAGAATATAATTACTATAATACTGCTCCTATGTACAAGAATATAACTACTATAATACTGCCTCCTATGTACAAGAATATAACTACTATAATACTACTCCTATGTACAAGAATATAACTACTATAATACTGCTCCTATGTACAAGAATATAACTACTATAATACTGCTCCTATGTAGAAGAATATAACTACTATAATACTGCCCCTATGTACAAGAATATAACTGCTATAATACTGCTCCTATGTACAAGAATATAACTACTATAATACTGCTCCTATGTACAAGAATATAACTGCTATAATACTGCTCCTATGTACAAGAATATAACTACTATAATACTGCTCCTATGTACAAGAATATAACTACTATAATACTGCCCCATATGTACAAGAATATAACTACTATAATACTGCTCCTATGTACAAGAATATAACTACTATAATACTGCTCCTATGTACAAGAATATAACTACTATAATACTGCCTCCTATGTACAAGAATATAACTAGTATAATACTGCTCCTATGTACAAGAATATAACTGCTATAATACTGCTCCTATGTACAAGAATATAACTACTATAATACTGCTCCTATGTACAAGAATATAACTACTATAATACTGCCCCTATGTACAAGAATAAAACTAGTATAATACTGCTCCTATGTACAAGAATATAACTACTATAATACTGCTCCTATGTACAAGAATATAACTACTATAATACTGCCCCTATGTACAAGAATATAACTAGTATAATACTGCTCCTATGTACAAGAATATAACTACTATAATACTGCTCCTATGTACAAGAATATAACTACTATAATACTGCTCCTATGTACAAGAATATAACTACTATAATACTACTCCTATGTACAAGAATATAACTAGTATAATACTGCTCCTATGTACAAGAATATAACTGCTATAATACTGCTCCTATGTACAAGAATATAACTACTATAATACTGCTCCTATGTACAAGAATATAACTACTATAATACTGCCCCTATGTACAAGAATATAACTAGTATAATACTGCTCCTATGTACAAGAATATAACTACTATAATACTGCTCCTATGTACAAGAATATAACTACTATAATACTGCCCCTATGTACAAGAATATAACTAGTATAATACTGCTCCTATGTACAAGAATATAACTACTATAATACTGCTCCTATGTACAAGAATATAACTACTATAATACTGCCCCTATGTACAAGAATATAACTACTATAATACTGCTCCTATGTACAAGAATATAACTACTATAATACTGCTCCTATGTACAAGAATATAACTACTATAATACTGCCTCATATATACAAGAATATAACTACTATAATACTGCCTCCTATATACAAGAATATAACTACTATAATACTGCCTCCTATGTACAAGAATATAACTACTATAATACTGCTCCTATGTATAAGAATATAACTACTATAATACTGCTTCTGTGTACAAGAATATAACTACTATAATACTGCTCCTATGTACAAGAATATAACTACTATAATACTGCTCCTATGTACAAGAATATAACTACTATAATACTGCCTCCTATGTACAAGAATATAACTACTATAATACTTCTCCTATGTACAAGAATATAACTACTATAATACTGCTCCTATGTACAAGAATATAACTACTATAATACTGCTCCTATGTACAAGAATATAACTACTATAATACTGCCTCCTATGTAAAAGAATATAACTACTATAATACTGCTCCTATGTACAAGAATATAACTACTATAATGATCTTTTTATTTAAAATCAAGCAACAAAATATTACAATATATTTACAATAAAGTCATCGAAAATAAATGAAATAAAGTTACATCACATAAACATTACAAACATTATACAGATGCTGACACATGGATGTTCCTCCACTACACATTATTGCAGTTATTTTTCTCAACTTCTATCCTATCACACAATAATTTATCTCCAGCAAAAAGGACCAGAAAGACGACTCTTGTCTCCCGGCTGCAAACTCATGAGCATTGCTCTTCAGATAAGTCTCCTGTATGGATGGAGAAGACATCAGATCTCTCCTGAGAAACTCGCCTGCCGCCTGTTCTTAGTCTTTACACTGTTCACATTAAGAGGGTTTTTTTTTGTTTTTTTTTTGCAGTTTTATTCAGGTCACTTAAACTTCTTTGCCCTTTTTTTCCTCCTCCCACTGCTGTGACCTGTAGAGCCCCATCTTTTGGTGGACACTGAGGAAACAGGATCTTCTTTCTGAGGGTTATCCTCAGGATTGAGTGAATGAACTTGCTCCATTTGTGCCTCTTCCTTCTGATCTTCTTCTCCTAGTGCACTGTAACGTCCAGAAGCTACTTCCAGCACCGATGGCTCAGGTGTTCTCTTCACTGTGCTGTTTTTCCTTTTTACTGTCTGGAACCCATCATCATCCACACTGGTCTCTATGTCTGGACCAGCTGGCTCTGTGGACATAGTCTCTGTGGCTGGATCAGTTGGTTCTACACGTGTGACCCCGGCAGGGTTAGCTGGTTCTGTAGACACGCAGGGCCTCTCTTCAGGTGGTTTGGTGGCAGCTGGTTCTTCAGGCGTTGTTTGCTTTTGTTTTAGTAATTCATTCATAACTTTTTTGAATATTTTGCTTCTTGGAAGGAATTTCTCTTCGGTGGCTGGTGATATTTTTGAAGCAGCACCCATGGGTGGCACATCAGTCTCTACAGCAGGGTCACTGGTACCTTGCCTTCTAGCATCATTGGGATTGACAGTTTCTGGGACTACATCTGTAGTTGTAGGGACATCCTCCTGGTCTTCCTCCATGTTTTCTGTGAACATCTCCTCAGTAATCTTGTTGTGTTCTGCGTGCGGACAGTCCCGGAACGTGTGGCCCTGTCCTAAGCACAGGTTACAGATGACCGGGCCTGTGCACTCGTCCTTTACATGCCCCAACTGTCCACATAACGAGCACTTGGTGTGAGAGCAGCTGTGGGCGAAGTGTCTGCCCCCACATCTATGGCACAGGCGCGGCTGCCCAGGGTAATAACATATCCCTCTCTCAGAGCCCAGGTAGAAGGAGTGCGGCAGATGGCTGGTCACCCCGTTGTGTTGGACGAGCTGAACTCTGACAGTGTAGCCCCCATTCCATATACCCTCCTCATCATAGATTTTTGCTGGCCGGCTTTCTACTATACACTGTCTGTTCAGCCAGAGCTCCAGATCGGCCAGCGCGACCTCCTCTGACTGGAAGAGGACAGTGGCCGTGACCACCTGGGGCCTAGACAGCTGGATCACTCTGATGTGCTCCCAAATCTTGTTCTCTTTAGTATCATTATAAATGCTCCAGAATAAATCCAGACTGTACTGAAGCTTAAAGCTGACATCATAATATCTGGTGGAAGGAATATGGATCAGAGCGTCCACCTCAGAAGCCTTAAACTTCATGAACTCTTTCAGAAGAACTTTCCCAATATGAAGTCTGGAGGGGATGTTCTCCTCTGGTCCTGTGAACCTGATTCTGACTGCGTTCCTCCTCTGAGGTGGGGGGTTCGCCGGCCTGGTGACATTAGAGAACAGTCTCCTGTACTGAGGTTCTTCAGCAGATGGATCAGTACTCGGCCGCTCCTCAGCTGCAGATAGTCCTGCCTGCACTGTGGAGAGCTGAGGGTCCTGTACAATGTCTGTAACCTCTGCTGCACGCTGTGCAGTTGCTTTAATATGGGGAACATTGTCACTCGCAGCACTGAGCGGGGTCTCACTGACAATATCAGCACATAAAGAGTTTTCTTGCTGAATCACAGGACTGACACTAGAATTCAATTCATCAGTGCTACAAACAAAGTCCACTGTGCTTAACCCCTTGCTGTCTGGCACACTTTGTTCTGCAGCATCTGAAGAGGTTGATGGCTCAGACCCCAAACATGGTTCACACAAGAGCTGTGATCCTCCAGTCTCTGCACCCCCACATATTATAGGGCTCCTCTGCTTCACAACATTGCGACCAGTCTCATATTCAGTTTCTTTTTTTCTAAGAATTTCTCTCCTTTTCACAACTTGGGCTCTAGATTGTTTCTTTTTGTCACTTGCCCAGTTTTGTATTTTAGATATTATACTTTTATCTTCCTCCAGACTCCCCTTCAGTACAGCCAGCTCACGTGTGCAATCATCCAGACACTCACACTTCATCAGCTTTGTTTTAGGATCAGACTCTTTGCTAATTTCATCTCTTAATCTGTGGATCTTCATTTCAAGTTTAAATACATTTTTCCTGGTCACATTTATGTTTAAGTCAGAAACATTGCTGCATTCAGAAGACTCACCAGCCACCATTTCCAAACTCTCCTCTCCATGCTGCAGGCCACACTCCAGGCTCTGGGCTTTCCCAGGATCATCAGCCCAGCTTCCCTCTGCTCCACCTGGGTCAGAAGCCATGCCCCCTCCCTGCAGGGAGCTCAGCACCACACGTCTATCCTCTCCTATGGACAAGAATAGAACTACTATAATACTGCCTCCTATGTACAAGAATATAACTACTATAATACTGCCTCCTATGTACAAGAATATAACTACTATAATACTGCTCCTATGTACAAGAATATAATTACTATAATACTGCTCCTATGTACAACAATATAACTACTATAATACTGCTCCTATGTACAAGAATATAACTACTATAATACTGCTCCTATGTACAAGAATATAACTACTATAATACTGCCTCCTATGTACAAGAATATAACTACTATAATACTGCTCCTATGTACAAGAATATAACTACTATAATACTGCTTCTATGTACAAGAATATAACTACTATAATACTGCTCCTATGTACAAGAATATAACTACTATAATACTGCCCCTATGTACAAGAATATAACTACTATAATACTGCCTCCTAGGTACAAGAATATAACTACTATAATACTGCTCCTGTGTACAAGAATAGAACTACTATAATACTGCCTCCAATGTACAAGAATATAACTACTATAATACTGCTCTTATGTGCAATAATATAACTACTATAATACTGCCTCCTATGTACAAGAATATAACCACTATAATACTGCTCCTATGTACAAGAATATAACTACTATAATACTGCTCCTATGTACAAGAATATCACTACTATAATACTGCTCCTATATACAAGAATATAACTACTATAATGCTGCCTCCTATGTACAAGAATATAACTACTATAATACTGCTCCTATGTACAAGAATATAACTACTATAATACTGCCTCCTATGTACAAGAATATAACTACTATAATACTGCTCCTATGTACAAGAATATAACTACTATAATACTGCCTCCCATGTACAAGAATATAACTACTATAATTCTGCTCCTATGTACAAGAATATAACTACTATAATACTGCTCCTATGTACAAGAATATAACTACTATAATACTGCCTCCTATGTACAAGAATATAACTACTATAATACTGCTCCTATGTGCAAGAATATAACTACTGTAATACAGCCTCCTATGTATAAGAATATAACTACTATATTACTGTCTCCTATGTACAAAAGTATAACTACTATAATACTGCTCCTATGTATAAGAATATAACTACTATAATACTGCTCCTATGTACAGGAATATAACTACTATAATACTGCCTCCTATGTATAAGAATATAACTACTATAATACTGCTCCTATGTACAAGAATATAACTACTATAATACTGCTCCTATGTACAAGAATATAACTACTATAATACTGCTCCTATGTACAAGAATATAACTACTATAATACTGCTCCTATGTACAAGAATAGAACTACTATAATACTGCTCCTATGTACAAGAATATAACTACTATAATACTGCTTCTATGTACAAGAATATAACTACTATAATACTGCTCCTATGTACAAGAATATAACTACTATAATACTGCCCCTATGTACAAGAATATAACTACTATAATACTGCCTCCTAGGTACAAGAATATAACTACTATAATACTGCTCCTGTGTACAAGAATAGAACTACTATAATACTGCCTCCAATGTACAAGAATATAACTACTATAATACTGCTCTTATGTGCAATAATATAACTACTATAATACTGCCTCCTATGTACAAGAATATAACCACTATAATACTGCTCCTATGTACAAGAATATAACTACTATAATACTGCTCCTATGTACAAGAATATCACTACTATAATACTGCTCCTATATACAAGAATATAACTACTATAATGCTGCCTCCTATGTACAAGAATATAACTACTATAATACTGCTCCTATGTACAAGAATATAACTACTATAATACTGCCTCCTATGTACAAGAATATAACTACTATAATACTGCTCCTATGTACAAGAATATAACTACTATAATACTGCCTCCCATGTACAAGAATATAACTACTATAATTCTGCTCCTATGTACAAGAATATAACTACTATAATACTGCTCCTATGTACAAGAATATAACTACTATAATACTGCCTCCTCTGTACAAGAATATAACTACTATAATACTGCTCCTATGTGCAAGAATATAACTACTGTAATACAGCCTCCTATGTATAAGAATATAACTACTATATTACTGTCTCCTATGTACAAAAGTATAACTACTATAATACTGCTCCTATGTATAAGAATATAACTACTATAATACTGCTCCTATGTACAGGAATATAACTACTATAATACTGCCTCCTATGTATAAGAATATAACTACTATAATACTGCTCCTATGTACAAGAATATAACTACTATAATACTGCTCCTATGTACAAGAATATAACTACTATAATACTGCTCCTATGTACAAGAATATAACTACTATAATACTGCTCCTATGTACAAGAATAGAACTACTATAATACTGCTCCTATGTACAAGAATATAACTACTATAATACTGCTTCTATGTACAAGAATATAACTACTATAATACTGCTCCTATGTACAAGAATATAACTACTATAATACTGCCCCTATGTACAAGAATATAACTACTATAATACTGCCTCCTAGGTACAAGAATATAACTACTATAATACTGCTCCTGTGTACAAGAATAGAACTACTATAATACTGCCTCCAATGTACAAGAATATAACTACTATAATACTGCCTCCTATGTGCAATAATATAACTACTATAATACTGCCTCCTATGTACAAGAATATAACCACTATAATACTGCTCCTATGTACAAGAATATAACTACTATAATACTGCTCCTATGTACAAGAATATAACTACTATAATACTGCTCCTATGTACAAGAATATAACTACTATAATACTGCTCCTATGTACAAGAATATAACTACTATAATACTGCTCCTATATACAAGAATATAACTACTATAATACTGCCTCTACAGTATGTACAAGAATATAACTACTGGAATTTCTGTGTGACATGAAAGGCTCGTTAAGTCAGGAGGAGTGTGTGACGTAAATCTATATCTTTTT
Organism: Bufo bufo; assembly: GCF_905171765.1. Classification (NCBI taxonomy): domain Eukaryota; kingdom Metazoa; phylum Chordata; class Amphibia; order Anura; family Bufonidae; genus Bufo; species Bufo bufo. The sequence goes on along the minus strand of NC_053393.1, from coordinate 39,658,145 downwards.
CGCTTTTATTGTTTCTATAAAGGACAGAAATTGTCACGAGGTGAATGAATGTGAAATACATGTACATATTGCTGGGCTCTGCTGTTGTTACTGTCACTCTTGTAAATGGCGGTTTGTCTTCTTCCCTATTTATTCCACCCTGTATATAAGGCATGAGATGATTTCCAAAATCCCTCTCTTGTTCCCCTTTATTTTATCATTTAGAACATAAAACACTCTGACCTTTTACAAGGTTCACTTTTTTGAGGAGAGCAAGAATGTTAATCCCGTCTCAGCACTTTACGGGGCATCATTAGCATACAAATAGGCCATCAATAACCAATTATAATCTTCATCTTGGAAAGCAGAGACTGCGAAAGTCACACAAGAACCGCAATAACCGGCAGCGAGGAACTGCTCAGATGAGCGATGAGCGAGTGTCACACGAGGAGATTAAACACATTGTACCGGAACATACACAAAACTGCTTCACGCATGAGATACCCAGAAATATCACACAACTTTATTACTACCACGGTCTTATATGATCTATCTATCTATCTATCTATCTATCTATCTATCTATCTATCTATCTATCTATTATCTATCTATCTATCTATCTATCTATCTATCTATCTATCTATCTATCTATTATCTATCTATTATCTATCTATCTATCTATCTATCTATCTATCTATCTATCTCATATCTATCTATCTATCTATCTATCTATCTATCTATCTATCTATCTATCTATCTATTATCTATCTATCTATCTATCTATCTATCTATTATCTATCTATCTATCTATCTATTATCTATCTATCTATCTATCTATCTATCTATCTATCTATCTATTATCTATCTATCTATCTATCTATTATCTATCTATCTATCTATTATCTATCTATCTATCTATCTATTATCTATCTATCTATCTCTCTATCTATCTATCTCATATCTATTATCTATCTATCTATCTATCTATCTATCTCATATCTATCTATTTATCTATCATCTATTATCTATCTATTTCATAACTATTTATGTATCTCATATCTATTTTTCTATATTTCTATCTATCTACGGTATCTATCTCCTCTCCTAGCAGCTATTTTGCAATTTTCGTCCTGTCAATATCCACATATTTACCAGTGTTAAAAACAAACATTTAGGCTACTTTCATACTAGCGGCACGGACCTCCGGCAGGCTGTTCCAACGGGTGAACAGCCTGCCGGATCCGTCCTGCTGCTAGTGACCGTGTGCCCCCGGACTGCCGCTCCGTCCCCATTGACTATAATGGGGGCGGGGGCACACGCTGTAGTTTTATTACGGCAGCCTATCGCCGTGCGCTTCCGTGCCTCACCAGAACTCCGCACCCACCCCCATTATAGTCAATGGGGACGGAGCGGCATATCTTTGTATGGATCAGTTGGGGTTAAAGTTTCCTGACTCTGCCCCTGTAGGAGATTAGGTGTTGGACTTAGGTCTGCCCCTAGCTCAGTCAGTCAGTTTCTACCTGAGGAAACGAGAGAAGTTACATGTGTTCACTTCTCAGAGGACTAGGCCTGGACTCCAGAAACTCACTATCTCTGGGAGATCCACAAAGTGAAAACCATCTCTACTTTATCGTACTGCAGGGAAAGTGAAAGGAAGAACTAGACGAGCCAGAATCTGCATGGACGAGCACTGGAGTCAGTCAGTAAGGTATTTGCTGTATAACGCTGATGGAGACTTTACTGCAGTGAGAGGGACACTGATGAAACACCCTTCGCTATATCTTAATCCTGTGCCCCTCTGTGTTTTGATACCTTTGAATGTACTACAACTCCCATTCTGCACTTCAGCATGTAATGGTGAGAAGAAAGGCGCTACAAAAATGTAGGTGCGCTCACCTATCTAGAAATGATGAGTGCACTGGAGAGGTAGGACACGTCAATGAAATTAGTGGTCGTTGCAGCCGGTGCCGAGGTGTTTGGATGAACACCTCCGGACAAGAGGGATGGTTGGTTGGACTCTCCCAGACCACCTGATTCTGAACTTTAATAAAGAGAGACTTCTTTACCTTCTACATCTGGCCTAGTTACTGACTCCAGCACCCTTTGCCGGCCACTGCATCTACATCTCCTGCCTTGTATCCCCACCAAATCCACAACATCGAGAGCACCCAACTACCATCAGGCAGGAGCCCCAACATCAGGATGTGCCCTGAGGGACGAAAGAGTGTGCCCTCCTAGCATACCCTGGCCCTAGGGAGCATCGATGTAAGGATTGCCACTGGGAATGATTATTGCAGCCAGAGCCACTACCACTCCTATCCTCTGCTCCACTCCTCCAGGGCTTGTGGAATAAGACTCCATTGCAGCCTGTTTTGTAGGATTGTCCTAGTATGTATCCATAACTTAGTTTATTTTTTCGTCAACATAGCTAAATGAGTATTTTTTTGTTTTTGTTTATTTTTGTGGGATTCCTTTTTTTCTTCTCATGTTTTATATAAAGTATTGGGAAACTTTTTAAAAAGTATTTGCGGGATAGAATGGAAAAATAAATGTATCTGCACCATTGCTTTAGTTTATATGGCTTTCACCATGAACTGTAAATGATAAAATAATCTTAGTCTGAAGGTCAGTATGATTCCAGCTTTACCAAATATACATATAGTACATATAAGTTTCTTATATATTAAATATTTTTAAAAGTTCATTTATTTTTAACTTTTTTTGTGAGGTCTTATTTACTGTGTCAGATGAATATTGCAATATTGTTATCTGACGACACGGGTGATACCAATGACCTTTTACATCTGTTTATTTTTTTAATTTGAAATGGATTTTTTTTTTAATTCTTAACATTTGTATTTATATATTTTTTTTAAATTATCAACCTGTTTTTATACTTTTTTTTAGGGGACTTGTGTAATTCTGTATCACAGTGTATTGCGCTTTTACCTTTATACCCTGTTTCTGGGTGGGTGCCATAGGACTACTAAGGTTCCATAATAACCACTTGGCACCCCACTATTGCATTCGGGCAGTGGTGGTCTTGGGATGGAGGTAGCCTCCTCCCTTTATCTAACCCTTCAGATGGTTTGGTCACTGTTGACACAATCAGCACAATCATGGCCGACATCTGTGCCATTCAATCCCAAGATGTGTGCAGGGGCAGACAGGGAAATTACCGGGTGGGTCGATGCCCATGGGGCTCATGAGCCCTCCTCAAGGACACCTGCTGGGTACAGGCTCGGACTGGCCGACAGGGGAACGGGGGAATCCGGGCCCCTGAGAAAAGTGAGCCCCCTGTTCACCAACACAGCAACTTAAATAACCTATATTAATATAAAAAACTGGGTAGACTATGCAGTTTGTTATTATAGACGAATTGGAAGGTTAAGATGGCCTCTAAGAATAGATGCGAGGCAGCCAGAACCCTCTTCCCTGGGACCCCCTTTTGAAGTTGTTGCAGAGACCCCTATAAGCAATCATCTTATAGCGTGTTGTTGCTGTCTGCTCCTGTGTGGGCAGGTAATATTGTCATGTCGCTGTACAGTGGGCCCCCAGAATGAAATTCACTGGTGAGCCCCAGGAAACCCAGTCCGACACTGGCTAGGTATATAACAATTTGATGCTCCAGGTGTTTAAGCCACAGGTTCCCTCCTGAATTAGGCTGTTCTCAGGAAGGTGACATACTTTAATACTGCAGCGGGGATGGTAATATATTGTGCTGCACTGTGATATTTGGTTCTGCTGGGGCGGTATACTGTGCTGCACTGTGGTATCTGGTTCTGTTGGGGCAGTATATTGTGCTGCACTGTGGTATTTGGTTCTGCAGAGGCAGTACATTGTGCTGCACTGTGGTATTTGGTTCTGCTGGGGCGGTATATTGTGCTGCACTGTGGTATCTGGTTCTGTTGGGGCAGTATATTGTGCTGCACTGTGGTATTTGGTTCTGCAGAGGCAGTACATTGTGCTGCACTGTGGTATTTGGTTCTGTTGGGGCAGTATATTGTGCTGCACTGTGATATTTGGTTCTGCTGGGGCGGTATATTGTGCTGCACTGTGGTATTTGGTTCTGTTGGGGCAGTATATTGTGCTGCACTGTGGTATTTGGTTCTGCTGGGGCAGTATATTGTGCTGCACTGTGGTATCTGGTTCTGTTGGGGCGGTATATTCTGCTGCACTGTGGTATTTGGTTCTGTTGGGGCGGTATATTATGCTGCACTGTGGTATTTGGTTCTGCAGAGGCAGTATATTGTGCTGCACTGTGGTATTTGGTTCCGCAGAGGCGGTATATTGTGCTGCACTGTGGTATTTGGTTCTGCTGGGGCAGTATATTGTGCTGCACTGTGGTATTTGGTTCTGTTGGGGCGGTATATTGTGCTGCACTGTGGTATTTGGTTCTGCTGGGGCGGTATATTGTGCTGCACTGTGGTATCTGCTTCTGTTGGGGCGGTATATTGTGCTGCACTGGGGTATATGGTTCTGTTGGGGCAGTATATTGTGCTGCACTGTGGTATTTGGTTCTGTTGGGGCAGTATATTGTGCTGCACTGTGGTATTTGGTTCTGTTGGGGCGGTATATTGTGCTGCACTGTGGTATTTGGTTCTGCTGGGGCGGTATATTGTGCTGCACTGTGGTATCTGGTTCTGCTGGGGCAGTATATTGTGCTGCACTGTGGTATCTGGTTCTGCTGGGGCGGTATACTGTGCTGCACTGTGGTTTTTGGTTCTGCTGAGGCGGTATATTGTGCTGCACTATGGTTTTTGGCTCTGCTGAGGCGGTATACTGTGCTGCACTGTGGTATCTGGTTCTGCTGGGGCGGTATATTGTGCTGCACTGTGATATTTGGTTCTGCTGAGGCAGTATATTGTGCTGCACTATGGTATCTGGCTCTGCTGGGGCAGTATATTGTGCTGCACTGTGGTATTTAGTTCTGCTGGGGCGGTATATTGTGCTGCACTGTGGTATCTGGTTCTGCTGGGGCGGTATATTCTGCTGCACTGTGATATCTGGTTCTGCTGGGGCGGTATATTGTGCTGCACTGTGGTATCTGGCTCTGCTGGGGCGGTATATTGTGCTGCACTGTGGTATCTGGCTCTGCTGGGGCAGTATATTGTGCTGCACTGTGGTATTTAGTTCTGCTGGGGCAGTATATTGTGCTGCACTGTGATATCTGGTTCTGCTGGGGCAGTATATTGTGCTGCACTGTGGTATCTGGCTCTGCTGGGGCAGTATATTGTGCTGCACTGTGGTATCTGGTTCTGTTGGGGCGGTATACTGTGCTGCACTGTGGTATCTGGTTCTGCTGGGGCAGTATATTGTGCTGCACTGTGGTATCTGGTTCTGCTGGGGCGGTATATTGTGCTGCACTGTGGTATCTGGTTCTGCTGGGGCGGTATATTGTGCTGCACTGTGGTATCTGGCTCTGCTGGGGCAGTATATTGTGCTGCACTGTGGTATCTGGTTCTGCTGGGGCGGTATATTGTGCTGCACTGTGGTATCTGGTTCTGCTGGGGCGGTATATTGTGCTGCACTGTGGTATCTGGCACTGCTGGGGCGGTATATTGTGCTGCACTGTGGTATCTGGTTCTGCTGGGGCAGTATATTGTGCTGCACTGTGGTATCTGGTTCTGCTGGGGCGGTATATTGTGCTGCACTGTGGTATCTGGTTCTGCTGAGGCGGTATACTGTGCTGCACTGTGGTATTGCTGGCCCCTGCTTCTGTGTCCCTTGCTGTCTGTGTCACTCCTCCTTGTGTCAGTTTGGAATCGCCCACGACATGGGGCCACTTTAAGTTCCCAGTGCGCTCCTGGATGTACGTGTATGTCCAATGTCTGGAGGGGGTTAAAATCCAATTTCTTTCATTTCTCCGCATTTACAAGAATGTTAGACTATGAATTCACAGATAATTGGGGAGTAGTCCACCCTTATAGCAATGCTGAGAGTTGCTGTGATTACCCTGTAGCTAGCACGCTTCCTTCTGTCTACGCCGGGCCGATGCACTAAGCGGCAGATGTTTCCCACGAATCCCTCACTGACTTCGGGGGACCCCGCAGCTTTCCGAGATGATGTTTATTTTACTTATTAACGCGCGCTGTCTGCTTAAAACAAAGAGAAGCAGAATTCATTCATCACCCAACCCCGAGGACGCAGCGCGCAGAAACCTCCCCCCCCCCCCCCCGCTAACGATACAGTGTCATTAACTATGCACATGAAAAACGGCAACGTAGAAGCAGAAATGATGCCTAGTATTTGCATATTATATTGGATACAAAGCTAATTAAAGGGGAACGCCGTGCAGCTGCTTGGGCTTCGTTGTGTCAGTCCCAGTGGTCGGATCCCCACCTATCAAATATATGTCAATTCTAAGGCTAACCCATAATTGTTGTAAGTCCAGAGAACTTCTTTAAACTAGTGATAATGGCAGCTTTAGGCCTCCTGCACACGATACGGGCACCGTTCCGTGTGCATTCCACATCACGGATGCGGACCCATTCACTTCCATGGGTCCGCAAATCCGGAGATGCGGAACGGTGCGTAACAGAAGCACGGAACGGAACACTACGGAAGCACTACGGAGTGCTTTCTGGGGTTTCGTTCCGTGCCTCCGCACAGCTCTATCTTTTTGCGGAAGGGACGGATTGCGGACCCATTCAAGTGATGAGTCTGCGATCCCCATGCAGCTTCGCAATTTGCGGTCCACAGCACGGGCACGGGCTTCACATGGTCGTGTGAACAAGAAGTTAGTCAGGGACCATGCCAAAGAGGTTGCATGAGATTAAAATAACATGGCTGCTTCCTTCCAGAAACAGCGCCACTCTTGTTTATGGGCTGTGGCTGGTATTGCAGGTTAGCTCTACTTACCTGTATAATGCTTTTAGTATACTCCCTGACTAAAAATGATCTTACACATAAGATTAAAAAGGTTCTTCTTAGGATAGCCTATTAATGTTTGTTTGATTGGTGGGAGTCTGACCTCAGGGATCCACACCAATCGGCCCGATGGAGAGGATGTGTTTAATGGGTCATCACACTACCACTCTTATTCATGGGCTTGAATCTTGCAATACCACATATGGCCTATTGACAAGAGTAGCGCTGTTTGTAGTAAGCAGCCATGTATTTATATTTTTTTACTCTCATACAATCTCTGCTTAAAGTTGCCCATACATATTAGATTAAAGGGGCGTTCTTAGACTATAACATTAAAGAGCCTCTCTCAGCATGCTCAACCCTATTAAACCAGGAACATTGCCTTGTAGGGTTGAGCTGAGTAAAATGTTAATTTTTCTTTTCTATAAAGGTTCAAAAATGGTCAAGACATATTCATTTAAATATTTATGTAAATTAGGTAGTTGAAGCACCAGGGGGCTGACCATAGCATTTGGAGCACCACTAGTGCAATGCCTCCTTAGCTCTCTGTACTCTTCCCTTTGAGTGACAGGGTTTGATGTCTAATCCAGCCCTGTGTTCTCATGGCAGCCCTGAGGCTCAGTGATTCAGAGCTTGCATGGTGAATCAGATTCTGTTCCTTAGCTTGGGAAACGGCAGAAGATCCACTGCTCAAGCGCCAAGTCAGCTGGGTGACTCGTCGCTTGCGCAGTGTATCTGATCGTCGTTGCTTCCCGAGCTCATCAGATCGACTGTGCAGGTGCCCAAATAACTGAGCCTCTGCCCTGCCGCAAGTACACAGGGTGGGATGAGATGTCTAGCCCTGTCAGTCAAACGGGAGGGGAGAGTACAGAATGCTCAGGAGGCATTGTGCTAGTGGTGCTCCTGGTGCTTAGCCAGCCCCCTGGTGCTTCAAGTAGGTAATTTACATAGATATAACATTTAATATATCGCGAACATTTCTTTATAAAAAAGAAAGATAATGTTTCCTTAACATGATCAACCCTACCAGGCAATATTACTGGTTTAATAGGGTTGATCATGCTGACAGAGGCCCATTAATTAGCATACGTAGTGGATTTTTGATTGGCGGGACTTCTGCCAAATACCACATTGAAAGGGCCATGGGGCCAAACCAAGCACCAAGTCTTCTTCACAATTTACAAATACACAGTGGCTCATCAGTGTCTGGTGATGTAGCTCATCCTATTCAGTGATAGTTCAGGACCATAGCCTTGATGACTAGTGTTGAGCGAACCCAAACTGCAAAGTTCGGGTCCGTACCGAACTTTGCGAATTCAGGTACCTGGAACCGAACCCTGCAGCAAAAGTTTGGGTTCAGTGTTCAGGCATTTAATAAAGCTTGGCAGTCAATAAACAAGCTTTTAAGCTGTGGGCACTTAGAAGCCATCACAGCCATGCCTAGTAATGGCATGCCTGTGATTGGCCGGTGCATCATGTGACCCAGCCTCTATACAAGCTGGATCAGGTGTAGCACCGCCCATCAGCTATGAGTAGTGCAGGGACAGGAAGCAGAAGTGAGGGAGAGTGTTACGAATCTCATCTGGCTTTTTATTCTGTAGGTGACCTATAGGGATTTTTTGTGGGTGCAATGCACCATCTTTGTACCCCTGACACAAAAATATAATAGTTAATCTGTCTGTTAGTTCGGTGGGTGACATATACCCGTTTTTGGTGTGAGGTACACCTGCACTGCATCCGTGACAGGGAAATTAATATAGTTAATCTGTCTGTTAGTTCAGTGGGTAACCTCAAAGAATGAGGAGAGCATCAAATAAGGGACGTGGCCCTGGTCTTGGTGCTGCTGGTGTTGGTGGAGTTCCTGTTGCAGAGAGAGGACGTGGTGGTCGATCTGTGCCAGCTACACGCCCAAATGAAACACCTTCCTCAGGTGCACGTAGGCAACAGGATGTTCAGCGTTATTTTGTAGGCCCGAATACTGGTGTACGAATAGTGAGGCCAGAACAAGTAGAGGCGTAGTAGATCGGGTGGCTGACAGTGCCTCCAGTTCCTTCACATGGCCCCTAGCCAGTACGCCTGCTACTGCCAACCACACCCAGAGACTGAGCACACCAAATCCAGCTCCAAGGAGTTCCCTGGCGTGGCAGTTCATCAGACAATGTGCTGACGACAAGACGCAAATGGTTTGCACGCTGTGCAATCAGAGCCTGAAGCGAGGTGTAAATGTTCTAAACCTGAGGACCACCTGCATGACCAGGCATCTAAATGCAAAGCACGAGCTGCAGTGGAGTAGACACCTCAAAAACCACAAAAGATCTCAGGCTCCTCCTGCTTCCTCTTCTGCTGCAGTCTCGGCCTCTTCCTCCCCCTCTGGAATGACAGTGACACCTGACACCCCGCAAACAGAGGATGTGGCAGCAACACCACCACGTCCGTCACCATCATCCCCCAAACACTGGAGAGAAAGAGGAAGTACCCCCCTACCGACCTGTGATCCCTTGCCCTAAATGCCAGCATTTCAAAATTCCTGGCCTTTGAAATGCTGTCATTCCGTCTGGTGGAGACAGAGACTTTTAAAAACCTTATGGTGGTGTCTGTCCCACAGTACGTGGTTCCCAGCCGCCACTACTTTTCCAGGTGAGCCATCCCTGCCCTGCACAACCAAGTGACGGACAAAATCAGGTGTGCACTGTGCAACGCCATCTGTGGCAAGGTCCACATAACTACCGATACGTGGACCAGTAAGCACGGACAGGGACGTTATATATCCCTAACTGCACACTGGGTAAATGCAGTGGCGGCTGGGCCTGAGGCGGATAGCAGTTTGGAGCATGTCCTACCGCCACCGAGGATTGCAGGACATTTCTCATTGCCTTCTGTTGCTTCCTCCTCCTCCGCTTTCTCCTCTACCGCCTCCTCATCCAGTCAGCGTAACACCTTCACGACCAACTTCAGCACAGCCAGGGGTAAACGACAGCAGGCTGTTTTGAAACTCATCTGTTTGGTGGACAAACCCCACACCGCGCAGGAGCTATGGACGGGCATGGAACAAAAGACGGATGAGTGGTTGGTGCCAGTGAGCTTCAAGCCTGGCCTGGTGGTGTGCGATAATGGACGAAATCTCGTAGCAGCTCTGGGCCTAGCCGGTTTGACGCACATCCCTTGCCTGGCGCATGTGCTGAATTTGGTGGTGCAGAGATTCCTGGAAAATTTCCCCGATATGTCAGAGCTGCAGCAGAAAGTGCGGGCTGTCTGTGCACGCTTTCGGCATTTTCACACTGCTGCTGCTTGCCTGTCAGTGCTGCAGCGTAACTTTGGCCTTCCCGCTCACCGCCTCATATGCGACATACCCACAAGGTGAAACTCCACCTTGAACATGCTGGAGATACTGTGTGAGCAGCAGCAGACGATAGTGGAGTTTCAGCTGCAGCACGCACGGGTGAGTCGCTCTGAGGAACAGCACCACTTCACCACCAACAAGTGGGTCTCCATGCGGGACGTGTGTGCCGCGTTACGCTGTTTCGAGTACTCCACCAACATGGCCAGTGCCGATGACGCCGTCCTCAGCATTACTATCCCACTTCTATGTCTCCTTGAAAAAATGCTTCGGGCGATGATGGAAGAGAATGTGGCACAGGAGGAAGAGGAGGAGGAAGAGGGATCATTTCCACAGTAAACAGGCCAGTCATTCACAAGTGGCTCGGAAGGTGGGTTCCTGCACCAACAGAGGGTTGAGGGTTAAAAAATAAAAAATAATTAACTCACCTTCTCCTCTTGATCGCGTAGCTGCCGGTCTCTTCTTACTTCTTTAATCATGAGCTGCCAGCTAAAGGACCTGTGGTGACGTCACAGATCATATGGTCCAATCACATGGTCCATCACCACGGTGATGGACCATGTGATTGGATCATGTGATGTGATGTCACCACAGGTCCTTTAGCCGGCAGCTCATGATTTAAGAAGTAAGAAGAGACCGGCAGCTACGCGATCAAGAGGAGAAGGTGAGTTAATTATTTTTTATTTTTTAACCCTCAATTGACCACCTACTAAGCATTCTGTATTAAAGAATGCTATTATTTTCCCTTATAACCATGTTATAAGGGGAAATAATACAGTGAATCTTAGCAACCATGTCATCTTAGCAACCATGCGTGAAAATTGCATGATTTTCCTATTTTATGATGTAAAGTCATTATTTTATGAAAGACACGGAGGCGAGTTATGCTTAACCCTTTCTTTACTGGACCACACAGCAGCAAAGAAAAAACAAGAATATAACCACCAATGGGCTGATAGCCCCGCCTCCTTAGTCCCATATAAAGGAAGCTCCATCCAAGCATATCTTCCTCTTTCTTTGTCGACTTGACACCCTCAAGGAAACGCAACTAAACTCCATCCGAAGAAAAACCAATGAACCGGAACCAGCCATCCAACTTGAACCAAAACGAAGCTGAAACGACAGCGAAGCACTGTCAGCCAATGAAGGTGATCAACCTCTCATCCGACGTTCTCCAGGTTCATCCTACGAGGAGAAAAATAAATAGATAATAGTAGGGAGAACAAACGCAACCAAGGCGTCTTCAAAACAACATTGGAACAGATAATAAAGTGCAATATAAATACATACACATATAATATTCACTAAAACCAACGTCAACGCAGGGAGGGAGAAAGAAGGGTGGGTCAATACTCGCCTGCGTGTCTTTCATAAAATCATGACTTTACGTCATAAAATAGGAAAATCATGCAATTTTATTTCAAGACACAGAGGCTCCTATTGCTAGTTTAAAGCCGGTTGACAATAGAGGCGAACATGTGTGCGGATCTGGCCTAAAATAAAATTCTCTAAATGTGGATGCCCGTGTCCAATCTGCCAGCCTCATGACATCCTCCAGGCGGGCTCCCAACATAGTCAAGGACGTGGCTGAGGCCCCCCGAACCGAATGTGCTGTAAAGATCGCAGTATCTATACCAGACAGGGATGGAATCCATTTCACCCACCGAGCCAGAGTGACCGTGGTAACTGGGGTGAAAGGTCTCCGGAAGGAAATGAATAACTGTGAAGAGGACGAGGACCGAAGAGTCCTGGAATCGTATTCTTTCAAACATGCGACAGGGCGAAGTGCCAAAGATGAAGGAAAACTAGGTTAGGAGACTGACCTGATATTGGTCTTAGTACGTCTAGAGATGTTAAAGGTCACCCCCTCCGGAGGGAAAAAACGGGCGTCATAATCCAAAACCCGGACATCTGAAACCCTCTTACATGAAATAAGACAAAAGAGGGTGACCAACTTGGCAGACAACTGTCGAAGTGATAAGTCCTCATTAGCCGGCCAACCCGAAAGGAAGGCCAACACCGTGGATACGTCCCAGGTACTAGTAAAACGAAGGCGAGGGGGCCGAGCGAGGCGGGAGCCCCTAAGTAACCGACATACCAAAGGATGGCGACCCGCAGGGCAACCCTCAAAACCCCTATGCCCAGAAGAAATAGCCGATCTGAACACATTTATGGTGCGGTAAGCCTTGCCTTCCTCATAACGGGAGGAGAGGAACTGGATAACCTCACTCACAGATGCAGCAGTGGGATCCAGGTTCCGAAGGAAGCACCAATTAGCCCAGGACTGCCCTTCTGGTTCCAGGGGCCCACGCGCTCTCCAAGAGGAATCTAGCTGTCTCCGAAATCTCTTGGGATTGCCAGGATTCCCTGATACTCTGCACGCCAGCAGCCGCAAGGAGCCCTCCAAAAACAAAGGATGCAGCTGGTTCATCGGACCTACCAGCAGAGTCGGCTGGCTGGGAAGCAAGAGAGGTTTGTCCACCAGCAGTTCCAGCAGTTGTGGGTACCAAGACTGGGTCCCCCAACGGGGAAATATTAGAACAAGCTCCGATGCTTGGCGATGCACGGTGGCCAAGACCCAAGGAATTAGGGAAAACGGTGGGAAGGCGTACATCAAGTCGACCGACCAAGGCTGAAGAAAGGCGTCCACCGCCTCCGCGGCAGGATCTGGTCTCCAGCTGAAATATCTGGGAAGTTGGGCGTTCCAACGAGACACAAAGAGGTCGATAGAAAACGGACCCCAACGTGATGAGATGGCGGAGAAAAACCCCACATCTAACCTCCAATCGCTGGCATCTGAAATGTAGCGAGAGTTCCAATCGGCCAACGTGTTGTGGGGACCGGGAAGATATTTCACCACTACCGACACATTGTTAGTCAGGCAATAGTCCCAAAAATCCTTCGCCAAGTGTGTCAACATCGAGTTGATGTAACGAACCGCGGAAATATTGTCCATACGGAGACGGATGCAAGCCTCGGCTCTCCCACTGGTAAAGCTGCGGATCGCAAAGGACCCCGCCAGACGTTCCAGCGCGTTGATGTGCAGGTGAGACTCGATCGCTGACCATGGACCTCCGGTAGATATTCCCTCGCAGTGGGCTCCCCAACCGTGGAGGCTGGCATCCAACTCCACCACTATATCCGGTTGAGGGCCGAAAATTGCTTTGCCGTTCCATGCGGAAAGGTTGCCGATCCACCACTCCAGTTCGTCTCGCGTCTCTTGATCCAAGGAAATCAGATCCACATACCCCGCACCCGTCTGCAGGTGGGCGATCTTGAGTCGTTGGAGGGCACGATAATGCAGTGGTGCAGGGAAGATGGCCTGAATAGAAGACGACAGGAGACCTATTACCCGAGCTAGATGTCTGAGAGAAATCTGCGACAAAGCCAGAGTGCGGAGCAACTCCTTGCAAATCGTCCGAACCTTTGGCGACGGAAAGCTGAGTGTCAATGAGGTAGAACTCACGAGAAAACCGAGAAACTCCATGGTCTGGGAAGGGGTAAGACATGACTTCTCGTGGCTGATTATGAAGCCCAAGCTGGAGAGGAGGTTCATAGCCATGTGAAGATGGACCTGGAGTGTAGAACAATCCCTGGCCATGATCAGGATGTCGTCCAGGTAAATTATAAGTCTCACCCCCCGGCTGCGGAGGTAAGCTACCACCGGCCGCATGAGTTTGGTGAAACACCAGGGGGCGGAAGACAGACCATACGGGAGGCACGTGAAGCGGCAAATTCTCTCTTGCCAGCGAAACTGGAGAAGATCCCTGGAGGAGGGAGCAACCGGGACCGTTAAATACGCATCTTTGAGGTCCATCTTCGCCATCCAATCGTCTGGCAAAAGCATGTCCCTTAGAAGGTAGATGCCCTCCATTTTGAAGTGTCGATACCTGACGAAGGTATTCAGAGCCTTCAGGTTGATGACGGGGCGATGTTGGCCTCCTTTCTTTTCGACTACGAAAATGCTGCTTATTACTCCACCGTGAGTGTGAGGAGCTAGCTCCACCGCTGCCTTTAGGAATAGGGCTTGTAGTTCTGTGTCTATGAGGGACTGAGATGCTAGAGACCGGGCCATGGACTCTGGGGGGGAGGGACTAGAGGGGGCCCCATGAGGTCTATGTGAAACCCCCGAATCGTGGTTAATACCAAAGGGTCGCTGGCAATGGAGACCCATACATGCGAAAAATGTTGAAGTCTGCCCCCTACGTAACTGTCCGAAAAAAGGAGATGAGGTGGAAGACTTACCAAAGGGGCGCCTGAGGTTAGGGTTTCCTCTATACACTCTCCCACGAGACGGGAAAAAGGTGGGTTGGTGCCTTGGGTCCTGGCCTGGAGTTCGGTAGGATTGGAAGGAGCCTCGACCCGTGCCACAGGTCTGAAAGGAGGAGCGGCCGGACAGACGGCCCCTTGTACTGCCGGCCCTTGAGGAAACCCTACCACTGAAGACTCTGCGCATGGAAGACTGCGCATTATCCAGGGCGGTGAAGGTACCTACAAACTTCCCTAGGTCTTTTATAAATGGGTCTCCGAAGAGGAACCCCTGGGCCTCCTTTCCTGACTCTGTTAGGGCCATATTGGTGAGTTTCGGCTCAATTTTCATTAAAATGGCCTTGCGTAGTTCGATCGCCAATGATGTATTTGCATTTCCTGCCATGCAAATGGCTCTCTGGACCCAACCCAATATATCTAACAATTTGTCCTGGCAGGCTCGCAGAGCCGAATACAAGCCTCTACGGGGGCTAAACCCCGATTTAGATAAAAATTGGACCATCTTAGGGTCCACCACTGGCGTCTCACAAACCTTATTAGGGATGGCCGGACGCGGGCACTCGGCCAGAAGCTTATTCTGCGTCTCTTTACTAAGAGGTCTGCGGATCATAGACTCCAAGTAACTGGCTACATGAGGGGCCGGAAGCCACTCAGCGGACCTAGGATGGTGGAGGGAGTCCGGATCAAATAACGGATCGCTTGCCGTAAGGGGAACGGGCAAACTAGAAGTTGTAGCGGACTTATTAAAGGCAGGCCATAGAGGCCAGGGCGAGAAAGCCACTGATGCCCCTTAGTCATCTGCCATGTCTATGACCTCCTCCTCGGAATCGCGTGGAGATTCCAGTAAAGCCTTCTCCTCGGACTCTCTGCAGGAGTCAGAATCAGACTCAGGATGGGATCGGGCTGATTTCCATTGCCGTGCACGTTCTGCCTGGCGCTACCTAGGCGTGCCGTCATGGGATGGTAGCGGGCCATCATTGCTAACGATTCTGGAGGCACTTGGGGTTGTCAAGGGAGGAGGGTTAGGGGCCAGACTAGTGGACAGATTAGCAATAAGGACCTGGGAAATGGAATGGGTCAGTACACATGACATGGACCCCATAGCAGTCATAATGGCATTGGAAATTGACTGTTGAAGGGCCAGAGCCTGGGTATCAGAGGAAATAGTAACCATTCCACCTGATGCAGGCATGGACCCTTGTAATGCAGGAGGAGGAGGGTTATCCTTCTGACCAGAGCTACCTTGATCTGGTGTAAGGGCCCTATGAGAAGACATCCTCTTATTGGAATGATTAAAACTGGTGACAGTGAGAAACAATAAAAATAATACTGGTACAGTGAACCCCTATCTCCGGCCCTGGAGAGAAAAAACGCTGCCTCCTCACTAACCTATCAAGCTAAGGACAGAGAAGATGGGGTTACAGCCACCGAACTGCAGTAGTAGGGAGCCGCCCGCCGAATACACAGAGCGGAGCGGCGATACTAGAGAATATGGCGTCCAAAATCTCGTGAGATTCCGGACGCCGCAACGGCTAGGAAGACGGTAGCTGAAAAACTAAGATGGCTCCCGAGATCCCGCGTGACTTCGCAAGATCTCGGGCGCGCCGAACGGACGCTGAGGGAGAAAACCCCCGCTACAAGAGCGGGGAGAAAACGAAACCAGGTGAGGGAAAGACCACCGGGGAAACCACCAGGGGTAGCGGATGGGGAAGGGGAAGGCACAAAAACCCCCTCAGACCACCAGGAGGGTAGAGGAAAACCTAATAATAAGAGTAAAATAGATGAATAACCTAAAAACCAATATATTTAAATACAAGCAAATAAAAGAGGGAAACCCACAAGCTAATGGAACCCTCTCTATAGGAGAAAAAATATATCAAATTGTGAAATATACAGACAAAATATCACAAAAACCTGAACCAGATTAGTGTGGATACTTAGCTGGGTGGCAGCAGCAAAGAAAGAGGAAGATTGCTAGGATGGAGCTTCCTTTATATGGGACTAAGGAGGCGGGGCTATCAGCCCATTGGTGGTTATATTCTTGTTTTTTCTTTGCTGCTGTGTGGTACAGTAAAGAAAGGATTAAGCAATAGGAGTCTTAGTGTCTTGAAATTAAATCGCACCGCATCCGCACTTGATTGCGGATGCTTGCGATTTTCACTCAGCCCCATTCACTTTTATGGGGCCTGCGTTGCGTGATAAACGCACAATATAGAGCATGCTGCCATTTTCACGCAATGCACAAGTGATGCGTGAAAATCACCGCTCATGTGCACAGCCCCATAGAAGTTAATAGGTCCGGATTCAGTGCGGGTGCAATGCGTTCACCTCACGCATTGCACCCGCACGGAAATCTCGCCCGTGTGAACCCAGCCTTACCCAGCTATTGTTCTGCTCCAACAGACTTTCTCTTTGCGTTCTCTTTTCCATTTCCCAATGTTTTGGGGCCTTCCCAAATTTATAAAAAATAAATAAAATATAAACCAAAACAGTCTTGGCTATCTCCTCCTCCTCCACCACCGACTAAGAAAGATGAGAAGACTGAGGATATTTATATATATTTGTCCATCTATCTTCCATCATTTACTGGAATACTTTGACCACTGACATGGACATCAGTCTGACAAGATTAATCAGATGTAATGTGTTAACTATCACATTTGGTGTTACTATAGGTGTGCTTTGGGGTATGCAGGTATTCGAAAGACTCTCATAAAGCTGGTCCTTTAAGCCCCATGTTGGGTTGGGTGATGAGTCGATGGAGCCAGGTATTGACTGAAGGCTGAATATTTCTGTCTTCATGATTATGTATCTTTGACTGCTTTCTGATATTATCATCCATTCCTGGAACTGTCTTCCTCCCAAATGATGTCATAATCCATTAGAGAAGTTGTTTAACATATCACCTATCAGTAAGACATACATCTAAATAATTGTCTAGTGGGAGGATTATGGAAACTCAATAAGAGTGGCAGGAGGGCTCCGAGGTGGATCAAAGGATTATGGAAAAGACATGTTAAATTGTACGAAAAAGTGAAGCCTTAAACAGGGTGAATTTGTCCACACTAATGATAATATTGGAGAAGGCATGGGTTTAAAATAACCGCCCTGTCTGAAAAAGATTATGTCGACATTGTGCCCTCTCTGGACACAAAGGATCAAAATCCAATTCCATTCAAAGTGTAGGTACATCTTTAAACATCATTTCCCAGCTTACATATATACACTGCTCAAAAAAATAAAGGGAACACTTAAACAACACAATGTAACTCCAAGTCAATCACACTTCTGTGAAATCAAACTGTCCACTAAGGAAGCAACACTGAGTGACAATCAATTTCACATGCTGTTGTGCAAATGGGATAGACAACAGGTGGAAATTATAGGCAATTAGCAAGACACCCCCAATAAAGGAGTGGTTCTGCAGGTGGTGACCACAGACCACTTCTCAGTTCCTATGCTTCCTGGCTGATGTTTTGGTCACTTTTGAATGCTGGCGGTGCTTTCACTCTAGTGGTAGCATGAGACGGAGTCTACAACCCACACAAGTGGCTCAGGTAGTGCAGCTTATCCAGGATGGCACATCAATGCGAGCTGTGGCAAGAAGGTTTGCTGTGTCTGTCAGCGTAGTGTCCAGAGCATGGAGGCTCTACCAGGAGAAAGGCCAGTACATCAGGAGACGTGGAGGAGGGCAACAACCCAGCAGCAGGACCGCTACCTCCGCCTTTGAGCAAGGAGGAACAGGAGGAGCACTGCCAGAGCCCTGCAAAATGACCTCCAGCAGGCCACAAATGTGCATGTGTCTGCTCAAACGGTCAGAAACAGACTTCATGAGGGTGATATGAGGGCCCAACGTCCACAGGTGGGGGTTGTGCTTACAGGCCAACACCGTGCAGGACGTTTGGCATTTGCCAGAGAACACCAAGATTGGCAAATTCGCCACTGGCGCCCTGTGCTCTTCACAGATGAAAGCAGGTTCACACTGAGCACATGTGACAGACGTGACAGAGTCTGGAGACGCCGTGGAGAACGTTCTGCTGCCTGCAACATCCTCCAGCATGACCGGTTTGGCATTGGGTCAGTAATGGTGTGGGGTGGCATTTCTTTGGAGGGCCGCACAGCCCTCCATGTGTTCGCCAGAGGTAGCCTGACTGCCATTAGGTACCGAGATGAGATCCTCAGACCCGTTGTGAGACCATATGCTGGTGCAGTTGGCCCTGGGTTCCTCCTTATGCAAGACAATGCTAGACCTCATGTGGCTGGAGTGTGTCAGCAGTTCCTGCAAGACGAAGGCATTGATGCTATGGACTGGCCCGCCCGTTCCCCAGACCTGAATCCAATTGAGCACAATTGGGACATCATGTCTCGCTCTATCCACCAACGTCACGTTGCTCTACAGACTGTCCAGGAGTTGGCAGATGCTTTAGTCCAGGTCTGGCAGGAGATCCCTCAGGAGACCGTCCGCCACCTCATCAGGAGCATGCACCGGTGTTGTAGGGAGGTCATACAGGCACGTGGAGGCCACACACACTACTGAGCCTCATTTTGACTTGTTTTAAGGACATTACATCAAAGTTGGATCAGCCTGTAGTGTGTTTTTCCACTTTAATTTTGAGTGTGACTCCAAATTCAGACCTCCATGGGTTAAAAAATTTGATTTCCATTTTTTTATTTTTGTGTGATTTTGGTGTCAGCACATTCAACTATGTAAAGAACAAAGTATTTCAGAAGAATATTTAATTAATTCAGATCTAGGATGTGTTATTTTTGTGTTCCCTTTATTTTTTTGAGCAGTGTATATTTATAGAACCAGTTCAGCCACTGTGTACATGCATTACTTATCCTGTACTGATCCTGAGTTACATCCTGTATTATACTCCAGAGCTGCACTCACTATTCTGCTGGTGGAGTCACTGTGTACATACATTACATTACTTAGGGCTCTTTCACACTTGCGTTCTTGTCTTCCGGCATAGAGTTCCGTCGTCGGGGCTCTATGCCGGAAGAATCCTGATCAGTTTTATCCTAATGCATTCTGAATGGAGAGAAATCCGTTCAGGATGCATAAGGATGTCTTCAGTTCCGGACCGGAACGTTTTTTGGCCGGAGAAAATACTGCAGCATGCTGCGCTTTTTGCTCCGGCCAAAAATCCGGAACACTTGCCGCAAGGCCGGATCCGGAATTAATGCCCATTGAAAGGCATTGATCCGGATCCGGCCTTAAGCTAAACGTCGTTTCGGCGCATTGCCGCATCTGACATTTAGCTTTTTCAGAGTGGTTACCATGGCTGCCGGGACGCTAAAGTCCTGGCAGCCATGGTAAAGTGTAGTGGAGCAGTGTACTTACCTTCCGTGCGGCTCCCCGGGCACTCCAGAGTGACGTCAGGGCGCCCCAAGCTCATGGATCATGTGATCACATGGATCACGTCATCCATGCGCATGGGGCGCTCTGACGTCATTCTGGAGCGCCCGGGGAGCCGCACGGACTGTAAGTATACCGCTCCCCCGCTCCCCGCTACTACTATGGCAACCAGGACTTTAATAGCGTCCTGGGTGCCACGGTTCCGTCTTCAAATGCTTTCAGTACACTTGCGTTTTTCCGGATCCGGAGTGTAATTCCGGCAAGTGGAGTACACGCCGGATCCGGACAACGCAAGTGTGAAAGAGGCCTTATCCTGTACTGATCCTGAGTTACATCCTGTATTATACTCCAGAGCTGCACTCACTATTCTGCTGGTGAAGTCACTGTGTACATACATTACATTACTTATCCTGTACTGATCCTGAGTTACATCCTGTATTATACTCCAGAGCTGCACTCACTATTCTGCTGGGGGAGTCACTGTGTACATACATTTCATTACTTATCCTGTACTGATCCTGAGTTACATCCTGTATTATACTCCAGAGCTGCACTCACTATTCTGCTGGTGCAGTCACTGTGTACATACATTACATTACTTATCCTGTACTGATCCTGAGTTACATCCTGTATTATACTCCAGAGCTGCACTCACTATTCTGCTGGTGCAGTCACTGTGTACATACATTACATTACTTATCCTGTACTGATCCTGAGTTACATCCTGTATTATACTCCAGAGCTGCATTTACTATTCTGCTGGTGCAGTCACTGTGTACATACATTACATTACTTATCCTGTACTGATCCTGAGTTATAACCTGTATTATACTCCAGAGCTGCACTCACTATTCTGCTGGTGCAGTCACTGTGTACATACATTACATTACTTATCCTGTACTGATCCTGAGTTACATCCTGTATTATACTCCAGAGCTGCATTTACTATTCTGCTGGTGCAGTCACTGTGTACATACATTACATTACTTATCCTGTACTGATCCTGAGTTATAACCTGTATTATACTCCAGAGCTGCATTTACTATTCTGCTGGTGCAGTCACTGTGTACATACATTACTTATCCTGTACTGATCCTGAGTTACATCCTGTATTATAGTCCAGAGCTGCACTCACTAGCTTATCCAACAGGCCACTCTAAATGTACAGAAACATAAAATCATACAAAAATACAGATAACAGACCAGATGAATAATGTCAATGAGTTTAACCTAGAAAATGGAAAACATTATCTGCCTCTCTGAATACTTAGTTATGGAGCAAAGGACCATAGAAACGATGACGATTGCAGAGAGATTAGATACATTTCTAGTATATAGATAGCAAATAGACAAAACAGACAGAGAAACAGATAGACAGATAAATAGTTTGACAGATAGACAGACAGAAATATACAGTGGGATGCGAAAGTTTGGGCAACCTTGTTAATCGTCATGATTTTCCTGTATAAATCGTTGGTTGTTACGATACAAAATGTCAGTTAAATCAATCATATCGGAGACACACACAGTGATATCTGAGAGGTAAAATGAAGTTTATTGGATTTACAGAAAGTAAATCCAATAAATCAGAGAGAGAGATGCTCGTTGCCACCACTCTCCTCTCTGCTATGAGGATCCTGAATAAAAGGATGTATGAAAAAGGGTTTTCTAAACTGAGTGACCTCTCACAAACCACTAACTGCACTGAAGCACTGGCAATTTCATGCAGAATCAGGAGATACTTCGTCAGACCAGGCAGTCCAGTCTTTTTGCTGAGCTCCCACCCTCATGTGGTTGTAGAGGCCATTGGACCGCACTGTCTGATGTTGCAAATTTCAGCCAAAAGTTTGTGATTGTGTCACTTTAAGCCACTGCTGAGATATGTGTCACTCTGTGATGACTCTGTACGCCCTGAAACGCGTGAATGTGGGTATTAGTTAATGGACTGAAATGAATTAGCACATACTTTGTAGAGTTGAATGTGAAAGCCGTCCCCAGGGGCAGATCTCCTATAACCTGTGTACAAATCAGTCCAGTAATCACGTCTACCGCTCATTGATTTATTGCAGATTGCAGGTCATTAAAGAGCAGCGACTTCAAAATCTGTGGCACCTCTGCTACGAGGGTCAATTTTACAGTTGGCGGCTGCCGATCCTATGTCCCTGAGTGATTGGCCACATGGGTGTCCTCACCTGTCTCAGATCTGATCCATACCATGGGGCATTTTACCAGTTGTAGGCAGGACTGGGTTGTCTCATGATGTGCGTATACTCTATGAGGGCATATGCCTGCCCAAAAAGTTTCATATTACTGGGGGTATTACATATCTACAAGAGGTGTAGCCAACAAGGGTATAGCTATAGAGAGTCCTAAGTAGAGAGCAGCAAATTTCTTGAAATTCTTTTCATGTCTGAAAAGAATTAGATTTTGGCACAAAGTCCCTGGTCTCCTAGAACTCATAATTTTTCAGAAAGGATTCAGAGAATAAATATGACTCCTAGAAGACATGAGAGAGAGAAAGAGAGAAGGGAGAGAGGCTTAGTGTTCTTTTCTATTTAGAAGGAAAGCTAATTTGAATATCTTCCTCAGAAACCTAAAGGTATGCAAATTAGCTTTCCTTCCAAAAAGAAAAGAACACTAACATAGTAACATAGCATATCAGGCCGAAAAAAGACATTTGTCCATCCAGTTCGGCCTGTTATCCTGCAAGTTGATCCAGAGGAAGGCAAAAAAAAAACTGTGAGGTAGAAGCCAATTTTCCCCACTTAAGGGGGAAAAAATCCTTTGCGACTCCAATCAGGCAATCAGAATAACTCCCTGGATCAACGACCCCTCTCTAGTAGCTATAGCCTGTAATATTATTACACTCCAGAAATACATCCAGGCCCCTCTTGAATTCCTTTATTGTACTCACCATCACCACCTCCTCAGGCAGAGAGCTCCATAGTCTCACTGCTCTTACCGTAAAGAATCCTCTTCTATGTTTGTGTACAAACCTTCTTTCCTCCAGACGCAGAGGATGTCCCCTCGTCACAGTCCTGGGGATAAATAGATGATGGGAGAGATCTCTGTACTGACCCCTGATATATTTATACATAGTAATTAGATCTCCCCTCAGTCGTCTTTTTTCTAAAGGGAATAACCCTAATGCTGATAATCTTTCAGGGTACTGTAGTTGCCCCATTCCAGTTATTACTTTAGTTGCCCTCCTCTGGACCCTCTCCAGCTCTGCTATGTCTGCCTTGTTTACAGGAGCCCAGAACTGTACACAGTACTCCATGTGTGGTCTGACTGAGGGGCGGGCTGGGCCGGGGGGCAGGGAGGCAATTGCCCCCCAGGCCGCCCTAAATAAATTTTTTATTTTTTTTTTACTCTTCAGGGCCGCACCGCCGATCATCACCACAGGCGGCGCGGCCCTGGATGTCATTGCGGCCGTGCTCTGTGCTGTGGGGCAGGGGAGGGAGATGCGTGTCCCTCCCCTGTTCTTCTGATAGGCCGCAGGCACTAATGCCTGCAGCCTATCAGAGGCCGGCTCAGGCAGTGCGATGACGTCATTATCATCGCGACGCCTGAGCCCGGCAGCACACAGCAGGGACACAGGCCAGAAGAGGCTTGCATCGCTGCTGATGGAGGTAAGTATTAGTGTTTTTTTTTTTTCTTCTTTGCGGGGGGCTGGCACTATGGGGGGGGATCTGGCACTATGGGGGGGGGGATCTGGCACTATAGGGGGGGCTTGCAATATAGGGGGGGCTGACACTATGGTGGGGGATCTGGCACTTTGGGGGAGCTAGCACTATGGGGGGGCCCTATAGGGGGATCTGGCACTATGGGGGGGGGATCTGGCACTATGGGGGGGATCTGGCACTAATGGGGGGGGGATCTGGCACTATGGGGGGGATCTGGCACTATGGGGGGATCTGGCACTATAGGGGTCTGGCACTATGGGGGGGGATCTGGCACTATGGGGGGGGATCTGGCACTATGGGGGATCTGGAATTATAGGGGGGCTGGCACTATGGGGGGGATCTGGCACTATGGGGAGGGGATCTGGCACTATGGGGAGGGGATCTGGCACTATAGGGGGGCTTGCACTATAGGAGGGCTGGCACTTTGGGGGGGATTTGGCACTATGGGGGGGATCTGGCACTTTGGGGGAGCTAGCACTATGCGGGGGCACTATAGGGGGAGCTGGCACTATGGGGGAGCTGGCACTATGGGGGGGCTGACACTATGGGGGGGCTGACACTATAGGGGGCTGGCACTATAGGGGGCTGGCACTATGGGGGGGCTTGGCACTATGGGGGAGGAGCTGCCACTATGGGGGGGCTTGCTCTATAGGGGGAGCTGGCACTATGGTGGGGGCTTGCACTATAGGGGGAGCTGGCACTATGGGGGGGGATCTGGCACTATGGGGGGATTTGGCACTATGGGGGGATCTGGCACTATGGGGGGATTTGGCACTATGGGGGGGGATCTGGCACTTTGGGGGGGCACTATAGGCGGAGCTGGCACTATAGGGGGGCTGGCACTATGGGGGAGCTGCCACTATGGGGGAGCTGGCACTATGGGGGGGCTGGCACTATGGGGGGGGCTGGCACTATGGGGGGGCTGGCACTATGGGGGAGGAGCTGGCACTATGGGGGGGCTTGCACTATAGGGGGAGCTAGCACTATGGGTGGGGCTGGCACTATGGGGGGGCTGGCACTATGGGGGAGCTGGCACTATGGGGGAACGGGCACTATAAGGGGGATGGCACTATGGGGGGGCTTGCACTATAAGGGGGCTGGCACTATAAGGGGGCTGGCACTATGGGGGAACTGGCACACTATAAGGGGGATGGCACTATGGGGGGGGAGCTGGCACTATGAGGGGAGCTGGCACTATGGGGGGAGCTGGCACTATTGGAGGAGCTGGCACTATGGGGGCATTTCTTGCTGGCACATTATGGGGGGCACCATGGGGGACAGGAGCACTATGGGGGTATCTGGGGGCTCTAAAGGGGCTTTTTTTTTTATTATTATTGGCACATTCTGGGGGGCACTATAGGGGACAGCAGCACTATGGGGCATCTGGTGTTACTATAGGGGCATTATTTGGGGGCACTATGGGGAAGTGGGGGCTCTAAAGGGGCCTTTTGTATTGGAACATTATGGGGGGCACTATGGCATTTGGTAGCACTAAGGGGGCATTTTTTACGGGCACATTATGGCAGGCACTATAGGGGAGAGCGGCACTATGGGACATTATTTGGGGGCACTATGGGGGAGTGGAGCACTATTGGGCCATATGGTGGCACTAAGAAGGGGAATTTTTTTACTGGCACATTGTGGGGGAGAGGAGCACTATAGGGGCATCTGCTGGGGGTACTAAGGGGCATTTTTTTACTGCCATATTATGGGGGACACTATGGGGAAGGGGGAGAGGAGCAGTATGAGTGCATTTACTGGGGCACTATATAGGGGTATTTTATACTGGCATACATTATGGGGACATTAGCTCAACTGCGGGCACTAAGCGGGGGTATTTCATGTACTGTCATATTATAGGGAAAATTAGTACTACTAGGGGGTATTATGGGGAGCTTTACTACTACTGGGGGGCTATGAGGAACATGATTACTAGGGCACTATAGGGGCATTATTACTACTAAGTGTGCTCTGGCAGAGAATTATTTCTATTGGTGGGATTTTGGGGGCACCCTGACACAGTATCAGCTTAGCACAATTATTTTTGGGGGACATTATCTTTATACTATTAGTGTCTGGGTGCAGTTATTTTTTAGAGCACTGTGTGCCAATAATTGTTTAAGGGGGCACTATCTGTGTGGTAGCAGTATTCCCAGGGGTACTGTTTCTGCAGTATAGTATTGGGGGCATAGCGGGTACAGTATTGGGGGCACTATCTGTGTGGTAGTAGTATTCCCAGGGGTACTGTTTCTGCAGTATAGTATTGGGGGTGGCAGGAAACTAATGTCTGTTTCTTAATCTCTGCAGAGACGGGAGATGGCTGAAGAATCATCATGGCGGTCTGGTCTGAATGGAGAAGATGAGGAAAGAGAACGTCTACAACAAAGGTGACATCACTGGATGTAAGAGGTAGGGGGCGCTATGTAGGAGAGGAGATGCCCCGGCTCCTCCTCCTGCCATTTGCAGAAGGAGGATTCAGAGCTGGGTGAGGACAGTCAAGGGGGGCAGCAGGCCACGGGCGGGTGGCAGATGGTGGGGGGAACCACAGGCCTTGAGCAGGATCTGGGGAGGGAGGAGAGCGGAGGAGCTTCCTGGCTGTAGCTTGTTATATAAGCAGGCAGTGCAGCCAGGACAGACCCTCCCCTCTCCGTATGATGTGTAGACAGGCCTCAACTATAGAATGTCAGCTGTACAGTGTGTGTTGGGCGTGGCCTATTATATGTAGGAGGGGCTAATAATGGGCGGGGCTAAAAATGGGCCACTTGACTGGATTTGCCCCCCAGGACTAAGGCTGCCAGCCCTCCCCTGGTCTGACTAGTGATGTTTAAAGTGGTAGGACTATGTTCTCATCTCAGGCATCTATGCCCCTTCTGATGCAACCCATTATCTTATTGGCCTTGGCAGCAGCTGCCTGACACTGGTTTTTGAAGCTTAGTTTGCTGTTTATTAAAATTCCTTGATCCTTTTCTCATGTCAGTGTTACCGAGTGTTTTACCATTTAGTATGTACGGGTGACTTGCATTATTCCTTCCCATGTGCATAACTTTACATTTGTCAGTGTTAAACCTCCTCTGCCTCCTCTCCAGTCTATTCAGATACCTCTGTAGTAGTATATTGTCCTCTTCAGTGTTAATTACTTTACACAGTTTAGTGTCATCTGCAAAAATTTATATTTTACTGTGCAAGCCTTCTACAAGATCATTAATAAATATATTGAAGAGGATAGGGCCCAATACTGACCCCTGAGGTACCCCACTAGTGACAGTGACCCAATCTGAGTGTGTACCATTAATAACCACCCTCTGTTTTCTATCCCTCAGCCAGTTACTTACCCACATACAGACGTTTTCTCTGAGTACGAGCATTCTCATTTTATATACTACCCTTTTATGCGGTACAGTGTCAAATGCTTTGGAGAAGTCTATGTGATGCCAGCAGATATAAGATGTATACTAATTTGGATATATTTTTCCCAGAAACCCAGAGCAGTGTTGCCTGCCATGCAATATATATCATGCGTACTATGTGGTCTCCATAAGGAGAATCCTGGCAAAGACCTATTAAATGTTTCTTCAGCTGGTGTGAGATACTCAGTTTTTGCACATCAGAGAACTATTACACGTGGGTCTCTCTCTCTCTCTGTGATTTGCCCAAAATGAATTACAAGAAATTTGGGATGAATTCCAAATCTTTTGAATCGATTAGCTCAGTGGTGCCCAACCATTTTTCGTCTGAGGGCTGCACTAGACATGGTATAAAATTCGTGGGCCAGAACCAGGTAACTTTGCCAGAAAGAAATGCAAACACTGTGAGGGGGCATTACTACTGTGAAGGGGCAAATATCTGGGCATTTTTACTGTAAAGGGGGCGCATCTGGGCATTTTTACCGTAAAGGGGGCACATCTGGGCATTTTTACCGTGAAGGGGGCAAATGTGAGCATTACTACTGTAAATGGGGGCACATCTGGGCATTACCCGTGTGAAGGGGGCACATCTGGGCATTACCCGTGTGAAGGGGGCACATCTGGGCATTACCCGTGTGAAGGGGGCACATCTGGGCATTACCCCTGTGAAGGGTCACATCTGAGAATTACCACTGTGAAGGGTCACATCTGAGAATTACTACTGTGAAGGGGCACATCTGAGAATTACCACTGTAAAAGGGGCACATCTGAGAATTACCACTGTAAAAGGGGCACATCTGAGAATTACCACTGTAAAAGGGGCACATCTGGGCATTACCACTGTAAAGGGTCACATCTGAGAATTACCACTGTGAAGGGGCACATCTGAGAATTACCAATTTAAAAGGGGCACATCTGGGCATTTCCACTGTCAAGGGAGCATGTGAGCATTACCGTGATGGTGACACATCTCTGGGCATTACTACTGTGAAGGGGGCACATCTGGGCATTACTACTGTGAAGGGGGCACATCTGGGCATTACTACTGTGAAGGGGGCACATCTGGGCATTACTACTGTGAAGGGGGCACATCTGGGCATTACCACTGTGATGGGAGCATGTGAGCATTACCGTGACGGTGACACATCTCTGGGCATTACTACTGTGAAGGGGGCACATCTGGGCATTACTACTGTGAAGGGGGCACATCTGGGCATTACTACTGTGAAGGGGGCACATCTGGGCATTACCACTGTGAAGGGAGCATGTGAGCCTTACCGTGACGGTGACACATCTCTGGGCATTACTACTGTGAAGGGGGCACATCTGGGCATTACTACTGTGAAGGGGGCACATCTGGGCATTACTACTGTGAAGGGGGCACATCTGGGCATTACCACTGTGAAGGGAGCATGGGAGCATTACCGTGACGGTGACACATCTCTGAAATCCAAAAGAAATCCCAGCAGTCGTGTCTTGTATAGTCGTAATGTTTTATTGCATCAAATCAATATGTCCTACAACCAGGACGCGTTTCGGCAAACATGCCTTTATCAACAGGTGAAGGTATACTCAAAGAAGCAGGTATATATAGAGGGATAATACCGCCCACCATGACGTCACACGCCCAAAAAAAGGGGGGCGGACCAAAGTATCACAAAATTAGCCAATGTTGAATAATGCATAAGAAGCAAACATATCTCAATTAAACATAATAGAGACCATATTATCAGATGTAGGATCCCTTAATGGATATTAGATGTCTGAAAGAAATAATAACAAAGTATATGAATAAGTCACATGTCAAATACGCATGATCTCATAATCCCTGTTGAGGCCCCTCGGATGCAGAGTGTCCAACATATGGATCCAATAGGCCTCTCTACGTAATAACAATTTCTCTATATCTCCACCTCTCCTAGGTCCTTTAACCTGTTCCAATACCTGGAACCTAAGCTGGGCTATGCTATGTTTGCACTGATCAAAATGGAACGGGATGGGTAACATTCGATTTTTAGTTCTAATTGTAGATTTATGCTTCCCAATGCGATCCCTAATTGTTTGTGTTGTCTCTCCAATATACAGCAAACCACAAGGGCATTTTATCAAGTAGATCACATTGGTGGATCAATAGGCAATGGCCGCCCATTATGTGGATGATGGAATATAGACCCTTTAATTATAGGGGAGCACTGTAGACAGTGCAAACATGGGAAGGTGCCCTTAGGTTGAGTTGCTAGCACCATTTGTTTCAATGCCACTTTTGTACTCCCAATGTCAGAGTGCACAGGTTTATCCCTATAACTAGGGTTTCTTTTGTTACATATCAAAGGTGGGTTCTTAAATTCTTCAATCATGGGATATGCCTTGCCCAATAAATGCCAGTGTCTACGTGTAATATTGTCAAGCCTCTGATTATAGGGATGACACTTGTGCACCAGTGCCCCTCTAGATGATTTTGTTACCAGGATTATCAAGTTCCATTCTAGTTTCTCTCAGAATAAAAGGAGGGTATCCCCCCTCCTCAAATCTACTAGTCATCTCATTAATCCTGGTAAGTTGTGTATCTGGGTCAGAAACAATTCTTTGCACACGCTGATACTGGGATTTAGGAATGGCCTTCTTCAATGCTGGTGGATGAGCACTTGAGAAGTGAAGAAGACTATTCCTGTCTGCATCTTTTCTAAAGAGATCGGTTGACAGAATACCACTTTGGTCCTTAATCACCAAGGTATCAAGGAAGCTCACCTTATGATTATCACAGACTAACGTAAATGTATATGGTTCAAGTGGTCGAGGAAGGCCAATAGGGTTTCTTTTGGATTTCAAGTGGAGATTGCTTCCTATCCTGTGCGGCGTGCACTGAGCGAGTGCCGGCTGATTTCTTTTTGGTGACACATCTCTGGGCATTATTACTGTGAAGGTGGCACATCTCTGGGCATATCAAGACTAAAGAGTGGAATGCAGGAAACTCTCTTTAGAAATGCCTTGTGGTACAATATTATGAGTCATCTCACACGGGCACCAGACATAGTGATCACATATTAAGAAATAAGCTCAGGTCGAATCACTTCCAACACTACCACCCTCGCCAGTCAAATCCTCCATAGACCTCCTGCTCCCATCTGACTCGTCCTCATGAGTGGCACACTGTTATGGGGGTATATATGGGTGGCACACTGTTATGGGGTATATATGGGTGGCACACTGTTATGGGGGTATATATGGGTGGCACACTGTTATGGGGGTATATATGGGTGGCACACTGTTATGGGGGTATATATGGGTGGCACACTGTTATGGGATATATATGGGTGGCACACTGTTATGGGGGTATATATGGGTGGCACACAGTTATGGAGTATATATGAGTGGCACACTGTTATGGGATATATATGGGTAGAATACTGTTATGGGGTATATATGGGTGGCACACTGTTATGGGGTATATATGGGTGGCACACTGTTATGGGGGTATATATGGGTGGCACACAGTTATGGAGTATATATGAGTGGCACACTGTTATGGGATATATATGGGTAGAATACTGTTATGGGGTATATATGGGTGGCACACTGTTATGAGGTATATATGAGTGGCACACTGTTATGGGGTATATATTGGTGGCACACTGTTATGGGGTATATATGGGTGGCACACTGTTATGGGGTATATATGGGTGGCACACTGTTATGGGGTATATATGGGTGGCACACTGTTATGGGGTATATATGGGTGGCACACTGTTATGGGGGTATATATGGGTGGCACACTGTTATGGGGTATATATGGGTGGCACACTGTTATGGGGTATATATGGGTGGCACACTGTTATGGGGTATATATGAGTGGCACACTGTTATGGGGTATATATGGGTGGCACACTGTTATGGGGTATATATGAGTGGCACACTGTTATGGGGTATATATGGGTGGCACAGTTATGGAGTATATATGGGTGGCACACTGTTATGGGGTATATATGAGTGGCACACAGTTATGGAATATATATGAGTGGCACACTGTTATGGGATATATATGGGTAGAATACTGTTATGGGGTATATATGGGTGGCACACTGTTATGAGGTATATATGGGTGGCACACTGTTATATGGTATATATGGGTGGCACACTGTTATAGGGTATATATGGGTGGCACACTGTTATGGGGTATATATGGGTGGCACACTGTTATAGGGTATATATGGGTGGCACACTGTTATGGGGTATATATGGGTGGCACAGTTATGGAGTATAAATGGGTGGCACACTGTTATGGGGTATATATGAGTGGCACACTGTTATAGGGTATATATGGGTGGCACACTGTTATGGGGTATATATGGGTGGCACAGTTATGGAGTATATATGGGTGGCACACTGTTATGGAGTATATATGAGTGGCACACTGTTATGGGGTATATATGGGTAGAATACTGTTATGGGGTGTACAGTTGCAAGAAAAAGTATGTGAACCCTTTGGAATGATATGGATTTCTGCACAAATTGGTCATAAAATGTGATCTGATCTTCATCTAAGTCACAGCAATAGACAATCACAGTCTGCTTAAACTAATAACACACAAAGAATTAAATGTTACCATGTTTTTATTGAACACACCATGTAAACATTCACAGTGCAGGTGGAAAAAGTATGTGAACCCTTGGATTTAATAACTGGTTGAACCTCCTTTGGCAACAATAGCTTCAACCAAACGTTTCTTGTAGTTGCAGATCAGACGTGCACAACGGTCAGGAGTAATTCTTGACCATTCCTCTTTACAGAACTGTTTCAGTTCAGCAATATTCTTGGGATGTCTGGTGTGAATCGCTTTCTTGAGGTCATGACACAACATCTCAAACGGGTTGAGGTCAGGACTCTGACTGGGCCACTCCAGAAGGCGTATTTTCTTCTGTTTAAGCCATTCTGTTGTTGATTTACTTCTATGCTTTGGGTCGTTGTCCTGTTGCAACACCCATCTTCTGTTGAGCTTCAGCTGGTGGACAGATGGCCTTAAGTTCTCCTGCAAAATGTCTTGATAAACTTGGGAATTCATTTTTCCTTCGATGATAGCAATCCGTCCAGGCCTTGACGCAGCAAAGCAGTCCCAGTACTGCTGTGGAACATCCAGGTGCTCTTGTGCAAACTGTAAACGTGCAGCAATGTTTTTTTTTGACAGCAGTGGCTTCCTCTGTGGTATCCTCCCATGAAATCCATTCTTGTTTAGTGTTTTACGTATCGCAGATTCGCTAACAGGGATGTTAGCATATGCCAGAGACTTTTGTAAGTCTTTAGCTGACACTTTAAGATTTGTCTTTACCTCATTGGGCAGTCTGCGCTGTGCTCTTGCAGTCATCTTTACAGGATGGCCGCTCCTAGGGAGAGTAGCAGCAGTGCTGAACTTTCTCCATTTATAGACAATTTGTCTTACAGAGGACTGATGAACAGCAAGGCTTTTGGAGATACTTTTATAACCCTTTCCAGCTTTATGCAAGTCAACAATTCTTAATTGTAGGTCTTCTGAGAGCTCTTTTGTGCGAGGCATCATTCACATCAGGCAATGCTTCGTGTGAAAAGCAAACCCAGAACTGGTGTGTGTTTTTTATAGGGCAGGGCAGCTGTAACCAACACCTCCAATCTCATCTCCTTGATTGGACTCCAGTTGGCTGACACCTCGCTCCAATTAGCTCTTGGAGATGTCATTAGTCTAGGGGTTCACATACTTTTCCACCTGCACTGTGAATGTTTACATGGTGTGTTCAATAAAAACATGGTTACATTTAATTCTTTGTGTGTTATTAGTTTAAGCAGACTGTGATTGTCTATTGTTGTGACTTAGATGAAGATCAGATCACATTTCATGACCAATTTGTGCAGAAATCCATATCATTCCAAAGGGTTCACATACTTTTTCTTGCAACTGTATGTGACTTATTTTTTGGGAACATTGGGACTAGTAAAGAGGAGTCATGTAAAACATGTGCCCCTAGTACACAGCGAATCTCTCCTCCTCGATCTGTGGGGGGCATGTATATTATTAGCTTCAGTGGTGATTTGAGGGGCGCCTCCTCCCCCTCATCCCGTCTATCTGATGTTCCTCCCCTATAGAGTGATGGCTGCGCAGATGACTGAGCAGCTCCCTGGACACACGGCACAGGAACAGATTGAGGGGCAGAAGACTAATGAAGCTGTGAGCACAATATTGCGGTCTGACTGCGCTATACAAATACCTGTGGGAGATGCACCGCTATTAAACCGACGTACATTGCTGGCAGTGGCAAACGCGCTCCGTCCTGCCTGCTGTAGATAACAGTTCTCTCTGAACTTTAAGCAATTTTGTATCGCGAATATTGGAACTTTGAGAATTCGCGAATATCTAGAATATAGTGCTGTATCTTTGTTATCGCGAATATTCTAGAATTTTTTTCATCAGTACCCATGATCCCTCCCTGCTGCTTGCTTGTGGACCACTGAGAAGGCTGCAATATCTTTGACTTTAGGAGTAGTGTTGATTGCGAATTTTGGTATCGCAAATTTTCCGAAAGCCGATTTTTGCAATCAAGAAATAATGACTGGAGATCACGAATTCTCGAATATATGACGAATATCCGCCCAAATATTTGCGAAATATCGCGAATTTGAATATTGCCCCTGCCACTCATCACTGGTGATTGGCTGATCTCCCCCGGTTCTGCTCCTGGCACCCCATACAACAGCTTATTTTGTAGGAGGAAGCTGGGGCCAGCCAGACATTTCAGGAAATGGCCTCTGCAGAGGGAATACAGTATGAAATGCTGGCCGTTCATGAATGGCCACCAAGTGGAACAAAGACGCCTCGTTTCTGCAGAATAGGAGCCGCTTGTACAGATCCACTCTCTGTTCTGGCTCTTAGAGGGAGGAGGGCCTCCCAATACCGGGGCCACAGATCCTAATAGGAACAATAGTGTGGATATGGGGATATACAGACTCAGCAGTAGTAGTGCCGGGTCAGGGCAAGCCTACATAGAAGATCAGTGGCCTTATAGCAGAGATCCAACTAAACCCCCCCCCCCCCCCCCCCCATTATAATGCAATATTTTTTATGAACTTTGGACTAAATCCTCCCCCAAATCCTTCAGTACGCCTCCCTTGATCATAAATACGTTTTCTGGTTTTACTCAAATAAACCTACTGAAATGTGTACAATTTTCTAATATACTCTGTTTCCTGCTTGCGGTCAGTGAAATGTAACATTTTTGCGTCTCCCCAAAGACTGCAAACCTGTCCAGACCACCAAATGCTTTCTTCACAGCTGAAGGTAACATAGTAACATAGTACATAAGGCCGAAAAAAGACATTTGTCCATCCAGTTTCGGCCTGTCATCCTGCAAGTTGATCCAAAGGAAGGCAAAAATAAAACCCTGTGAGGTAGAAGCCAATTTTCCCCACTTTAGGGGAATAAAAAATTCCTTCCCGACTCCAATCAGGCAATCAGAATAACTCCCTGGATCAACGACCCCTCTCTAGTAGCTATAGCCTGTAATATTATTACACTCCAGAAATACATCCAGGCCCCTCCTGAATTCCTTTATTGTACTCACCACCACCACCTCCTCAGGCAGAGAGTTCCATAGTCTCACTGCTCTTACCGTAAAGAATCCTCTTCTATGTTTGTGTACAAACCTTCTTTCCTCCAAACGCAGAGGATGTCCCCTCGTCACAGTCACAGTCCTGGGGATGAATAGATGATGGGAGAGATCTCTGTACTGACCCCTGATATATTTATACATAGTAATTAGATCTCCCCTCAGTCGTCTTTTTTCTAAAGTGAATAACCCTAATTTTGATAATCTTTCAGGGAACTGTAGTTGCCCCATTCCAGTTATTACTTTAGTTGCCCTCCTCTGGACCCTCTCCAGCTCTGCTATGTCTGCCTTGTTCACAGGAGCCCAGAACTGTACACAGTACTCCATATGTGGTCTGACTAGTGATTTGTAAGGTGACAGGACTATGTTCTCATCACGGGCATCTATGCCCCTTCTGATGCAACCCATTATCTTATTGGCCTTGGCAGCAGCTGCCTGACACTGGTTTTTGCAGCTTAGTTTGCTGTTTATTAAAATTCCTAGATCCTTTTCCATGTCAGTGTTACCGAGTGTTTTACCATTTAGTATGTACGGGTGACTTGCATTATTCCTTCCCATGTGCATAACTTTACATTTGTCAGTGTTAAACCTCATCTGCCACTTCTCTGCCCAAGCCTCCAATCTATCCAGATCCCTCTGTAGTAGTATACTGTCCTCTGTAGTATATATACAGTATACTGTCCTCTGTAGTATATATACAGTATACTGTCCTCTGTAGTATATATACAGTATACTGTCCTCTGTAGTATATATACAGTATACTGTCCTCTGTAGTATATATACAGTATACTGTCCTCTGTAGTATATATACAGTATACTGTCCTCTGTAGTGTGTATACAGTATACTGTCCTCTGTAGTATATATACAGTATACTGTCCTCTGTAGTGTGTATACAGTATACTGTCCTCTGTAGTATATATACAGTATACTGTCCTCTTCAGTGTTAATTACTTTACACAGTTTAGTGTCATCTGCGAAAATTGATACTTTACTATGCAAGCCTTCTACAAGATCATTAATAAATATATTGAAGAGAATAGGGCCCAATACTGACCCCTGAGGTACTCCACTAGTGACAGTGACCCAATCTGAGTGTGTACCGTTAATAACCACCCTCTGTTTTCTATCATTGAGCCAGTTACTTACCCACATACAGACGTTTTCTCCCAGTCCGAGCATTCTCTTTTTATATACTAACCTTTTATGTGGTACAGTGTCAAATGCTTAGGAGAAGTCCAGATATACGACATCCATTGATCCAGACCGCAGGGACAACACGTGAGGCTACGGTGGGCCGATGGGGGTAGTAGTTCATTTACTCATGGTTAGCAGAGCCTCCCTGGGCCGGCGTGCAGTGATGGGGTAGACAGCATGAAATCCTCCGGGGCACTCTCTATTGCAGGGAACACCAGCCAGATGTTGGTTGAGGTGCCCTTGATAGTGTAGGTGTTTAAGGTGCTTTGGCGGCTGGGCCCCTGTGTTCAGGACGCCAGCACCGTAAGATACAAATGTTCAGAGTAGTAGAAAGGATGAGAAGTCAGTTGTAGTAGAAACAGCTGAACAGTTTACCTAAATCAAATGTCTCAGGACCGTTGGTACAGTTCATCAGTACAGTGCACTTATATGGCATAAAGGAGGATTCAGAAATTAGTTTAGCTGTAATCCTTACAACAGGTCTGGCAATTGTCAGTTGAGGAGTTTTCCTAATGCTGTTACTTTACAGGCAGGGCAAAAGTTCTCTTCTTAGATAGTTCTACTTTAAAGGGGTTGTCCGGGATTGAGGACTTTGTTACATTAGTACAAGACAGACAAACATATAACATACTTACATGTCCTACCTTTTCCACAGGTTTCTCAAGCCCTGTTTTCTAATAGGAAATAATTCGCCGGAAGTGAACTTTTCTTTGACTCAGTGAAGTACCGGGTCCCTTGCAGGAGCGCTGAAGCCTCTTCTTCCAGCTGCTCAAGGAGCCCGGTGATGTCACTGGCACTGATGGGCGGGCTTTAGTGCTGCTCTAGCCAGTAAAATGGCTTGGGCAGCGCTAAAGCCTGCTTATCCGAGCTGGTGATGTCACCGAACACACTGCCCGGTGAGAGCCTTTTCCCTGCGCGATATATTGCGCAGCGCAAAGGAGAGCATCGGAGAATGCCGGGGTGAAAATAGAGGTTTGTCCGGGTTCAGCTCTGAACCCGGACAAACCCTTTGAGTCCAATCTCTAGCACTCAGGTACTGAATATAATGGTTTCCTTACTTTTATATTTAGCAATCCAATAAGGGAGTTCTCCTTCGTGGCAGGCAAACTCTCTGCTACATTATCTATTTAGGATGCTCTCCTGAAATATTCAGTTTCACTATGTCCCAGAAGGCGTTTAGTGAAAAAGGATAACTCTGCGCACTAATCATCCTGTTGTGTCCAGGTACGTTTAAGTTCCTTCTGGTTACTGGTGCTTGTGAGGTCCCTTGGCTAGACTCAGCTCTAATCTTCACTAGACTTGCTTTATATTCGTACGTAGAATCACTTGTCTGTGCTGGGCTGCTGTGACTACTGCTGTCCTCTCCAGTCTTGATCAGGGCCCAGAGGAAAGAAAGGCAGCTACATCTTGAACTTAGCCTGCTCTGCTCCTCCATACACTTGCTTCTCCTTTCTGTTTCCTACATTACACACTTTCTCCACACTGTCCTACTACTTCCTCCACACTGAGTCAGCAAACCCCAAGCTATATATAGTATGTGGCGCCAGCACCACCTAGGGGCAAATAAATGCAATGACAATGCCAGCCTGAACTTAGGAATTAAAATACATTAATCACATATACAAAAATTTAAGGGGATCACTTATACACACATAAGTGGGATGCTGCTA
Organism: Bufo bufo; assembly: GCF_905171765.1. NCBI lineage: Eukaryota > Metazoa > Chordata > Amphibia > Anura > Bufonidae > Bufo > Bufo bufo. The sequence goes on along the minus strand of NC_053393.1, from coordinate 39,620,744 downwards.
AGGTTTGCTACAATGTGTCCAGTCTAGACAATCCTCAGTGAGATAAAAACGTTAGCAGCACAAATATTTCTCCTGTGCCAAAACAATGTATCAGTGCGTGTAAATAATGTGTCAGTCTGAAGCCCCGACTCTGCAGTTTACAAAAGATTGTCTATACTGAATAATCTCATTCACTGGCAACAGGCAGAGATCTGGGAAAGGATAAGGAATAAAACATAAAGTTTATTACACTTTTCATCATACAGAAGGGATTTTCTGGTACTGTAATATTGATAACCTATCCTTAAAGGGGATAGGTCATCAGTATCAGATTTGTTGGGTTCAACGCTTGGCACCACTGCTGGTCAGCTGTTTTAAGCTGGCACCAGAGACTATACAGTGGGCGGAACCGGAAGCACAAGGTTCTATGTCCTGTCTAGTGGCCGTGCAGAGGTACTGCAGCTCAGCTCCCTGAATGACACTACACAGCGGATGGCGCGCCTTCTGTCCATCATGTAGTTTCTAGCTCCAGAGGCTGGCCAAAACAGCTGATCTGTGACGATGCAGAGTGTCAGGCCCCCATTGATCTGATATTGATGACCTATACTGAGGACAGACCATCAATATCATATAAGAACTAGTAAACGCCTTTGAGATAGGTCATCAATATCAGATCAGTTGGGGTCCCAGGCCTGGCACCACCACCAATCAGTTTGAATGGACTTCTGCGCTCCAGGTCAAGCACTGGAACATCACAGCCCTGTACAATAGGCAGTGGAAGTGAATGGTACTGTGGCGTTGCTACCATGTAAGTGGATGAGAGCTGCACTGCAGTACCATTTATGGCCACTACACTGTATATGGAGCTGTGATGTCCTGGAGCACAGCAGATGATGACTGGGAATGCTGGGAGTTGGACTGATCTGATATTAATGTCCTATCCTAAGGACAGGTCATCAATATTACTGCCTTGGAAAACCCCTTTAACATTTAGGAGAGACCCTGCCTATACTTAGCGAAAGCAGCACTAACATACTTTCAAAAAACTCTAATAAGTAAGCATGCCCATAACCTTTTCTAAGCATGTAACATCCTGGACTCCCAAAATGTTGCAACAGTTTTCACACTCCAAAGAAGTGCAATAACTTAGCTATTCTGCATTTCCATAAATTAGCTTCTCCGATTGTCTACTACTTGTATCGGTGTTGGGGAAAAAAAGACAATGAAAGCAGAACTACACGGGGTAGCACGCATGTTGATGAAGCAGATTTTGATATTTTATCATAAATGCTTTCTAAGCAAGAAAATCCCCAACGATATAAATTAGCTCCGCTCATTTACCGTCTATGCAGAAATCCCAAGGTGACAGATTTGCATTTCTGGATGAGGAGGTTCGCTCCCCCTCCCGCAATCACTGTGACCTGCTGGAATATGTTGTTTGCTGCTGTAGAACTGAACAAAGAAAAAAAACAATTACTCTGTGGGAAGAAAAAGGTAACGACGCCGAGGAGCCAAGGCAACGCAAAAATCAGGAGCCCTTTATTGTTTTTGCAAAAATGTAGAATTAATTGGAAGTAGAATTAAAATTACAATCTTTGTCCACATTTATGAAAAGTTTTATACATTTTCAGAAGCCATGATAGGGCTATAAATCTCCTCCTTGGCGCAGTAGTGATGTCATCAATCAAGACTTGGAGGTGCTATATGTAGCTAGGCACCCGCTATGGAAGCTACCACAACTGGGCTCCTACTCGTGTTAGACCAAAGGTCTCCATTGCTTCACATTGTCCTCCAGGGCTTCAGAATAGGAACACTGTATGTGGAGGCACCACGATGACTTCTCATGTACCAGCCTCAGGAGGCACGATGCATTCTCAAGTCAGGATCAGCCAGGACAAATGGAAGGGCCAACCCTCAGTGGATGAGAAGACTTTTACAAGAGGCGGTCAAGAGCAGTACAACTAAGCATTCAACAGAGTCACTGGAATGAGAAGTGACCCTGGGACCACATAGCAAAACTTTGAAAGGGGAAGAATCAAGATAGTGAGATCATCGGTGTAGCTGTAAGGAGTCACAACTGAGGCCCCACTACTGGTATAGACAAGTAGCCACGGAGTCTCATAGCAAAATGTGCAGTGGGGCGAGACTCCACCATAACCAACTCCAGTAGTAATTTCAGACCATAAAAACCTTATGGTTCTTTGCAATGAAATAAAGTACTCAGTGATGTCATCGTACAGGGATAATGCACCAGTTCATGTTATAGTACAGGGATAATATGCACAGTGATGTCACAGTAATAGTATAATGCGAAAATGATGTCACAGTAAGGGGATAATGCATATAATAATGTCATAGAACAGGGACGATGCACACAGTGATGTCAGATTAATAGGATGATGCACACAGTACAGGATATAGGGATAATATGCACAAGTATTGGGATAATGCACACAGTTAAGTCACAGTACATGTGTGCAAAGTGATGTCATAGCATATGGATAATGCACACTGCATGTTACAGGGCAGGGATAGTGCACACAGCATTGTCACAATACAGGGAAAGGAAACACAGTGTTGTCATAGTGCAGACATAGTGCACGCAGTGATGTCACAATACAGGGAAAATACACAGTGATGTCACAGTACAGACATAGTGCACGCAGTGATGTCACAGTACAGAAATACACATAAAAAAAGGTTACAATGTACAATATGACCTCAAGGCATGGGCAAAATATATAATGATGTCACATGAAGGCATTATGATGTCCCAGTACAAGTTTAATGCAGTGACATCACAGCACAGGAATTATGTAAAGAGTAATGCTGCAGATAAGGAGTTGTGTTTTGGGGCTCCAGAGTACGGAAATGGGAGCACTCTTGGAGGTCATTAGTCAAGATTTGGGGGTGCAGAGTTATTAATCAAACTCTGGATTCAGATCTTCATGTTTTCCATTTCCAATTTGGTGGAAACCCAAACGTTTACCAGACATGACCATGACCACCTCTATAAACCCTTCCCACCATGCTTTTGCACTTGTAATGACTTTATAAATATATGGCTAACGGTCTCCAGCAAAGAAAGACAACTTATAAAAAGTCTCCCGTCGTATGCTAATTTGCCCTCAAGTGTCCACTGGGTGTATCCAGTCTGCTCAAGTGTCCACCTGAACCAGCCCTAAGCCAGCCAATGTATCCGTTATTGATGTGGATGATTCCTCCTGTGCTTCTCTAAATCCATCCAGATGAGGAGCGGCATATGCGCAGAAAGAATCCACAGTGCGCTTGTGCTGTAATTCAGTGGATCGGCGCGTCCGCTTTGTGAATTCCCTGCCGTGGGCAGAGGACTTAATAAAAGCTCTATTATTATATTAGGTTCCATCTATATAAACGTGAGCTCCGATTAACGTTCTACCTCCATAAATCTGTGAGCCAGCTCCCCACTCATATATACAGGAAACAGGTTATCAACGTTGACGCCATAAAAGTTTATAGATAACCACAATGAATGAAAGTCCCACATGTTTTATCAAACATACTGAAAACTATTTGTTGTCATTGTCTTTAAGGCAGCAGATGGCAGATGGATTCATAGGATGCTGTCATTGCATCAGACGGTTGTCCCCATCGTGAGCCAATATTCTCCCAAATCTTCAACTGTGATGGATGGTCAATGATAGGAAGACTGTAGGCGTGCAACATTAAAAAACGTCCCATATGACTACACATCAACTCCTCTGACGGAACCGAATTCCAACATGTGCCTCCATCTGCTCAGGCAAACCTTTACCCTAATAAACCTTTATCTTAGATAGGACATGTAGAACCATTGACTCTTCGGCCAGTCTGACTGATTACAACAGGTTTCAAGTTGCAATTTCCAATCACAATCAAAATTTTACCAAAATATTTTGTAAAATTTCCTTGGTTGCTATGGTAAAGCTTAGGAAAACATTTATAATTGGACCTCAGTCGTTTGCGCCTACCTGTGCCCTGATGTCCCTCTCTCGTCTTGCCTCCACCAGCCTTTCCATAGTGACACGTGTGACCTCTGCTAAATCTCAAATGGACGGGGCTAGGCCAGCGGAACTTCACTTTAACCGGTGTCTGACTGGTTCATCGGAGGATCCGCTGGTTGGATCACCATTCCACCCCTACACACATTAACTTTTGGCTGCTTTCCACTACCGTCAGTTCAGCTTGGGCAGGTTTGCCCGAAATGGCTCTGCCGTTTGTCTTTCTGGATTCTCAATAAAACTTCTCATTGGGAATCTGTGGTGGAAATTTGTACAGGAAAGAGAAACAAAGAGCGCAAAGAGGCAGTCGCGGCCATCTTGAGTGAAGAAACCGTGCAAAATCACACTCATATGACATCACCATGCTGCCGAGCCCGACGAAGTCATCACATCACTGCGTGAATTTTGCGCCTGTGTGCATGTGCCTGATGCCGCTGATGGAGGAATTTCATTTACTTTCTGTTGCAGAGATGGAAGGGTTGTTGTGGACAGAGATGGAAGGGTTTGCTAGGGGCAGGTTTGGGACCCTAAGCCCAAGCTTCATGAAGGCCTGCTTTGTGGTTTAGTGGACCCAAACCAGGTGACAGGTTCCCTTGAGATAAATTAAAAATGGAATAACCCTTTAAAAGGAACCTTTTACCTGGTTTGGGGCCACTAAACTACAAGCATGCAGTTGGGACTTAGGCTTCCACATCTGTCCATAGCAAGGCATCTGTCCCTGCAACAGAAAGTAAATGAAATTCAAGAGTCCAGGACTCTTCTCCAGTGACATCAGTTGCACTCGCACTGCATAGATGAAGCAAGGGATTTTATACCTCACTTAAAGGGTAACCGTCATGTTTTCATAAAAATAAAAAATAAACTTTTAGCATATGTTCCTGCTGCAGCAGCATTATGCATAAAGCAATCTTTAGTTTCTTCACATACCACTGTTTTCCTTGAGTTTTTCCCTTCGTTGCGGCTGTTTAAACATTTACAATATGAGGACCTTTTCAAGATGGCTCCTCTGCCAGTTCTCTGAGGGCAAAACTGCTTTCCTCACTTCCCATACACACTTGCTGTAGCCAGCAGCTTCCTGCCAGCCAATCAGATTGGATTACTGAGAGACACGCCTCCTCACTCTGAAGCCTAATGCAGGCATGCAGTGTGAAGGACCGCCCCTCTGTCTTCTGTTTACACTAAAAGGAAGACAGATAAGTCCTAGCAACGGTCTTTTAAGGGAGCAGTGGAAAGGGACATAGGACATTAATGAAAGCTGTTATTATAAGGTAATTACAGATCTTTTGACAATCATTGACAGACTAACTAACTTGCTAGCTCTAATAAACTAGCAAATAAAAAAAAAATAGGATAGTTACCCTTTAATTCTGCATACACTGCACAGCGAGCACAGGTGTTGTGTGCATTCACCTGATCCCACTGGTGAAGAGTCCTGGACTCTTCTCCCTGTAAGTTTGAATTTGATTTACCTTCTTTTGTGAGGACAGATAGGTTTGCTGTGGGCAGGTTTGGGACTCTCATCTCCAGCTGAATAACAGCATTCAGGTGGTTTGGTGGCCCCATACAAGGTGACAGGTCCATTTAAGGGCAACTAGTCCGATCTGAGCAGCGTAAAATCGTATCCTCTATACCTAACTAGTGTATGAAATATCATGAAATGGACACGCTGTAGAGAGAGATGTATCTAGAAATCGTACCGCGCGAATAAAGCGATTTGGCTTGTCCAACATCTTTCCTTTCCCGAGCCGGTTCACATTAAATTTTCATTGCATGCAGATGAAGCTTTCCCTGGCACGTAGCAGACGTCGCTCTCCAGTATGTACAATTCTCATCCTTTTATTAAATTTTTTTTTTTTTTATCCTTTTGTGATTTTCATTCACTTTTTTGCAGTCTGCCGAGACTTTGAGGCTCACGAGGGCATAAAATGTCTATTAACCGAGCGCGCTCAGTAAGGTAAATACCGGGAACATCTTCGTGTAATATTCATGTTGCCTTTTGGCGGCGGGGAATTGTCCTGGGAACTGAAGAGGGAGCGTGACATCCCGACAAAGGCTGCTGGATTACTGGAAACCTGCATCATGACTGCAGCTATCCTGTGACCACTGGGGACGGTGCTGCTCTCAGAGGCCTTATAGAGGAAGACTAGGATGCAATATCCATAAAACGCTAATGCTTCCTCCAGATTACCTTACTTTTTAGTAGAAGGTTACGCCGTCCTTCATCTTTCTTTTATATCCCTTAAATGATTGAATTGGGGAGAATGGCCAAGATTTGACAATTTAGTGAGCGGAACCCGTGTTTATGACTAAACTGGGACAGCGCATAAGAACCTTTTTTGCGTTTGCTTTGCAGTTTTTAGAAGAGTTTTGTCAATGTCGCTATACTGAGCTTAGAAGACCGTGAAGGTAAATTTATCAGGCTTAAAGGGACGTTCCATTTTTAGAAGACCAGGTAAATTTATCAGGCTTAAAGGGACGTTCCATTTTTAGAAGACCGTGAAGGTAAATTTATCAGGCTTAAAGGGACGTTCCATTTTTAGAAGACCAGGTAAATTTATCAGGCTTAAAGGGACGTTCCATTTTTAGAAGATCGTGAAGGTAAATTTATCAGGCTTAAAGGGACGTTCCATTTTTAGAAGACCAGGTAAATTTATCAGGCTTAAAGGGACGTTCCATTTTTAGAAGACCGTGAGGATAAATATATTTTTTTTCTAAAACTATTTTCTCTCATATCAACTTAAAGGGGATGTCTGGTTGAGAAAACGTAATTTCAAATACCCTGTTTCGGCATTCCCATCTGGTCATTCATAGCATATTGATAGGACCGATAGCCATAAATGTCTGATAGGTGGACGTCCCACCCCTGAGACCTGTTCCTATTTCAAGAACAAGGGCCCCGCCGTGAATGAAAGTTTCTCCATTTAATTGCTAAGTTAATTTCAAAAATAGCTAAGCGCTGGCTCAGTTATTTTTGGAAGTCCTATAGCGCATGACATTGATTTCATTGGGTGAAGGACATATATCCTGCACACGTGAAGGCTTTTTTTTACTCCGTGATGTGTATCACAATGATCTTGTGGGTACCATCACTGTACGCACAAAGGCAGGGCAGTGGTGTGGACGGTAATTCAGATCCTGGTAGTTTAACCCTTAGATGTCATGGTCAATAGCGACTGAAGCATCTAAGAGATTAGACCGAGAGAAGGGAGGGAGTTGCCCCTTTGAGAAACTCATTTCTAAATTCTGGGTTTACAAGGGACAAATCACTGGGTAAATGCTAATATTCCCTTCAGCATCCCTTAGACATGCATTCATCTAAATAGATCATGTTGGTCCTCAAGAGCCGAAATCTATACCTAAAGGGATATCGTGTGGCCATATATAATACACTCAGCAACCTTTATAGGGTTTTGTTCGGCCATAAGAAAAATGTCAAAAAAAAATGGGCAGAGTGGCTTAGGCCTGTTCAACACTTGCATTGTACTTTTACGGTATTGAGATCCTCTGCTGGATCTCAAAACCGGAATTAACAACGCAAGTGTTCAACAGGCCTTAAAAAAAATTTACAAAAATAATCATCTAACTGACCCCCCTTGGCCTCGGTTCCAACTATTTCCTCGGCCTCGACATCCTGGTCCCTCTCGACAAAGGAAATGTGACTGCTCATCCAAATACAGGGAGTGCAGAATTATTAGGCAAGTTGTATTTTTGAGGATTAATTTTATTATTGAACAACAACCATGTTCTCAATGAACCCCAAAAAACTCATTAATATCAAAGCTGAATATTTTTGGAAGTAGTTTTTAGTTTGTTTTTAGTTTTAGCTATTTTAGGGGGATATCTGTGTGTGCAGGTGACTATTACTGTGCATAATTATTAGGCAACTTAACAAAAAACAAATATATACCCATTTCAATTATTTATTTTTACCAGTGAAACCAATATAACATCTCAACATTCACAAATATACATTTCTGACATTCAAAAACAAAACAAAAACAAATCAGTGACCACCTTTCTTTGCAAGGACACTCAAAAGCCTGCCATCCATGGATTCTGTCAGTGTTTTGATCTGTTCACCATCAACATTGCGTGCAGCAGCAACCACAGCCTCCCAGACACTGTTCAGAGAGGTGTACTGTTTTCCCTCCTTGTAAATCTCACATTTGATGATGGACCACAGGTTCTCAATGGGGTTCAGATCAGGTGAACAAGGCCATGTCATTAGATTTTCTTCTTTTATACCCTTTCTTGCCAGCCACGCTGTGGAGTACTTGGACGCGTGTGATGGAGCATTGTCCTGCATGAAAATCATGTTTTTCATGAAGGATGCAGACTTCTTCCTGTACCACTGCTTGAAGAAGGTGTCTTGCAGAAACTGGCAGTAGGACTGGGAGTTGAGCTTGACTCCATCCTCAACCCGAAAAGGCCCCACAAGCTCATCTTTGATGATACCAGCCCAAACCAGTACTCCACCTCCACCTTGCTGGCGTCTGAGTCGGACTGGAGCTCTCTGCCCTTTACCAATCCAGCCACGGGCCCATCCATCTGGCCCATCAAGACTCACTCTCATTTCATCAGTCCATAAAACCTTAGAAAAATCAGTCTTGAGATATTTCTTGGCCCAGTCTTGACGTTTCAGCTTGTGTGTCTTGTTCAGTGGTGGTCGTCTTTCAGCCTTTCTTACCTTGGCCATGTCTCTGAGTATTGCACACCTTGTGCTTTTGGGCACTCCAGTGATGTTGCAGCTCTGAAATATGGCCAAACTGGTGGCAAGTGGAATCTTGGCAGCTGCACGCTTGACTTTTCTCAGTTCATGGGCAGTTATTTTGCGCCTTGGTTTTTCCACACGCTTCTTGCGACCCTGTTGACTATTTTGAATGAAACGCTTGATTGTTCGATGATCACGCTTCAGAAGCTTTGCAATTTTAAGAGTGCTGCATCCCTCTGCAAGATATCTCACTATTTTTGACTTTTCTGAGCCTGTCAAGTCCTTCTTTTGACCCATTTTGCCAAAGGAAAGGAAGTTGCCTAATAATTATGCACACCTAATATAGGGTGTTGATGTCATTAGACCACACCCCTTCTCATTACAGAGATGCACATCACCTAATATGCTTAATTGGTAGTAGGCTTTCGAGCCTATACAGCTTGGAGTAAGACAACATGCATAAAGAGGATGATGTGGTCAAAATACTCATTTGCCTAATAATTCTGCACGCAGTGTACAGACCACACAGTTGACCTGGCTCTACAAGTCATTGGCTGAGTGGTTACATTTCCGTGTTGAGGGGGGGAAGTAGAGACCCATGGGGAACCTGTAAAGTGTTAGAACGGAAGCACTGAGGGATCGGTAAGGTGAACGCTTTTTCTGCCCCTTGTTTATAACCAGTCTATGTTTTTGGCATGGGTGGCACAGGTGTCTACAACTTTGTTCCTCTCCAGATAATCACCATTTGTTAGTAGGGTCCCCAGATTGGATCACAGTAGGTCCTTCTGCTGGCCCCCCTAGGGATCATCTGGCAGCAATTGTTCAATTTACCTGCAGCACCGCCACAGGTGAAACGGAGTATTGCACAGTTCCGACTGAAATCAGCAGACTGTGTATATAAAGCATGTACATGCCGGTCCTCCAGAGCAAGAAAGGCTTCTTGTACCCACTGTCCTCTCTAGCGAACAGTCCCCTTCTGTTAGTGACAGTTTTCCATTAAGTGAGTGCAAACACTACAAAGAGTGGCATGGCTCCTGCGTGGCCCTCCATCAGCCGCACTCAGTAGCCGACAGTAAGACAATAGGCTGCAGAGGAGCGGATGCTAAACAAAGGCTCGGCTAATGGCTGCTGTTTAGGTCCCATTACTATTGAAGTTCAATACTGTTTCCTGGCATCTGGCCAAGAAAGGCACATAAGGACACCATCAACACACGGAGCTAAATTCAGTAGCGGACCAGAGATAAATCAGATGTATAGCTAGGCTTTTCTTCAAATCAATGCCCTAGATCTGTATCTGAGCATAACCAGAGAGGAGTGGCTTGTTGGCACTTTGCACCAAGGGTACCAGCCCAACACCAACCTACGCCCCAGAGCCCCTATCCGCATAGAGAAGCAGCTGTTATTAAATGCAAACCATCCAAGACGGGCAAAACGCGTCAGTAAATGTCATTCTGGGTTGTGGCCCACATTGATACAATTCATTTTCACACAATGTAAATGACCCTTTTCGGGGCTATTTTCTTTAGCACTGGATACAACGGGGTTGTCCCCAGCTGGATTTTTGGGGTCCATTACTGTGTCAGAACCTGGGCCCACTGGAGGACACTGGTGATCCGGCTAATATTAGTGGGCCAGCTAAGATCACAGAGTTAGTGTTGGGACACCCAATGATAAGCTTCTCTTCGCCCCCAATGCCCGGGCACCACTTACAGGTTATACTTACCCCGCTCCCTGGCACCCGCTCGGCCACCCGGGCATTGGGGGGGGGGGTCATTATAGGGGTTGGATAACCCCTTTAAGCTCCTAATAAATATAGGTCCACCCTAACCAGCATTGAGGCTCTTTGGCCCCAAAGGAGAAGATGGTTCTGAGGGCCACCCTCCATCCATACAGAACATATGCATGTCCATGTCTTCTGCTGGACTTGTGGGCATGTCATTGTGTCACAGATAGGGCCCACCGAAGGATGCTCTGGTGAGTCAGACCAAACCTATCCATTATCTGCTCTTCTGCGGCTGGTACTTCTGGCCACAGGCATCCTGCTTAGTAATGAAGGCTGTGCCTGTGTATGTCTGCTGGGGCCTCCTGGCCTGTTCTCTAGGGCACAAGAGCTCTCGGCTTCTTAACCCTTTCACCCCCTGAATTTTTCTTTGTTGTTGTTTTTTTGGCGTTTTCGTTTTGCGCTCCCTGCCTTCCCAGAGCCATAACTTTTTTATTTGTCTGTTCACATAGCCATATGAGGGCTTGTTTTTTGCAGGACAAGTTGTACTTTCTAACACCATCATTTAATATTGCATATCAGCCGTCCCCAACCGCCGGGCCGACCGGACCCTGGAAGATTGTTTGCCGGGCCGCGTCAAAACAGAGGAGCAGAGACGCCAGGGAGACGCGCACATCACACACAGCGGGTGGTCGTACAGCGAGAAGGAAGAAGAGCGTTCCTTCCTTCCAACTGTGATGCCGGCCAGCCACTGCCACCAATGAGGAGAGAGTGGGCGGAGGAGGGGAGGGACTGTGGCCACTGTGCCACCAATGATAATTAACCAGAGGACCTTTCATGGGTCCGGACTTTATTAACTAAGTAGCAGGACATGTAGAGCGGTGCCCAGGGATCTGCCTGCACTTACTATTATTCCTGGGCGCTGCTCCATTCGTCCGCTGTGGCCCCGTTACCTTCTCCCGGGCTGTATGCTAATTACTACTATGGGAACACTGGGGAGGAGACATCAGCTTCTCTCCTGGGCGTTCCTTGTCCCTGGCTGTAGCGCTGTCCAATCACTGCGCAGAGCGTCACAGCCAGGGAGAAAAAAACTTCACCTTCTCCCTCCCTGGCTGTGACGTTCTGCGCTGCGATTGGACAGCGCTACAGGCAGGGACAAGGAACGCCCAGGAGAGAAGCTGATGTCTCCTCCCCGGTGTTCCCATAGTAGTAATTAGCATACAGCGTGGGAGACAGTAATGGGGGCCACAGCGGTTGAACGTAGCGGCACCCAGATATAATAGTAAGTGCAGGGAGATCCCTGGGGGGGGTGCTGCTCTACATGTCTGTATACTTAGTTAATAAAGTATGGACCCATGAAAGGTCCTCTTACAGATACAGGAGGCGGGTGCGGCACCTGAGGGGTTAACTGCCGCTGATCGCAGCTCCCTGTCAGAGGTCGGGTGTCGGCTATGTGATTCTGCCGCACCCGCCTCCTGTATCTGTATTAAAGGTTAACTATGACTTCTGGCGCAGTGCACTCCCCCAGTATTAAAATCATTGGTGGCAGTGGCCACAGGGTCCCCTCCCCCTCATTAGTGATGTCGCGAACATAAAATTTTCAGTTCGCGAACAGCGAACGAGAACTTCCGCAAATGTTCGCGAACTGGCGAACCGGGCGAACCGCCATAGACTTCAATAGACAGGCGAATTTTAAAACCCACAGGGACTCTTTCTGGCCAGAATAGTGATGAGAAAGTTGTTTCAAGGGGTCTAACACCTGGACTGTGGCCGGAGGGGGATCTATGGCAAAACTCCCATGGAAAATTACGTAGTGGACGCAGAGTCGGGTTTTAATCCATAAAGGGCATAAATCAACTAACATTCCTAAATTGTTTGGAATAACGTGCTTTAAAACATCCAGTGTGTGTATACGATCAGGTATGATGTTGTATCGATCAGGTAGTGTAAGGGTTACGCCCGCATCACAGACATTGACAGACCAAACTCCCCTTTTAATGCACCGCAAACAGTTCATTTGCACAACCGCAAACTCCCCATTTGCACAAGGTTGGATACCAAGCTAGCCACGTCCCGGTGATGTCATTGAAGGTTTCTTCCTCCACCCAGCCACGTACAACACCAAGGGTCCCCGAAAGGTCAATTGAATTGATTTTTCGAACGGGGAGATGGTTAAAAAAACGCTGGCTCCCTCCCCTTTGTTTTTATCCACGGTGACTGCGTCTGCGCCGTGCAATTTACTGTCACACCCGATATGAGTGGTATTTTCTGTAGTACTATTCTCATCAGTTTAATCCCTCTAACGTCCCCAATCTGGGTGCCATTTATTGAATAGATTTTTCGAACGGGGAGATGGTATCAGTGGTTGGCACTGGCAGTGGGCACACTACAGTCAGTAGAAGCGGGCCTGACACACACTGGCAGCAGGCAAGCAACTGAAATTACACTAAAGTGTAAAAATTAAATGCCTTATTTATCGGCAAGCTACTGTGCCACCCGGTATGAGTGGTTGGCACTGGCAGTGGGCACACTACAGTCAGTGGAAGAGGGCCTGACACACACTGGCAGCAGGCAAGCAACTGAATTTAGACTACTGTCTAAAAATTAAATGCCTTATTTATCGGCAAGCTACTGTGCCACCCGGTATCAGTGGTTGGCACTGGCAGTGGGCACACTACAGTCAGTGGAAGCGGGCCTGACACACACTGGCAGCAGGCAAGCAACTGAATTTAGACTACTGTCTAAAAATTAAATGCCTTATTTATCGGCAAGCTACTGTGCCACCCGGTATCAGTGGTTGGCACTGGCAGTGGGCACACTACAGTCAGTTGAAGTCGGCCTGACACACACTAGCAGCAGGCAAGCAGCTGAAATTACATTAAAGTGTAAAAATTAAATGCCTTTTTTAAGCAAAGTCCTGTGCCAGCCGGTATGAGTGGTGGGCACTGGCAGTGGGCACACTACAGTCAGTGGAAGTCAGCCTGACACACACTGGCAGGCAACTAACCTTAGATTAAAGTGTAAAAATTAAGTGCCTATTTTTTAAGCAAAGTCCTGTGCCACTCGGTATGACAGGGGTGGGCACTGGCAGTGGGCACACTACAGTCAGTTGAAGTCGGCCTGACACACACTAGCAGCAGGCAAGCAGCTGAAATTACATTAAAGTGTAAAAATTAAATGCCTTTTTTAAGCAAAGTCCTGTGCCAGCCGGTATGAGTGGTGGGCACTGGCAGTGGGCACACTACAGTCAGTGGAAGTCAGCCTGACACACACTGGCAGGCAACTAACCTTAGATTAAAGTGTAAAAATTAAGTGCCTATTTTTTAAGCAAAGTCCTGTGCCACTCGGGATGACAGGGGTGGGCACTGGCAGTGTGCACACTACAGTCAGTGGAAGTCAGCCTGACACACACTGGCAGGCAACTAACCTTAGATTAAAGTGTAAAAATTAAGTGCCTATTTTTTAAGCAAAGTCCTGTGCCACTCGGTATGACAGGGGTGGGCACTGGCAGTGGGCACACTACAGTCAGTTGAAGTCGGCCTGACACACACTAGCAGCAGGCAAGCAGCTGAAATTACATTAAAGTGTAAAAATTAAATGCCTTTTTTAAGCAAAGTCCTGTGCCAGCCGGTATGAGTGGTGGGCACTGGCAGTGGGCACACTACAGTCAGTGGAAGTCAGCCTGACACACACTGGCAGGCAACTAACCTTAGATTAAAGTGTAAAAATTAAGTGCCTATTTTTTAAGCAAAGTCCTGTGCCACTCGGGATGACAGGGGTGGGCACTGGCAGTGGGCACACTACAGTCAGTTGAAGTCGGCCTGACACACACTAGCAGCAGGCAAGCAGCTGAAATTACACTAAAGTGTAAAAATTAAATGCCTTTTTTATGCAAAGTCCTGTGCCAGCCGGTATGAGTGGTGGGCACTGGCAGTGGGCACACTACAGTCAGTGGAAGTCAGCCTGACACACACTGGCAGGCAACTAACCTTAGATTAAAGTGTAAAAATTAAGTGCCTTTTTTTAAGCAAAGTCCTGTGCCACACGGAATGACAGGGGTGAGCACTGGCAGTGGGCACACTACAGTCTGTGGGCCTGCAGCTCCTCACACACAGGCAGGCCAGGCAACTGCAATATGTATATAAAGGAAAAAAAAAAAGCAGACTAATGTTGCAGCCCTAAAAAGGGCTTTTTGGGGTGCTGTCAGGACGCTGTCCTTACAGCAGAGATCAGATGAGTCTTTCAGGACTGGAGTGGACACTGAATTCACTAGCCTAGCTATCGATTTCCCAATTAAATCAGCAGCAGTTACAGTCTCCCTCCTCTCACTAAGACTGCAGCTTCAGAATGAATCTAAAATGGATGCTGTGCAGGAGGTGGGAGGGTCTGGGAGGGAGGGTATGCTGCTGATTGGCTGGAATGTGTCTGCTGACTGTGAGGTACAGGGTCAAAGTTTGCTCAATGATGATGTATAGGGGGCGGACCGAACATCGCATGTGTTCGCCCGGCAGAGGCGAACGCGAACAAGCTATGTTCGCCGGGAACTGTTCGCCGTCGGATAGTTCGGGCCATCTCTACCCCTCATTGGTGGTGCAGTGGCAGCTTCTGATCGAAGCCCCAGCAGTGTAATCCTGGGGCTCCGATCGGTTACCATGGCAGCCAGGACGCTACTGAAGCCCTGGCGGCCGTGGTAAACTCCCTGCTGCTGTGTGCACTATGCACAGGGCAGCAGGGAGAGTGTGAAGTCCTGTTCACCCTAATAGAGCTCTATTAGGGTGAATAGGACAAGGGATGAAAAGATCCCAGGTTCTAGCCCCTAAGGGGGGAAATAGTTATTAAATAAAAAGTAAAGTAAAAAAAATATATATATATTAAGTATAAATCACCCCCTTTCCCAATTTTACATTTAAAATATATAAACAATAAATAAATAAACATATTACATATCGCCGCATCTTAAAAGTCCAAACTATTAAAATATCAAAAAAATTTCCTATGTGGTGAGCGCTGTAACAGAAAAAATAAAAACTCTAGGCCCCGCCCACCCCCTAAGCCTCGCCCCCTTCGCATAGCAAGCAACTCTTTTTTTTGTTTATTTTTTACACACCCCACCCTGCCTCTTTTTGCTCAAACAACCATTTCAAGCATAAGTCCAAGTTAAAGAAAAGGGGATGTTGTCCTTCAAAACTTACAGCATTACTAGATGATCATAGGACCAATATGGTTCAGTGCAAGGTTTATCAGTGAGTTTTACCCAAACACAGAGACCTCTTGTCATGGCCGATGAAAGTAGGTCTTCTGAGCCATCACAACTCATCCTTCTAGACCTTTGAAAACAAAGGCAACCCACTTCACTCTAACAGGCAAGCATGACAAGTTGGAAAACAAATTACCACGGAAGATCAGTTTTGTATGGTTGTAATGTACTGTAGATTCACAATACAGGGCTTCATCAAGCTCAGGCTGTTCACTTCCGTTGCTGACCTTAGAGAAGACACTGTATGGGAAGGTTTATCAAGACCTCAGGTTCCAGGATGAGTTACAATACCAGACACAGCCGACTGAGAGAAATTTATGGAAAAAGAAAACTCTTATGGAAGATATGGAAACACTTGGTTGTCCATAGATGAGCGGTCACTCATTGAGGTCATTGTGGTTGGATGCCACTGAAATGATGCAAGTGCGAAACCAGTGGGGCTTTTGAAGTTACAGAATTCTTCAAAAGGGTTGTAAATCTGGAATTCTGAGTGTGATCAAAACAGTAGACCAGATACTTATTTAAAGAGTTTCTCCAGCAAATGAAGGTGGTTTTCCAGGGAGATAGTATTTAAAAACGGGACCAGAAAGGGCTACAAATAATCATTATTCAACTCAACGATTCCCTGCCGTGGCTGTTCTGACGCTGCACTGGACCTGCTGCTCTCCACATCCTGGTCCTAGCTAGACACACAAAGAAATGTCATGGAACGTCTGCTCATCCAATCAAAGACCACAGCAGTGACCTGCCTCAGCTACTGATTGGCTGAGCGGGCGTTCCAAGACATTTCCTGTGTGTCAAGCTTGTTTAAAAAAATATATTATTTCCCCTTTGAACTGGTGTACCAAAATGTAGACTCTGTAAGCCACAATCTGTTTGATGCAGGCTAGACTGGGGTGCAGAGTTTAAATTCTTCAACCTTTCAGGTCAAGTTTGATGCACTGGCGTCCCATGACTACCTCTGCCCCGCTTCTCCCTGCGGGCATGGGCAGCGCACTACTCACCCAGGTACTGGCCCTCTGTCCTGCTCCTCCCTCTGGTTGGCTTTCCCGAGTGCCATCTGAAGGCTGTGGCCTGCGCTCTCCTCTCAGGTCTTCTGGTACTTCCCTTTAAATGGCCGAGAATGAGTGTGCACATGTCCTAATTCTTTGCCAAACTATGGATGGCTGTCCCTGGCTGTTCAAGGTGCCTGAGCTTCAGGTTCCAGTCTATAGGTGACAAAGAGAAGGTGTAATTATCTGTATGACTACCCGTGTACCAAACCTCTGCATGACTTCTGATCCAGTTCCACACCACCTGTTCTCACCCTTGCCTGTTTACCCAATTGCTCAGTTGCTGCCTGCCTCAACCTTGGATCTGTTTCATGGACTTGCACAAACCCCTAGCTCTGACTTTGGCCTGTTTTCTGACTACAAGTGATGCCTGATCCATTGGTGCTACCCACTAGTGTCTCTGATCCCCATGGGTCAGCTGCGAACTACACCAGGACTACTCCAGGAGGTAGCAGCCTGGTTGGTTCCTTGCAGCGAAGTCAGATCCCTGTATAGGTGTTTAAGGGTGAATATCAGGAGACAGCCAGAACAACAACCTTAGGATTTGCCCAAGGTCAAACCGGTTAGTTGACACAATGGATCCATGCCCAGTGTTTGTAACGAGGGTCATCAGAATAGTCTTGGACTGGTGGTGGTGGTGGTGGCAGTGTCAGAGTGAAGCATAGTCAGGAAGAGAGGAAAACATCTTAACCAGGAGAGCAGACAGGATGTGAAAGGCCACAAGATGAAACAGGAGCCTTGTCAGGACCAAGCTGGAAGTCAAGATTGGGAGAAGCACTACAGGTACCAGGCATAGTCTCTGAGTCAAGGCGGGAATGCAGCCAGGAGTAGCCAAGAGTCAGGACCAGGAACAGCACCATAAATACCTAGTGTAGTATCCAAGGGTCAAGTCAGGAAAAAAGGCCAGAACAGGAGCAACAAGAGCCACTCAAATGCATAGGGAACAATGAACCAGGAAGGAGGGACATTAATCACCAATGTGGTCCCCTTGATGCGGCAGGCCTGATGTCATCTTCAGGCACAAGTTTCTGGTGCTGCTGCATACGCCATGGTGGAAAAGAGAGCCTGAGAGGAAGGAGAACCTGATGGGACACAGAGTAACATGGCCTTTCTTCAGGGTAAGCTGTCAATGTGTTATCGGTGGGAGCCTAACATCCGAGACCCCAAGGGGCCAAAAAGCACACCGACACAATGTATCCCCATCACTGCAGTATCCAACTCAGACACCATGCAGGTTAATTTACTTGAATAGGGCTACGGAATCAGGCACATCCCTATGCAAATAGACTACAGTCTCCGGCTGGGGCATAACATAAAGTTCCTGGGCCATGATCCAAAATTTTTAACAGGGCCCCCCACCTAATATTTGCTATTTATAATAACAGTGTCTTCTTATGGCACTAAGGTTGGGTGTGACTGCTACCTCTGAACTCCCCTAGGCTACAACCCTGATCTCAGGTAATCATAGTCTGATATCCAACCTAATCTCATTAACGGTTGAGTTGTTGCAAATCTCACATCTGTCATTGAGGAAACTGAGTCACATTAAGCAAATTTAAGCTGGAATCCTTAATTCACTATCACCCCCTTCATGCATCGAACAATGGCCGCAGTTGTTGGCTGAGCCTCGGCAAACAATCAGAAATCTAGATAAATCACACTCCACATCACTTTTACCTTCAATCTACAACACAATGAAAGGCCCAGAACATAAAAAGGATATTACTCATTCCATAGGCAAATACATTAAAGGGTAACTAACTGTCATGTTTTCATCAAAAAATCTATTTTAGCACATGTTCCTGCTGCAGCAGCATTTTGCATAAAGTAATTTTTAGTTTCTTCACATACCACTGTTTTCCTTGAGTTTTTCCCTTAGTTACGGCTGTTTAAATATGAGGACCATTTTCAAGACGGCTCCTCTGCCAGTTCTCTGAGGCCAAAACTGCTTTTCTTAACTTCCCATACACACTTGCTGTAGCCAGCAGCTCCCTGCCAGCCAATCAGATTGGATTTCTGAGAGACACGCCTCCTCACTCTGTGGTCTAATGCAGGCATGCAGTGTGAAGGACCGCCCCTCCGTCTTCCAGTCTTCTTCGGATGCTTTCACACTAGCCTTTTTTGTGGATCCGTCATGGATCTGCAAAAACGCTTCCGTTACAATAATACAACCGCGTGCATCCATCATGAACGGATCCGGTTGTATTATGTCTTATATAGCCAAGACGGATCCGTCATCCATTGAAAGTCAATGGGGGACGGATCCGTTTTCTATTGTGTCAGAGAAAACGGATCAGTCTTTCTCCGCACCACATCGCGGACAGAAAAACGCTGCAGGCAGCATTTTGGTGTCCGCCTCCAAAGCGGAATGGAGACTGATCGGAGGCAAACTGATGCGTTCTGAGCGGATCCTTTCCCATTCAGGATGCATTAAGGCAAAACTGATCCGTTTTGGACCGCTTGTCAGAGCTCTGAACGGATCTCACAAACGGAAAGCCAAAACGTCAGTGTGACAGTAGCCTTAGCCAGAGACAGACAAGCCCTAGCAACTGTCTTTTAAGGGAGCAGTGGAAAGGGACAGGAGATATTAATGACAATCATTGACAGACTAACTCAGGTATACATGCCTATCTCTAATAAACTAGCAAATAAAATAAAAAAATGACAGTTACCCTTTAAGTAAACTGAACTCCCTAAGTGGGGGCAGCAGATGTCAATAAATCAAAGTATTGCTTAATATTAGCTGGTTAACGACATTCAGCAAAAAAGGTATACAGCATTAATCCTATTGGATGACCTAGTCATGTGACCACAGCACGCAACAGTAGTATGATCGTACAGGACCCACAGATGCAATGCATCGGGGGTCAGAGCTCTTTTTTTCTCACATGAAGCTCCAAAATATTCTGAATAGTCACACAGAGTTAAATGATAAAATTCTGTCTGCCTGCAGTCACCACTAGAGGGAGCTTAGGAGCTTATGGAAGACAAATTTAGCATTGAGTTCAACTGGAGCTGTATAAACTTGTATTCAGTAAGCTCCCCCAAGTGGTGGGTGAAAACATCAAGAATGGTATCATTTAATTCTATGACTTTATGAACCAAAGCAGAGAATTTGGTCTGTCTGCAGTCACCACTAGAGGGAGCTTAGGAGCTTACAGAAGACACATGTATCATTGAGTTCAATGGAAGCTATATACACTTGGCTTCAGTAAGCTCCCCTAGTAGTGGGTGAAAATATCAAGAATGGTATCATTTAATTCTACGACTTTATGAACCAAAGCAGAGAATGTGGTTTGTCTGCAGTCACCACTAGAGGGAGCTTAGGAGATTACAGAAGACACATTTATCATTGAGTTCAATGGAATCTGTATACACTTGGCTTCAGTAAGCTCCCCCTAGTGGTAGGTGAAGACATGGAAAGAATATTCCAGCTCACCTTCCTGGTCAAATGTGTAGTCCCGGCTCCAGAGGCCCTAGGGGAGTGTTCCCGTAGCAGGCTGCAGAAAAGTAAAGAAGGATCCCGGAGACAAATAGAGTACACGTACGACGTACTCACCCGAAACGCGTCAATGTTCCTGCCGTGTACTTGATGGCTATGTCTGCCAACTATAAGTGAACAATAAAGAAGAGCTGACAGAGGAACTCTATTTGTCTCCGGGATCCTTCTTTACTTTTCTGCAGTGGTAGGTGAAGACATCAAGAATGGTATCATTTAATTCTACAACTTTATGAACCAAAGCAGAGAATGTGGTCTGTCTGCAGTCACCACTAGAGGGAGCTTAGGAGATTACATAAGACACATTTATCATTGAGTTCAATGGGAGCTGTATACACTTGGCTTCAGTAAGCTCCCCCTAGTGGTAGGTGAAGAATGTTACCATTTAATTCTACGACTTTATGAACCAAAGTAGAAAATCTGGAGCTCAGTAATAAGTAGATCTGGTTATTATAAATCATGGATTTTATTTTAAATAATTACATGGTTCTGGTTGCTGATTCCTTTTAAGTTCAGCTCATAGAAACAGTTATCCATTTGTTTCATGGACTCTATTAGGACGTGGCAGGTATAACAGGAGGCATGCTTAGCACTAAAGTATAAGGCCTGCAAAAACAATGATGGTGGTTGCAAAAGGTCAAGTGTCCATTACTGCCCAGGCCCATGGAAAGAGGCCTTTACTATTAGTAAGTAGGCTCCGTGGTCAGTACTACACCCATATCAGCCCACATGCCAAAAACATACGCACAGGCCATTATCCCAAGCATACATACATCCCAGAAGTCCCATACAAAGGTGGGATCTATGCACATTTATATAAATGGGGCATTACTAGGCTTAATGGGACAGGATTTAAAATATCCTGCTATGTGGTGTGTCTGCGGGTAAGCTATCTGATTGTCAGCCATTGGGACAGGAGCTCACATAAGTGCGTTCACCAGCCTATCATAGTGTAAGACAAGCATGGCTGATGGAAGGTGGGGAAGGGCCATTACCTACAGAAAAATATACATAAACCTCTTAAATCTATGTATACTAATGCCAGAAGCCTGACTAATAAAACTGGGGAACTAAAATTAGTGATGTGTGAGGAGAACTATGACATAGTGGGAATAACTGAGGCACGGCTGGATGATAGCTATGACAGTGGGAATAACTGAGGCATGGCTGGATGATAACTATGACGGTGGGAATAACTGAGACACGGCTGGATGATGGCTATGACAGTGGGAATAACTGAGACATGGCTGGATGATAGCTATGACAGTGGGAAAAACTGAGACATGGCTGGATGATAGCTATGACAGTGGGAGTAACTGAGACATGGCTGGATGATAGCTATGACTGGGCAGTTAATGTACAAGGTTACAGTCTGTTTAGAAAGGATCGTCAAAACCGGAGGGGGGGGTATGCCTATATGTAAAGTCCTGTCTAAAGCCCACAGTCCGTGAAGATATAAGTGAGGGACATGAACATGTGGAGTCACTGTGGGTAGAAATACATGGAGCTAAAAACAATAATAAATTACTAATAGGAGTTTACTATAAACCACCTAATATACCAGAGTCCACAGAAAATCTACTACTAAACGAGATAGACGAGGCGGCAAATCATAATGAGGTGGTTACTATGGGGGACTTCAACTACCCAGATACAGACTGGGAAACTGAAACCTGTACATCTCATAAAGGAAACAGGTTCTTGGCAATAACCAAAGACAAATACCTTTCCCAACTGGTTCAGGACCCGACTAGAGGGACGGCCATACTGGACTTAGTATTAACCAATAGACCTGACAGAACAACAGACGTGCAGGTTGGGGGACACCTGGGAAATACTGACCATAAAGTAATAACCTTCCAATTATCATTCAAAAGAGCGTTTCTTCAGGGAGGAACAAAAAATACCAAACTTCAAAAAAAGTTAAATTTAGCCAACTAAGAGAGGCCATAGGCCAAACTAACTGGGACAAAGTCCTCAAAAATAAAAAATACAGCCACAAAATTGGATATTTTTAAAGACATCCTAAAATCTAATTGTGAGAGGTACATACCGTATGGGAATAAAAGGTCAAGGAACAAGAAAAAAACAATGTGGATAAATAGAAATGTAAAGAAAGCAATAAATGACAAAAAGAAAGCATTTAAATCACAAAAACAGGAGGGTAGCACGGAAGCACTGAAAAACTATAAGGAAAAAAATAGAATTTGTAAAAGACAAATAAAAGCGGCCAAACTAGAGACCGAGAGATTAATTGCCAAAGAGAGTAAAACTAAGGCCTCTTGCACACGAACGTGTGCGCCCCGTGGTCGTGCTGCCAGCCAGCCACTGCGGATTGCGGACTCATTCACTTTAATGGGTCCATGATCCGGCCGTTCTGCAAATAGATAGGACATGTTTTATCTTTTTGCGGAACGGAAGTACGGGACGAAACCCCACGGAAGCACTCCATAGTGCTTCCGTAGGTTCCGTTCCGTGCTTCCATTCCACATCTCTGGGTTTGCGGACCCATTAAAGTGAATGGGTCCGCATCCATGATGCGGAATGCCCACGGAACGGCACACGTGTATTGCGGATCCGCAAATGCGGTCCACAATACGGCAACGGGGCACACACATTCGTGTGCAAGAGGCCTAACCCTAACATGTGCTTCAATTATATAAATGGTAAAAAGTATAAATCTGAAGGTGTCGGCCCTTTACAGAGTAATGAGGGGGAAGTTGCAGAGAGCGATGAGGAGAAAGCAGATGAAATGCAGAATGTAAAAGTAAATTCCTCATTAAAAGTGCTCTGTCTGACCCAGAAAAAAGTACAGCGGCGTCTTAAAGAGATTAAAATAGACAAATCGCCAGGACCAGATGGTATAAACCCCCGTATCCTAAGAGAATTAAGTAATGTCATAGCCAGACCCTTATTTCTGGTATTTAAGGACTCTATACTGACAGGGAGTGTTCCACAGGATTGGCGCATAGCAAATGTGGTGCCAATATTCAAAAAGGGTCCAAAACCAGAGCTCGGAAACTATAGGCCGGTGAGAACATAGTCCTACCACTTTACAAATCATTAGTCAGACCACACATGGAGTACTGTGTACAGTTCTGGGCTCCTGTGAACAAGGCAGACATAGCAGAGCTGGAGAGGGTTCAGAGGAGGGCAACTAAAGTAATAACTAGAATGGGGGGACTACAGTATCCTGAAAGATTATCAAAATTAGGGTTATTCACTTTAGAAAAAAGACGACTGAGGGAAGATCTATTAAATATGTATAAATATATCAGGGGTCAGTACAGAGATCTCTCCCATCATCTATTTATCCCCAGGACTGTGACTGTGACGAGGGGACATCCTCTGCGTCTGGAGGAAAGAAGGTTTGTACACAAACATAGAAGAGGATTCTTTACGGTAAGAGCAGTGAGACTATGGAACTCTCTGCCTGAGGAGGTGGTGATGGTGAGTACAATAAAGGAATTCAAGAGGGGCCTGGATGTATTTCTGGAGTGTAATAATATTACAGGCTATAGCTACTAGAGAGGGGTCGTTGATCCAGGGAGTTATTCTGATTGCCTGATTGGAGTCGGGAAGGAATTTTTTTCCCCTAAAGTGAGGAAAATTGGCTACTACCTCACAGGGTTTTTTGCCATCCTATGGACCAACTTGCAGGATAACAGGCCGAACTGGATGGACAAATGTCTTTTTTCAGCCTGATATACTATGTTACTATGTTTAAAGTTAGCAGCTTTTCATTATAGTGACAGTGTTGGGAAAATACCTTTAAATATATATTTTTTCTGGAAAAACTAGGTGACAACCAATTCCACTGCCCTTACAGCCAAAGCTGGAATAACACTGATGGGAGGCCCATATCCCACCTCTGAGCCCAGACCTTATCGGACCCCCTATTTCAGAAGGATGGCTACAGATTAACTTTATAGGAACCTGGCCACCTCTGAGATAGGTACCATCAATGAATAGCCATCAGGTCTGCCGGGTGGTGAAGACCACAGGACATGTGTCCTATGGAGCCATTCAGGATTCTGGTAAAGCTGGATCCCTTTTGGATCTGTAACGGCGGCATTCATTCTATCCCTGACGCCATCTATGGGTAGAATTTGCTCATTGCTTCGCTATGGTCGATTGCACAGGGTCAGCGATGAGTAATATGTCAGGACTCCACACAGGATCCGCATTCCAGTGTAAGAAATCAGAGTATCCGAGGTTCTGATCATCTGTGCTGGAGAGGTCAGTGGTACATGTTAGCCGGAGGTTACAGGAAATTTCCTTATCAAACAAACATCCTCTGACATAACGACTATTACACTCATCCGGAAAAAATGAGATGAAAATGTGTAATTGAAATTATATTTAAAAAAGTATCCAGGTGATTATTTTTTAAACAAAAATACGGTTACAGTAGCAATAGGAGCCGAAGTCTATGACTTTTACTGCTGTTTTATGTATACAGCTCCTACTGCAGGCCTATGTATCTCCAAGGGTACATACTATATGAAAAAATCCGATTGTCACGGCCTCAGTGTTGTGCGCTGTGACACTTTTGCCGTGCATGCTGGTTGCCAGCGGCAACGCGTTGTTGTCTCAGCATGTATTTGCTTTTCTCCCCTGTTTGGTGTCTTTGGGGTTAGCTATCTGGCTTGGTGTGGCCACTGGGTTCATATTGCCTGTGGCTTCCAGGCTGGAGTCTGATGTCCTCCAGCCTTGGTGTGTGCTGGAGTTGCTCCTGTCCTAGATATGTTATCGATCCAGTTTGAGGGCCACCTAGTTGGACATTGATGTCACCTTGATGTCTTCCCTTTGTTCCCTCTGTTCTGCACCCTTCCTTACATGTTTGGTATGTTTGGTGTGGGTTTATGTTTTAGGTGTGTTGTTTTGGTGTTCCATGTTTGGTGTTGTTATCCAGCATGGTTGTTAGACATTTCCCCTGTCTGTTGGGTCCTCCAGAAGGGGGTCCCTGGGTTCCCCAGAGGGGGAACTACAAGTCAGTTAGCAGCTCTGCATGGGGTAGCCATGCATCCTGTCAGCATGGGGGTCCAGGCAGTTTCTGGTTTGCTGGACTCAGTGTTTGTTGTCTTTGTGCTGTGTCCTGGTAGGTGATCGGGTTCCAATCGTTGTTGCCTCGGCAGGTGAGTGCTTGTTGTTGTGGGCTCTTACCTGCCTATCCAGTTGCTGTTTTCTGCCTTTTCTTTCCTTGCACCTTAGCCTGCTGGAGACTCCGGTTCATCCGTTTTGTGGATGAACTGGTCGTCTCCTTTTCCTAACCTTTATCCCAGGGATCATCAGGGCCAGTTAGGGTCCGAGGTTACGGAGCATGAGCCCTCCTACCATCTGGGTTCGCTCATGCAGTTAGGAGGTCAGGGCTAGGATGAGGGTTGCAGTAGGAGGTGATCAGCTCCCTTTTTTTCCAGCATCCAGGCCTAGTTGCTATCCCATCTTCCCTACATTGTAGTTTCCCCCACTCCCCACTGTGACACCCATGTTGTCAGAACCTGTTACTCCATCTCCTCTGTTCCCAGATGACTGCTGAAGCTGACTACAAACAGTTTGTTTGTAGTCTGTAACCATGGTGATGCACAGATCTGCATACTAGCTGTGTTCATAAAACGGAATTTGGAATTAAAGCTGTTGTATCCTTTTTTTTATTGTAGATGAATTACAGCAAAATATATATCAATCACATCTATCTATATTTCTATTGTCTATCTATTTATCTATCTCCTATCTATCTATAGTATCTCACAAAAGTGAGTACACCCCTCACATTTTTTAAAAAATATTTTATTATATATTTTCATGGGACAACACTGAAGATATGACACTGCTACAATGTACAGTATTCAGTGTACATCTTGTATATCAGTGTACATATGGTGTGCCCTCAAAATAACTCCACACACATCCATTAATGTCTAAACTGCTGGCCTCATGAAGATTTGCAAATTTTGCCCAATTAGCCATTTGACCCTCCCCGGTGTCATGTGACTAGTTAGTGTTACAAGGTCTCAGGTGTGAACTGGGAGCAGGTGTGTTACATTTGGTGTTATCGCTCTCACGCTCTCTCATACTGGTCACTGGAAGTTTAACATGGCTGCTCATGGCAAAGAACTCTTTGAGGATCTGAAAAAAAGACTAGTTGCTCTTCATAAGGCCTCATGCACACGACCGTATTTTGTTTCCGTGTCCGATCCGTTTTTTTTTGCGGATAGGATGCGGACCCATTCATTTCAATGGGTCCGCAATAAACGCGGACAGCACACTGTGTGCTGTCCGCATCAGTATATCCGTTCCGTTGCTCCGCAAAAAAAATAGTGCATGTCCTATTTTTTTCTAGTTTGCGGACAAGGATAGGCATTATTACAATGGATCCGCAAAAAAAAAAAACGGATCCGCAAAAAAAAAAAAAACGGATGCCATACGGAACGTCATACGTTTTTTTTGCAGATCCGCAATTTGCAGACCGCAAAACACATACGGTCGTGTGCATGTAGCCTAAAGATGGTCTAGGCTATAAGAAGATTGCCAACACCCGGAAACTGAGCAGCGGCACGGTGGCTAAGACCATACAGTGGTTTAACAAGACATTGTTGCTGAAGACCAGCAGACTAAGGACATGGATTACTGGAACCATGTCCTGTGGTCTGATGAGACCAAGATAAACTTATTTGGTTCAGATGGTGTCAAGCGTGTGTGTCGGCAACCAGGTGAGGAGTACAAAGACAAGTGTGCCTACAGTCAAGCATGGTGGTGGTAGTGTCATGGTTTGAGGCTGCTGTTGGCTGTGGGGAGCTTGAGTTCAATGAGGGAACCATGAATGCCAACATGTACTGTAACATACTGAAGCAGAGCATGAGCCCCTCCCTTAGGAAGCTAGGCCGCAGGGCAGTATCCCAACATGATAACGACCCCAAACGCCTCCAAGACGACCACTGCCTTGCTAAAGAAACTGAGGGTGAAGGTGCTGGACTGACCAAGCATGTCTTCAGACCTAAACCCTACTGAGCTTCTGTGGGGCTTCCTCAAATGGAAGGTGGAGGAGCACAAGGTCTCTAACATCCACCAGCTCTATGATGTCATCACGGAGGAGTGGAAGAGGATTCCAGTGGCAACCTGTGAAGCTCTAGTGAACTCCATGCCCAAGAGAGTAAAGGCAGAGCTGGAAAATAATGGTGGCCACACAAAATATTGACACTTTGGGCACAGTTTGGCCATTTTCACTTAGTGGTGTACTCAATTTTGTTGCCAGCGGTTTAGACATTAATGGCTGTGTGTTCAGTTATTTTGAGGCCTCACCAGATTTACACTGATATACAAGCTGTACACTGACTGCTTTACATTGTATCAAAGTGTCAGATCTTCAGTGTTGTCCCATGAAAAGATATAATAACATATTTACAAAAATGTGAGGGGTGTACTCTCTTTTGTGAGATACTGTATCTATATCATATCAATCTGTCTGTCTATCCCTCTATTTCCAGGATCTATGTTTTCTTTTTACACCTTTTTCCTACCTGTTATAAAATGGTTTGACCTGATGGCTTCACCACACATCAGATAATTAATAAGGATATAGTTGTCTACAGACATACCACTGGGACCCGCCAATTATCAGAACAGGGGGCCCCGTGTCCCATGTTTAACTAGAATAATGGTCGAGCATGCCCAATGCTGCTTCATTCAGACTATGAGCCTGCTGGAAGTTATCTCCTACAGTCCCACAGACTGGAGAGGTGGTGGCATGCTCAGCCATCAATCCATTCCACAAGGGACACGGGGCCCCTGTTCGTGGCAGGACAGCTATTCCACATAGAGAAGATACATTCTCATTACTAGAATAACCCATTACACTGGCATACACATTAGCCCTATGTTGGCCAAACTCACTACACCGATGACAGATATCGGGAGAGAAGGATGGGGCTGTTGGATTTCAGCATGCCTGATCATTTTGTTTTCAAGAAGGGAAAAAAACTGTCAGAGGAGCCTGATAGCAGCTTACTCCCCTTTATCCACTGAGAACACATGCATGCTTGGCCAAACTGAGAATGTATGTGTATGAG
This sequence comes from Bufo bufo, assembly GCF_905171765.1. NCBI lineage: Eukaryota > Metazoa > Chordata > Amphibia > Anura > Bufonidae > Bufo > Bufo bufo. Next base: position 39,592,438 of record NC_053393.1, on the reverse strand, counting down.
TGGGGGGTATAGCTATATTTCCGGTGGAACTATGCCCTATGTAATTTGGCACAGGCTGCAAATCACGAACTTAAAACTTTGCTGAGTCTCTAATATTACTACAAACCATACCGTAGACCCCTGGATCTTGGTCACAGTGCTCGTGGATTGTGCCTGAAAACTGCGCCTCCTCCTGCACCAATACTTGTCCTGCGCAGTATATAGACGTCTCTTCACTTCCCCTACAAACTCAGAAAGTATAAATCTCATCATATAAAAAGAGCTAAAGAGAGCAAAAGGTCAGAAAATAAATGTAAAGGCGCCTGTGTGGAGTAATCTGCATCCTGGGCGAGGAGCGGCAGCTAGGTGGCGCCAAAACCTTACAGAAAACTGGGGGAGAGATCAGAGCCATGGAGGAGACAGAGGAAGAAACAGGCAGAGGGGAGGGGGAGGGGGGCGCACGAAATAACAGGAGGGGCGGCTTCCATACATATACCTTCATATTACAATGAAAAGAGACCGGATGATAGATAGATAGATAGATAGATAGATAGATAGATAGATAGATAGATAGATAGATAGATAGATAGATAGATATGAGATAGATAATAGATAGATAGATAAATAGATAGATATGAGATAGATATGAGATAGATAGATAGATAGATAGATAGATAGATAGATAGATAATAGATAGATAGATAGATAAATAGATAGATAATAGATAGATATTAGATAGATAGATAGATAGATAGATAGATAGATAGATAGATAGATAGATAGAATAGAGATAGATAATAGATAGATACTCTGTGAACACACCATGAATCTTTCGGACCAGACCTCTCCTCCCAGACGATGATTTATGGCTTACTCTTCCACCCCCCACCAGTGATAGTATTAATAAGTGAGGGCTGTAATATCCGTGGCCTGGTTTCCATGGTGTGAAACAAACAAGACTTTGCGCCACTTTTACATCAGACGTTAATTAACTATTCAGCAAAAGAGTGAAGAAACCTCTCCCCGGCGTCTCTGCCGGCGCCGTCTACGCAGTCCTCATCCGCCGACCACACGAGGGACTCAGCTGGTTAGCTTTTATACAGATGTAGCAGAGCCGGCTTTGTCACTAGACGCCGTTTATCACAATATGCCATCTGTGACTACAGGTAAATTTACTACAACAGAGGTCAGTAACCTGCGGCACTCCAGCTATTGTGAGACTACCACCCCTAGCATCCTCCATTCACTTCTATGTATCTTCATAGAACGACCAAGCACTGTGCATGCTGGAAGTTGTAGTTTTTACCATAGTTGGAGTGCCGGAGATTGCTGATCCCTGTACTACAGGGGGAATGACAAACTCCTCTCTACTACATCAGTATAAGGGACGCCTTCACCTTTAAGGTCCTCTTCCTGGGGCGGTCTGTCATCCACTGTTTGCTCATTTCTTCTGGTCTGGGAGCAGCGGGATTTGGCCATTTTCCTGGAATGATAATCCAGCTTCATCCTTCCTCACCCTGAATTACCTTAGTCATGAAGTACCGAGCGCAGAGCACTCATCAGCCCCCCCCCCCCCTCCCCCCCCTCCTCCTCCTCCGCCGCCACTAGGGGGCGATGCTGCTTCACAGATCCAGCCTGGCTAACAGGAGCGGCCACTGGTCTCCTCACTGACACAGGAGGCTAGCCGCTGGGATGGGATAGGAGAGAGAGAGAGATAGAGAGAGAGAGAGAGATAGATACCGTAATAGATAGATAGATAATAGATAGATAGATAGATAGATAGATAGATAGATAGATAATAGATAGATAATGATAGATAATAGATAGATAGATAATAGATAGATAGATAATAGATAGATAGATAGATAATAGATAGATAGATAGATAGATAGATAGATAGATAGATAGATAGATAGATAGATAATAGATAGATAATGATAGATAATAGATAGATAGATAATAGATAGATAGATAATAGATAGATAGATAGATATGAGATAGATAGATATAAGATAGATAATAGATACATAGATATATATGAGATATAGATGATAGATACATAGATAGATAGCTGTATTGGGGGGGTCTGCCCTCTCCCCTCCTCTATTACATGACAGCTGGCAGTATAACCCTATGTTACTGCAGACTGCGCCCCCCCATAAAGGGTTAATGTGAATGCCTATACCCAGCGCTGTGGGGGGATGTTATATATATATATTCACACAGGGCGGTATACAGCTGTCTGCACTGAGGCAGGAAACAGTTAATCCTCCCTGCATCCACCCAGGGGAATGTGTTGGCGCAGTTAGTGCGGGCGCCCCCTGCTGGTGGTGGCTGTGGCCCCGCAGGTATGTGACGGCTCTTCCCTGTGCTGGGGCTGCTCTCTCTCTCCTCTCTCTCTCTTTTCTCTCTCTTCTCTCTCTCTCTCTCTCTCTCTCTCTTTCCTTTCTGTCTCTTCTCTCTCTCTGCAGAGACCTCCAGCGTTGTAAGGAGGGGCGGTCGCTGGGAAACTGCAGCATAATGTGAATGCGGCTTTACGCAGAGCCGGGTCACTTCCAGTAAATCCCGCATCACGTTTGTCTCCTTCACGAAGACATTAAATCCGTCCCATGACCTCACCGATTACTTAATGTTTTTACCCAGATGAGATAGAGACTACGACTCCAGCCATCGCCCCTACGTTGTACATGTGTTGTTGCCCGGTAACAGCCGCTTTAGAACGTTGAGAAGCAGCAGCGGATACAATGTTGCAGAGTCGCCCCCACGTGACCGCCGCGCCTGCTTTGGCGTAGTCTTTATTGTATCCGCAAGGGGTTAATACGCCGGGTTACTACATTACCGCACACACACACACAGACTCTGAGTCTTAGCCCCGCCCCCTGCCGCCCCGCCCTCTAGATTTGGCGCGAAGACGGAGGCCGGCTCTGGAGGTATATAAAGCCCCGCTCCCTGCGCCGCCGCTTGACTTTGTGCTGTGGAGTCTGTGGCTGCGGAGCTGAGCCGGGATCTAGGGGGGAGGAGGTGGAGGGCTCCTGTCCGTTATTGGTCATTTCTTGGATTATTACACGTCTACGGAATACGACAACGACTGCAGTCGCGGGGTAAGGGTCCCTGCTTTATTCTTGCATCGATGAGCGATTGGATTGTGCCGATGTCGGGAGCTGTCAATGTCTGCAAGGGCTTTGATATTATAAAAGAGGGTTGAGTGCTAAGTGCTGGGCTGAGGGGGGGCTTGTGTCATGGGTGGGGGTCCCCCTTGTGTGTGTGTCCAGCTGTCAGTGTAGGGGTGATGACAGTGGAGCTGTCAGTGTCAGGGGGGCTCATGCAGACTAGTCCAGTTGGGTGGGTGCTGTGTAGTAAGAGGAGGGTGCTGCCATAGTGCTGGGGTCTGTCATTGCAGGGCTGGTATTTAAATGCCTGGTGCCGGGGGGCTGTCAGTGTAGCTGCCCTTACTGCCGACGTATGCGGGGGGCTTACTGTGGCCCCCTCCTCCCTGCCGGCTTTTTCCTGGAAGGTGCACGCCTGACACTCAGCCCTTTGTTCCCAGGGAAAGTTTGAGTCTGTGGCGTATCACCGACGAGCTGGGAACACCAGTGACAGGTCAGGATTGGAGTCGGTGTCTTTCCCGTAGATGTCAGTCACCAGGATTCCTGGCTTGGTTCCTTCCAATCTAACCACATGTTCTTCTCGCAGGTCTCCAGTAAAGGACTACGACATGCCTTCGAACGCCAGCTACCAGAGTCGGAACTACGACCTGGACTATGACACTATGCAACCCGTCTTCTACTTCGAGGAGGAAGAGAATTTCTACCAGCAGCAGTACAACCGTCTGCAGCCTCCAGCCCCCAGCGAGGACATCTGGAAGAAGTTTGAGCTATTGCCCACCCCACCGAGGTCCCCGAGCCGTAGATCCAGTCTGTCCAGCCTTTTTCCGTCTACTGACCAGCTGGAGATGGTCACGGAGTTCCTGGGAGGGGACATGGTGAATCAAAGCATCATCTATGACCAGGAAGACGAGACGTTTGTCCAGTCCATCATCATTCAGGACTGTATGTGGAGTGGCTTCTCTGCGGCGGCCAAGCTGGAGAAAGTGGTGTCTGAAAAGCTGGCGTCTTACCAGGCTTCTAGGAAGGAGAGTAGTATGCCCTCCCAAAACCAGCAGCCAAGCCCACAGAAGTCAACTACTGCTACTACCTGCCAGGGTAACCTCAGCCCCATAGGAACCAGTAGGACCAGCAGTGGATACCTACAGGATCCAAGTTCTGAATGCATAGACCCTTCGGTGGTTTTCCCTTACCCGTTGAATGATGCCATGTCCAAAGTTGGCTCTCCGTGCTTGGTACAGGAGCTCAATATGGAAACGCCACCCATCAGCAGCAGTGGCTGCAGCTCCGAATCTGGTGAGTACATGTCTTGAGTATTCTCCTTGTCTACCACTGCTGCATTGCCAAGGTTGGGGTTGGTTTTCCACCGTGGGACCATTGACTGTGCCCAACGTTGGGTTGATGAGGGAGGGGTTCCTGATTGATCAGCCTGTTCCTGCTCGATCTTTCACAGCTGTTGGAAGTTGCTGCTTTGTAGCTCTGCAGCACTGCAGTGGTGGGTGGGGTTTTCAGTGAAAGTGGTTCGGGCAGTGAATGATAGTTTAGGGCAGAGCCGCGCAGCGCGCTTTCTAAGAATGCTACAGACAATGACTTATTTCTTGACTCCTCCTTTGTCATTTTATCTTCTGAAGACTTTCTCTCGTTCCTGCTCTGACAGAAGCTTGCATTGCCTGGCCGTTCTCTAACTTCTTACTTTTTATTTTTCTTCCAGAAGAAGAAGAACAAGATGAGGATGAAGACGACGAGGAGGAGGAAGAGGAGGAGGAAGAAGAAGAGATCGATGTGGTCACCGTAGAGAAACGCTTCACCGCCTCCAAGAAAAACGACTCCTACTCCCACCAGTCCAGAACCCACCACAGCCCCCTGGTCATGAAAAGGTGTCACGTACCCATCCACCAGCACAACTACGCAGCCCCTCCTTCTACCAGAGCGGACTATCCTTCCTCCAAAAGGGCCAAGCTGGAAAGCAACGGCCGGGTCCTCAAACAGATCAGCAACAACCGCAAGTGTTCCAGCCCCAGGTCGTCGGACAGCGAGGAGAACGACAAGAGGCGGACGCACAATGTCTTGGAACGCCAGAGGCGAAACGAACTGAAACTGAGCTTCTTTGGTCTCCGAGACCAGATCCCCGAAGTAGCCAATAACGAAAAAGCCCCCAAAGTAGTTATCCTCAAAAAGGCGACTGAATACGTCATCTCCATGCAGGAAGATGAACGACGGCTCCTGCGGGAGACCGAACAGTTAAAACTGAAAAGAGAACAATTGAAACAGAAACTCAAACAGCTCAAGAGCTCGAGTTTGTGAACTTTTCTATAGAATATCCTATAAGACTTTTTGTTTTTTTTTTAACTGTGACATTCTAATTTCAAGGTTGTCGGCTTGAAAAAAAAATCCTATGAGATCTTGTAGACTATATGGACAAATGCATGCAAAGGATTGAGACAAACTACACAACCTTGGCTTAGTCTTCGACAAAAAGATTTTGCCAGCACCTTAATACTGCCTCAATATATGAATGAGTATACGGGAAATACAGAACTTTTTTTCTGTTTTGTTTGTTTGCTTGGGGAAGCAAATGTTTGTTTTTACATATCTTTGTATTTAAAACCTTTATTTTTCTTATAAACCGATTCCTGAAGTTTTTGCTCTGAATAGCTTTACGACTCTCGACATCGTGGCTGACGTGTCATAATATCCTTAACGAAATCTCTATAGACGCAACTCGTATTAATCTTCACTTCTAACAAACCGGCAGAAAAAAGTGTGGGGGGGGGGGGGGGGGGGGGGGGCAAAATCTTAACATCCGCTTGGTTCCTGCCTATCATTAAATGGTTTTTATGGTTTTGTTAACTATTTAAATATTATATTATAAAAGTTATTTGGTTTGATATTTCTAAAGTTTGATCCGACAAAGGCAAATTCCGAAGACGGCGCTGACCCAACATGTTCTTTAGGTGATTTTTGTTTTTTTTCATGTAAAACCCACCTTCCCTTCCTCTCGAAGACGCTTGCCATCTTGGGTGGTCTTAAAGCAGGCATCCTCAAACTGCGGCCCTCCAGCCGTTGCAAAACTACAACTCCCAGCATGCCCGAACAGCCTACAGCAGGGCATTGTGGGAGTTGTAGTTTTAGAACAGCTGGAGCGCTGCAGTTTGAGGATGCCTGTCTTAAAGGGAAAAGGGTTCACCGTTGGGTTTGTTCTCTATATTGATTCTCTTAATGATATTATAACATGCTGGCGGTAAAAAAAAAAAAAAGGTTCATCAAATGTCTTTTTACAGGGCTTGGTTGCTTAAATTTAAACTTTATATTGGGCTGCGCCCAGGTTGGTATATAGCCTTTAACGTGGCAAGCTGTTTGGAATAAGCTTCAGAAAATAAAACAAAAAAAAATCAATTGAAACTTTACTTTATTTGCTTTGTAGTTTTTGGGCTCCCATGTAAAATATCATGGGAGGAACTGACCTCATGTACCATAATATGTTGAATGTGGTCATTAGCTAAAGACCATCGATGACCAGCCACGACACAAGATCTCCTTCCATCACATTGTCCTACGGAGGTGGTTTAACTTTTTGGCTGATACCTGTGTCTCTAGATCACTGGTCTCCAACCTGTGGCCTCCCAGTTATTGGAAAGCTATAGCTTTTTTTAAGCATGTTGGGAGTTGGCATTTAACAGTGGCTGGAGACTATTTTTCTAGATGTGGAAGTGGCTGAAGATTGGGGAACTATTTAAGGGGTTTTACCATCTGGGACATTGATGGACTATCACTAGGGCAGGGATCGGCACTCCAGCTGCTGTGAAACTGCAACTCCCAGCATGCAAACATGTTCCCATAGAAGTGAATGGAGCATTCTGGGAGTTGTAGTTTTGAAACATCTGGAGGTTGCTGATCCTTGCACTAGGGTATGCCATCAATGTCGGGTAGGTGTGGCTCCCACCTCTGGGGCCTGCTCCTATGTCCAGAATTGGGCCCCTGATATGCGTGGCATGCTATCCATTGCTATGGGAGTTCCACAAATACCCGAGCGATCACGCTCTGCTGTTTTTGGAAGTCCATGGTGATGACTAGGGGACCACGTTCTGCATATGTGGCCTCCATTCACTGCTATTGGGCTGTTTTTTTTTTTTTTTTAACTCCCATAGCAGAAAATGGAGGGTAGCTGCTCTGTTCACCTCAGGGGTCCTGTTCCGGAGTTAGAAATGGGTCCCACCTCTAGGACCTGCTTCTGACATTGATAGCGTAGCCTAATGATGTGCTATCAATGTCCTAGATGGGAATACTCCAAGGATTTCTGTATGTGGTGCGGCAGATTACCGCTAATTGCCAAGCTCTCATGGGTTATGGTGCAAGTTAAAGGGGTTCTGCAGTTTGTTTAAACTGATCTATCCTCTGGATAGATCATCCGCATCTGATCGGGGGGTCCAACACCTGGGACCCCCACCGATCAGCTTTTTGAGAAGGCAGCGGCGCTCCAGGAGGCGCCGCGGCCTTCTCACGGTTTACCTCTGGCCCAGTGACATCATGACTAGTATCAACTAGCCTGGCAGAGCTAAGTGAACAGAGCTTAGCCGTGCCCCGGCCAGTGATAATAGTCGCGATGTCACTGGGCCAGCGGTAAACGGTGAGAAGGCCGCGGCGCTCCTGGAGCACCTTTGCCTTCTCAAAGAGCTGATCGGCGGGTGTCCTGGTCGTCGGACATCCCAATCAGATGCTGATCTATCCAGAGGATGGATCATTAGTTTAAACAAACTGCAGAACCCCTTTAAGGTTTAGCCTGGCAGTTGGCGGAAAGCTGACATCATGGCACCCCGGGATATAATCCTATGCGGTGCTCTAGACCACTGATGGTCTGCCATGTAGGAAAGTATAGCAAAGGCAATGCTTGTGGCCCCTAACTGACTAGGGTAGACCTCTTCTCTGCTGCACTAGCTGCCAACAAGACATCCCCCCCCCCCCCCCATGTATTTAGCTGGAAGGCTAGGACTCTGGTGGGCAGGGAGATGTTCACTAGACCTGCTAGGCAATCTTGTGATGTCCTATGTTCCCATCCCAATTTACAGTAGAAGCCCCTTGGGTTCTGGGTCCCCCTGGTTTTAGTTTTTTGGCCTGGAGGTCCGATTAACAGTTATTGCAGTGAAACGTCTGTTAAACTAGTGACGGACTTGTGGCCAATGACAGTCTGAGAAGACTGGCAGGGTCTGGATGGTGCAGCTGTTGAGGTCAATCTCCCCCCCCCCCCCCCCCCCCCCCGCAGCAGCTGGTGGTCACATCATGCTGTGTCATAAACGGGGTTGGCAGGTGTGGACTGGGAGAAGTCAAACTGCGTAGTCATAGGGGTAAGTAAGGGCATCTGTACTACAACAATAATCCCCCCCCCCCCCCCAAAAAAAAAATAAACTCCCAGTAATATAGTATAGCAGAGACATGTATGTTGTATTGAAAATCTCAGGCACTGATTACAGGAAAACGTTCTAGTCTTTGGTCTTTGGTGGGGAAAGTTCTGCTAGACTGTAGCCCATTCAGTCCCTTTCCCTTTTGAGGTTCATCTTTCATGGTCGGCCATTAACCCACATTTGGGGGAACACAGAAGAGCCCCCCCCCGAACATTTGAGCTTTGCTTCTGCACTTATCTAATGTGATCGTGACCTGCTCGGGTGGAAACTGTGGCCACCTGGACTAGGGCGACTCTTCTCCCAAACCGTTGTAAGTAAAACACAGATTTTTGGTGCAACCCCCCCCCCCCCCCAGCAGGATCAGCGCTCCAGCTATTGTGAAACTACAGCTCCCATCATGTGCACTTGGAGGATACTGGGAGTTGTAGTTTCAGAACAGCTAGAGTGCCAGAGGTTGTTGATACCTGATGAAAGAGGGATTGGGGCTGTTGGATTTTAATATGGCCAATCTTTTTGGTCTTGGGCATTCACTCTTTCGATTGAGAACACATGCATGCTTGGCTATGTTGAGCATGCATGTGAATGGAGGAGAGAGCTGCCCAATGAATGCTGCCACCTGATGTGTATGGCCGCCATAGGTATCCTTGAGTAAGGGCTCATACTATGCTGCTAATTTTAATGTAGCAAAAGACAAAAAATTATGACGTGGTCCATCTTGAGTTGTATTACGGAGGGATTCTCCGCTAATAGAGGCGAATATGGTGCCACGTGGACATGCGTAGTATCCTGGACCCTGGGGATTCTCTATGCTACCATACAAGGTCACGCCCCATGCACAGGCCTATATTTTTGGTCTGCATTTTTTGGACCCATTCATTTTATTTGGGCCTCAAAAGATGTGGTCAACGCACCATGTGCCGTCCGCATGTCTATTCCGCAGCCCGTCAAGAAAGAGAACATTTCCTATTTTTTTTTCTGTTTTGCGTAGATGGAAAACAAAAAATGGCGGCATGCACTTGGCCAGAATCCATGATTTGCGAACTGCAAATCTCATACGGTCCTGTACATGAGCCCTCAAGCGGCAATGTGATTTTTCAGGACCGGGAGACATTGGACGTTATTACAGCAGAGATCTCCCTCCTGTAGGGAGCGCCTTGCTGTACATTCCAGGAATAGTTGAAAAAAACAGAAAACTTTTTTAAAAAGGGAGCGCGTCTACGTCTGTCCGGCTGCCAGAGTCCCGCTCTGTACATTACATCATCATGGAAATCAGCGTACGGTTTTATCTTTTCTGCCCAAAAACAGCTGGTGGGGCCTGTGTGTGCCATGGAAGGTTTCCGGGATAATCGGGCGTCTTCTCGGCTGACTCTTCCGGGCAGATTAGATGTGAATGTGGAGGATACAAGGTCCTCGGGTCCCACAGAACAGCTGGGGAGAGTGAAATCCCAGGAATGTGCTGTTATCACAGTCAAATGTGTTATTTCAAGGCTTGAAATCTCACATTCCTGGGCCCTGGCCTGCGCCGGGCGAGTCGTCTGGGGGCGGAGGTCTCCCCTTGGCTCTGAGGGTCCAGCGGCCGATGATTAGAGAAGCTGGCGAGATGTCCGGGGGCAGAGGTCTCCCCTTGGATGGCGCGGCTCTGAGGGTCCAGCAGCCGATGATTAGAGAAGCTGGCGAGATATCCGGGGGCGGAGGTCTCCCCTTGGATGGAGCGGCTCTGAGGGTCCAGTGGCCAATGATTAGAGAAGTGGGCGAGTTGTCCAGGGGTCGGAGGTCTCCCCTTGGATGGCGCGGCTCTGAGGGTCCAGCAGCCGATGATTAGAGAAGCTGGCGAGATATCCGGGGGCGGAGGTCTCCCCTTGGATGGAGCGGCTCTGAGGGTCCAGCGGCCAATGATTAGAGAAGTGGGCGAGTCGTCCGGGGGCGGGGGTCTCCCCTTGGATGGAGCGGCTCTGAGGGTCCAGCGGCCAATGATTAGAGAAGTGGGCGAGTTGTCCGGGGGCGGAGGTCTCCCCTTCGATGGTGCGGCTCTGAGGGTCCAGCGGCCAATGATTAGAGAAGCGGGCGAGTTGTCCGGGGGTCGGAGGTCTCCCCTTCGATGAAGCGGCTCTGAGGGTCCAGCAGCCGATGATTAGAGAAGCGAGCGATTCATCCGGGGGTCGGAGGTCTCCCCTTCGATGAAGCGGCTCTGAGGGACCAGCAGCCGATGATTAGAGAAGCGAGCGATTCGTCCGGGGGTCGGAGGTCTCCCCTCGGATGAAGCGGCTCTGAGGGTCCAGCGGCCGATGATTAGAGAAGCAGGCCACGCGTCTGGGGGTCAGTGGTCTCCCCTCGGATGGAGCGGCTCTGAGGGTCCAGTGACTGATGATTAGAGAAGCGGGCGAGTTGTCCGGGGGCGGAGGTCTCCCCTTGGATGGAGCGGCTCTCAGGGTCCAGTGACTGATGATTAGAGAAGCAGGCGAGTTGTCCGGGGGCGGAGGTCTCCCCTTGGATGGAGCGGCTCTGAGGGTCCAGCGGCCGATGATTAGAAAAGCGGGTGAGTCGCCCGGGGGTCAGAGGTCTCCCCTCGGATAGAGCGGCTCTGAGGGTCCAGTGACTGATGATTAGAGAAGCCTTTCTCGTGTGATACTTATTCTCATTTACTTTCCAGAGGTGTCTGATACTGCCTGCTGAATTGGCGTGTCGAACTTATCACGTGTGATACTGCTGAGCCTGTGTATCTGAACTTATCATGTGTGATATGATCCTGCTGAGCCAGTGTATCTAAATCTAACGTGATATACTATCTTGCTGAGACAGTGTATCTAAGCCTATAGTGTGATACTGCCTGCACATCAGGTGGATATAGAACCACAGTGTTATCTGTGATGTTGTGCTGGTGACCAGTTGTATCTAAGCCTATCGTGTGTGATCATTTCTGCAGAGCTAATGTATCTAAGGTTACCATATGTGATACTTGTCTGCACAGCCAGTGTATCTAAGTCTCTTGTGTGATACTGTGTTGCTGATCTGGTGTATCTAAAACTATCATATGTGATACTGTCTGCTGAGCTAATGTATCTAAGGCTATCGTGTGATACTGTGGGGTGAGCTAACATATCTTAGGTATCGTGTGATACTGTCAGGTGACCTAATGTATCTAAGGCTATAATGCGTGATACTGTCTGCTGAGCTAATGTATCTAAGGCTATAATGCGTGATACTGTCTGCTGAGCTAATGTATCTAAGGCTATAATGCGTGATACTGTCTGCTGAGCTAATGTATCTAAGGCTATAATGCGTGATACTGTCTGCTGAGCTAATGTATCTAAGGCTATAATGCGTGATACTGTCTGCTGAGTCAGTAGTTCTATAGGTGGCCATACTTTGGCTGACAGCAGTCCCTTCTGACCCCCCCCCCCCTCATACACATGCACACTTTGCTTGACCGAGCATGCATGTCTTCTCCATAGATAATGATGAGTGGCTACCAGGCAGCATCTTATCTACTAAAATCCAACATCCAGGATCCTTCTATTCCCCGACTCCTGACTCCCCCATGCACGTTTGATGGTTCGGCAGACAGAAGTATAATGTGAATGTCCAGCTTTACCATGTAGGTTCCTGAAGACCTATGGATACAGCGCCATAGGGGCTGTACAATCTCCGAGATGGGGGTCTACAGACTGACGCTGGTGTAGGAGCAAAGCGCTCTTCGACCTCTCGTGAATCTCTTTCTCTGGAGGACCTGATGCATACAGAGTACCTGTGATGGTGCTGGTGCTGGAGGTCCTACCCATGGGAGTCAATGTAATCAGTAAAGTGCCGTGCAACCTTTTTAAAATGGTAGATATTATTCATATGAATCGGAGTACTGATGTGCTCCGATGGGCTGGTTTTAGGGAGTGGCAAAGTGGGCAGTTGCACAGGGAACCCATTTCCTTAGAGTCTCTCGGTGGAGGGAACCACTAAAACAAGAAAAGGACCCAGTATTATTTAGTGGTGTGTGGTGGTTTTATTTCTATAGATTTTTAGCTTTATGTGGGAACTATATGGTAGCATTATTATTTGTATACGGTGTACGATATGGGCACTGTACGGTAGTATTAAGTGGGAACTAGGTGACAGTACTATGTGGACTCTTTAAGAGAGTATTATTTGGATACGGAATATGATATAATTATAGGCATTATATGGTCGTATTATGTGGGAACTATATGACACTACTATGTGTACTCTTTAAGAGAGTATTATTTAGATACGGCATATGGGCACTATATGGTAGTATTAAGTGGGAACTAGGTGACAGTACTATGTGGACTCTTTAAGAGAGTATTATTTGGATACGGCATATGATATAGGCATTATATGGTCGTATTATGTGGGAACTATACGACACTACTATGTGTACTCTTTAAGAGAGTATTATTTAGATACGGCATATGGGCACTATATGGTAGTATGTGGGAACTAGGTGACAGTACTATGTGGACTCTTTAAGAGAGTATTATTTGGATCTGGCATATGATATGGGCACTATATGCTAGAACTATGTGGAAACTATATGGCAGTATTAGGTGAACTCTATAAGGGAATACCAATTAGGATATGTAATAGTATATGGGAACAAAAAGGGAAGTTTATAGCAGTATTATGTAGACTTATGTTGGGATAGAGTATTATTTGCATATGTGTATTATATTGGTACTATATAGTAGTACTATGTGGACTCTTTAAGAAAATATTATTTGCATATGGGTTATGATATGGGCATTATATGGTAGTATATGGGAAATATATAGCAGTACTATGTGGACTCTTTAAGGGAGTATTATTTTGGATATGATTACGTAAGCTGAAAAACAGTAAAAACTGCAGTCCCTCTTTCTTTCTTGCCCAGGGCCCTGATATTGAGGAGCACCTCGATATTTGTCACGGGTCCTCAAGAATTTCGTAGGGACGAGTACACCTTTAAAGGACAGACGCATGGGAGACCTGCACCATTTTTAACAATCTCCCCCGATGACTTCTCATGGGTTTACGTCCCAGCAGTTACCGCATTTAGGGCGTGATCTTTCCGACTACAGGCTCAGACAAGACTCTACTAGTAACTTGGCGTGGAAGCTTACACAGCCCACACGCATGATCTGGCTTTTGTGTGAAGTTCGGTGGAGCCGTGGCCTCTCAGAGCTGACAATCTCCCGGTAGATCAGTCAGCCCCCTGTATCTGTGACCATCTAATCTCTGTGACAGCCTCCAGACGAAAGACCGAACAAAGGATACCCTTGTATATTGCAATGCTAAGCAGCTTTTTACTGCCAACTGGTGCAGAAAATGCACTGCCCTAGCAAAAGGCCGCCTTTCAGCCTCAGCACATTGTCACTATGCAGCGATGGATATGTATTAATCTATGGGCGACGTGAGTCACCAGAGCTTTATATATGTGGTCTTCAAAGGGTGTAGGGTGTGCCTTTTATCTTTTTTGCCCAATAAACAGTAAGAAAAGAGGCAGCTGGATGAAAGTTATGTACCAGACGATGATAATAGAAGGTCCAGGAAGGGTTAATGTATATAGTTTGGTGGGTAAAGAGGCAAGAGAACATGTTCTATCAGAAACCCATAAGGAACTTTACATGGTTACAAGTACTTTGATGTGAGCCTGGTTTCAAGGTTTTTTGCCTCCATAGAAAGGGTTCTCATACCAGAGAGGAAGACCATGCAGTTGCGTTGGGGCCCTTGGACAGAAGGTGGGCAGCCATGATTGGTGCCAGTGCAGGATTCAACTCCACATGGAGGCTACATCGTTAGCAATCGGAGGGGATAGAGAAATAGCCCAAGGGTCATCGGAAAGGAAATATGTGGGGAACCTACTGAATCAGCTGTTATTGATGAGACCACCTCATTACGAAATTTGACACTGACATGCTGGTTCCTCCAGATTGTAAAAACTCCTCATTGTGGCTGTTTTTTGGTTTTTTTTGTCTGGATTTAGGGTGAAGGATTTTAATCAGGATCAGGAAAAAGAATGGGGTGGAAAAAGTAGACAAAAGATGAGGTGGACTTAAGACTTCCACAGATTCCAATAGACCATGCAGCCTAGATGTAGTCACTGATCATTTGAACTTTACATTTGGCTAATTGCCTGGGAAAGATCCTGACGCATCCACCGGATGTGTCCGTAGGGCCCTTTTAACGTATGCCAAATGTATTTGGCCTGTTGCAAAGGACATGACTGACGGGTGACAACTCCAGATCTCCAGGCTCATGTGGAGGTTGGTCGTTGTCATATTGACTAGAAGCATGATGTGTTAAATATGTGTATTCATACCCCACTCAAGAGCCTCGAGTCCTGACTACAAGGAAGGCAAGATGGTGGTCGGAATGTAACGATGGATGAGGGGTGATGGGGCTTATTGACAAAAACATGGCTGCCGGGGAGTAACTTAAAGTTCCTGGACTACAAATTCAAAAGTAGTAATGCTACTGTGTAGCATGTTTTTTCATGTGCGGGGGCCTGCTTGGCACCATGAACAGGCGTGATAGCCACTTCTGTGCTCCCTATTGTTACAGCTCTGCTTGAGGGTGACATCTCCTGGTTTCCAAACTCTTTGGTCGTTGTGCCTTATTTTGATTAGGTGTTCTTGTGTGTTTTCAGGCATCTTGGCTTCCTGAGGCACCAGGACCCTCGTGCAATTACAGCTTCGGCACCCCCTATAGCTAAACCCCTGCTTGCAGGTATCAAATCTGGGTCTCCAAACTCTTTTGGAAGTTGGGTATTGTCCCTTATTCTGACTAGTTGTTCTGGTGGATTTTCTCATGGGGCAAAGGGACATCTTGACACGCCTCTGCTTGTGGTAGACTGCTCAGAGTCTCCAGGAAGTTGCTTATTGTCACTTATGGACTAGACGTTCTGGTGATGTGTACTCATACTTCTCTCCAATCCTGGTTGCCAATGAGAACAAGGTGGTGGTGGGAAGTGACAACAGATGAGGCGTGATGTTGGAGGAGAAGCCCACATATTTTTTTATGTATCTTATTGAATAATAGTTTTCATCAATGCTCATGTCTACCTTAGAGGGTCTATAATCATAAAGATCATATCCAAAGTCTCTAGGATGGGTCACTAACTTGTTTTAGCCATTTTTTTTCAGTATCTCCAAACCTTTTGGTCAAACTCACCAAACACAGAATTCCAAGGCTTTTTGGATGTCCTAAAAGTATTACTTGGCCTCCACATTCCTAATTGGAAGTATTCGTGGATGAGTCAATTTTCACCATCTTGCCCTCGGGGGATGAATGACACCGATCGATGAGACGGAACAATTAGGTACTTTGTGACTCTAGAATTTGGTCACAGCTTTTATTATAGCTTTTCTCAGTGGGAGACTTTTAGTGCTTCTTTAGATAACCATAGGGGGTAAACTCATTAGGATAAAAAAAAAAAAGGCACAGCAGGTGGGCAACAAGGACCAACACTTCACGATTCAAACAATCCACTACACACAATATAGCAGCTCCTACAAGTCATTAGCCGCTCTACACTACAGCCAAAGAGCCAAAGTCTAAAAAGGTTCTTCACGTTTTCTGCTCTTGGCCCCAATTTTATTGTGAACGTTTGCATGATCAAAGGTCCTGATTTCTTTTGATTGAACCCAATTGTCTACTTGCCCGATAGGCACAGATTATTGCCCACATCTAACGATTCTCTTTGGACTTTTGTTAACTTGGCCGTACCCAACTCCACCAACAATATACACACTAATTCATTGTGAAGAGACGAATAAGCCACTAATAGACCTCTCTAGCCACAAGAACAAGGATATCTCCCCCCCCCCCCCCCCAACCACTGGGGGATGGTTGTCAGCTGATTGAGGTTTGTCAGTCTATCCTGTTGAAATCAGTTGGTTCTGACAACTTCTGTCTAATATCGACTGCCAGATTAAAGTCAGGGATGTATTGTGCACAGGGACAGCTAAGGTGGCCATTCACATTATATCATTTTCATCCAAACCCACTCATTTTGTGAGACCGGATGACCATCTAATGCTACTGGGGTGTCCCAACTCTCCTCTGATAACAGATATCATGGGGAAAGTTGGGTTGGGCATGTTGGATCTCAACATTTTCATCTCAAGAGACATCAGCCACCATAGATGCGTGTATATCGGGAGGCCAGGAGAAACAGAAGTGGGAGTTCAGCCATCATCAGTGAATTGTTTTCCGATTTTTTTTTGCCCATTATTTTTTTAATTAGGATTTAGAAAAAATGTACTAAAAAACTACAGATTATTCTGGATTCTTTGGAATTCCAAAAGCTCCGGATATGAAAAGTAGATGATAAAATACATTTTTTTTTTTCACCAGCTTAAATTCGATAGGAATCAGTGCCAAGACATAAATGATCCGATTTGGATATATTGAAAAATCCTATAAAACCTCAATGGTTGAATACTTTGCGAAATGTAGAGCAGGGGACAGCAGGGATGCTCAACCTGCGGCCCTCCAGCTGTTGCGAAACTACAACTCCCAGCATGCCTGGACAGCCTTCAGATTTTAGGGCATGCTGGGAGTTGTAGTTTTGCAACAGCTAGAGAGCCGCAGGTTGAGCATCTATACTATAGAGCAGGTATGGCCAACCGGCGGCTCTCCAGCTGTTGTAAAACTACAACTCCCACCATACCCTGCTGTAGGCTGATAGCTGTAGGCAGTCTGGGCCTGCTGGGAGTTGTAGTTTTGCTACAGCTGGAGGCCATCCCTGCTATAGAGGCTGCAGTTGCTCCAGCCCATAGAGCTAAAATGGGCCCAAAGCCTACTCTATCCTATAGGAGGACACCATGGTATGTTCCAGTTGGGGGTCCATGGTACAGATTTTGCAGAGTCCAGAAGCTTCACCCTACACCTTTGGCTGGAAGGTCAATCAGATATCATAGAATTTTAAGCATATTAGCACCCCGAGCTCCACATGTGAAGTGGACATTGCAATATCATTGAGTGTCTACTCCGCCTCTGACACGCTTACAGCTACACAGAGATGCCGTCTTAAAAGCTTTGAGCTTCGGGGAATTGTTAAGAGCATTAGAGCTCATTAATAAGACAGTACTAAGATATGTGACGGCTGCTTGGTCATTAGGACATCTAAGTGGGGGTTGGGGGGGTGGACTTTTGGGAATTGCTCACATACAGCAGAATTACAATAGGACGGCAATAAACATCGACATAGCCATTAGGAATCCGGAAGAGGGGAAGATATCAGCATCCTTTATATAAGCCAAAGATTGATGAGGTTTAAAGTATCAGGCGGCCTAAATAATCCCTAGCGACAGAAATCTAAAAATCCAGACACACCCAGGATAGAAAACCAATGGATGGGTCTGTTATGCAGTGAACATTTGCATAAATTTACATATGGAATTTGAAGTGTAACAAGAGTGATAGAGAAGAATGATACATAGTAACCAGAATTGAACTTATTCGTCTCTCTGCTCTTTGGGAATTCTCAAGGATCTGGTTAGGAATAGTGAACGTTTAGCTGGAGTTACCCTTTAATTCTATATTATAATTCATTCTATATTATAGATGACAGCACTTCACGCCAAAATATAAAACATTCCCGACATATTTTTTATTAAACCAAACTGTCTAAAAGTTACCGGATTGCTGCTTTGTCGCTGCATGTGCGTGGATTATGGAAGTGAAGGTTTATCATTTGCTGGACTTTAGACAGGGCTAGAGAAGTGGACCCCTCCTCCAGTCAGAAGGGCCCGGGAAGTTGTGCAGGCACCAATAAAGGGAGAGTAGACACATTGCAGACTTCAAGGTTAATAATAGTATCCCTGGTGGGATAGGGAAGTTTAGTGTAGTATATTTCGGCGAATGGGTAAGGGTAGTTGTCTCATTAGAGACATACTCTTCCAGAATGATGCAGCCACCAATAAGGGGAGAGAACAAACATTGCTGGTTAGGGGTTAATTATAGTATTCCAGGTGGGCAATGGAGGGTGGTCTATTTGGTTGAGTGGGTTAAGGGCGTTGTCTCATTATCGACAATAAGGGCGACGCACGCAGCTGACTTTGGGGTTTATAATAGTATCCCTAATGGGCTAGGGTGGTTTATTTAGGTGTATGGGTTGGGGAGGTTGTCTCATTAGAGACAATCGGTTTCAGAATGGTGCAGGCACCAATCGAGGGAGAGAACACACATTGCTGGTTAGGGGTTAATAATAGTATTTCAGGTGGGCTAGGGAGGTTTAGCATGGTCTATTTGGGTGAATGGGTTAAGGGCATTGTCTTAATATTGACAATCCCTTCCAGAATGGTGCAGGCACCAATATGGGGAGAGTACAAACACTGCTGACTATGGGGTTAATAAGTATCCCTGGTGGTCTAGGGAGATTTAGGGTGGTGTATTTAGGTGAATGTCTTAAGGGGGTTGTTCCATTTGAGATGATCCCTTCCAGGATGGTGCAGGCACCAATAAGGGGAGAGAACACACACTGCTGGTTTATGGTTTAATAATAGTGTCCCTGGTGGGCTGGGGAGTACATGGGTTAAAGAGGTTGGTACTATGGGGCATGTCCTCATTTTCTAATGTAATGAGAATTTTTTGCTTGAAGACCCTATAAAGAGACACTATAATATCTACTATATATAATAAAGGAGCAGAAATCATAGAAACGAAAACTCTTCACAGCCCAAAGTTCACAGCCAGCATCTTATTACATCAATGTCCACAGAAGACACTGAGAATAGGGCCAAAGTCAACACCGGGAGAACTTCATGGGTCTTCCCCGGCCTTTCATTCCCATGTGAGGCTCTTAGGGGATTGTCATTAGGCCATGGTGGTGCATCAGTAATGAATCAGGTGTCTTTTGTCAGGAGGACAGCGGCCTGGAGATGACAAATGCGTTGATATTCCTATTAGTGCGGGATCATTGGGTCACTTTGTCACTCAAGGAGCTGCATTTGTGAAATAATGTTATCTTCAAAAGACAACAAAAGGCCAGTGAATCATGACCTCCAATCTGGGATTCAGATCTCCCAACATCTTCTAACCCTGTTGTTCCAGCTTCTTCTTGCTAAAGGCAACGCTCGCCGGGCGGAGCACTTTTATCAGTCTGCCCGTACTCAATGAGAGGAGCCATTCAAGCAGTTCCATCAATGAACAAACCATTGCCTCACTGAGCATACAGTTTCCTTCGTCAACCTCTTTATCAATGGACTCCATCTTATGGCCCTCCAACTACTCCTCCCGACATGCTCTGACGGTCTCTTTTCCAACAGCAGCAGCAGAGCCACAGATTAGAGACCCCTGGACCTTCATTACAGAGAGGAGGACCTTGTAGATGATCTCAACTTTGGGACACCCTTCATGCAGATGGTTCACCACCCCCATACACATTGAACAGCTCGCGGACCCACCAAAACTGGGACATGTATGGGCAACCTACAGGGGTTTTCCAAGAAAAAACTATTTAAAAAAATAAAATAAATGGGACACAATGGGTTACAACCCTACTGAACCTCTTTCCTAGCAGTTTCCAGTCCCCACTGCTCTTCTTTTTCCAACACCAGAGCCATCAGGAAATTCCTGCTCATCCAGTCAGTGAAGGTAGTGGTGGCCACCCTCCCCCTCCTCCTCTGCCAATGATTGGGCCTTTCCCAGAGTTGACCTGGGCCCAAGAAGTGAAAAACAGAGAGGACCAGATCGGCAGGGGATTTTTTATTTTTATTCCTTTGTGGCCCCCTTTTTAAAAAATCTGTTTTGTCAGAAAACCCCTTTCAGTTCTGGGC
Source organism: Bufo bufo (assembly GCF_905171765.1). Lineage (NCBI taxonomy): Eukaryota > Metazoa > Chordata > Amphibia > Anura > Bufonidae > Bufo > Bufo bufo. The sequence goes on along the minus strand of NC_053393.1, from coordinate 39,572,188 downwards.
CCTGATTCAAAATCCATTAAGGAACCTCCACCAAAAGGTAAATTGAGATAACCCAGACACCAAAGCCCAACCCCTGCCCACTTATAGTTAGGCCCCTGCTTTGCATCCCCCCCCAGTATCATATGGACCTATGGAGTCAGGGAGCTGATGGGTTCACGTTATTGGATGTAAAGATTTTCTACTTACCATGTTGAGAACGTATCCAACAAATACCTTGTTCCTACAGGACTGATTGACCAGTCTGCTGTAGAAGGACATGAACCATGGGATGTGTGTGGAGAACCTTGGAAATGATCCCTCCGTGGAGATCCTGCAGGTGCCAAATATAAAGAATATTATTTGCAGATGACTGAGATCCAAAAGTGGCACTCAAGAGCCCAGTCCTTAAGACTCCATCACTAAAAATCGTGTGTCCTCTATATGGACACTTTTGGATCTCAGTCCCAGGGACCCAGCGCTGTCAAATTTAAAAGGCCTTCTGTGATCTTGTTTTTAACAAGCCTTGCAGCTGTGTCATTAGGACATGTTTCTATTCACTGACAACGCAGAGGTGAGGAACTGATACTTAAAGGGGTTGTTGCTGATCTGCTGTGACAGACCGCAATCAACTGTATGCTGCCTGAGAACCTGGCGGGAAGTGTCACATTCCCTTACAGCGCCACCACAGGCGAAATGCAGCATTACACAGTTATCACAAATGTCTAGATTCCTTAAGAACATGGGGGAGGGGGTACCCTGGAGAATTTGTGAGTGCTCCTTTGCTTTGCATATAGTGTATTAGTTAATTAAAGCGCTACTTCATATATTCACCCCCCCCCCCCTAATCTAGGTGAGAATAAACCTGCCTAGAAATAAAAGGGGCACAGAAATCGGGTCTAGCCGTGTATAAGAATGAGTAACCCCAGACAAAGCCGAAACTTGTCTCTAGGTAATCTTTATTAGCTTTTTGAAAACCGCTCTCCATCTTAACCCCCCCCCCCCCCCCCTCCCGTGGTCTGGAAGCAAAGACAGCAGCTCCCTGATGCCGCCCTACTTTCCCCTAACAGCCGGCGGGTTGCACAAGACTTTCCAAAGTTTTCACACGCAGGGATAGCTGGGTTCAAACAACTATGAACATGTTCGTCTGTACTCGTCCTGAATATACGTCCCAGCTAATTACAGTGTAGCGATAATTGGCTTGAAGCATTGTCATGTGGAGCCATTGTGGCTACGCTAAATATGTACCGGATCCAGGGATTTCGATGCTTTCGGCTGCACAATAACTTGTACAACCAGTACAACCCTCGGAACGATGCCACGCTCATTTCCATGCGTTGGCTGCCAGGAATCCTGAGCCAAAGTTCGGAGCTACAGTTACATTCACGTTTTGCCAGATTCAATGGGTCTGGACAAATCTGAAGGGTCTCCAGTTTTTCTTATTTTTGCTTTTGAGGGTATTTTGGGGTTAAAGGAGTAGAGGTTGCAAGAGACAAGTCCATGCCACCAAGTCAGTGTGGAAGGATGGCATAGACGTTCACTGATCACAATGGATGTCGTGTTCTGCTTTCTTCTATGATTTCCGATGGTGAGAACATCCACGGTTCTACAAAGCGATCTCCTAACATGCTGGGAGTTGCAGTTGTGCAATGTCTGGAGAACTACAAGTGGTAGACCACTGATATAAGATTGTGCAGTATAGGGGGCATAGCCTTGGTGCAGCACACTATATGTGCAGGGTCTTCTCTCATGAAGGTAGGTTTAACCTGACTGAGACCACCTTGGCGCAGGTAGGCGGCAAGGATGTGTTTTGATCAAAATATATTGGCTGAGAGTCTCATATTTTATCATTATCAGAATGAGGGCTTAGTACATATATAATGTTTGCATCTATTGTGTATTAGTGTATTATTTTCTGTGAGTTTTCTGGCATAGCCTTGGTGCAGCACACTATATGTTCAGGGTCTACTTTCCTGAAGGAAGGTTTAACCTGACTGAGACCACCTTGGCACAGGTAGGCGGGCAAGGATGTGTTTTGATCAAAATATATTGGCTGACAGACTTTAAAGGACTCCTCTGGTTTAGACCATCTCTATTGGTCAATTGAGCAGATCAAAAGTGCCCTCCTGGTGAGACAACCTTCCCCCCCACCCTGCTGTTCAGCTGTAAATTATTGGCAAGTGTTCAGTTTCCCTGCAGCACCACTACAGGTGAAAATAAGTATTACACGGTGTCCATTCATATTCATAGGTTGTCTATCTAATGCAGGACAGTCCAACAGAGTGAGAGACGCTCTTCGTAAAGGCTCTCCACTTCGGCCAATTAGGATTCTGAACAGAGGAATCCCTCCTGATTAAAGCCTCCCATACACTAGGGATAACTTTTCCTTCTGCATCAGTCGGTAGTTATCACCATTAATCTTCTCTATGTGGGGGCACCACGTGGCCTAAGCATCTGGGGCTTGCACCCCTGATCCCACATTTGGTCCCTGAAACTATGCGAACACAACTGTATTGGTTCCAGCTACATGACTTGGCAGTGATCAGTACTATTGGGGTACCTTGTGGCAATGTTAGTTGGGCATTGCATGGCACAGTTACTAGTGAACTGATATATTGTATTGGCACTATTTGGTACACCATGACGGGCATCATCAGAAGCGACTGCACAAGGCACCACCCAATCTAAGGTCATCCAAGGTCATATATATGCTACATACAGCGCCAGCTATTACTATCTCATCTCAGGTATAACATTTTTAACAAAGTTGTAGAACATTTCGAAGTTCAGATGGAAGAACTCCTTTAAGTCTTGGATTATGGAAAACTGCAGCAGAACAAGGGCTCATGAATCATTTAATGTGAAGCAATTACTTGAAAATCCATTTCTCATATATGGTAGCGAAGCTTTTTAATTGAAGGGATCAATGGCGGATGTTACAATTACAGAAGGATCTTATCGCCTCCGGCAGAACACACCTACAAGTGAACGATGCTAATGAGTTTCACACATTGAAATTCTGGTACAACAGCAACCCGAGGGGAACGTGACAGGACGTCGGCCTTTAGCAGCTTTTTGACCTCTCGGTTGGTGTATTGATGGACCCGCCACAAGCTGGTGTCAGAATCCACCGAATGGACATTATTGAGGGGCAGGAATTCTGGGATGATACATTGTGTGAATGACTGTGTCTCAGTTTCCCCCGAGATAGATACAGTTTATTGATATCAGATGTTACATGTTGTTACTTTTATATCTTTACCTCTATCTGCTTTTTTTCCTTTCCCTTTAGATTACAGCTTCTGGTTCCCCACAGTGTGTGAATTTATTGGGACTCCTCCTTCCTTTTCAAGGTCTCCTAAAGTGGGCGTCCCACCTGGACACAAGATATGCCATAAATGTCCAATAGGTGCAGATACCACCTTTGGGTCCAACTCCTATTTTAAGAATGGAGCCCCCCTAAGCATGGGGGGCTTTCTCCATTCACTTCAGTAGGACTTCTGTAAATAGCCAAGTCCTGTTGAAGAGGCCACCTCCCCATTCCTGGTGGCGTGTGCTGTGGGCCCAGTTCTTGAGATGAGAACAGGTTCCAGAGGAGAAACCCAAACTTATTAGACATTTATGACATATGTGGATATCCAAATGACACAACTCCTTTAAGATGGCCATAGATATTAGGTTTCCCAAGCTAATACCAATAATTTTGACCCGGGGTTGCACCACCAATAAGGGCAGGTGAGGCGATAGCCTCAGGCCGCACCAGGTAAGGGCAACCAAAGGGCCATGGGTTGAAGGGAAGGGGTTAGGTTAAGAAATTGGCATTGGGGAGGGGTGGGGGGGGGTACTGTTTCAGTTTTTGCCTCAGGCAGCAGAAAGGCTGATTTTGACAGAATTTACCAACAAGCAAATGAGAATGCCTAACAGTCCAATTGACCTGTGGGGGAACACAAGAAGTCTGACTTGTCCAAGCAGATCCAGATGTGTAAGGCAGCCACCTATCTACCTACAGTACAGACCAAAAGTTTGGACACACCTTCTCATTCAAAGAGTTTTCTTTATTTTCATGACTGAAAATTGTAGATTCACACTAAAGGCATCAAAACTATGAATTAACACATGTGGAATTATATACATAACAAACAAGTGTGAAACAACTGAAAATATGTCATATTCTAGGTTCTTCAAAGTAGCCACCTTTTGCTTTGATTACTGCTTTGCACACTCTTGGCATTCTCTTGATGAGCTTCAAGAGGTAGTCCCCTGAAATGTTTTTCACTTCACAGGTGTGCCCTGTCAGGTTTAATAAGTGGGATTTCTTGCCTTATAAATGGGGTTGGGACCATCAGTGGCGTTGAGGAGAAGTCAGGTGGATACACAGATGATAGTCCTACTGAATAGACTGTTAGAATTTGTATTATGGCAAGAAAAAAGCAGCTAAGTTAAGAAAAACGAGTGGCCATCATTACTTTAAGAAATGAAGGTCAGTCAGTCAGCCGAAAAATTGGGAAAACTTTGAAAGTAAGGGCTATTTGACCATGAAGGAGAGTGATGGGGTGCTGCGCCAGATGACCTGGCCTCCACAGTCACCGGACCTGAACCCAATCGAGGTGGTTTGGGGTGAGCTGGACCGCAGAGTGAAGGCAAAAGGGCCAACAAGTGCTAAGCATCTCTGGGAACTCCTTCAAGACTGTTGGAAGACCATTTCAGAGGACTACCTCTTGAAGCTCATCAAGAGAATGCCAAGTGTGTGCAAAGCAGTAATCAAAGCAAAAGGTGGCTACTTTGAAGAACCTAGAATATGACATATTTTCAGTTGTTTCACACTTGTTTGTTATGTATATAATTCCACATGTGTTAATTCATAGTTTTGATGCCTTCATTGTCATGAAAATAAAGAAAACTCTTTGAATGAGAAGGTGTGTCCAAACTTTTGGTCTGTACTGTACCTCATCCTATTAAAGTAACCTAAGGTCCTAGAAGTGTAACTTGAAACTCCGGGGACCCCAGTGTAAAATCTGTAACAAGGCACTCATGTACTATTTCTAATGCTGATGTCTTCTTACACACCATAAGGACTTTTGGACCTCTTTAGTCACCAGGGCCACGGTGCAGCTGCTACCCCTGCACCTCTATATCTACAGCCCTATAAAGCTCATGCAGCTAGAGAAATGGGGTAACTTTTTATAACACACTGCATGAGCACCAGCCCCTCATTATTAATACCAGTTCACGAGTGCCAGCCTCTGAGTATTAATCCTGGTGCATGAGCGCCAGCCTTTGAGTATTAATCCTTGTGCATGGGTGCCAGCCTCTGAGTATTAATACCAGTGCGGCCTAAGCACCAGCCTCTGAGTATTAATTCCAGGGCATGAGTGCCAGCCTCTGAGTATTAATTCCGGTGCATGAACACCAGCTTCCTAGTACTAATACCCCAACACTTTCACTGAACAGGATCTGCCTTATTGAGGTCCATTCTCTTTAAACAGTATAGAAAAGCCATTAACAGGTCACTGCCCTCCACAAAATCAGCATACTCTAAATACTCTGCTATTGGGAAATTTGACTACTTCATCCTGTGTGTGCCTATGCCAGTTTTCTCCATTCCTCTCCTAACATCATGACCATTGGCGGATTGGGGTACCTAGGGCCCACCAGTATGGATACATTCAAATATAATAAATAATCTAACAAGTTTTTTATATGAACATAGGCTGGTTGAGGTGCTGTACATTGAATATATGTATTGAAGTGTACATGGAATATCCCCAACCTTGGAGCTCACCAGGAAATGTTGAGGAGCTTTCCTGGAGTTCCTATTTTCCAAAAATGAAACAGAATTGTTTCATATTCCAAAAGTGTACAGAACATTTTGGCCCTAAATTCTGTAGAAATTTACAATCATAATCAGTAGAATTGGGCGGATCTGTAGGTACCTCAATTTACATTGACTTAATTTATGGTCTACCTATGGAGGCTGCACTATCTGCAGCAGGCCACTGCCAGGAAGTGGTGACATGAAGGACTTTCTTATCTTCTGGAAATGAAAACATTTGCTCCTCTGGTAACTGTTCGATTACCAGCGGCTCCGATACATAAACATTCGCTTTTATGCTCGTGTATCTCAGGCCCCATCTGGAAGCTCAAGGCAAGAATGGGAGTCAAAGAAACATCAACAATCTCCAACTTCCCTCCATAAAATTAATTGATTTACTTTATTTTCCCTGGTTGTCAGAGAAAGAACTGACAATGGAATCTGTAGAATTTTTTTAAAATCCAAATTCAATCCAAAAATGCAAGAAGAACGTTGAGATCATCATTGGTTCATTTTGTAATCTATATCCTTTGAGGGGTCTACCTAAAGGATAAGGGGTGAAAAATCTAAATGGAGCCTAATCTTGGTGTTCACTCCACCTCACACAACCTCAACCACGACTACCAAGGTTTAACCATCCCATCAGGGTCCTCTGGTGGGCCAAGCATCTGGCCTTAAAAGGTCCTGCAGTCTGCAGAAGACAACCTCATTTGGAGGGGACTTTGGAGCAACCACTAGGGCCTATTTCTTACTGGATGAATCACAAATAATCTATTAGAACTGAGTCATCTTTGACAGTTTGGTTGCTATGGATGCACTGCGTAGCAACCACTGTCTTTGTCAGGTTTCAAACCCTATACACGCGGCTGATTTTAGGGTGTACTGCAGATTTGAAAATGTATTTTATGTGTGTGGGGGGGGGGGGGGGTTTCCTCTGGGATTTTTCACTGTTAATTTCACCCAAAAATACATGTCTGGAAAACATTTATTTGTACCAGGTTTTCAGTCTAGTAAAATGTGACAGTCACAAAGTGCGGAGCCTTTTTCTTACAAGTCATGTTGTTCCTCTATTATTCCTCCTAGATATTGATGAATAAACAGACAACTGGGTGTCAGCATTTCCCCTTGTGTCTCTGCACAGTCTGGCGTCTAGCACTGACTGTGTAGGGACACCACCCCCCCCCAACTGATGTGTGCTGCTGATGTGTTTAGCTTACAGACGGTTGTCCAGACTGGATACAATTGTAACAAACCCTCAGCTGTGACAAGGATTAGATCTGTCAGTTTTAGGGCTCATGCACACGACCGTATGTATTTTGTGGTCCGCCAAAAAATAAAAGGGTGACGTCTGTGTTCCATGTTTTTTTTTTTTTGCTGATCCATTGTAACAATGCCTGTCCTCGTCCGCAAAACGGACAAGAATAGAAAATTTTTATGCGGAACAGACATGCGGACACGGAATGCGCACGGAGTAATTTTCTATTTTTTTAAGCCCCATTGACGTGAATGAAAAAAAAAACGGAACGGAAGTGGAAGAAAAATACGTTTGCGTGCATGAGCCTTCATAGTGTGGAAAGATCTAAATCTCTGACAGCAAGCAGAGATCATGAAAATGAGGAAGTGAAGATAACGATATCTGTAGGATTTCCTACTGTTCGGTATAAGAGCCTGTTCACATGGGTTTTTTTTTTCCTGTGGAATTTTGGTATGGAAATTCTGCCGAATGCCAGGTCCTTTCTGTTTCCCATTCTTTTCAATAGGAGGCAGCGCTGAAGAGTGGCTGCGACCGCTCCAACCTCCACTCGGCGATCTCCAGCGCTGCCTCCCATTGAAAAGAATGGGAGGTAGAAAGGATGTGTCCACTGGCAGAATTTCAGTGCAGGTGTCGCTGTCGCAATTCTGCGGGGAAAAAGCGCTGTCCTTTAGGTTCGTCCACTCATCTGAAATGTTTGATAATCTGTCAAGCAACATAAAGAAACAGATGGATAACCAGATAGTATCTATCACTGGCCGATTATTCAGGATGGCAGGAGATGCCCCCGCCCCTCACCCGTCTTCCCGCTTTACTGATATTCCTGTCTGTTTTCAAGTAAAGGATACGTTTGTGTCAATCTGTAGACTTGCTGGGTGAGGAGTCGGCTATGGGGGACCCCGGGGTTTTATAATGTGGTCTTCAGGCTGATGTATACAAATTCCAACCAGCACAATAATGTCCAGGACTATGTATAGTACCAAGGCATAGCTGGGACCCCAATTCCATACCTTTTGTGGAGCTTTTTCTCATCTGGAGTGGTAAGAATATGAAGTTTTATTCTGTCAGGTTCTGCTCCTGCAAGTGCCCAGGAGGCGGAGCTTCATTGTGAAGTGCTCTCTGCATTGAGCTGCTTCATAGCCCCTCCTCTCTGCTCTGAGTGACTTCTCTAGTGGTCTCCTGGTTGGATGTTAGAGCTGTCACTCAGAGCAGAGGGGAGGGGCTGTGAAGCAGCTCAATGCAGAGAGCACTTCACAGTCAAGCTCGGCACTTGCAGGAGCAGAACCTGGCAGAATAAAACTTCATATTTACACTATACCTGATAATAAAAGCTCCACAAAAGGTATGTTGGCCCTGCTCTTTCCAACTCCGACCTAGTGCTGTCAGCAGTTTAGCCTGGTCAAAACTGCTGACAGACTCCCTTTAAATACTTGCATTCCTGGAAGCATATTCTGATCAATGAATGCCACTAGGACTGTGTTCAGTAAATTAACCTCTTCATCCCCAGAGGGTCTTGGCATGGCAGTAGATGGTCTTGTTTATATCTTGAGTTGTAAGGAAGCACTGAGGCTGTGGGAGATGTCATACCATGTAAGGGACCACTTCAAGGATGATACAGTGCAGAGATGGCTGAGCTCCTCCGACTCCGATCTTTTCTTCAAGTGCTCTCGCCAGCGTAATGCACTCCGGCAAATATCGGAAAGGCTGCCAAGAGCACTTCAGCCTCCTCTGATAGCTGCTGATTGTACCCTTGTGCCTTCGCCGGGTCCTATAAAAGCACTAAAAATAATAATTTGTAAATAAGTGTCGCTTGTAGGAGGAGGATGATGCAATAAGCTCACTTTAACGGGAAGACTCGGAGTACCTGTTAATGAATGTGAAGTAGCAATGGAGAGGTAATTTGATGATTTGTAGTCAGTGAAGTATTTTGGATGAATAATTTAGCATTTTTTTGCTGTAATATATGAATTTGACACTGTTTTCGCTTTCCTCATATTTTCAGGGCCGTCACCTATTAAAGGGGTTTTCCGTAAGTAGAATATCGATGACCTAGGTCATCAATATCAGACTGGTGGGGGTCCACCACCACCACCGATCAGTTGTTTGAAGAGGGGGTGGCGCTCTGGTGAGTGCTGCGGCCTGTTCACGACATACCAAGCACAGCGCCATATTTTATATAGTGGTTGCGCTCAGTATTGCAACCCAGGCCCATTCACTTCTACGGGGCTGAGCTTCGCCTAGGCCTGTGATGGCTAACCTTCCGGCACTGCAGCTGTAGTAAAACTACAACTCCCAAGATGTACACTTGATTGGCTGTTCTCAGAACTCCATAGAAATGAATGGAGCTTGCTGGGAGTCGTAGTTTCACCACAGCTGGAGTGCTGGAGGTTAGCAATCACAGGCCTAGGCCATGTGACTGATGAACGTGACGTCACTGGCCTAAGAAGAGGCCTCACCAGAGCGTTTCGGCCTCTTTAAACAGCTGATTGTCAGGAGTGCCGGGAGTCAGACCCCAACCGATCAGATATTCATAATCTATAGGATAGGTCATCAATATTCAAATTCTGGAAAACCCCTTTAAAGCATTTCCCCATAGAGCGTGTGGATGTCATAGAGGCTTCACATCTTTTAAGAAAAATTCCACCAGATCCTTGCTTATAAGGGGTCGTTCACACAAACGTGTGCTGCCTGTTGCCGTATTGCGGACCGCATTTGCCGATCCGCAATGCACGGGCATCGTTCCGTGGCCATTCCGCATCACGGATGCAGACCCATTCATTTCAATGGGACGGCAAATCCGGAGATGCGGAACGGAAGAACGGAACGGAACACTATGGAAACACTACGGGGTTCCGTTCAGTTCTTCCGTACCGCAAAACGATAGAACTTGCTCTATCTTTTCGCGGAACGGAAGGATCGCGGACCCATTCAAGTGAATGGGTCTGCGCTCAGCATGCGCCTGCCCCGCGAACGGTACCCGTGCATTGCGGACCACAATTTGCGGGTCAACAGCACGGGCACGTGCTTCACACGGTCGTGTGAACAAGCCCTAAAAAAGATGCCTATAAGCAGATATTCTACTCTGGAAAACAGTGGTCCTCTCTCACTTTGGGGTACCAGTATCTAGACGTCTTTTGGGCCCTTTGAGGTACAATGAGTAAAGCGGTCTCTTCTCCAAGGAGAATGGAAAAATGATTCATTTGGGAATGTGAATGATTAAGTAATTTCCAATATTGGGAATATGCTAAGGATCATGGTGATGCAAGCACACAGACTTGTAGAATGAGAAGGTGACCAGGAGACCAGGCTGATGTAGAAATGAACAGGTCTGGAGGAGAAAAACTCTGGAGATCACTTCTATAGGAAAGATGCTGATGTGATCACAGAGACTTGTAGAATGAGAAGGTGACCAGGAGACCAGACTGATGTAGAAATGAACATGTCTGGAGGAGAAAACTCTGGAGATCACTTCTATAGGAAAGATGCTCATGGAATCACAGAGACTTGTAGAATGAGAAGGTGACCAGGCTGATGTAGAAATGAACAGGTCTGGAGGAGAAAAACTCTGGAGATCACTTCTATAGGAAAGATGCTCATGGAATCACAGAGACTTGTAGAATGAGAAGGTGACCAGGAGACCAGGCTGATGTAGAAATGAACAGGTCTGGAGGAGAAAACTCTGGAGATCACTTCTATAGGAAAGATGCTGATGTGATCACAGAGACTTGTAGAATGAGAAGGTGACCAGGAGACCAAGCTGATGTAGAAATGAACAGGTCTGGAGGAGAAAACTCTGGAGATCACTTCTATAGGAAAGATGCTGATGTGATCACAGAGACTTGTAGAATGAGAAGGTGACCAGGAGACCAGGCTGATGTAGAAATGAACAGGTCTGGAGGAGAAAAACTCTGGAGATCACTTCTATAGGAAAGATGCTGATGTGATCACAGAGACTTGTAGAATGAGAAGGTGACCAGGAGACCAAGCTGATGTAGAAATGAACAGGTCTGGAGGAGAAAACTCTGGAGATCACTTTGATAGGAAAGATGCTGATGTGATCACAGAGACTTGTAGAATGAGAAGATGACTGGTAAAACCAGACTGAAGGAGACAATTAGGTTACATTCATACGACCGTCCGTTTTTTACTAATGTTTTTTCACCGATGCCTTTCTGAGAAACAGTCATTAAAGGGGTTCTGAGACTTAAATACTGATGGATCCTATCCTCTGGATAGATCGTTAGTATTTGTTAGTGTGGGTCCAACACTGGGGACCTCCGCCAATCTGCTGTTCGAGAAGGCAGTGGCGCTTTCAGTAATGCCATGGCCTTCTCACTGCTTTCCCTAGGCCCATGAAGAGACGTTCATCAGTGATATGGCCTAGGCGCAGATTAGTCCCATTGAAGTGAATAGGGCTGAGCTGCGATACCAAGCACGGCCACTATACAATGTATGGCGCTGTGCTTGGTAAGCACAGAGAAGGCCGCAGCACTCACAGGAGCGCCACTGCCTTCTCAAACAGCTGATCGGTGGGGATCCCAGGTGTCGGACCCCCACCGATAAGATACTGATGATCTATCCCAAGTATTTAAATCTCGGAAAACCCTTTTAAGAACATGGTCTGTAAAATCAGACAACATAGAACGTGTTCCATTTTTTGACGTCCGTTATTTACTGGTCATCAAAAATACTGCCGTGTGAATAAAAAGGTCCATCACATGTCTGCGTGAATATATCCTAGCAGTTTTAGACAACCTTCTGGAGAACTTTCATTTAGGGAACATGCTAATGAAATCACACAGACCTGTAAGCTGAGAAGATGACCAAGACACCAGGCTGAAGCAGGAACTAAGCAATCTGGCTGACGGATAGCTCTGGACAACATTCATTTAAGGGCTCATGCACACGACCTCTGCCAGTCCGTGGCCGTGTGCATCCCGCATCATGGATCCATTCACTTCAAGGGGTCTGCAATTCGAGAGATGCGGAACGGAGGCACGGATCGGAATCCCACGTAAGCACTGTGGAGTGCTTCCGTGGGTTTACTGTACGTGCCTCCGCACCGTAAAAAAAGGTAGTGCATGCACTACTTTTTTGCTTTGTGGACCGTCAGATGCGGATCGCGGACCCCATTCAAGGGCATGGGTCCGCGATCAGCGTGCTGCTGCCTCGCGGTCTGTGCCCGTGCATTGCGGACAGCAATTTGCTGTCCGCAGCACGGGCTCGGCCAGCACATGGGTCATGTGCATGAGCTCTTAGGATCATGCTGTTGTGATCACACTGACTTGTACATTGAGAAGATGACCAGGAGATCAGACTATAGCAGGAATAGACAGGTCTGGAAGAAAAGCTTCAAATAATTTAAATTTCAATTTGGATATTTTTACAAACCCTTACAGCCAGGGGTGTAATTGTAATTCATAGGGAGGCGGGCCCCATAGCAAAATAAGATGAGTCCCTCACCACCTAGAGAAAGAAAATTAAAACAGCAGCAGTGGCAATAATTAAATACTGTACATGCACCGTATCAGAAAACCCACATTATAGCAAAAAGACAAGTGTATCGTTATTCCCCACAAGAAGATACAATGTTCTAGGGTTCCCTCTACCTATGGGCCCCATATCACGTTCCATGACCCCTACGATCCCAACCAAACTTTACCGAATAAAACCTAAGCCTAATGCTGACTACGGAGTATTTATACCGGCGCACACAAGTTCTGTTTTCCGCCGTTGCTCGTAAACATTCGTCGCAAGCCGCATTCGAGAATCCTGTAATTATATGTAACATGTTGTGACATTACACTGAGATGTACTCGATTTCTATTGTATAGCAATCAGTCAACGTACGTCACCCCGACATATAATTATACAGTGTGCTGTGGGAATAAAACACACACTCAATTTCCTATGACCTAGAAGTTACTTCTGGTTGTCAGGTTCACGGACGGCGAGGATCTGCCGGCAGCCTGGAGAGGGCTCTGTGTAATTATATTTTAATTGGCTGTTTGATAGTTTGTTTCTTGACCGAAGAAACTTTTCATCGTTTTTTTTTTTATTGTAGTTTTAACAAACTATCATTCTTAACTCCGAGATAAGTTTTATATTAAAGTCAAACTTTAACCTATGGAACCGATTTATATTAGGAAACTGCATAAATGGCAATTGCCTCATTTTTATTAAAAGACTAGATGGCTGCTGTGGGACCCTCGCAGAGGGAGAGGAGACCCAATCCTAGAACTGCATGACGGGTTAAGTTGCACCCTAGCGTTTACCGATCCGGCAGGCTGTTCCAGCCGGGGACAGCCTGCCAGATCCGGCATTGCCGAATGCTGCCCGGCCCCATTAATTATAATCGGGTCTGGAGGTTATCCGGCAAATATGCTGGGAACTGGCCGGACAAATACGGCTGCACGCGACTAGTGATGAGCGAACTTTACGTTTTGAAGTTCGGGTTCAGGTGTCGGTATAAGCTGAATTGCGTGAACACGGACCATAATGCAATTCAAGGGCTCTGCATAACGGCAAACGGACGGATCCATTATGCTGGCCATAGACTTCTATTATGACTCTAAAGGCCCGTCCTTGAATTGGCTTATGGTTCGTGGTCACAGCATATACCGATACCCGAACTTCACTATACGTGAAATTATTTGTCCGCCCGATTCCCCATACTATGCCGGAACAGGGTGTGCGGGCAGAGTGAAACAGGCCTTAGGTGATAGTCCCAAGGGTCATTGATGGGGAGACAAAGGCCAAGCCCTTCAGTCCTGAGTGGCCTAACCCCGGAAACCTATACAGAAGCCAATTTTGATCTTTTCTATAGGGTTCCATTGCCTATAGAAAGAACTGCAGATATCAGTTATACCTATGTGTGTAAAAGTATTTGGAGGTTCTATAGGAAAACTTGGAATGGAGCCTTAGTCCACCATGACCACATTCTGCAGTAAATTAGTTTAGGACATGAGAAGCTTATGATTATTTTGGTCTTCACTGGTCACTGGCGTCTTATCCTCCTTTCCATGGTCTCCTTGAGATGTCCCTAAGATTCTTGAGATCAGCACTCTACTTCCCTGATTCATCCCTGAATGGACATGAGACCCTCTTGGTTGTTGGACCCCATATCAGCCGCTATGAATGCTACCCTGATATGTTGCCATGACCGTGTTGCTTTTTATTTTACATGGCATTTAAAAGGATTGTCACATGAAGACAGCCCCTATCCAAATGTACTATTGGACTTCATAAACGGGGATCTAACACTCAGGACACCCTCTAAGAGCCAGCTCTTATTGAAAGACTCAGGTCATTTATGTATTACATGGACAATCATTCCTCTGAATGATCACTGTATAAAACTCCATTGGCTTCACCTGGCATAACCAGACTTTTGATGGGGCTTGGGAGCCAACCCTTTAAGGGGCATCTGTCAGCAGTTTTATCCCTATGACACTGGCTGACCAGTTACATGTGCGCTTGGCAGCTGAAGGCATCTGTGTTGGTCCTATGTTGATATGTGCCCACATTGCCATCATCACACCTGGCCCTGTCAATCAAAGTGCAGAGAAAGTGGAGCCTGTAGGTGCAACGGCAATGCCCCTGTTGCTCCTAGAGGCTTATTTGCATATATTAAAACTTCATTTTTCTCAGCAATGCAGGCACATATGAACATGGGACCAACGCAGATGTCTTCAGCTGCCAAGCTGAACAGGTCAACAGGTCAGCCATTTCCATAGGTACAAATCTCCTGACAGATGCCCTTTTTAAGATGTTTTGGTTTCCCAGTAGTGTGTGTATCTTTTCTTGACCAATTTTGCAAATAACTACCCCCTGAATGTGCCAGGAAGACGCTGACAAGCCTCACATCTGTGGTTTGTACCACCGAGGGATTACGACACTTCGGACAGTGCAGCAGGAGGCTGGAGGTCAGGAAACACCCGGTTTCCTTACATAAGTACCGGACCCAGGGAACAGCACACACGTCCTATGTTTACATGATGTCAAAGCCCGAGGTTCCTTATCCTAACTGCTCCATTTCTCAACTCAACCTTTCATTTACTTCTCATTATGTTTAAGATTACTTTTTTTATATTATGCAAGAAAGGAGAAACAGATGTTCTCGATCTGCAACCTTCAGTCCACAGGAAAATGCCAGTTATCTTACCGTGGGCTTTATCTTGTGTTTTTGTTATTTTTACTTATTTAGATTCTTGTACCGTACGGAGTCTAGCACAAAAACAATCTCTTGGCAAAACTTCTCCAAGAAAGTCATCGACCAACACAGCACAGTCCACACCTGCATTCTCTTTATCAATCACTTCCTTGCCCTAAATGTCCCACTATGTCAATGAGCAAATTCGTACTGCCAGACCTAAGGGTAAGGATACATGTTACAGTGTCCACATGCGGTGAGGTGACATGATTTTGCAGGTGAAACTGGGGTTTTACCTTTCCTCCTTCTCCTTGACCTGTCCTCTGCCTTTGACACTGTTGACCACTCCCTTCTGTTACAAACTCTCTCATCTCTTGGCATCACAGACCTGGCTCTCTCCTGGATCACATCATACCTCACAGACCGGACGTTTAGCGTCTCCCACTCTCACACCACCTCCTCGTCTCATTCCCTCTCTGTTGGTGTCCCGCAAGGCTCTGTCCTAGGACCCCTGCTCTTCTCTCTTTACACTTTTGGCCTGGGACATCTCATAGAGTCCCATGGCTTTCAGTATCACTCTTATGCTGACGACACACAAATCTATCTCTCTGGTCCAGACATCACCACCTTATTATCCAGAATCCCACAATGTCTATCTTCCATATCCTCCTCCTTCTCATCTCGCTTTCTAAAACTTAACATGGATAAAACAGAATTCATCATCTTTCCCCCATCTTGCTCAACCCCCCCAACAGACCTATCTATCACGATCAATGACTGCACACTATCCCCGGTCAACCAAGTCCGCTGCCTTGGAGTGACCTTGGATTCTGCCCACTCCTTCTGACCACACATCCAAGCCCTTTCCACCACCTGCCGCCTTTAACTCAAAAACATCACTTGCATCCGCACTTTCCTAAACTTTGAATCTGCGAAAATTCTTGTACATGCCCTCATCATCTCCTGCCTAGACTACTGCAACACTCTCCTCTGTGGCCTTCCATCCAGCACTCTCGCACCCCTCCAATCTATCCTCAACTCTGCTGCCCGACTAATCTACCTCTCACCCTATTACTCCTCTGCCTCTCCCCTCTGCCAATCTCTTCACTGGCTCCCTATTGCTCAGCGAATTCACTTCAAAGTACTAACAAATACATACAAGGCCGTCCATAACCTGTCCGCACCCTACATCTCTGAGCTACTTTCCCGATACATCCCCACACACAATCTCCGATCCTCACAAGACCTCCTTCTCTCCTCTTATCACCTCTTCCCACAATCGCCTCCAAGATTTCTCCCGCACATCCCCCACACTCTGGAACTCGCTACCCCAACATATCAGACTCTCACCAACAGTGGAATCCTTCAAAAGAAACCTGAAAACCCACCTCTTCAGACAAGCCTACAACCAGTGACCCTGCTGCCTCTATACCGCCATGACTAGCTTTACCCTCACGTTCTGTGTCCTTCTCCCATACCATGTAGTTTGTCTGCCCTCATGGGCAGGGCCCTCTCTCCTTCTGTACCAATTTGTAACTCGTCTTGTTTATGATTAGTGCAATTGTCTGTATTATGTATGTGCACCACTTATCATATGTACAGCGCTATGGAATGAATGGCGCTTTAATAATAAATAATAATAATAATAATAATAATAAATAATAATAATAATAAAACCATGCGGCCAGTAGCCACCAGATGTTTGACCACACGTGATCCCAGCGACATGTGTTCCTACCCTTAGAGATAAAGGAAACTTTTGGTGGTGCAAATTAGGGAGTAATTAGGGTAGGATCAAAGTGGTGGAGGATCCTGGGCAAAAAATATAGTAGGGGCCCTCACCATTCAAAGTTTTCTAAAATACTTGCCTATATTAAGTTGGCCTCAATGCTCTCTCCTCAACTCCCACTGTCCTTAGTTGCACCCATCCCCTCAATGACTTTCAAGGACCATGCCTTCCTCTCATAACACCCCTGCCCTCCTCCATCGATGTCAACAGCTCAACAACTGAAGGATTGGCGGTGAAAAACCCTCCAAGAGATCTCTTTTTCCTCTAGTTGCTATCAAGCTGGCCATGCATATTAGATAGCTGCTGGCCAACCCCCAAAATCTATTTCTTCTGATTCCTGGATTGGTTCAATGGTAGGGACTCTTACATCTCCCTAGTTGTAGGTTCCATTGCAAATGGTAGCACAATTAGCTGATAAAGTTAAGAGGGTTTTACAGAATTGCAATAAAATACAAATAGGAGCAATCTCCTAATTTAACCTTCTAATCTAGAGCAATTATAGGTTAAGGGCACCACATTGAATAGGTGCATTGCCAATGACTGCAGGGGCCCATCTGTAAGTGTCTATGGTGGAGGTCACATTATAGTGATTGCCAGGAACGGAATCAGGTCGAGGAACCAGGTCCTTCTTGCCCTCTGAGAGCTGAAAGAGTGGGGGTAACTACAAACTGGCCCAGAGGAAAGTAAAAAAGGAGTACTCTGTGATAATAAGTAGCCATAGGGGATGCAGAGGTAGAAGTAGCACCTGGGCTCTAGAGCCTGAGGGGCCCCAGGACCCCTCTGCCACATAAGAAGACACCAGTATTATAAATGGTACATGCTGGTTAGGGGCCCTGTTACAGATTTTGCATTGGGACCCAGGAGCTTCAAGGTATACATTTGAATATACCGTATGTGAGACTTTCATCCTTTCCATGTTTTTACTCAACTGTGATTGAGAGGTTTCACAAATCACCTTAGGACATCATTTATTCTCTTTGTTTTCTTTGATAAGCCAATCATAGGGTAGAATATTTTTTCTTGCCCCTTCCTCAAAAATTTGCGGTGTGAGCTTTCTTTTCACATATTAACTAGATTGGAGGCTACATTTGAAGTCTATATATGAGAATTACATATGAGGACTACACATGAGGACCACATATAGGGACTACTTAATTAATGCTCCTCAAAATAAAACCAAGTATACAATTATTAGCATCTTAAAATTTATTTTAGATATTAGCTAGATTAGAGAAGTCCTTTGGACTACATATTCTACAATGACTACATTTGAAGGCTACATATGAGGACGTTATATGGGGACCACTTAATTAATGCTCCTCAAAATAAAACCAAGTATATGATTATTAGTGTCTTAAACTATCTTTCGGGCTCTTAAATTTGACTGACGTTCTCCTGACTTCTGGATCTTGGTCAGTCCCTGGTGTTTCCACGCTTCCATGAACTGTGTCATTAATGATTGCAGGCTTTTTTGAGAAACTTACGATGTGGACTTTGGAATTTAACACGCGTCAGAAGGCCTCTGTCGGCTAATGAGTCACCCTGTGATGTGGGCCTATTTTAGGTCACATCATGCATGGTCTTAGAAGTACAAATTCGATTGGTCCACTAATTCTTAATACAACCGATCTTGGCTACAATAGTGTGATAATAGTAAACCTTAGAACAGCGACAGTATCTTCCCAAAAGACGATTATATTATATCTCACTACAATTTATATGCTTTTTTTTTTTTTGGGTGTTTTTGTGTGTAGCTAGCCTAGTTTTCGCTGCTGAATCCGTGGATGGAGTGAGCATTCAATTATTATGAAGGCATATATTGCGTCTGACCATAGGTACAGCACAATATGAGACTAAGAAAGCAAAGAAGCATTTATTTAATTTTTTTTTATAGTTACTGATTCTTTCCCAATATGAGCTCAGAGGGGCCCTCCCCCTTATCTATGGGACTGATCTGTAATTTTCTAGTTCCATGTTGCATTTCATTTGGCTACTTCTGTATGTGATCCGGCTCGTCCTGACTACATTTGCCTTTCCTGACCTTTTGCCTGTCCATTGTATTACCTGAACTCCTCCAGCCCTGACCTCTGCCTTTCTATTGTACTGCCTGAACTCTCCCAGCTCTGACCTTCCGCCTGCCTCTTATATTGTCTAAACTCCTCCAACTTTGACCTCTGCCATCTATCGTACTGCCTGAACTCCCCCAGCTATGACCTTTTCCTGTGTATTGTTTTGCCTGAACTTCTCCAGCCCTGACCTCTGCCTGTCTAATGTATTGCCTGAACCTCTCCAGCCCTGATGTTTACCTGCCCATTGTATTGTCTGAACTCCTGCAGCCCTGACCTCTGCCTGCCTGATATTGTAGCACATTTTGGTGTCACATCAGCTGATGCTGACAGATGCTACTCCTGTGATTATGACCTGAGGATTCCCTGCAGCGAAGACCATATCCCTATAGAGGGTTAAAGAATGAATACCAGGGATCCCTTAGACATTACGCAAGGTTTAGTCCTAAGTCAAATCTGTTGCAATGCAGTGGGTCCACATCTGTTTGATACCCCTGACAGTGGTGTAGTATTTACTTAAGCATTGTGTGACTGACAAACATTTCTTCATTGCCAATTACTTCTAATGATCAGATACCCATATACTGTATATACCACCTAGGGCCATTCCCACACAATATAACTATAAATATCAAAAATATCAGATTTTCTGTCTTACCATAAGAAACTGGCCTACACATTTCATAAAGACCTGGCCGATAATTTTTCCTAGCTTTCGGGCCAAATTCACGTCCGTCTCTGTTATTTTTGAACGTCCACCATTTTCACGTATGGGACAAAGCAAATCTTTTCAGAATTGTATCCAACTATTAAGCTCCTAATTACAGAGCAAAGCGGAACATTTACAGCTTCTGCTCTTATCTAGGCATCCTCAGCGTGTGCGCAACAGCCAAGGTTGTCTAAATATGGAAAATAAAGAGGCGGCGGGCGCTGCGGCACTTCAAGGTAGTACTTACATATAAATAAATACAGATGAAAGATTGGGTCATGTTCACAGAGGAGGGCAAAATGACCTGCATTTTCCTGGCAACTTCTTTCCCCCGCGTTGTTTAATACTAGCTAATTAAATCGGTTAACCCTTCTCGCTCCAGGGTTTTGTGAAGAGATATATATTGCAGCATATACTTGCCCTATAGGAAATAGCTCTGCAGGTGTTATTGCACCCGCTGGCCTCCAAACTCCGGCAGATGACCTGTCACCTCTCCTGACATGTCTCTTTTAATCTATATTTGTATTGCACATGAAATAACAATTCTGCAGCATCTTTTCTTATAACTCTAACATTGTGCCATTCTTCTGTTATTCCTCCAGGAAACATAAATAAATCTACAACTGGGTGTTACCCAGTTATCAAAGGGGTTTGTCCCTACACAGCCAGCACTTATTGGACAGGGTCAGTGTGTTGGGACACGCCACCAGCTGGTAACACCCAGTTCTCAATGTATGTTTGCATATTTCTAGGAGGAATAACAGGGGAATGGCAGAATGCAGAATTAGAAAGAAACTGTGTTCTAGAACTGTTAAAATATGAGGAATATAAGTATTAACTAAAGTAGACATGTCAGGAGATCCAACAGCTTCTCTTCAAACAGGTGCCGAGGATAGAGGTACAGAGCACAGTGCAATAGGTGCTATAATATCTTTATAGTATCTCCCATCATGCTAATGAGTATTAGAGACCACCGCTACATAGAGCATCTAATAGAAGTTTCAGCTGAAAAGGATCAGTCCTGGTGACACATTCCCTTTAAGTATTACAAGAACATGATATGTGCATATGCAGTGGCCATATAAAAATCTCATGGGTGGTGGGGTATGGCCAAGTGGCCTTATGGACCAGCATATCCTCTGTAGTTCTTCATCTGCACCACCATCTTTTTTTGCTCTTCCCCCATGGCCAGTCCCACAAAAGAAAAATGCTGTCCTCAGGACCTCTGGTTAGTGAGGGCTCCAATCCTATCTTGCTAGGTTCATGGAGAACCTGGCAAATGTTGTGTCTGTTGCCTACAGGATCTACATCCAGATACATGTGTGTCCCTCAGGCTACTTGCACACGGGTGTGGGTTTCAAAACAGAACATTTGTGCAGAGTTTCTTGCAGATTTCTGTGCATTTCCGCACCAAAAAAGGAAACAAATGTGCATAATCCAAAACGTATGCAGGTAGATTAACCCTGTTACCATTCCATTCCAAGGCAGATGGACTGTTTAAAATTATTGGGACAAAAGCACACAATAATAAAAAAAAAATTAAGTAATGTAAAGTCATCTTTGCATGCGAATCCATCCGTATTCTATGAAACACCCCAATATTCTCCTGGGAGCTTAATGATAAAACTGGACCTCAAATCCGTGGCAAACTCCTTCAAACACATGGCTGTGCCTGTAGAGCAGTCTATAGGACGGTCAATATATGTGCTATTTACAGCACACACATGACGTTATAAGATGTTTTTCTGAGTTTGTGCCGCCGTGTAGACAGCTGGGGAGGTTCACACGAATCCCACACGTGAGCCATCAACACGTGCTATGGGGTAATCATTAGTCCAGTAGACATAGGGCCAGGGCTAGGACAAGATGGTGGATTTTCTGGACCATTAGACTTTTTTTATTGACCATTCATTTTATTTTAGAATTTTACTTAAATTTTATTTAGAAGTTTGTTTATTTTTCATAAAAAAGTGTTTTGTTGGAATAGGGAAAATCAAAATGCCTCATGTTGGATAAACCCCCTGCATCCTCAGAGGTGTAACTTGAAGTTCCTAGTGTCATGCCCTGCTCAGGCTATGTGCGGAGGTCTGCCAGGTTAGCAGCACGTGTGTAGCCTTTTGTGTTTGTTTTGGAGTTGAGCTGTATCCGCCTCCCTTCAGGTGCACTGGGTGGGGTCGTTGGTTTGAGTTTAAATTATGCCCACTCCCAGTGTCCTGTGCGGGTTATAGCTTCTGTCTTGCTCAGAGGAAGGAAGGATTTGCTGTTCCTGTTCAGTAACAAGATAGGTTGGTTTTGCTTTCTTGTGGTTGTCTGTCTAGGCTGTTTGAGAGACGCTTGCCCCCTCCTGGTCTGAGGGAGCAGGCTGCCTCTTTCCCCCTTTCACCATCTTAGAAATTTTAGGGAATTTTCAGCCTAGGCACGGGGACACGTTATTCCCACCTTCAGGGTCTGAACGTGGGCATAGACGTCTAGGGAGAGCTGGTAGGGATTTGTCAGGAGGTGACCTTTATCCCCAGCTTCTTGCCTAGACACTTGTTTGATTGTATTCTGTGTATCTTGTATCCTGTCCACCGTGACATTATAACCCGCCAATACTTTGACTTTCAGCTGTTTTGAGATGGAGTCAATTGATGCGCTAGTTGATCGCATGCAGGGATTATCCCTAGAGGTTGCGGATCTGCGTAATTCGGTCACACGGTGTCAGTATGCTCTGGCATCAGGTGCAATAGGAGGAAGTCAAATTTATGGGGAGCCTAAAGTCGCTCTCCCTGATAGATTTGCAGTGGGTGTGGATGACTTTATCCACTTTAAAGAGTCATGCAAGCTGTATTTTCGGCTGCGTCCATCTTCGTCTGGTGATGAGAGTCAGAGGGTAGGGATAATCATATCCCTGCTTAAAGGGGACGCGCAATCCTGGGCCTTTTCTCTGCCGTCCGGTTCTCTGGCCCTCCGGTCAGTGGAAGAATTTTTTAAAGCCTTGGGATTCATTTATGATGATCCAGATCGGGTCTCGATGGCGGAATCTAAATTGCGTAATTTATTACAAAGTGAACATACTGCAGAGGTTTACTGCGTTGAGTTTAGGAGATGGGCTACTGAGTCAGAGTGGAATGACCACGCGTTACGTAGTCAGTTTTGTCAGGGGTTATCTGAGAGATTGAAAGATGCCCTTGCTTTTCATGAGTACTCGGATACATTGGAGAAGGCTATGTCTTTGGCAGTACGGTTAGATAGACATATTAGAAAGAGGTGTAAGGTTCCCTCCGCACAAGGGGTCCCTTCTGTGAGTGGTTTCGTCTCACCTGCCCCCTAGGGTGATATGACATGTAACTCTGGGGTAGGGGAGGAACCCATGCAGCTGGGTCAGGTATTACTGTGGAAAAAGTGGTTATTTTATTTTTGCTTGTCCTTTTGTTAAACCGCATGTTGATGAGAAAGAATCACAAAGAGGTTTACTTAAAGAAAAAAAAAGAAACATCCCTGCAAGCTCCCTGTAATACTCATTTTCTCCTTCCAGCTATGGTGGCGCTAGACTCAAGAATTTTTTGTTGTTGAAGTATTCATTGACTGTGGTGCTGGGGTAAACCTTATTGATTTTCTTTTTCTTCAAAATCTGGGTCAAAGTACTTGCACTTTAGAAAGAGAGATTCCGGTTTTCGCAATTGATTCTTCCCCTCTTTCTCAAAGGAGTCTCACTCATATTGCTCATGGTATTCAGTTAAGGGTGGCTGATTCACATGTTGAGATTGTCATGGTCTTACCTGCTTGCTGCTCTCCTTCGTTTGACATGTGCTGGCGGCCATCTTGGGTCCTGGGTTTCTTGTAGCCTTCCACCCTGCGGCTCCTCCTTCCCCTGGGAGGAGCTGGATGCCTAGCTCATATATATAGGAGGTCTGTGGCTTCAGTTCCTTGCTTGGTCCTCTTGTGTTCACATGCTTCTAAGACTGCTGCTGCTTCTGGTTCCTGATCCTGGCTTCGTCTGACTACCCTGCTGGTTCCTGATCCTGGCTTCGTCTGACTACCCTGCTGGTTCCTGATCCTGGCTTCGTCTGACTACCCTGCTGGTTCCTGATCCTGGCTTCGTCTGACTACCCTTCTGGTTCCTGACCTCTGGCTTCGCAAAGACTCTGCTCGGTTTCACCATCCGTTTGGACTTTTGCTTTACAGCTTTATTTTCAATAAAGCCTTCTTATTTTCATTTATCTCTTGTTGTACGTCTGGTTCATGGTTCCGTGACATTAGGACCAAGCCCTGAATTCTGACGGTACAGGGCCATCCTCGCTACCCACGCTGGTTGCCAGACTTGATCAGCAGGATCACCTGTTGGGTCGGTTCGCTGTGGCGTTGCAAACCCTGCTTGAACGCACGGCTCATTTCGCTCCCGTTGCCGATGGGTCGGTTGTCGCTCCTGGGCTCGCTCCTACTGCCGCTCCGGTTGTTGCGCCAGAGTCTACCCCGACACCTGTTGTTGCGCCTGCGGTGTTTCGGGGTATGACCGGTTCTGCCCCTCTTCCACAGCGCTTTGGGGGAGAGCCAACTCAGTGCCGAGGTTTCCTTAACCAGGTGGGCATTTATTTCGAGTTGCTGCCACATGCCTTTCCTACTGAGAGATCAAAGGTGGGCTTCTTGATCTCGCTGCTCTCGGACAAGGCCTTGGCCTGGGCCAGCCCTTTATGGGAGAACAACAATCCGGTGGTTGCCGAGTTTTCCGGTTTTGTTGCTTCTCTTCGGAAGGTATTCGATGTGCCGGCTCGTGCTGCCTCTGCTGCGAAGCTCCTTATGTCCATCAGACAGGGTTCACGATCCGTAGCTGAATACGCCATTGAGTTTCGTACCCTGGCAGCAGAGGTGGGCTGGAATAATGAGGCTCTGGTCGCTGCTTTCTCTCATGGTCTCTCGGATGCCTTGAAGGATGAGGTTGCAGCTAAGGACCTACCAGTTGAGCTCGAGTCTCTTATTTCTTTCCTGATTTTGATTGACACCAGACTCAGGGAGAGACCTTCCTTTAAGGAGAACCTGCGGAGGTCTTCTAACAGATTGGTGCCTACGTTTGCTGTCCCACCCGTGCCTCCCTCTCCTCCCACGCCTCCTGGGGATGACTTGTCTGGGGGTGAACCCATGCAGCTGGGGTTTGCTCGCCTGTCCGAGGGGGAGAGGGCACTCCGGAGACGCGAGGGCCGATGCATGTACTGTGGTCTCGGTGGGCATTTTCGGTTGGCATGTCCGAACCGTCCGGGAAACGCTCGTACCCTGAGATCCTGTCGGGGGCAGATCTTGGGTGGAGTCTCCTCGTCCCCGGTTTCCCTTGTTGACAAACCACTGATCACTGTTGTCCTCTCCTGGGTCGGGGGCTCGGTGACGACCCAGGCGTTGGTGGACTCTGGTGCTGGTGGTTTGTTCATTGATAGTGTGTTCGCTGCCGCCAATTCCATTCCTCTGCAGGCTCGAGGTTCCCCACTGGCTCTTGAGGCGATAGACGGCAGACCCCTTCTGCCGCCACACGTGACTCATGAGACCCTTCCAGTGGGGATAGCCATTGGTGCCGTTCACAGAGAGTCGGTCTGCCTCCAGGTTATTTCGTCTCCACACTACTCGGTGGTCTTGGGGTACCCCTGGCTCCAGAAGCATAATCCGACTTTCGATTGGAGATCGGTCGAGATCCTCTCGTGGTCACCGCAGTGTGGGGCTAGTTGCATCCATGGGTCTGTCAAGTTGCTGTGTACTTCCTCGGACTCTCTGTTGCCTCCTGAATACGAGGAGTACCGGGATGTATTCGATAAGGTGCGCGCGGTTGCCCTACCTCCGCACCGCCCATACGATTGTGCCATAGAGTTACAATCTGGTGCCGTTCCTCCTCGTGGCAAAGTCTATCCACTGTCGGTAGCGGAGAATGAGGCCATGGAGGAGTACGTGAGGGAGGCGCTTTCACGCGGACACATTCGCAAATCTTCGTCCCCGGCAGGGGCTGGATTTTTCTTTGTGAAAAAGAAGGGCGGTGAGTTGAGGCCTTGCATCGATTACAGGGGTCTCAATCGCATCACGATCAAGAACGCTTACCCGATACCCTTGATTTCCGAGCTGTTCGATCGCCTTAAAGGGGCCACGGTCTTTACCAAACTCGACCTGAGGGCGGCATATAACCTGGTAAGGATCAAGGCGGGCGATGAGTGGAAGACCGCGTTTAACACCAGGACCGGTCATTACGAATCCTTGGTTATGCCCTTTGGGTTGTGCAATGCGCCCGCAGTCTTTCAGGAATTCATCAACGATGTTTTCCGTGACCTGTTGCAGCAGTGTGTGGTAGTCTATTTGGATGACATCTTGGTATATTCTGAATCCATGGAGGCCCACATTCTGGATGTCAGACGAGTGTTGCAACGGTTACGAGAGAACAAGCTGTTCGGTAAGCTTGAGAAATGCGAATTTCACCGATCCCAGGTAACCTTCTTAGGTTACATCATTTCCGCTGAGGGGTTCTCCATGGATCCTGAGAAGGTTTCGGCTGTCTTACAGTGGCCCCAGCCCAGTGGTCTTCGTTCCCTGCAGCGCTTTTTGGGCTTCGCCAATTATTATCGGAAGTTCATCAGGGACTTTTCCATGCTGGCCAAGCCTCTCACGGATCTGACCAGGAAGGGCAGTAATTCCCAGGTCTGGCCGCTCGAGGCCATCCGAGCTTTTGAGGCCCTAAAGTCCGCCTTTGTGTCGGCTCCGATTCTGTCGCATCCCAACCCTGGGTTGCCCTTTGTCCTCGAGGTGGACGCGTCTGAGACGGGAGTAGGCGCCCTTCTGTCTCAGCGTAGAACACCAGAGGGTCCTCTGCTTCCTTGTGGGTTTTACTCCCGGAAACTGTCTTCCGCGGAGTGCAACTATCAGATTGGTGACAGGGAGTTATTGGCCATCGTGCAGGCCCTTAAAGAATGGAGGCACTTGCTCGAGGGTTCGGTGGTTCCGGTTCTCATCCTGACGGACCACAAGAATCTGACCTACCTTTCTGAGGCCAAGAGATTGACACCACGTCAGGCCAGATGGGCTCTGTTCTTGTCACGTTTTAATTACGTGGTCTCCTACCTACCCGGTTCCAAGAACATCAGGGCGGATGCCTTATCACGGCAGTACTCCGAGCTGTCCAGGGAGGAGTCGATTCCGACTTCGGTCATACCTCCGAATCAGATCCTGGCCGCCATTCGCACCAGCCTGACCTCTCCCCTGGGTGAGCAGATTTTGGCGGCTCAATCTGGTGCTCCCTCTGGGAGACCCAACGGCAGATGTTTTGTGCCTGAGGAGTTGCGCACTCGGTTGTTGCGAACCTACCATAACTCCAAGACCGCGGGGCATCCTGGAAAGAATCAGCTGTCCTGGGCTGTTTCACGTCTGTTCTGGTGGCCTTCCCTACGTTCCGACATCGCCGCATATGTAGCGGCATGCTCCGTTTGTGCCCAGAGTAAGTCCCCTCGGCACCTTCCGTTGGGCCTTCTGCAACCCATAGCCACCGGGGAGCGCCCATGGTCACACCTGGGGATGGATTTCATTGTGGACCTCCCTGCATCCCGAGGCCATACGGTCATTCTCATGATTGTGGATCGGTTTTCCAAAATGTGCCACTGTGTTCCTCTCAAGAAGTTACCCTCTGCACAAGAGTTGGCCACGATTTTTGCCAGGGAGGTCTTCCGGTTGCACGGTTTGCCTAAGGAGATTGTGTCGGATCGGGGGAGTCAGTTTGTGTCCAGGTTCTGGCGCGCCTTTTGCTCCCAGTTGGGGATTCATCTCTCCTTCTCCTCGGCCTACCACCCTCAGTCCAATGGGGCCGCAGAACGATCCAATCAGGCCTTGGAGCAATTCCTTCGTTGCTATGTCTCCGATCACCAAGACAATTGGGTTGACCTCCTGCCTTGGGCTGAGTTTGCCAGGAACACGGCGGTGAACTCTTCCTCTGGGACGTCTCCCTTCATGGCCAATTATGGGTTCCAACCTGCCGTGTTACCGGAGGTATTCTCTCCCCAGGATATTCCGGCTGTGGAGGATCACCTTTCCGTCCTACGTGCTTCTTGGGTACAGATCCAGAAGTCCCTTGAGGTCTCTGCGCAGCGCCAGAGATTCCAGGCTGATCGCAGACGAGCGCCTGCTCCTTCCTACCAGGTCGGAGACCGTGTATGGTTGTCCACCCGCAACCTCAACCTTCGAGTGCCCACTCCCAAGCTGGCGCCTCGCTTTGTTGGTCCCTTCCGAGTGCTTCGCAGGGTAAACCCGGTAGCCTATGCCCTTGCGCTTCCTCCTGGCATGCGGATCTCCAACGTGTTTCATGTCTCCCTGTTGAAGCCACTGGTGTGTAATCGTTTCACTTCCTCGGTTCCTCGGCCTCGTCCGGTCCAAGTGGGCAATCGTGAGGAATATGAGGTGAGCAATATCCTGGACTCACGCCTGGTCCGCGGTCGGTTGCAGTTTTTGGTCCATTGGCGTGGTTATGGTCCAGAGGAGCGTTCCTGGGTTCCCTCCGCAGATGTCCATGCTCCTGCCTTGCTCCGAGCCTTCCACGCACGCTTCCCTCAGAAACCGTTTTGTGCTCCGCGGAGGAGGGGCCCTTGAGGGGGAGGTACTGTCATGGTCTTACCTGCTTGCTGCTCTCCTTCGTTTGACATGTGCTGGCGGCCATCTTGGGTCCTGGGTTTCTTGTAGCCTTCCACCCTGCGGCTCCTCCTTCCCCTGGGAGGAGCTGGATGCCTAGCTCATATATATAGGAGGTCTGTGGCTTCAGTTCCTTGCTTGGTCCTCTTGTGTTCACATGCTTCTAAGACTGCTGCTGCTTCTGGTTCCTGATCCTGGCTTCGTCTGACTACCCTGCTGGTTCCTGATCCTGGCTTCGTCTGACTACCCTGCTGGTTCCTGATCCTGGCTTCGTCTGACTACCCTGCTGGTTCCTGATCCTGGCTTCGTCTGACTACCCTTCTGGTTCCTGACCTCTGGCTTCGCAAAGACTCTGCTCGGTTTCACCATCCGTTTGGACTTTTGCTTTACAGCTTTATTTTCAATAAAGCCTTCTTATTTTCATTTATCTCTTGTTGTACGTCTGGTTCATGGTTCCGTGACAGAGATCATGTCTTGTTTTGTCATGAAGGACTTGCCCGCTCCTGTAGTCTTAGGTTTACCGTGGTTGACAAAACATAACCCAATTATAGATTGGCAAGCAGGACAGATCATTGGTTGGAGGGAATTTTGTTCGGACAAATGTCTTGGCACTACTATCTCTGGTGTGTCTACTAAGGCTCTACCTCTGTATCTCTCAGATTTTGCGGATGTCTTTTCGGAGGGTGGGGCTCAGGAATTGCCCCCTCATCGTGACTATGATTGTCCAGTTAATCTCATCCCAGGGGCTAAGTTGCCAAAGTCTCGGCTTTACAATCTTTCTCAACCTGAAAGAGAGGTCATGCTGAAGTATATTACCGAGAGTTTGGCAAAGGGTCATATTAGGCCATCTAAGTCTCCGGTTGCAGTTGGTTTATTCTTTGTAAAGAAAAAGGATGGTTTGCTGAGACCTTGTTTGGATTTCCGGGAATTGAACCGTATTACGGTCCGTGATCTGTATCCCCTTCCTTTGATCTCCGATCTTTTTGATCAGATTGTTGGAGCCAAGGTGTTCTCCAAGTTGGATTTAAGAGGGGCCTACAATCTGATTAGAATCAAGGAAGGGGATGAGTGGAAAACGGCCTTCAACACGCACGAGGGTCATTTCGAGAATCTGGTTATGCCTTTTGGGTTAACTAACGCGCCAGCGGTATTTCAGCGATTCGTCGATGACATTTTCCATCATTTTGTGGGGAGGTTCGTGGTAGTTTACTTGGATGACATTTTAATTTACTCTCCTGATCTGAAGACCCATCAGGATCATGTGAGACAGGTTTTGTCGATCCTTCGGGAGAATAAATTATATGCCAAATTGGAGAAATGTGTGTTTTCTGTGCAGGAGCTTCAGTTTCTGGGATATCTGCTTTCTGACTCTGGTTTTCGCATGGACCCCGAAAAGGTCTGGGCAGTTCTGGAATGGGACCGACCAGAGAATCAGAAAGCTTTGATGTGGTTTTTGGGGTTTACTAATTATTATAGAAAATTAATCTTGAACTATTCTACCATTGTAAAACCTCTGACCGATATGACCAAGAAGGGCGCCGACGTCTCTGGTCGGATGAGGCATTGCAGGCCTTTTCGGCTATTAAGGAATGTTTTGCGTCTGCTCCCATTCTGGTGCAGCCCGATGTGTCTCAGCCATTCGTGGTTGGAGCGGTGTTGTCGCAGGGTTCACCTCCTGGCAAATGGGTTCCGTGTGTTTTTTTTTTCCAAGAAGCTCTCGGTCGAATTATGATGTAGGAGATAGGGAATTGCTGGCCATCAAATTGGCCTTTGAGGAATGGCGTCACTGGTTGGAGGGGGCGTCTCATCCCGTTACAGTATATACGGATCATAAGAATTTGGCTTACCTGCAATCTGCCAAGCGTCTGAATCCTAGACAGGCTAGATGGTCACTGTTCTTTACCAGGTTCAATTTTGTGGTTACTTTTCGCCCGGGGGTTAAAAAACGTGAAGGCAGATGCGTTGTCTCGCAGTTTTCCTGGGGGATGTGATTCAGAGGATCCTGCTCCGATTTTGGCTGATGAGGTGGTGGTCTCCGCTCTGTACCCGGAATTGGAGATGGAGGTGTTGGGAGCCCAGGAGGGGGCTCCTGGTTCTTGTCCCCCAGGGAGGTTGTTTGTTCCTGATGGACTGCGATACAGGGTATTCAAGGAACATCACAATACTGTCCTTGCTGGACATCCTGGTGGCAAGTCCACCTTTGATCTTGTGTCCCGGAGGTTCTGGTGGCCCGGGTTACGTAAGAGTGTTGAGGATTATGTAGCAGCTTGTGAAACCTGTGCACGGTCAAAGGTTGCTCACACTTGACCTGCTGGTTCACTTCTTCCTTTGTCTATTCCGTCTCGTCCTTGGACGCACTTGTCTATGGACTTTATTACGGATCT
Organism: Bufo bufo; assembly: GCF_905171765.1. Classification (NCBI taxonomy): domain Eukaryota; kingdom Metazoa; phylum Chordata; class Amphibia; order Anura; family Bufonidae; genus Bufo; species Bufo bufo. The sequence goes on along the minus strand of NC_053393.1, from coordinate 39,541,426 downwards.
GCCGAGTTCCTCCGGGAAAACAGTAATTTTGCTGGTTGTTGACCGTTTTAGTAAAATGGCTCACTTTGTATCGTTAGCCAGTCTGACTCTTGCTCATATTTCTGCTGATAATATCGTGAAATTGCATGGCATTCCCTCGGATGTGGTTTCTGATAGGGGCACGCAGTTTGTCTCGCCGGCATTTATAAATTACCAAAAATGTCTGGGATTCTTGGTTACAGTGCAAGAGCTGAAGGACCTGGGATGATGTCACAGTCATGTGATCAGTGGAGAGGGGGGGGGCAGAGCTCAGCAATGGAGAGGAAAAGCTGTAAGGACCTGTTATGATGTCACAGTCATGTGATCAGTGGAGGGTGGAGCAGAGCTCAGCAGTGGAGAGGAGAAGCTGTAAGGACCTGTGATGATGTAATTGTCATGTTATCAGTGCAGAAGGGAGCGGAGCTCAGGAGTGGGGTGGGACCAAAGCTATGCTGGGTCCTCCAGCACAGTCGAGGTGTCACCATGTTTTGCTGTTCTCCGTAGGGGATATTAAGGCCCAGGACTGGTGGCCATGGGTCTGTAGCTCAGTTGTCTGGCAAAGGGCGGGTAACTCCATCTCAGCGTCTTTTTCTGGTCACTCGTCCAGTCTGGCAGAGACTATTCTACTAAGCACAAGTCTGCAGACAACTAGAGGCTCTGACTGCTCTCCTTATATACAGTTTCTAGCTGAACTAGAACCTTCTAGTAGGAGGGATGGAGTAGCCTAAACAGAAACATTGTTGAAATTTGAGACTGTCATACACTTGTATAACGTTTCAATACAAGTCTATGGGAATGAGTAAGCAGATTTTCCAGACATAAACAAGTTTTCAGATGTAAACAACAGAGCTAAACCAGTCAAAAGGTCAGTGTGGTTTTCCCTTCACTTTGCATAGTCCCTTATAATAACTGTGGGAGAGTTCTAAATTCGCAGTGCACAGATACAAAGTATCAAAGTCTCTCAGTATTAACTGGCTGTGCATTAACCCTTTCCACAGTGCAGTGCAACTATAGTGCAATAACAGGATATATTACAATAAACATATAAAATGCAGTTCAACAAGTGCCGGGGGCGTTGCTAGGCTAAAACATTCGGGGTCTGGGCCCCTGATGTTTTGTCCCAGGCCCCGAATATACTGCCTGCCAGGCAGATACAACTGGATTGCCGTCCTCAGAACGGCAATACAATTGAATCTAATGCACTGCAAGATCTGAAGGACCTGTGATGACATCACAGGTCATGTGATCAGTGCAGAAGGCAGGTGTTGAGAAGTGACGTGACCAGTGCAGGAGAGGACGGCAGTGAAGAGGAGAAGAAGCTGAGGTGATGTCTGTATATGAGGAGAGGTAAGTGAAGGGAGAGGCAGAGCAATACTGGGAGTTGTGGTTATTTAACTGGGATGTATGTTAGGGCTGAAGGGAGGGATGTTATCATGGGACTAAATGCTCAGGAGTGATGTTATTTACATGGGGCTGTCTGTTGATTGCGGCTGTGGGAGGGGGTGATGTTATTTACATGGGACTGTTTATTGGAGGTGGCTGGGGAGGGAGTGATGTTATTTACATGGGACAGTATCAGGGGTGTTGCTAGGGTCTCAAAAATCCGGGGCCAAAGCCCCAATGAATATGGCCCAGTTCTCTAAGTCATCCCCCCTCCCCCCACACACTGCATTTTGCTGTACTCGTCTCTGCAGAGTGTGACACACGGACATCTTAGCTTCCTCACTTTTCAATCATCATCTCCCGTCCCCACAGTGTAAGGCTCCATTCACACGTCCGTGGTGTGTTGGGGACCCGCAAATTGCGGATCCGCAACACACCCGCCCGGCACCCCTATAGAAATGCATATTCTTGTCCGCAGCTGCGGACAAGAATAGGACATGTTCTATCTTTTGTGGAGCTGCGGACCCGAAGATCGGGGCCGCGCTCCGCAAATGCGGATGCTAACAGCACACTGTGTGCTGTCCGCATCCATTCCGTCCCTATAGAGAATGAATGGGTCCGCACCCGTTCCGCAAAATTGCGGAATGGATGCGGACCCATTTGCGGACGTGTGAATGGAGCCTTAGGGTCCATTCACATGTCAATATTTTTCATTTACAGATTTCCGTTCCGTTTTTTGCGGATCCGTGTTTCCGCAAAAACCTTCCATTTTTACCAATTGTACATCCGCATCCATTCTGTTTTTCCGTAAAAAAAAACTGGAAGGAGGAATATATGTTGGTAGAGTACTAAAAAAATATCTTTCTATTTCCTGGAAACGGATCCGCAATTGCGGATGACGTGTAATGCGCCAATATGGCATCCGCATGTCATCTGCAATTTTGCTGACCCATTGACTACAACGTATCCGCATAACGGAACGAAACAACGGATGCATTTTTTGCGGGGCCAATGAAATGAATGGGTCCGCATTCTGTTCTGCAAATTTGCGGAACGGATGTGGATTACAAAATACTGATGTGTGAATGGACCCTTATCCTGCTATTCGTTGTGCTCCCCAATACCCCCAATTTCTATCCTGAAGGAAAATGGGTGCCCCCATAGTAACAGTACTCCTCATAGTCCCACCAATAGTAATTCTCTTCTAGAATGCCCTCATTAGTAATACTGCCCCCAACAGTGATAGTGCTCCCCAAGAGTGCCCCCATTAGTAGAAGAGCCCTCCAGTATTAATAATACCCTCACAGAGTCCTCAATACAAATAAGGCCCCCTATTGTTCCCCCAGTGGTAATAAAGCTCTCTACAGACCCCTCAGTAGTAATAAGGCCCCCATAGTGTTCTTAGTAGAAATAAGGCAGATCTATAAGTCCTTCCTATAGAGCCCCCTGTAGTAATAAGAATGCCAACACAATAACACTATTTCCCTCCCTCCACCATACAGTCCCAAGTAAATACCATCACAACATCTCTCTAGCCCCCTCCAATATACAGTCACACGTAAATAACATCCCTCTCTATCTACAGCCCCATCCAAAATACAGTCCCATGTAAATAACATCACTTCCTCCCCAGCCGCCTCCAACATGCAATCTTATGCTAACATCACCCCCTTAACATTCAGTCCCATGAAAATAACATCATTCCCCCCACTAGCCACCTTCAACATACAGTCCCATGTAAATAACATCGCCCCCCTCAAAATTCAGTCCCATGTAAATAGCATCACTCCCTCCCTCAGCCGCCATCAACATACAATTCCCCAGCCCTCTCCAACATACAGTCCCATGTAAATAACATCACTCCCTCCCAAGCCACCTCCAACATACAGTCCCATGTAAATAACATAATCCCCTCCCATAGCCGCCTTCAACATACAGTTCCATGTAAATAACATCACTTCCTCCCCAGCCGCCTTCAACATGCAATCTTATGTTAACATCACCCCCTTAACATTCAGTCCCATGTAAATAACATCATCCCCCCACTAGCCACCTTCAACATACAGTCCCATGTAAATAACATTGCCCCCTCAAAATTCAGTCACATGTAAATAGCATCACTCCCTCAGCCGCCATCAACATCACTGCCTCCCTCAGCCCCCCCGACATACAGTCCCATGTAAATAACATCACTCCCTCCACCAGCCCCCTCCAACATACAGTCCCATGTAAATAACATAATCCGCTCCCATAGCCACCTTCAACATACAGTCCCATGTAAATAACACCACCCTGCCCAGCCCCCTCCAACAAACAGTCCCATGTAAATAACATCACTCCCTCCTACAGCCACCTCCAACACACAGTTCCATGTAAATAACATCCCTGCCTTCAGCCCTAACATACAGTTCCAGTTAAATAACCACAACTCCCAGCATTGCTCTGCCTCTCCCTTCACTTACCTCTCCTTATGTAGCAGACCTCACCTCAGCCTCTTCTCTTCTCTGCCATCCTCTCCTGCACTGGTCACATGATGATGACATCATCGCAGGTCCTTCTCAACCACTGCCTGTTTTGCTGGTCACATGACCTGTGATGTCACCACAGGTCCTTCAGATCTTCCACAGCATTATATTCAATTGTATTGCTGTCCTGAGGAGGGCAATAAAGTTGTATCTAGCAGGCAGGCAGGACATTCGGGGGGAAACATCAGGGGCCCAGGTCCCGAATGTTTTAGCCTAGCAACGCCTCTGGACTGTATGTTGATGGCGGCTGTGGGAGGGAGTGATGTTTACATGGGACTTTATGTTGATGGTAGTTGTGGGAGGGAGTGATGTTATTTACATGGGACTGTATATTGATGGTGGCTGGGGGAGGGAGTGATGTTATTTACATGGGACTGTATATTGATGGTGGCTGGGGGAGGAAGTGATGTTATTTACATGGGACTGTATGTTGGAAGAGGCTGTGGGAGGGGTGATGTTATTTACATGGGACTGTATGTTGAATGTGGCTGTGGGAGGGGGTGATGTTATTTACATGGGACTGTATATTGGAGGTGGCTGTGGGAGGGAGTGATGTTATTTACATGGGACTGTATTTTGAAGGCGGCTGTGAGAGGGGGTGATGTTATTTACATGGGACTGTATATTGATGGTGGCTGTGGGAGGGAGTGATGTTATTTACATGGGACTGTATGTTGAAGGCGGCTGTGAGAGGGGGTGATGTTATTTACATGGGACTGTATATTGATGGTGGCTGGGGGAGGGAGTGATGTTATTTACATGGGACTGTATATTGATGGTGGCTGGGGGAGGGGTTGATGTTTTTTTACATGGAACTGTATGTTGATGGCGGCTGTGGGAGGGAGTGATGTTATTTACCTGGGGCTGTATGTTGATGGCGTCTGTGGGAGGGAGTGATGTTATTTACATGGGACTGTATGTTGGAGGAGACTGGGGAGGGGCTGATGTTATTTACATGGGACTGTATGTTGGAGGGGGCTGTAGACAGAGAGGGATGGTATTTACATGGGACTGTATATTGGAGGGGGCTGTAGACAGAGAGGGATGTTATTTACATGGGACTGTATGTTGGAGGGGCTGAGGAATTTTAATTTGTGAGGACACTAAGAGGAGGAATATAACCACAGGGGGCACTGCAGGGGAGAGCATTATAACAGGAGGGGCAGTATAAATACGGGGGGCATTTTAGATCCAGGGGACATTAGGCGTTCTTGTTACTACTGGGGGCTCTAAAGGAGGGTCTTATAGATCCACCTTATTTCTACAAAGAGCACTATGGGGGGGGCCTTATTAGTAATGAGGGGTCTGTGAGGGCATTATTAATACTGGAGGGCTCTTCTACTCTTCTACTAATGGGGGCACTCTTGGGGAGCACTATCCCTGTTGGGGGCACTGTAGGGGGCAGTATTACTAAGGAGGGCATTCTACGAGGAGAAGTATTACTATGGGGGGGGGGGGGGGGGCTATCTGTACAGCACTCCTTTTTCTTCAGGATAGTATTTGGGGGTATTGAGGAGCACACCGAGCAGCAGGATAACACTGTTGGGACTCCAGGTTAGAGGATGATGATAGAAAAGTGAGGAAGCTAAGATGTCTGTGTGTCACACTCTGCAGAGACGAGTCGGCTGGGAGAAGTTATCTGGACCGAGTGGAGAAGATGATGACAGAGAAGATCTACATCAGAGGAGACGTCACCTGGAGGTCCTGGATGTGAGAGGTATGTGCTGCTGTATAGCAAGTACAGCAAAATGCGGTGTGCGCGGGAGGGTCGACTTCCCGGGGAGTACGGCAAACATGCCGGGCTGAAAAAAACGACAGCCTGCTGCAGTTTTATTCCAGCCGCCTCTCGGCATGTTTGCCGTGCTGCGGCTGGACCTTCCCCCCCCCCCCCCTATTATAGTGAATGGGGCCAAAGCGGACTTCTGGTGGCACGGTGCACTAGCGGTAGCACGCATCTGGCAGGCTGTTACCCCGCCGGAACCGCCTGCAGGAGAAAGCACCGCAAGTGTGAAAGTAGCCTTAGAGAATTGGGGGACATATTCATTGGGGCTTGGGCCCCGGATCCTTTGAGACCCTAGCAACGCCCCGATAAGTGCACACAATCGCATAAATCATAGTGCAAGTTAACCCTTCCAAGTGCATGGCTTTGTATAGTAGCAATAGGGGCAAATGTCCACAAACGTCCACTATACCCTTGCTCCAGGGCACTGCACATAGCTTGAAGCTTTTGGGCTCCAATCTCAAATCGCATATCCTCAAAATACGGATCCCAGCTGAGCGCATGCCGCCATTTATTTTTTTATGCTGTGTGCATGAGCCCTTAGGGATGGTGCACACGACCGTATGTGTTTTGCGGTCCGCAAAACACGGATCTGCAAAAAATACGGATGACGTCCGTGGGCATTCCAGAACAGCTGGCCCCTAATAGAACAGTCCGTTATGCGGACGATAACGGGACATGTTCTATATTTTTTTACGGAACTGACACGCGGACATATGGAAACGGAATGCACACGGAGTAACTTCCGTTTTTTTTTTTTTTGTGTGGACCCATTTAAATGAGTGGTTCCGCCTACGGTCTGCAAAAAAAAACAAAAACGGATCGGACACGGAAAGAAAATACGTTTGTGTGCATGAGCCCTCAGCTGGATCTGCAGATCGGTATCTAGGAGGTCTGAATGGAGCTGCAGAAACGCCCCCCTGTATGGAATGGATATTCAGCTGCAGGCAAAGCTGCCATGTGTGAATCTGCCCTTCCAGGGCTCAGCACGTGCCCACACCTCCTCCTCCTCCCCACTCCCACAGGATGAGGCTGCTGACAGCCCAGCACATGGCGGAGGCAGCCTCCCCCCTCCCCGCAGCGTCCTGGTACAGTGCAGTCCCTCTGCGCGTGTGTCACTGTAAGCAGGGGGTGTGTGCGTGTGTTTGCCTGTCTGTATTCATGTGACGTCAGGCCCTGGCCGACAGACAGCAGAGTGCTCAACTGAGCCGACCGCGTGCTGCAATGAGCACATGGGAGCCGATCGCTTCGGGGATTTATCGTTTCTGCAACTTGATTTTCCAACGGATTACGTGATCCCGTCACAAAGGGGTTAAAGGCTCTCCGACGGGTAAGTATGGATCCCTTAAAGCCATTCCTACGTCTCTCTCTGTTTGATTCAGACATGGCACCCAATCTCACCCCCCCCCCCCTCTTTCCCGATCCGAACGACCTATTGGACTTTTTTCGCCATTGTTTCGCCTCCCCCGGTCCCTTAACCCAAAACCGATATTTTCGTTTTTCGTGTAACAAAAAAACAAAAAAACAAAAAAAACACGACAGGGTTCGACAGCCCTACACCCCCCCCCCCCCCCCTTCCCCCCAGCTGTGGCCTAGGTCTCGTTATTCACAGAAAACCATATTCGGATATTTTTTAACCCTGGTGTTGACCGTGCTGCCGCTTGTATTTGGGGGGGGGGGGGGGGGGGGGGGATTTGCTGCTGTTGGATGCACGTTTATTGATTATGAAACAGAAAGGAACAATTCTGACCTGGACGATGGGCGACGAGGAATCAGTTTTTATACCTGCCATGTTTTCTGTTTTGTTTTGTTTTTACCGTCTATAGGATTATATGGGATGGAGAGGGCGCCATTAATTTCCGAGCACATGGCATACGGGGATCGCATGCCCCAAGGAACTGCACACCGTGCACCGAGGACGCTCACAGCGACCATAGGGCTTTATTACAGGATTGTACCTGGCTTCGTAGGGTCTGCAGTGCCATGATGGCCTTTTATATAGGTGATCCATACGGGTCTGTACTGCGAATGGGACTGTAAATACCATGTCAGATTATTATGCAACGTGACATACAGGAATGTGTATAGAATGCATGCAGTATATGGGACTATATGTTTTCATGTATATATGTGCGTGTGTACACACTATATGTATGTATATCTGCACATGCATGCATAAGTGACATGTTCTTGTGCATGTATATGTGTACATGCATGCATAGACAATATGCATGTGTATTGGTGTATATGCATGCACAGACAATATGTATAGGTGTACATGCATGCACAGACAATATGTATAGGTGTATATGCATGCACAGACAATATGTACGCGTATGTATGTGATGCACAGGTAATATGTTCGCTGTAGATTTCATCCTATACATTGCAAAGGACGAAATCTGGAATTTCTCTGGACGGGATTTGGCAATCTCCCCTCCGTTTTGCTGCTACCATTGTATCTGCTCCCTTTGAATATATATAAATTGCATTGAAAAGTGGTCATCAAGGGGGCTGGTCTTCTTGAAAATGGTGGAACTGAAAATCTTTCGCAGGAAACCTGGTCTGAGCAGCTGCTGGTCTTGTGGAGCCGGATATAAAAGTGAGTTCTTGCTGCATCTATTTTCAGCCTGGGCAGCGCACGGCAGGGTCAGGACCCCTGGAGGGACATGGCCGTCTTGGGAGGCTTCTCTCGCAGCCCTGACATCTGCAGATCACTGTGCAGATGCAGCCAGGCCATTAACCTGCTTGTTCCCCGGCCTCGTGGCTGTGGCCTGCTAGGCCTCGTGGCAGCCTGCATCCTCCATGGCCTAATGAGCTCATTAAATATGCCACGATGTATATCAGTCTGCGGTGTTTATATTCTGTATGAAGCCGTTCCGGATGTTTTACGCCTTCTGCGGTATGTCTACAGCCAGTCAGATCTGAATTGTGAATAGCAGTGCAGAGTATTTCAGGAGAGGACTGGGCTGATCTTGTGAGAAGTAATGACATGGCACCATATGTCCGCCACTGACTATAGACACCTGTATTCTTCATCCGCAGTGCCCCCATAACGTGACACGACGCAATGACCTCATCAGGTCTATTCCACCGCCAGGTTGTGTCTTAGGCTACTTTCACACTGGCGTTTTGGCTTTCCGTTTCTGAGATCCGTTCAGGGCTCTCACAAGCGGTCCAAAACGGATCAGTTTTGCCATAACGCATTCTGAATGGAAAAGGATCCGCTCAGAACGCGTCAGTTTCGCTCCGTTCCGTCTCCATTCTGCTTTGGAGGCTGCCTGCAGCGTTTTTCTGTCCGTCCTGGGATGCGGAGCGAGACGGATCCGTCCTGACGCACAATGTAAGTCAAAAGGGATGGATCCGTTTTCTCGGACACAATAGAAAACCGATCCGCCCCCCCCCCTTGACTTTCAGTGGTGTTCATGACGGATCCGTCATGGCTATATAAGACATAATACAACCGGATCCGTTCATGACGGATGTATGCGGTTGTATTAGGCCTGTGCGGCCCTCAAATTGCGGACCGCGATGCACAAACACCAACCGTGGGGCAGCCCCAGCAGATCGCGGACCCATTCACTTGAATGGTTCCGGGATCCGCCCGTTCCGCAAAAAGATAGGACACGTTCTATCTTTTTGCGAAACGGAAGTACGGGACGAAACCCCTACGGAAACACTCCGCAGTGCTTCCGTAGGGTTCCGTTCCGCGCTTCCGTTCTGCACCATTCCGCATCTCCGGATTTGCAGACCCATTCAAGTGAATGGGTCCGCATCCGTGATGCGGAATGCCCACGGAACGGCACCCGTGTATTGCGGATCTGCAAAGGCGGTCAGTAATACGGCCACGGAGCGCACACGTTCGTGTGAAAGAGGCCTTATTGTAACGGAAGCGTTTTTGGAGATCCATGACGGATCCGCAAAAAAACGCTAGTGTGAAAGTAGCCTTAAAGGGGATGTCCAGCATTAGAAAAACAGCAGCACACTTGCCTATGGGTTGGGTCTGGTATTGCAGCTCGGCTCCATTGGACTGAATGGGACAGAGATGCAATACCGCACACAGCCTGTGGACAGGTGTGGCGCTGTTTTTAGAAGAAACCAGCCATGTTTTGCTAATTGTTGTCTGAATGTGGAAATGGAAATATGCAGCTGCCTGACATCTCTGCAGGTGGCTTATCCACCAAAGGATTGGGCATGTTGAAATCCATCATGTCCGATCCTTCTTTGCCTCCCAACACCTAAAGTCAGGGGAGAGGCCCTCGTATACGTTATATGGTTGGACAGTCACGTCGAAATCAGCGGGTTAGGCTGTATCCACATCGGCACTAATATTTCCATTATAGGATGCAAGGATTTTTGCTTTTTTTGGGCACATCTTTCTGTTCCGGTCTTTTGCCTGAAGGCAGAGCAGATATGTTGGTACCTAGAGCAGAAGCGATGGAGCGATGATGCCATGGAAACCTGGAAACCGCATATTCTCACCCGATAGTCCTGAAAAACAGGAAAAATCCTTCATGCTTCAAAATCTAAAAATCTGCAACATAGTAGTTACATAGTTAATACGGTTGAAAAAAAAGACATAAGTCCATCAAGTTCAACCAAGGGACGGGTGGGAACGCGAATCCCAATGAGAATAAAATTTAATAAAACGATATCCATCATGACTTGACTTAAAATGCGGATTTTGCCAGTGAGGGATTCCAGTAGGTATGCTCTGTACGTATATTTGACTGCGAAAAATCCATAGTCGCCCCGTTCCACCTGGACGTGCCCTTAGGCTGGGTTCAGACCTGAGCGTTCGGGATGTCGCGCTCTGTATGCGCGATTCTACGGGCGTCTGACATACGCGGCTCCGAAACAAGCGAACGCCTATTGTCACGCGTTCCCGCTAAGTCTATGTACGGGAACGCGCGACAAGACGCCCCAAAGAAGCTCAAGAACTTTTTTGAGCGTCGGGCGTTTTACAGCGCGATCGTACGCGCTGTAAAACGCTCAGGTGAGAACCCTTCCCATAGGGAAACATTGGTTCTTGCCTGTTGAGCGTTTTACAGCGCGTAGGAACGCGCTGTAAAACGCTCAGGTCTGAACCCAGCCTTAAGGTAATGCTGTTCTCCTATGGAGCAGGAAGACCTAGGGCCCACATTCGATGACAACCCCTATTTCTACCACACAATGGTCTCCAGATGCCAATGTTCCTCCATCCGTGGAATCAATACAGTCAGGATTTAGACTGAGGCAGAAATTCAAGAAGAGGATAAAGGGGCGACGGAAAGGGTAATGCGGCCCTGTTCTTAGTTCAATCCGTTTATGGGAATATAACTTTGGGCAGTGATCCAGTCCCGACGTATCATTCATTTTCCAGATCCGATGCCAGAACCTTTCTATTCACCTCCATCCTACGCACTGGAATCGTAGGTGGGTTTAGGGATGTTACGACCTTGGCTGAGGTAGCTCTTGGATGCCTGTCTGCCACACTTCATCATGGGGCTTTAAATGCTGATGAGTAATTGACAGCTCTTCTTCCCACAATGCTCTGCTGCATCTATAAAGTTTATTGAACTACGGCGGACTGCTGTCTGGAGCCGTTTCTGTTCTGAGACGGAAATGGTAATAACCGAGAGGCTGAGGAGGAGCTTGTGTGTCTGAGACCTTGGTACAAGTGCTACCTTAACTTTTAACGATTGGCTATGTAGAATCTATGTTATGGCAGTTGGTGAGGACCCACTGTACCAACCAACCGGTTTGACTATGAGGACGTTATCCTGGCAGCACCCCGGTATTCACCCTTTAACCTCCGTACAGGGATCTAGACTTCACCGCGGGGGAGCCACCAGCCCACTACCTCCTGAGATAGTCCACTTGTGGTTAGTGGCTGACTCGCAGGGTCCGAGTCGGTTGTCAAGGAGGAGTTCTGCACATACCATTAAGGCTAAAGTGAGTAGCGCGGTGTCTATGCCCGAAGATGAGAGCGGGTCAATGGTAGGCACAGACCACCAACACAACAATCTATAGGAATCAGCCATTATATTCAACCCACTGAAAAGTGAGGTGAATGACATTCATTATCCCGTGACGATGGCTACTTGGAGCAGGAAATATGGGCAAGTGTTAGGCTCTGAGGGACTTTGACAAGGGCTAAATTGTGATGGCTAGATGAGTTGGTCAGAGTATCTCCAGAAAGGTAGGTCTTCTGAGATGTTAAAGGACAACCAGTGAACTTCAAGGTCATGGGTGCTCAAGACTCACTGATGCGTATGTGTAGCCCGTCTGATGCGACCACACAGAAGGGCTACTGCTATGTATGGGGTTGTCTAGCTGTACACCAGTCAGAGTGTCCATGCCGACCCCTGTTCAATTGCTTACAATGGGTACATGAGCATCGTAACTTGGCCATGGAGTAATGGAAGAAGGCAGTCTGGTCTGATGAATGATGTTTTCTTTTACATCATGGGTTGACTGTCTCTCCCTGATTGTTAGGGCCCAGTTATGATTGTTAGCTCTGCCACCCCTACAGCTATGGCAGCACTCCGAGAGGCACATCTCCATTATGTATTTATCAAGCCTGTATGCAAAGATTTGCAGTCAATCTGAAGGTGAATACAAGGTCTGTTTTGGGTATATTTTTTTTGTCAAGTGGAAGCTTCATCTTTTACTTGGTCAAAACCCTCTTGCCTGTTTTACTTGTTTCCCAATATATTTTTGAGGGTCTCTACCCTCAAGGCACCAATGCTTAGCTTATACGAAAAATGCACAGTCTGGAAAATTTTCAGCTTGGCTTCAATGGACACATATTTTTCTTGAATTCTATAATTCTTGGTTTGCATAGGGTTGTCGCTATAGGGGGTGCAGAGCTAGCAGTCACTTCCAGGCCCTGGTGCTGGACGGAACCCAAAAGCCTTTCTGCCACAGAAGAAGACCCTACTATTTAAAAACAGCACATTGTAGATGGAAGCCCTCTTACAGATTTTGCATTGGAACAAGAGAGATAAAAATTGTACCTCTTTCTAGTTTACCAAAATTTGGGGAAAAATTTGGATCTTTTGGAAAAAAGTTTGGAGTTGATCTAGTAAAGCCAATCAGATGACTGCTGGCAGGAAGACATCATATCATTTTGTAAGAGGTTTTTCCACTTTAATCATCTCCATATTGGCTGGATCATAGTTTTTTCTTGAGGAACAATGGTCTACGCACCTTCCACAGTCATGATGACTTGTAACCCTACCAAGATCCTGGAGAAATATCTCAATGAAAAGATGCTGTCCCAAGTCGACAACCAACCCTAAAAGCCAGAGGTGGTTCTTCTTCTCCATGAAAGTTGAGACATTGTGACCCCCACCAATACATAGAAGGAAGGGTCTGGGGAGCTCATTGGTGGCTCATCTGCTCGACACCCACTCTCTGGCTGGCCCTTGCAAAATAAACTGTTTGCCAGAGAAGACGGAGGCTAAATCCACCGGCAAGTTTAATCTGAAAAAGTATGCTTCTTTGAGAAGATCTCAACTTATCTAGACTAGACTTTTCTATGATTTTTTTTTATATCTTGGACCTTCTTTGAGAGAACCTCCACCCTAGAAAGCTCACAGATGTTTTACTATAGTTAAAATTTAGTACACTGCACAAAGAGACGCCCTGGTTCATGACCTAGGAGAGTTAAATTCTTCCTGGTTGTCTTCGAGGAAAACATTCTTCTACTAGGAACAACATTTTGCAACAGATGTGCAGCAGCTTTTCATGGAGACTGTGTGCTCCACAATGTCACATTCTCCAGAACTAAAGAGCGTTTCACCATAAGATACCATATACAGTACGGCCAAACAGAGCGGCTGTGCTGTGGTTGGGATGTGGCTGCCTTGTGTGGCCATTAACAATGAAGACCAAATAAACTATATGGATCTAATTAACACAATGGTAATGTGGCTTGTACGGCTACCCTGTACTAGTCCACAAGGCGGCCACAACCAAGCTGCAGCATGGCTACTCTGTGTGGCCTGACCCTAAGTTGTATCCTATGATGTAGATCAGATACTAATATAAAGTGTTCATGCACATGGGTGTACAACATCCAACTCGTAGGGACACTGCTGCAATGGCCTGCCTGCCGTTTCACATCTTAGATGCCTCACTCAGTAGTGGTTGCTGCATCTACGGGATTTAACAGAGGGACTATCACTCTGATTTGGCATCCCTGCAACACAGACTGTCAATGGTATGTTATTTTCTTAGTTGCTGGGGGCCTAGCAAGGGCCCCAACATCGATCATCGGGAGGCCCGTCAACGTTATATTGGCAAAAATAATACAGACGCATTGCAGTGTATTATATCAGTGATCAGAAGATCATAAAAACATCATAAAAAATTTAAATAAAATGTTTAAAATTTCTTAAATAATATTTTTTCCCCCATTAAAAAAATGCCAGAATTTTTGGTTTTCGGTCACTTTACCTACAAAAAAAATTCTACCCAGTGGCGAAATGACTCGGCCCCAAAGCAAATTTTTGAACAGGCGACTTTTTTGCAACCCCCTCCTTATGTGTAACTCCCATTCCTGCGGCTAGTCAAGATTGCTTTCTCAGGCAGCCTCTCCATCTGTTTCCTACATATATATACTATATGTCATGTCAATGTATATATTTGTAATCTTTTATATTTTACCTTTATTGCTCCTAGCTCCCGATCTGGGCTGTGGTCACATGTCCATGTCCATGCAGCTCTTTATTTCCTGTGATGTTATGTCCATGGGTGGGGCAGTGATAGGCGAGTGTCTATGGAACTGTCTGGGTGGGAGGAGCTATAAACTAGCTGGGTGTTGTTAGGGGGCGGTGCTGGAGGTGTGGCGGAGGAAGAAGTGCATCATGGGTTTGGTTGGAGACGGCAACAGGAAGTGCTACATACAGGATGTAGCGGGGAAGCAATGTAGTGGGGTGCAGCACCGTATATCTAGGCCTATATGCTTTTAAGGAGGCTCAGAAAAGCTGGGTGATGCCCCATGTGGGAGCTACAATGGCAGTAGTCAGCTTTACAATTTCGACTCTCCAGTAATCCAGAATATTTATCCGACCAGTCCCAGGGAAGTTAATTTATGCACATTTTGCTCCATCATTATTATTATTATTATTATGAGTATAGGAAGGCTTTTTGGCTTTCTGACTGCGGCACAATCTTCTGAATGACCAGAGGGATGATGGGGGTAGTATGCAAATGACCAGTCAAACAGCGCTGTCCATCAGCCAGGTTTTCAATCAAATCTAAATCTCGGTCTATATTGCGTTTCGGAAATCCCCGCAGGCGATATCGCTTCATTTTCACCGGGTTCTGGACTGTTTGCTCGACTTCCTGGAGCAAATATAGGTGGAGAAGTTTGTTCTCCTTTATTGGTCAGTAAACATATTATCTAGGAGGGAAGTCGGCCTCTCCTTCCAGATTGGCTTCTGGCCGGTCCTTATCAAGAAGTCATGTCTGTGACCATTGTGTGGATATGGACATCAAAGCCCCAGATAACCGGACCACTCCTGGCTGCCTATCACCTGGATTAAGTGCTACCTACAAGAGATTATCCCCCATAACGACACCACTGAACACTTGACCGGCCCTAGAGTTAATCCTATCTCCTGTCATTGCTGATGCTATCGCCTGTTCCTCTGCTCATTAGTACAGTTGTAAAACATGTTGGACTAGTGACCTGGTGAACCCAAAGGAGGACTCCATTACCTAACCCTGCTTGTGTCATTGGCCTTCTTCTAGCTATAGTCCTCCATGCCGGTTAGAGGGCATTTCTACATAGATCTACTCATGGTCTGGAATAATAAAGAAAGAAAGAAATTCTGCATACAGGTGGTCTTGTCTAGGATCTGTATACAGGAGGGCTGCTCTGGGGTCTGTATACAGTAGTGTCTAATCTGGGGTCTGTATACAGGAGGGCTGCTCTGGGGTCTGTATACAGGAGGGCTGCTCTGGGGTCTGTATACAGTAGTGTCTAATCTGGGGTCTGTATACAGGAGGGCTGGTCTGGGGTCTGTATACAGGAGGGCTGCTCTGGGGTCTGTATACAGTAGTGTCTAATCTGGGGTCTGTATACAGGAGGGCTGGTCTGGGGTCTGTATACAGTAGTGTCTAATCTGGGGTCTGTATACAGGAGGGCTGCTCTGGGGTCTGTATACAGGAGGGCTGCTCTGGGGTCTGTATACAGGAGGGCTGGTCTGGGGTCTGTATACAGTAGGGCTGGTCTGGGGTCTGTATACAGGAGGGCTGGTCTGGGGTCTGTATACAGTAGGGCTGGTCTGGGGTCTGTATACAGGAGGGCTGGTCTGGGGTCTGTATACAGTAGTGTCTAATCTGGGGTCTGTATACAGGAGGGCTGGTCTGGGCAGAGTGGGGTCTGTATACAGGAGGGCTGGTCTGGGGTCTGTATACAGGAGGGCTGGTCTGGGCAGACTGGGGTCTGTATACAGGAGGGCTGGTCTGGGGTCTGTATACAGGAGGGCTGGTCTGGGGTCTGTATACAGTAGTGTCTAATCTGGGGTCTGTATACAGGAGGGCTGGTCTGGGGTCTGTATACAGGAGGGCTGGTCTGGGCAGAGTGGGGTCTGTATACAGGAGGGCTGGTCTGGGGTCTGTATACAGGAGGGCTGGTCTGGGGTCTGTATACAGGAGGGCTGGTCTGGGCAGACTGGGGTCTGTATACAGGTGGTCTGGTCTGGGGTCTGTATACAGGAGGGCTGCTCTGGGGTCTGTATACAGTAAGGCTGGTCTGGGGTCTGTATACAGTAAGGCTGGTCTGGGGTCTGTATACAGTAGTGTCTAATCTGGGGTCTGTATACAGGAGTGCTGGTCTGGGGTCTGTATACAGGAGTGCTGGTCTGGGGTCTGTATACAGGAGTGCTGGTCTGGGGTCTGTATACAGGAGGGCTGGTCTGGGCAAACTCTGGGGTCTGTATACAGGGGGACTGTTCTGGGGTCTGTATACAGTAGGGCTGGTCTGGGGTCTGTATACAGTAGGGCTGGTCCGGGGTCTGTATACAGGAGGGCTGTTCTGGGGTCTGTATACAGTAGGGCTGTTCCGGGGTCTGTATACAGGAGGGCTGGTCCGGGGTCTGTATACAGGAGGGCTGGTCCGGGGTCTGTATACAGGAGGGCTGGTCTGGGGTCTGTATACAGGAGGGCTGGTCCGGGGTCTGTATACAGTAGGGCTGGTCCGGGGTCTGTATACAGTAGGGCTGGTCCGGGGTCTGTATACAGGAGGGCTGGTCTGGGGTCTGTATACAGGAGGGCTGGTCCGGGGTCTGTATACAGTAGGGCTGGTCCGGGGTCTGTATACAGTAGGGCTGGTCCGGGGTCTGTATACAGGAGGGCTGCTCTGGGGTCTGTATACAGTAGTGTCTAATCTGGGGTCTGTATACAGGAGGGCTGCTCTGGGGTCTGTATACAGGAGGGCTGCTCTGGGGTCTGTATACAGTAGTGTCTAATCTGGGGTCTGTATACAGGAGGGCTGGTCTGGGGTCTGTATACAGTAGGGCTGGTCTGGGGTCTGTATACAGGAGGGCTGGTCTGGGGTCTGTATACAGTAGTGTCTAATCTGGGGTCTGTATACAGGAGGGCTGGTCTGGGGTCTGTATACAGGAGGGCTGGTCTGGGCTGAGTGGGGTCTGTATACAGTAGTGTCTAATCTGGGGTCTGTATACAGGAGGGCTGGTCTGGGGTCTGTATACAGGAGGGCTGGTCTGGGGTCTGTATACAGGAGGGCTGGTCTGGGCAGACTGGGGTCTGTATACAGGTGGTCTGGTCTAGGATCTGTATACAGGAGGGCTGCTCTGGGGTCTGTATACAGGAGGGCTGGTCTGGGGTCTGTATACAGTAAGGCTGGTCTGGGGTCTGTATACAGTAAGGCTGGTCTGGGGTCTGTATACAGTAGTGTCTAATCTGGGGTCTGTATACAGGAGTGCTGGTCTGGGGTCTGTATACAGGAGGGCTGGTCTGGGCAGACTCTTGGGTCTGTATACAGGGGGACTGTTCTGGGGTTTGTATACAGTAGGTCTGGTCTGGGGTCTGTATACTGTAGGGCTGGTCCGGGGTCTGTATACAGGAGGGCTGGTCTGGGGTCTGTATACAGTAGGGCTGTTCCGGGGTCTGTATACAGGAGGGCTGGTCCGGGGTCTGTATACAGTAGGGCTGGTCCGGGGTCTGTATACAGGAGGGCTGGTCTGGGGTCTGTATACAGGAGGGCTGGTCCGGGGTCTGTATACAGGAGGGCTGGTCCGGGGTCTGTATACAGGAGGGCTGGTCTGAGGTCTGTATACAGGAGGGCTGGTCCGGGGTCTGTATACAGTAGGGCTGGTCCAGGGGTCTGTATACAGTAGGGCTGGTCCGGGGTCTGTATACAGTAGGGCTGGTCCGGGGTCTGTATACAGTAGGGCTGGTCCGGGGTCTGTATACAGGAGGGCTGGTCTGGGGTCTGTATACAGGAGGGCTGGTCCGGGGTCTGTATACAGTAGTGTCTAATCTGGGGTCTGTATACAGTAGGGCTGGTCCGGGGTCTGTATACAGTAGGGCTGGTCCGGGGTCTGTATACAGGAGGGCTGGTCCGGGGTCTGTATACAGGAGGGCTGGTCCGGGGTCTGTATACAGTAGGGCTGGTCCGGGGTCTGTATACAGGAGGGCTGGTCCGGGGTCTGTATACAGGAGGGCTGGTCTGGGGTCTGTATACAGTAGTGTCTAATCTGGGGTCTGTATACAGGAGGGCTGGTCCGGGGTCTGTATACAGTAGGGCTGTTCCGGGGTCTGTATACAGGAGGGCTGGTCTGGGGTCTGTATACAGTAGGGCTGGTCCGGGGTCTGTATACAGTAGGGCTGGTCTGGGGTCTGTATACAGTAGGGCTGGTCCAGGGTCTGTATACAGTAGGGCTGGTCTGGGGTCTGTATACAGTAGGGCTGGTCTGGGGTCTGTATACAGGGGGACTGTTCTGGGGACTGTATACAGAATGCACCACTTGATGTTCACCTCTTTCGAACCTACTGTACCTTGAGTCCCTTCTCAAAAGAGAAGGGGCTGCCACGGCCAACAAAGGGCCTCTTTGCTAGAACAGCATAAGGGCCCCCTTGTTATTCAGCACCCTTCACCCATGAGACAGACGATATGTGGTTATTACAGGACGTGACTTAGCCCTCTAAGCAATGCTGCAACTGCGACTTTTAGGAATATCCCTTTAAGGAACTGCAGCCAATGTGAGATTTATATTCAGGATGCAATAATCGTAGGGAGCAGTGAGAAGAAACAATCACTTATTGTGCCGGCTACAGCGACCACCCCCATCATTGTCAGTACTCAGCGCCTGATGATTAAGGAGTGAGCAGACCGGGCTATATATCACATAGGACTAAACAGACCTCTGCTTGCTGTCAGTGAATGGAGACAGCTTTGTACATGATATAAAGAAGCCTAATGCTTCTAACAACTTGGCTACATTTGTATCCAGTGTAGACAATCCTTGACTCCGGCCTGCACTGATACATTGTAACAAACTCAGAGACTTGTGCTTTAACTAAACTCCCCTCATACTAAGAAGAAATCCGGTTTTTTGTTCATCTCCTGCATGTCTATATGGATTTGATAAGGAGGACAGAATACTATGCGGTCAGACAAGGACGACAGCAGCACAGAGTATTTCAGGAGAGGGGTATGCTGCTGTTTTAGGAGGCAGTAATGTGTCCATTCTTTAATCCGGTGCAGTGTTTGATATGCAAGGAGGAGAATAAAGAAAAACGGGTGGACACAGGGAGATTGTCTAGGGATCTGGGTCTCCCAGCAGCACAGAGTATTTCAGGAGATAAATGTGCTGATGTATGGAATGGATTGGCCTGATCATGATAAGAAGGGCAGGACTGCATGGAATGGGGCAGTGTCGTAATGTAAGGAGTGGTTGAAACTGGTGGACAGAGCAGGGTTCCCAGCAGCACAGAGTATTTCAGGGGACAAATGTGCTAATCTATGGACTGGATTGACCTGATTGGATTAAGAAGGGCAGGACTGCATGGAATAGGACAATGCCATGATGCAAGGGACGGCTAAATACAGGCACAGAGTGTATAGGGCAGTGTTCCCAGCAGCACAGAGTATTTCAGGCAGTGGATGTGCTGATCTATGGAATGCAATGCATTGACCTGATTATGATAAGAAGAGCAGGAGTACATGCAACGGGACAGGGTAGTAAGGTAAGGAGTGGTTGGATACAGACAGAGAGTGGATAGAGCACTGTTCCCAGCAGCACAGAGTATTTCAGGAGATGAATGTGCCGGTACTACAGAACGTGTTGGCCTGATTATATTAGCAGGGGTTAGGACCACAGGAAGTGAGACAGTGTCATAATGCAAGGACTGGTTGAGTATAGACTGAGAGTGGATAGAGCAGGTTTCCCCAGCAGCACAGAGTATTTCAGCAAAGCAATGTGCTCATCTTAAGGGACGATTTTCTGTAAAATTCTCATTTTCTGTCCAATTCTAAGCCGCTGTGTAAATCAGTTTTCAGTCGACGTGTATAAAATTGCTGCCCACGTGTGGGTGCCCACCCCGATCAGCGGGGCCCCTCGGACTTGTGTGGGTGCAGCAGGAATCTTCCACTCCTGGCCTGATATTCTTGGCGTCCCCCTCACTCCCGGCCGGGTGTTTTATGGGCTGCCTCAGTGGAGGAAAATATTCTAGGCTTGCTGCTTTGTGCGGCGTATTCCTCTCCAAGTATGTTTTATCCAAACACATGGAAGTAATGCAATATTCTCCGGACTTCTAGTAAGAATATTCATCAGCATCGCAGGAAAAACACGGAGCGGCGTGAATCCATAATGAGGCTTAAAGGGGGATGAACGTCAGCCAGCACCCCAGAGGAAAGGGGCCTGATGTGCCCGGTGACATGATTGCCCCATTTATTCTGGGGGATCTCAGCCCAGTGACCCTCTAAAGGGACCATTTTTAGGATGCATATTTTCGGAAGAAATGGGAGGGGGGTTACTATGGACCTAGTGGTTTAGATGAACCACATAGACGCAACAACAAATTGCCCCAGGGCCTCCCCCATTGACGACATACCACCGAACCCTGAGGGGCTGATTGTGAGCTCCTATATTTTAAGGACTGTATGGCGGTATTATATGTGCAGTGATAGGGCATGTCCTTAAATAAGGAAGCATGCACTGGGGGTTGGTCCCCTTTAAAGGGTTTATTCCATGATTGATGTGAAAAAAATGAGAATCAGACATCATATAGAACAGACATCCTTAAACTGCGGCCCTCCAGCTGTTGTAAAACTACAACTCCCACAATGCCCTGCTGTAGACTGATACCTGTATGCTGTTCGGGCATGCTAGGAGTTGTAGTTTTGCAACAGCTGGAGGGCCGCAGTTTGAGGATGCCTGATATAGAACATGACGATCTCTTTCTAACAAAGCTAGAACCAGCCCTGGACCTCCCATGGACCCAGAGATCTCCTCATTTCATTTCAGGCTGGCAGCTCATCGGGCATGTCCATTCTGTAGTAGCTCTTTCCCTAGAATTGCCGCAGATACAGCTGGTGGCAGTTGAAGATTTAACCTGAGTGCGTGCGACCACCTTGGTGAGGTGGACAAGAAATAAGGAAAAGAACAAACAGCAGGTGGCGCTGTACAGATACATTTTATTGGCTGTGCTACATTTTCAATTACATGCAGTTGCAAAAGTATTCAGATCAAGGCGCTGGTTTTGAAAAATGTAGAATATTTTTGGTGGCACAACCCCTTTAAGAGCTCTAAAGCTGGCCATACACACTAGACATATGTCAGCCAAATCCACTTAATTTGTGCGAGATCAGATGACCATGTGTCATGGGGCTCAGTGACTGAGGTTGGGGGAGAGGAGGCTCGGACATGTTGGATTTCAGCCTGCCCAATTTTTCTTGGAGGAATACACCACCATCGACAGTTATCTCAGGACTATAGGTAAGCATAAGTGCACTTACAATATCTGGAGCACAAGCACCAGCAGCACAGAGTGTTTCAGCCATCTACTGTTCATGCTGAGGTCAATCTCTTTTGCTGTGCTAAACATAACCCTACCAAAAAAGTCTTATGGGAACCGCCGTCCTCTTTTCCTAAGAACTGCACTGAGCTCTGGTGGACGTTTCCAGCACCGGGCCTCCTTCCAGCTCCTTACATAATCTGCCCGGACATTACTGGAGCCGCGTCGCATGTACAGGCGTACTTAAAGGCGTTCTCAGGACAGCTGAAATAACACAGGGTTCTCATTTCCCAATCTACTGCCTTTTGCAATTTGGTTGCCAAATACTGTTTACCGACTACTTGTTTATAGAGGAGTGATCCCGGCACTGTCCAAATAATACCGCCATACAGTGCTGCGTCAGTATCTGGAGTGATAGCCTTGGCCCAACGGTTAACGGTTAAGTGTATGGTCAGCTTTAGGTCCGGATGCGTTCAGTGAAACGCGCACCATTTTGCAAGCAAGTTCAGTCAGTTTTGTCTGCGATTGCGTTCAGTTTTCCGCGTGGGTGCAATGCGTTTTTCACACGCGTGATAAAAAACTGAAGGTTTACAAACAACATCTAGCAACCATCAGTGAAAAACTGGAGGGGTTAAAAAATAATATAACTCACCTTAATCCACTTGATCGTGCAGCCCGGCTTCTCTTCTGTCTTCCTCTTTGAGGAATAGGACCTTTGATGATGTCACTGCGCTCATCACATGGTTCATCACATGATATTTTTACCATGGTGATGGATTATGTGACGGACCATGTGATGAGCGCAGTGACGTCATCAAAGGTCCTATTCCTCAAAGAAGAAGACAGAAGAGATGCCGGCTGCGCGAACAAGTGGATTAAGGTGAGTTAAATTTATTTTTTATTAACCCCTCCAGCGCTATTGTACTATGCATTCTGTATTCAGAATGCTATTATTTTCCCTTATAACCATGTTATAAGGGGAAATAATAATGATCGGGTCCCCATCCCGATCGTCTCCTAGCAACCGTGCGTGAAAATCGCACCGCATCCGCACCTGCTTGCGGATGCTTCC
The DNA here is from genome assembly GCF_905171765.1 of Bufo bufo. Classification (NCBI taxonomy): domain Eukaryota; kingdom Metazoa; phylum Chordata; class Amphibia; order Anura; family Bufonidae; genus Bufo; species Bufo bufo. The sequence goes on along the minus strand of NC_053393.1, from coordinate 39,518,673 downwards.
GATTTTCACGCAGCCCCATTCACTTCTATGGGGCCTGCGTTGCATGAAAAACGATGAATATAGAGCATGCTGCGATTTTCACGCAACACGCAAGTGATGCGTGAAAATCACCGCTCATGTGCACAGCCCCATAGAAGTGATTGGGTCCGGATTCAGTGTTCACGTCACGCATTGCACCTGCGCGGAAATCTCGCCCGTGTGAAAGAGGCCTGAAGAAGTTTGGGTTTGGGTACCAAACATGCCGATTTTTCTCACGCGCGTGCAAAACGCATTAAAATGTTTTGCACTCGCGCGGAAAAATCGCGCATATTCCCGCAACGCCCGTGTGAAACCAGCCTTAGACTTTGCCGTTGCTGTGACACATCCTGAGGTGGAGGCCCCAAGATAGCAGAGGTCCCAAGGCATTTGCCTCTTTTGCCCTCTGTATCATCCGAAACAAAAAGCTTTCTCTATTTGTCATCGTTTGGGGCGCGTAGTCTAACCACCTAAGCAGAAGGATTATACAAAGCGGTTGCAATGTCTTCGTACAATATTATAATCCTGCTAGGGTCATATATCATCTTTGTATCATCCCGTCTTCTCTGCTTCTACCCTGTTGTCTCTTCTTATAGCCTTCATTGCAGTAGTGCAGGGGCAGAAAGCCCCAGTAATAAGGCAATGGGTTAATCCTATATGGCTAACCCCTTCCCAGGTTAAGGAATTTTTTGGCGATCAGCTGATTGCTACCGGTTTGAGAAGCTGCACATTTCTTCTGCAGTGGCCACTACAGGAGAAATGCGGTATTACATGGTGCCCATTTACATGAACTGGGAATCATGTAATACATAGGCGCAATGAGCACTCCAGTATGGGAGACTTTGTTAGTCGCTTTCCAATGTGGCTAAGGGCTCGTTCACACGAACATCTAGTGCCCGTGCTATTGACCTCAAATTGCGGTCCACAATGCATGGGCACCGTCCGTGGGGCAGCCGCATGAGAATCGTGGACACATTCACTTGAATGGGTCCGCGATCCCTCCGTTCCGCAAAAAGATAGAGCAAGTTCTATCTTTTTGCGGTGCAGTTCCCGGACTGAGGACTGCGCGAACAGACATTACATACGGGTGACCAATCTGTCTCAAAGTGTGGGGGGATGCTTTAGTAATGTTCCCTTCCACAGAAGTAAAGTCTTTCTGCCATAGACATGCACAATACCTCGCTGTCTGAGCCCAATGTAGGGCCTTGTGGTTTCTAGACCTTTTAATCTCCTTTTCCCTGGTAGCAAAGCTGTTTCCCTGCCTGCTGAAGTCCCAGAGATGGAGATTCTCTGAATTTGGGCCTAGTTCTGAGGAGCCGGCACGTGCATTTCTTCACTGTTCATCAGCTAGATTTAGACTACCTAACTGATCAGGCGGCGTACTCAGGTCCATCACCCTGGCAGCCTGACACAGCGAACAGAGATGTTAAGCCTTAGTTGTCCATACAGTGATATTAAAGGGAACCTGTCATCAACGTTATGCTGCCCACACTAACGGCAGAATAAAGTAGAGACAGGCGAGCTGATATCAGCCGTCTGTCATTTAAAGGTTAAAAGTAAGTGGTTGCCGAGAACCAACATCACAATCATTGCAGACTGGGCCTGGAAAAGAGTCACGGCCACCTGAGAAGAGTCCTGGTCATACATGGATTCCTGCTCTCCTGCTGATGACTGACCGTCTTCTACCTAGTTTTCTCCCTTTCTCTCTAGGAGAGAACTGCCAATCATCAGCAGATGGGGAGAGAGCAGGAGATTATAATAACCAGGACTCTTCTCAGGTAGATGTGACTCTTCTTCAGGCCCGGGCTGCAATGATTATGATGCAGGTTCTCAGCAACCACTGACTTTTAGCTCATGAGTGACACACCGCTGAGATCAGCATTTCTGTCAGTATTTTATGCTGCCCTCAGTGAGGTCAGCATAAAGTTGATGACGGGTTCCCTTTAAGTACACAAACCTACTAAATTACAGCATTTAACTCAATAATATGACATTATATAAAATTAACCCTTTGCAGTAACCCTACAGGGGTCCTGCGCACCCAATTTTTATTGCACCTAAAATGTAAAATAAAGTTTGCAAATACTCTTTTTTATTAAAAATGCATCGACAGCTGTACTGCAGACTTCTGCATCTCCATGGGCCACAAAGTAGTCTGGTCCCGCGCCCTTCTATCTGGTTCCCTGCTCCATGCTAGTACATGAGATGGTACGGTATGTTAGCAGAAAGCAGGAGACAGGCGGAAGGAAATGCAGGATCCGACTACACTGGGTTTGTTTGTTGTCTGTTACCATGGAGATGCATTGGAACAATAAAATTGTTGCAAAAATGTGTTCTTTTCGTTCAGCAATTCAGTTGCTGAATATTCTCTTTCTAGTTGAGATATTTCGGGTCCGGCTTATCGGACTTTTTGGATTCTCCGATGCTGGATTAAAGGAATTTAGCTGTAATTGATGGACTAGCACTACCCGCTCGGTGGTGACGTCAGCTCGCTTTAATTAACGCCTCTCCCCACAGAATGTTTGTTTATATAGCACTTTCTAAGGAAGAAGCACTGGATTTTCTTTAAAGTCCACATTCCAGTCCTGCTGCGAGATACATATCTGTGTGTGACAGGGCATACACACCCCCCGCCATATAACTCCCCAGCCTTTCCCTAGAGCAATATGCACAGTGCATGGCTGTAAATCACTCCGGGCGCTTGCTCAGGTTCTCAGGGATGTTACTAAACCCTTCTTATAGGAACGAAATATATTGGGCCATAAACTCTTCAGAGCTTTATGGTTGTCACTCTCATTCTGCATAGAGGTTGTCACCAGGGACTAAGCTAAAAATGGAAGCTGCTTGGTTGTCTTATCTGGGGGAGAAGAAGCTATGCTCTACTGAGCATGATCTATAAGCTACTTTCCAAATACCTTGAGTGAGTTGTCTTTGGAATTGTCTCTGCGTCAGATTGAATTTGATGTTTGTTGGGATGTGGTTGGACTATTATTTTTATCATCCTCTTCATTTTGGAAGTTAGTCAAAACTCATGGACCCCACCAGTGGTGTCTTCCTGTCACTGTGGACAAATATCAGGACCCCAGAAGCCAATGAGCTTGAAAAAGTTGCCACCGGTCCTTAACTTTTTGGGTTATTTTTTATTGCTTAATCTGATGAACTGAACGATACGCTCTCGAAACGTGTAAACTAATGAATTCCAACACTGGAAATCTGGTGGGAAGTTTCCTCTAGGACTCCACCATCTTGTGGACTCTACCAAGCTAGCCTTAAACTAATTTGGAAGGAGGTCGGGGAGCAGCCTGTGGTCCTAGTGCCTCTCTTCCTGCCTTAATGGCATTTTCCAAGATAGCACAGGTCACACATGTTGGGTCGGCACACAGCAGCAATGCAGGAGGTGCCCACCAGCCTCTGTTCTTGTAGGGTTCTGAGTGTCATTCTTTACTGCAGTTCTGACATTCTTTTCATGGACCAAGAGGATCAGGAAGAACTGTTCTATAAACTGGGTGTAGCAGGAAAGTAGACCTAGACATCAAAGGGCTCCTGGGTAAGTGCACTGTGTGGCCTCCTTGTTCTCCAGAGGTTTATTTGCCAAGTCACTCTGTCTAAAGGTCCCTTGACGCGGGAGGATAGAGCAGCAGCAGATTGTTGAGAAAGAAGCCTTCTTTCCCAAAAGTCGGCTTCTCGCTGGTGGAGGAGACTGTTGTATTTACATGCAGCGTTCTCCTCCACAGTATGGGTAGGAGCAATCATTAATGCCATTGTTTTCCCCCCTATAGACTTGTTATTGGGTGTGTACACAGCACGATCTGCCGCCGGCAAATGATAGTTTTTGTGACCACACAAATTATCCATTACCCAATGAACAAGCATTTCTGCGGTACATTTACACCGTCAGATAATCGCGTTTATATGAATGCTTATTAGCGATTATCTGTGGGATTCTCTGCCCCTGTAAAGGGCCCTTAAGGCTGCGTTCATATTTGCAGTAACCTTAACTGGCAGGTTCTTTCTGACTTCACCAGATCTGGCATTGCAGGATACTGCCGTACACCGCCGAACCCCATAGACTATAATGGGATATCTGGCCGCTTTCCGCCATGAGCGTGGGGTTTCATTATATGGGTAGTGCAGACATCCTGCCAGGTACCCCAGCAGCAGGCGGTCTCCATCTTCTCCTGGAGTCTTCTCTCTGGACCACTGTATAACTGCATACCCACAATGACCTCTATAGGCAGGGGCGTAACTCTAACCTCATGGGCTTGTAACAGGGTTCCCACTAGGGGCGGACAAAGACAGCAGAGGGCGCCTGTGGTGCAAAGAATGTGCTTTGTGGCAAGGGGCAGGGGTGCACATAGCCTTTCTGCTGCCACAGGCAAAAATAGAAAAGGTGCCCCCCCCCCCCCCCAATAGAAATAATGATCTACCAGAGTGCACTCAGTAGTAATAATGTCCCTGTTGTGCCCCAAAAGTAATAATACCCCCAAAGTTCCCATACTAGTAATTACGTTCCCCGCAGTCCCTACGTAGTAATAATACTCCTTGCAATGTGCACCAGTACAAAAATACCCCCTATAATGTGTGACAATACAAAAAATATACCCCTTCCTTTCAGATCAGACCCCCATTTCAGATCTCAAATCAAACCGCCATATCCGATCCTACCCCCATATCAGATGCTCAGACCCTCATATCAGATAGTTCCCACCTACCATGACCATTTACAATATATGAGCTCTATGATCCCCAGGATCTGGGTACGACTGCTTCTTTCGCATCCCATATCACAGTGATGGTGAATCTTTTAGAGGCCGAGCGTCCAAACTGCACCCCAAAACCCACTTATTTATCGCAAAGTGCCAACACGGCAAGTTACCCTGAATACTACAGTCCAATATAGTATATCATCCATATACTTGCATAATATCCTGCCTGCATTGAGTGCGCTGCTTGTGCCGTTCATAGTGATGAATGGCAGGAACCGTCTAAGGGCTCTTTCACACGAGCAGATACCGTGCGGGTAATCTGCTGCGTGAAAGAGAACTAAGCGCCGTTCCGGACAGCAGAGACACAGAGCAGTAACATGATTGATAACGCTCTTTGCCTCTCTCTGATCTTTTTACTACAAAATCACAGTGAGATAAAGTTGTCACCTTGATTTTGTAGTAAAAAGATCACAGAGAGGCACAGAGCATCGTCTCTGCTGTCCGGAACGGCGCTTAGTTCTCTTTCACGCAGCAGATTACCCGCACGGAATCCGCTCGTGTGAAAGAGCCCTAAGGCATATTAATACATCATAGACTTTTTCCAGGGGCTCTGAGTGCCCGTGCCATAGGTTTTGCCATCACTGCCTTATGGCTTCTCCATTTTTAACCCCAACTGAACCCTATCAAATTAGAGCACCACAACCCATTAACCTCTCCACGACCAAACCGCTCCTTGTTACATCGGCAGAAACCGGATCCGTGGTGCAGACTATCCTTAGGGACCGCAGTTCCCCCTATACTTGTTTTTATCCACAGCGTCCGCCAATCTGCCGAAATGTAGGTCTTTGAAAATGGACTTGCAGCTTGTGACATTCCATAGGTTTCCTCCGTGCAAGAGTCAAGTCTGTGGGGTGACTAAAGGTCTGGCTATAAGCGGATTGGAGGCCGAGCTTGGCATTTCTCGTCGGCTTTCTTGCATTCCCTACATTGTTATGCTGAGAATTTAGCAGCAAGGAGCCGGAGCTGAAAAGCCAAAGTGTGTGAATCTGCCCGTTCATGGCGACGCCTGCCGGGCCCTCTACAAGGAGCCTTGGCACACAACATAACCCGATCGTCCGGACTATTTGGATTAATGTACATTTTTTTGCTACCTGCTTGGTCACGAGGCAAAAATTGTTTAAATTGGACCATAAAAGCATAGAAGGTAAGAGAAACCCTGCAAAATTGGCATAGGAAAAAAAGGAGTGGTGTGGAACAAAAACAATGGCTGCTCACTGAGCTCACTGAGCAATTGAACCCCTCCACATGCCAAATTCTTGACCTAACCCCTTCGCTCCAGCCAGGGGTGTAACTTGACCAGCATGCACTTTCTATAATACCAGTGTCTTCTTATACAGCACAAGGGTCTTTGGGCCCCTCAGGCTCCTGGACCAGTGGCGACTGCTACCTCTGCACCCCCTATAGCTACGCCCCTGAATAGCGTGCGCTCTATCTCTAACCCACTCGTATGTCCAGCATGTCATATGTAGGAGCCCATCATACAAAGCCAACCCAGTACTTACATACAGATGCAGCACACCTCAACCTGACCCTCGACGCATTAAATACACGGTTGCAGCAAACGTTCACTTCCCAGTTTAGCTTTGTTGGTTTAAAGTTTGCTGCAACAATGTATTTAACACGTAAAGTGTCAAGTTAACCTTTGCTACATCTGTCGTCGGAGAGACACCGCCTTTATGCTCCTGCCAGGAGGTCAATAAGGATGCCAAGATGGCCACTTGTGTCGCAGGTAGCCACATCGGTGGTTTTTCCATGGACCGTGGTGACACCATGGACGCATGCCCTGTTTGGTCCACGGTTGCTGAACCCTCACGCACCACGGACACCGTCTGTATTTGGTCCGTGATTTTCACAGAACGTTGCTAGAAGATGCTCTGGAGTCACATTTTTTCGGGCTAGGATTGACGGAAGACACATGGACTGAAAATGACGGAAACTACGGATCAAACATGGATGAGTCATGTCATGGGCAGTGTCAAGGATGAAACATGGACCGCGCAGTTACAGACATAACACGGGCGTACGTGAGACTGAGCCCCTACCGTGGATTTCACCATTGCAAAGGGTGTAGGAAATCGTCCGTTGTTTTTTAAGGGGACCTAGACCTTTGCGGAAACGACTCTTCGAATCCCAAATACTTTCTATAGATCTAAACTCAGGAAACCCCTCAAACCTCCACTGACCTAAAATGAACCCCTATTCCAAAAGTAATCACGCCCTATCGTGTTTCTCCTCAAATTACACCTCTTCCTTTCCCATGTACAAAGGCCGAAGTCAAGTGTTTTTCGCCCTCCCCCCCCCCCCCCCCGAAGGAAATCAGGGGAAGGTGTCCTCGCAGCCACCGGGTCCCCATCTGACCAACTCGTTCTACGTGTTTGAGAGATACTTTTAGAACGGAGTACATTTATGGGTGGAAGGCCGGCGGCGAAGACTTCCCATCAAAATGTCATGTCTATTACATAGCACAGAAAGGAGGAATGTTCTGCTAGGAGTAGGACTGCTCCAGGCTGTCATAAACAGCAGTATGTCTGTGATGTCAGCATACCTGCATTACACAGCCTTACTTAGCGCTTTATAATCTACGGCACCGCCCGGGGCAACACGTGCAGGACCAGTTAAAGGGAAAGCACAGGCGGCTGTCAAATAGCTGTCCATAACGTGGTGAATGATTTACATCGTGCACTCATATAAACCAATCAGTACATGTCGTTCTCGGCCCCAGGCGAGTGGAAGCCACGTGAGAAGCATTCGAAGGAAAAAGGGAAAAACTTGTTTCTCTTTAATGGTAATCGATAGCATATAATAAGCGTCGTAGAGGCTACAATTTACTCTAATTGTTCGCATTTTCTTTTACACAATGACTAGTTCTAGTTACTTTTTGCTTGATACATTGAAATCAATATGGGAAAATTCTCCTAATCCTTTACCTGATGGTATCAGGCTGGTCCTGTGTTCAGTATGCTAAAGGGGGACTTGTTAAGCCTCATTCACACGTCCGTGCTTAAGTCCGTGAAAAGGCGGTCAGTGATGCCACCGCGTTGTGTCCGTGTGTCATGCGTGTTTCACTGACCCTGCACAGCTGAAAAACAGTTTTCAAAGCACCTCTTCCTAATGATCCGTGAAACACGGGTGGCATCTATGGTTTTCACGGACACATAGACTATAATAAGCGTGATGGATCCATGAACACGGACAAAATAGAGCGTGCTTCCGTGATAAAAACATGGACCGTGGTAAAAAACACGGATGCGTGAATACACACATTAAAATGAATGGGGACGTGTGCTGTCTGTGGAGAACACGTATGGCCCATATACGTGGAACACTGACGTGTGAATGGGGCCCCTGACGATAACCTGATCATAAAGTGTCCTCCTATCGGGACCTCTAGCCATCAGCGGTAATCTGGAGAAACCTGGCAGTAAGCGTTCAGTTTCCCTGCAGCGCCGCCACAGGGGACAAGAAGCATTACGCGATGTCCATTCATATCAAAGGCTTGTCTGTGTAAGGCAGGACAGGACAGGTCCTCCAGAGCAGAAGATGCTTCATGTAACTACTCTCCCGTCTGGCCAAGAGATGGGCATCCTGGACAGAGAACCCCCCTCTATTAGCTACACTGCTAGGGTGTATAGAAACTGGAAAATGCCCTTAAAGAGAGTTCCAGGCTCAATTTGAATCCATTGTACTGTACATTTATATGCATATTGATTGGAACACCAATATAGACATTAGATGTTCAACTGGTCCCACAAAAATCGGCAAGCATGGCCAATGTTAATCTAATGTATGTGGCTTCCTTAAAGAGCATCTGTCAGCACAATCAACCCTATTTAACGAAGCATACTGCCTGGTTGGGATGATCCTGCTGATTAAAATGATACCTGGCTTGTAAAAATCAGTTGCGGCATTCCTGAGAAAAAAGACTTTGATTCTTGATCCAAATAAGGACTTGAGTGCACCAAGGGGCGTGGCCTAGACCCTCACTGCACCTCAGCTTTCCAGTGCTGGCCCCTCCCCTCAATGCACTACAGCCTTCATTTGCAGGAAGAATAAAAGTATTTTTTTTCTTAGGAACACCACAACTGATTTTCACAAGACAGGTATCATTTTGCTCAGCAGAATTAATCCTTCCAAAAAGCATGCCTGGTTTAATACGGTTTGTCCTACCCTTTAAGGATGGCCTTATACAAGAGACTATACTAGAAATTCCAAAAGACAGATGGAGACCATCATCTGCTGACACTAATGAAACCTGTCGGATGACTTTAGGTGAAGCTGGAACTTATAAATTCCTTCAACATACAGGTAACATAGTAACATAGTACATAAGGCCGAAAAAAGACATTTGTCCATCCAGTTCGGCCTGTTATCCTGCAAGTTGATCCAGAGGAAGGCAAAAAAAAACCTGTGAGGTAGAAGCCATTTTTCCTCACTTTAGGGGAATAAAAAATTCCTTCCCGACTCCAATCAGGCATCAGAATAAGTCCCTGGATCAACGACCCCTCTCTAGTACCTATATCCTGTAATATTTTTACACTCCAGAAATACATCCAGGCCCCTCTTGAATTCCTTTATTGTACTCACCATCACCACCTCCTCAGGCAGAGAGCTCCATAGTCTCACTGCTCTTACCGTAAAGAATCCTCCTCTATGTTTGTGTACAAACCTTCTTTCCTCCAGACGCAGAGGATGTCCCCTCGTCACAGTCACAGTCCTGGGGATAAATAGATGATGGGATAGATCTCTGTACTGACCCCTGAGGTATTTGGACATTGTAAAACGTTTAGTAGTCTGGAAAATCTTGTCCATTTGCTAGATAGATCTGACTGGAGCCTCCCCCCCCAACTGCAGATCTATGGTCCTATAGTCTTGTGAAGTACAAACTGGCATTGGAGGCCCTTGGCCACCTTCTCTCTACCAACTTTTAGCCAAAAACCTACAATGGCCACCATGCCCAGATTACTATTGCTTAATTTTTCTATTCCTTGTATAACATCAGCATTTTCTGGGGCATCATTATTGACTGGGCATGTCTCAATTGTATTTAGGCTGAAAACCCCAGCATGGCAAGACCACCATCTTCCCTGCAAAACTCCACAAACTCCAATGGTAGCCCAATAGCGTTGGCCACAGACCGAGACACAGCGTCCAAAACTGCCCAACCATTTCATTCTCCTGCACTCCTCACTTCAGGATAAGGTATTTCACATCACCTGCGTGCTGTATTTTAGGACCTGCAGCTCATCTTGGCTACCGCAGATGTAATTAATACCGATCATTACCTGGCCTCGGGCAGAAGGACTGTCTTTTATCTTCTGTCAGGGAAAGTATTCTGCAACATTTTACTAACCTTTTAAATCCTTTTGGCTGGATCATTATTATAATAAGCTGTCATGTCTACCGATTGCTTAATATTCTTCATATTTCAAGCTTCAAAAATATTCTGTGCCCGTTAAAATTACTGGAGATGGGTGGTCATGGTGAGGATACCCCTTTACTAGCCCATAAGAACCACTGAATCATCTTCATGGATATCAGCAATGGCATACATAGAAAATTGAGGGGGTCCTGTGACTGTAATCAACATTGCACCTCCTCCTGGAGCATGTCCATACCATCACAACCTACCTTCAGCTCTAGACAAGGCTTAGTAGCCCCTCTCAACCCTACCCTTGGAGAAGAGAAGGACAGTAGGAGAACAGTAGGACTTGTTGTACGTTCACATTGCACATGAGGTATCGGAAGAAGGCTAACCTCATATGGGCCCCTGTTCTCACTGGGTTCCTGGGCACGTATGCCCTTTAGATAAATCTAAGGCTGGCTGTAGACTGCGTGCTTCAAACGATTGGCATAGAAGAAACGAGGTTAGTTGGTTGAGTGATGAGACCCAAACCCATCCTGAGTGGTGCCACTAATCCATTGGGTCCAGTCCTTCCATTTCTATATTGATAACTTGAGTGTCTTACTGCCTAGGGCAGCGCTAAAGCCCGCCCATCGGTGCCGGTGATGTCGCCGGGCTTCCTGGCAGCCCCATGGGGAGCCCCGGTTCATCACCGGAACTCCTGAAAATGCCTTGGCCCTACACGATTTAGCGCAGGGCAAAGGAGAGCATCGGAGCATGAACTGCTCCGATGCTCAAGTCAGGGGGGCTGCCTGGGTGAAAATGGAGGTATCTCCGGGTTCAGCTCTGAACCTGGACAACCCCTTTAACTGGTGTATATCTTTCTTTGTATCGAAATGTATTCTGCAATAGTCAATGACATCATCTTTGTTCTACCTACAATAGATATGAGCTCGCCGGTCAAACCAATGTATGGAACAGGCTTTGTATGTTTTGACGGGCATCGCACCACCGATTGTACGCTGTCAGTCTGTATGTACTTAATAAAGAGGCTTTGTCCACTGTTTATACAGTGGAGACTGAGTGGATATTTGCTGTACGCAGACTTGAAAGAGTGGAATTTATTGAGTTGTATGGGGTAGTACATATTGGCAGCTTTATAGTGGATCATTTTAGGAGACCATTTAACTTATATTATTATAATTCACATTTTATGTTTACACTTTTTGATTTGTATAATTTTATTATTTATGTAAATAATAAAAGTATAATTATACCTGTATTATGCCCTTATTCACTAAAAATAACGCAACGTCGGGTTGTTGCAAAACTCAGCATGCGGTTATGTCTCAGGCAGATATATGTCTTGGTCTTGCTGTAAGAGGGTGCAAAAGTCCTTTCCCCGCTGTTCTATAAAAAAAAAGCTCTCAGAGGCTACTTTGGGGTAGTGTACTTCTTGGTTAGAGATCACTGACTGCTAGACACGCCCTTACGATGCACTCACCAGATTTATCCCCAATCCAGCATTTATGGCACCTGCTGAGATGTCAGCTTCAGCAACGTATGAGTGTGCAGGATCTACAGGCCCAGCTGCAACATCCGTGGGCAAATGTGCCGCAGGATACCAGGAACCTGTATCCTCCATGCCCAATCATATCTCACTTGTAGAATAAAAGCACAAAGTCTCTGTATAGGAAATAGGTCCACTCAAGCGCTGCAGATCCCAAGACAATGTGGGTAAAAGTCTGTTAGATAAAGTGATAGGAGAAAGGATTGCGCTGCAAGAGAGGATTCTTTTAAATGTTCCTATTATTTTCTCTTTCTTACATTCGGAAAAATCTTCAGTTAGATGGACCACATTCAATCATAGATTTTAAACAGATGCATGGAAACCTAAAATGCAGTGAAAAAAACGCACTATGGTGTAGTATGTTCAGACACCTGTCGCATCAGATGTATGCAATATACTCACAAGGATCACTTGTAATGCGCATAGAGAGAGACCGGTGTGTCTTCAGTCAAGGAGCTCAGGTTGTAAGGCAGGTCTCACTTGTTTCAATGCCAGAGGCCGTATCTCATCTTGTATCCAGGCTACAGGCCGTATCTCATCTTGTTTTCAGGTTAGAGGCTGTATCCATCTTGTATCCAGGCTAGAGGGTGTATCCCATTGTGTATCCAGGCTAGAGGCCATATCTCATCTTGAATCCAGGCTACAGGCCATATCTCATCTTGTATCCAGTCTAGAAGCCATATCTCATCTTGTATCCAGGCTCGAGGCTGTATCTCATCTTGTATCCAGGCTAGAGGCCGCATCTCATCCTATATCCAGGCTAGAGGCCGTATCTCATCTTGTATCCAGGCTAGAGGCCGTATCTCATCTTGAATCCAGGCTACAGGCCATATCTCATCTTGTATCCAGTCTAGAAGCCATATCTCATCTTGTATCCAGGCTAGAGGCTGTATCTCATCCTATATCCAGGCTAGAGGCCGTATCTCATCTTGTATCCAGGCTAGAGGCCATATCTCATCTTGAATCCAGGCTACAGGCCATATCTCATCTTGTATCCAGTCTAGAAGCCATATCTCATCTTGTATCCAAGCTAGAGGCTGTATCTCATCTTGTATCCAGGCTAGAGGCCGCATCTCATCCTATATCCAGGCTAGAGGCCGTATCTCATCCTATATCCAGGCTAGAGGCCATATCTCATCTTGTATCCAGGCTAGAGGCCATATCTCATCTTGTATCCAAGCTAGAGGCCGTATCTCATCTTGTATCCTAGCTAAAGGTCTTATCTCATCCTATATCCAGGCTAGAGGCCGTATCTCATCTTGTATCCAGTCTAGAGGCCGTATATCATGTTTTATCCAGGCTAAAGGTCGTATCTCATCTTGTATCCAGGCTAGAAGCGATATCTCATCTTTTATTCAGGCTAAAGGTCATATCTCATCTTGTATCCAGTCTAGAGGTGGTATCTCATACTATATCCAAGCTAGAGCCTGTATCTCATCTTGTTTCCATGCTAGAGGCAATATCTCATCTTGTATCCAGGCTAGAGGCCGTATCCCATCTTGTATCCGGTCTAGAGGCCGTATCTCATCTTGTATGCGGTCCATAAAATTTGCTATTACTACTTTGTTTCTCAGTCAGAGGGATTTCCTTATCGGTCCTCTCTCATCTTGGTATTCTGTTTCTAATTGTAAAACACGTTATCTGAAATACGCTCAGAAAATATTATTTTGTGGATTATCAAATGTTTTATTAATGTATTATTGTACTTCACTGTACATTGGGACATGGGAGGGTTACATTCTCTCAGTGGGTGAATGGGGAATGAGCCCCTAGATGTCCTGTTACCAGATTTATACTGCTTAGTGATCATTCCTTCCTTCCTGCGCTTTTTCTCTTTCTCTCTCAAAGTGTGTGTGCAGAGTTGGAGAAGAGATTATTACATGTGTGCACATGTACCTGAAGACTTTGGCCCTGCAGGATTTTTTTTAGCTGATTTTCAAAGCTTGCTTTCTGTGACCTCCTTGCAGCTGCAGCTGCAGGCTCTGGGCTCAGTGGGCTTTCCCCGTGTCCCACTTTCCCTTCTCCTTCTCTCAATGCTCTCAGCTATGCACCTGCGCCCCCTCCTTCCTGTCTCGTGGGGGTGAAAGCTGTAATTTCTATAAAGAAATGTAAACTAAAACAAAACACGGATCCTGGCTGCGTGCGAACGGACAAGAATAGGACACGTTTCTTTGTTTCTTAAGGGCTGGAGGAATAGACAAACGGTGCGCTGTCTGCATCTTTTGGAGCCACTTTAAAATGAATTGGTCCGCATCCGATCCGCAAAAAATCCACATCAAATTGGATGTGGACCAAAAATAAGTTTGTGTGCATAGGGCTTAAGGCTACATGTACACGACCGTATGTATTGTACACTCTGCAGAAAGTGGACCCTCAAAATACGGATACCAGCCAGATGTGGACAGCACACGGATGTGGACAGCACACGGATGTGGACAGCACACGGATGTGGACAGCACACGGATGTGGATAGCACACGGATGACATCCATGTGCTGTGTGCATTTTCTTAGAGCCCCCATACAAATGAATAGGTCTGTGTGCGATCCACAAAAGATGCGGATCGGATGCGGGCCTAAGGGCTCATGCAAACAGCGGGTCCACTTGAATGGGTCCGCAAACCGGAAGGTCTGGTGCGGAACAGAGGCAAGGAACCCCACCGAAGCCTTACGGAGTGCTTCCGTGGGGGTTTCTGTCTGTGCCTTCGCACCCATTTCTTGCACGTCAGGCTACCGCTGTATGATGGTTCGCTCAGTATCTGTATCTTAAAAATATTGGTGACGCCAGTCGTGACAGGGGAATTCGCAGTCTTAAACTTGACTCCAATTTGACAGTTAAAAAAAGTTGTCTGCGATGAATCAATCATTCATTCTTCAAAGCTAAACCCCTGTGCACCTCTTGAGACACACGGACAATTTATCAGCTCGCTTAGTCAGCATTGCTAACACCGATCCTCTGCCTGGTTAAAAGGTCAACTGCGTTTTTTTTTTTACCTCTGCTTAATTTCTATGTAATTGGCAATTGCTCCAAAAACAGCTCACACAACTTAAAGGGGTATTCCGACCATAGACATTAATGGCGTATCCACAGAATACGGAACAGAAATACAATAGTTATCGTCCTAGGTCCATGTTGGGATCCTGGACCTGATCAGCTGCATTTTTTAGCATTTTTTAAAATAGTTTTTAATGCATTTATTTTGTGTGTTGCTTATATTTTTGCTATTCATTTAATAAGCTTGTGTGCTTCTTTTAAATTTAAAGGGGTATTACCATCTCAGACAATGGGGGCATATTGCTAGAATATGCCCCTGTGGTCTGGCAGGTGCGGGTCCCACCACTGGGACCCGCACCTACATCGAGAATGGATTCCTGAAGGTTGTGGAGGGCGCACTGCGCATGCGCAGCCGCCCTCCATTCATTTCTATGGGGCCGCCGAAAATAGCCAAGCGCTGGCCCCATAGAAATGAATGGGAGCGATGGCCGTGCAAGTGCGGTGTGCTCTCATTAACTTCTAAGGGGAGAGCGCTTGGCAGTGGCCGGACCACAGAAAACCCGGGGTCCTCTGGCCACCACCTTCCCCGCTCTGGTCTCGGTGTAGGTACAGGTCCCAGAGGTGGGACTCACACCTACCAGACAATGGGGGTGTATCCTAGTGATATGTCTCCATTGTCTGAGATGGGAATACCCCTTTAATGTATCCACAGAATATGCCATAAATGGCTGAGAGATGAGGGTCTCACCTCTCGGACCCACACCTATCTACAGAACAAGGGGACCTCCAACCCCACATCCCATCTGGCAGCCGCCCCACCAAGATGAAGGAGTGTCGGGGACTCCAGTTCTAGAGATAGGTGTTGGTCCCAGTATCAGAGATTTATGACATACCATATATGTCTAAGGTGGGAATACCCCTTTAAATGGGGTAGAAAAATCTGTCTGCCTTCTTTGATAAACAGCGCCACTCTTGTCTATATTGGTTGTGTCTGGTATTGCAACTCAACCCCATTCACTGAAATACTAGATACAGCCCATAGACAAGGGTGGCACTGAAGGGCAGCTATAGGGAGAACAGAGATATTAGTGGCGCCCAGCTCTGAGGGACCTCGAAAGCCTCTTTGTCACATAATAAGTCATCATTGTTATAAATGACTTGTTTTTTTGTAGAAAGCAGCCATGTTTTGTTTTTTGTTCCCGAATGCCATACAACACCTTTAATATGCAACTCCACCGAAAATCCCAAAAGTCCTCATTCTAGAAAAGAGTATTTGACAGCAGGTTCAACTCTACTAAACCAGACATACTGCTTGGTAGGTTCGATTCTGCTGATTAAAATGATACCTGTCTTGTGAAATTTGGTTGTGGCGTTTCTGAGAAAAAATACTTTTATTCTTTATACCAAAGAGATCCTCAGTGCTCGGAGGGGCGGGGCCTATCACCTCACTGTGTCTGTTTTACAGTTCTGGCTCCGCCCCTTGGTGTACTGAAGTCCTCACTTGCCTGGAGAATAAAAATATTTTTTCTCGAGAACGCCACAACCGATTTTCACAAGACAGATATCATTTTAATTAGCACGGTCAACCCTACCCAACGGTATGCCAAAATCAATAGGGTTCATCCTGCTGACAGATGCCCTTTAAAGTTTTTTTTTTCCCCACTAACAACATTTCTCACCTATCCACAAGATAAGTGATAAATGTATAATTGCTTGTGTGTCCACCACTCCTTTTACTTCTATGGAACTGACGTGGCAGTCTCATAGACAATGAATGGCATGCCCTCCAGTGCTCCATTTACGAAGGGGATATGGTGACCCCCATTCTCATGCTTGCTGGAGACACCATTGAACATACATTTCTCACCTATCCTGTGGTTATTGAGAAAAGTTTCCTGCAAGCATATCATACAATTTTCTATTCCAATTCCCCAAATTACTCTGCCGTGCAGCTCAGGATCCTAGGAAAGCTGGGTGGCATGCCTTGGGGGAACCATAATGTGAGCTATATTGATTTACAGCTAAGAAGTGCCTGACAGGAGATGACAATCCTATATTTGTATATGTATCATCACTTTTTACATAGCTGCTGTGATATAGGTTGTAGGCCTACAACCCCAGCTATATCAGTAAGGTGTAGGCTAATAATTGAGGCTCCCTTCAGCTCCTAGACCAGGTCACTCCATATTATTGGTCATGTTTTTTGGGATGTGGTACATTGCTTCTCACTATACATGCTGCTTATCTTATATATAAACTATGGAAGATGTGCATGAAGCTGTGGGTATTATATAATGGCTTATATCAGGGGCTCCCTGCTGAGGACTTCATGCTGGCTACCGCCAGTCTAGAAGATTGTCCATCCGTGTGTATTGGAGGAGATTAGAAGCCATCTCCCTGGGATTTTCTTGTCTCTGGAGCTTTCTAATCTCTTCTCAATACGCAAACAGAAAATTAACCAATTTGTTACTCAACCATATGTGAGATAGGCGGTAATCTCTCTATTACTGCAAAATGCAAATGACTACTCCTATAATGGGAGATCATCCTTGCCCCCATCCTTCCCTGGAGATCCCCCCCTCTGTCTATCCCTGGAGATACCGCGATCCTTGCCATAGATATCCATCCCGGCTTCAGTCTTCCCTGGAGATCCCACTTTCTTTCTGTCCTTGGAGATCCATCCTTCCTAAACTGTAGATATCCATCCTTCCTAGGAGCTCCTTTCTCTCATCTATCATTGGAGATCCTGTCATCCTTTCTGTAGAAGTCCATCCCTGCTTCCATCTTTCATTGGAGATTCATCCTTACTTCTGTGCTTTGAGATCCCTCCATTTTTCTTCTAGAGATCCACCCCTCCTTCTATCTATCCTTGGAGATCCTTCCATTCTTCCTACTGAGATCCATCCCGGCCTCCATCCTTCCTTGGAGATCCATCCTTCCATCTATCCTTGGAGATTTCTCCAGCCTTCCTATAGAGAGCCAGACCTATCCTTGCTTTCATCTTTCCTTGGAGATCCATCCTTCCTTCTATCCTTGGAGATCCTTCTATTTTTTTTTATAGAGCTCCATCCTTTCTTGGAGATCCCACCTTCTGTCTATCCTTGGATATCCTTCCATTCTTCCTACTGAGATCCATCCCTGCCTTCATCTATCCTTGGAGATTTCTCCAGCCTTCCTATAGAGTTTAAGAGTCATCCCTGCTTTTATCTTTCCTTTGGAGATCGATTCTTCCTTCTATCCTTGAAGATCCCTCCATTCTTTTATCCCAGGAGATCCCTCCATCCTTCCTATAGAGATCCATCCCTGCTTGCTTCTTTACTTTGGATATCGATCTTTCCTTCTATCATTGGATATCCCTCAATCCTTCCTATAGCGATCAATCCCACCACTATGTTCCTTGGCCCATCATACTGTGTATGCCTGACATACTAAGCCGAACTATTGGAGGGGCAAAAGTCCTGGGTCCGGCACCACCTTGTGACATCGATGACACTTTCTGGCACTGGTATTTTGGTACTGTATAATGATTGTCAGTAGTAGATGGTGGTACTACTTGGGCTCTGTATGGAGATATTATATATTATATAGGCAAAATTTGACAATAACGTTTCAGCACTGTATGATTATATTACTTGGGACACATATTTCAATATTTTTTTGACCCTGGTATTTTTTAGCATGCTAGGGTGTCATTATTTGGACACCGTATACTGGTATTGTTTGGCACAGTCTGGTGCTATTATTTTAAAGAGAACCTGTCACCAAAAAATTCAGTGCACTCTGAAAGCACCATGTTATAGAACAGGAGAAGCTGAGCAGATTGATATATATTTTTGTGGGAAAAGAGTCAGTAAAACTTGTGATTTTTACATTTACGTCTGTAGCCCTGTGAAGTGTAAATGTAAAATTTACAACTGTATCATAGTCTTGGGGACGGTGATACAGCTGAATTCAGGAGAGCAAAGGCCAAGTGCATAAATTATTATGACGAGCATTAGATCATTAAGTATCCAGCTGGCGGCCAAGAGGAGGGCTCAAGTGGGCATCGGCCCACCGGGAAATTTCCCTATAAGGTCCATGGCCAATCTGTCCCTGGGTGGCATTATTTTGGCACAGTTTGGGCACTTGATCATGCAAATGTATGGACGCTGTAAAGTGAAGTAAAGTTTTTTTTTGCATTGAATAGTTGTATTATTGGCACTATAAAGTATTTTTATGGCTCATTTTAGCATCCGTACTCCTATTTTTAATCTTTCAAACACAAGATTTTTCTGATTCATTTCCGATAGATCCCCCCCCCCCCCTCCAAGGCCGCAGCAGTGCAATAGTTAATTCTATATTACATCATAGTTCTCTAAATGGAAACACAATTTATTTTCTTCAAACCAAAATTCTGCAGCAAAAAAAATGTAAAAAAAATTTTGGCTCGCGAGAAAGGGACATTTAAGTCTTTTGCAGTCTTTAATTTGGGGGTAAAGCAGCTCCTCCCGACTTGGAGCGACACGTTGTGAAACCGGTTACTGAGCCCATTTTGGACGGCTTTTTTTTTTCCAGGAAAGCTCCGCAGCTACTTCCCCGAACATCATCCAGCTCTGTTCAGAATGTTTGGCACGCCAGGCTCCAGCTGAAGCTCAGACTCGGCTCGGGGGTCAATCCAGTTTATAGCAGCCGACTGCGCGTTGCTGGGATTCAAGATGCAAAACCTCCAGGTCTGCAACCAAAGTCAAAGGAACATTGTACCGGCCCGCGAAGAATCTGCAAACGCGAGCGGCTTCTTGAGATGATCGTTTTTTTTTGTTTTTTTTATAGTGTTAAAAAAAAAAATTCTAAAATTTCTCCACCCTTTTTTGGCCTTTTTCAAAACCATATGGCCTTTGTTCCCGGAGCAATGCCAAAAAGAAGAAGCCGTGGAGACGTGTCATCAATACATTCCTCCCATGCTTATGAAACGTGGGGGAAGGGGTGACTACGGGTCATGGCCGGGCCAGATTAAAGGGGTTTTTCCAAGCATTTAATACCGAGGGGTCCTATTCTTTGTCTGTATCAGTATGGGATCGGTGGGGATCTGACTCCCGGCACCCCCACCGATCAGCTGGTTGAAACAAACACAGCGCCACACATTATATAGTGGTTGTGCTTGGTATTGCAGCTCAGCCCCACTCAGGTCATGTGACTGAAGAACGTGACGTCACTGGCCTAGGAAGAGGTTGTGGCACTTACCGTAGTTCCGTGGTCTCTTCAAGCAGCTGATCGGTGGGGGTGTCAGGAGTCGGACCCCCCACCGATCTGATATTGAGGATAGATTGAATAAATTGGGGATATATTGATGGAGACCCCCAATCTCGCCCTAAGAACCGGACCTTATCTGACCCCCCATCACAGACCTGTGTGTGGCCCTCTCTCCGGAAGTCAGTGGGAGTCATAGAGAGGCTCAAGCCAGTGTCTCCCTCTACAGAGAGAGCCGCATCCACGTGTCTCTTCTGGGACAAGAGCGCTACTCTTATCCATGGGCTGCACCTGGTATTGCAGCTCAGCCCCATTCAAGTGAGGTATCAACCATGTAAGATGTCCTGATGCTGTTCATAGGCTTAAAGGGGATTAGAATAAAAGGATCTAGTCTTTTATTTCACAGAAATAGCGCCACTAATGCACCAAAGTCTGTACTTGTTATTCAATGGAATGCTGCAATACCAGACAAGGCCATGAACTGGAGTGGCGCTATTTATGCTGTCCCTTTATATAGGACATATAGAAATGTATCACTAGGGGTGAATTTGTTTTCATAAGCCAGAGCTCCCACAAGGCAGACCCCTACATAAACAGATATTGATGGAAAATCCCTTTAAATCCCTTTAGGTTTTTTTTTTATTCTGCGAAATGCACTTGCTTTTTACCCTAAAAAGGTGACATTTCAGAGATTTATGGCCGACACTTTTACATAGCCTGTGATATTCATAGATGCGGTAGCGTCCTGCAATCCGGCTGCAGGACCCTACCCCCTGGCGCGCTTGCGCAGCGATACGGGAGAGGTATTTAATCATGTTTTTTTTTTTAACAACTGGAAGCTTAAAATAGTGCCGGGCTGTAAAAGCCTTCTTAACAGTTCCAAAGGGAACACACAGAGATACTGGAACAATACCGCCGGCAGGGTCTGATGGTAAAACCCTTTGTTCTCGCCCATCCTAATTCCTGGCAGTAACTGGCACTGGAAGCTTCACATGTTGTAATGGGCGACTCTGCAATTTTAGCAAAGGTTAAAGGGAGCACCTTGTGTGTTTCCTCTGAAAACAATGCCGCATACGTGACAATAATACTTGTCTAAACAGTTCCAGATCCCTCTCAGACCCCGTAATGAAGATGTCCGTAATATTATTCAATTATTACATTCATTATTATTACATTCCTACAAATTTTTTATTTCTTTTTTGGAGTGCCTCCCCACCTTACTATTTAAGAATTCATAAAAATGGCAAAATATTTCAGGCCATGGAAAGATATGGTGCTTCTTGTTGTCTGCTTGTTAGCTTTGCTGTATAGACTTTGACAGAGTAAGCAAAGTCATCTCATCTTTAGAGGGAATGAGATTTAATAACAAATAGTGGCTTTACTGTACTTACGGTTTCTGCCTGTTAGCTTTGCTGTGTAAACTGGGACAGGGTAATGAGAGTCATCTCATCATTAGAGAGAATGGGATTTAATAACAAATGGTGGCTTTATTGCACTTCCTGTTTCTGCTTGTTAGCTTTGCTGTATAGACTGGGACAGGGTAATGAGTCATCTCATCATTAGAGAGAATGGGATTTAATAACAAACGGTGGCTTTATTGCACTTCCTGTTTCTGCTTGTAAGCTTTGCTGTATAGGCTGGGACAGAGTAATGAGAGTCATCTCATCATTAGAGAGAATGGGATTTAATAACAAATGGTGGCTTTATTGCACTACCTGTTTCTGCTTGTTAGCTTTGCTGTATAGACTGGGACAGGGTAAGCAGAGTCATCTCATCATTAGAGGGAATGGGATTTAATAACAAATGGTGGCTTTAGAGTGCTTCATGTTTTTTGCTTGTTAGCGTTGCTATATAGACTTAGACAGAGTAAGCAGAGATACCTCATTATTAGAGGGAATGGTATTTAATAACAAATGGTGGCTTTAGAGTACTTCATGTTTTTTGCTTGTTAGCGTTGCTATATAGGCTTAGACAGAGTAAGCAGAGACACCTCATTATTAGAGGGAATGGTATTTAATAACAAATGGTGGCTTTATTGTACTACTGGAAAACTAGGTAGTAAGACTAAGACTATACACTAAACACATTTAGTTCTATGTATGCAGCTCCCCTGGTCTCCATTTCTTCCTACAGGCATAAACTCCCATTCATTTTAGCTGCCATATAATAGGCATACCCTGCCACACTGTGTAACTAGCAGTCATTCGACTTCTTATGTCTTTTTTTTTTTTTCTTTAGCTTTGAATCATTTTCATGTAGAATTCTAGGACAGGTTCTAAATTTCTTCCTGTGAATGTTCCCTTTAAATGCTATTGACTACATATAGAATATATACTAATGCAGATATTTGCATTGAGGCCGCTGACCTGTTCACCCTGATGTTTGTTCTTTTAGATAAAGCACAGAATGCTTTGAAGCCTGGGACACATATGGCATGCAGGCCGAGAAACCAGACTTGATTGGCTTGCAGAGATGCTGAGTGTAATATTTGGATACTTATGATCCTGTACAAGTAAGTGGCTTCAAATTATTAGATTCACATTTTTGGGATATAGAGTTGATTTAATGAAGATCTGTCCGCTCTCCTGACTTGTCTGTTTTAGTAAATACGTACCTGTCTTCTTCAAGAAATAATTCTGGAGTATTATATTTTTTTTTAAATATTGCTGTGTTGTGCCATCCCTCTGTTATTCCTACTGGAAATGTATTTATGACTTGCCAATGGGAGCAACCAGTTGGGTGTGTGTTCATATATACGCCAGCACTGTCCAATCAGTGCTGCCAGTGCCAGACCGTGTGGGGATACACCGCTTTGACAAGCGGAATGGAAAATATTATAAACAAATATTTAAGAGGAATAACAGAGGAACGGCCCAACACCGAGTTATACGGAAAAAAAAGGCTCCAGAATTGTTTTACAAAGGGAAATGCAAGTATGTACTAAAACAGAGGTAACAGGTCCTCTTTAAAGGAATTGTCCACTTTGGTAACCATTTTTCTTAAAGGCAAGGTCCCTTGGGTGACTAAACATGAGAGTCCTGCTTCTGGGGCCCCTACTGTACATGGCTCTGTTAGGAAGCAATGACCTCTTTTCTAATGTAGGGTGCCTCTCTGCCTTTACTTTGGATAACTCGTCTCAACTATTCAGGCTCAGGGCAATAAAGCTGCACCACACCATGCCACGGATTCCCTTTGCAGTTATATCCCAGATTGCAGCACTATTGGTTCCTATGGTGCAGGAGGAGAAGTCAGCTACGTCCTGTCACATGGATTTCTCATGAGCTGCACTTCCCAACATAACGTTCAGACATGTAGGTTAGAGAGATTTTCTGGGTCTCAGGATAGGTGGGGTCTGACTCCCGATACCTCCAGCAGTTCTCTGTTTGAAGGAGCACTGAGGCTTCTTCATGCTACACCAAGTACAGCGCCGTACATTGTATAGTGGCCGTGCTTGGTACTGCAGCTCAGTGGCATTCACCTGAATGGGACTGGATGGATGGGACTTCACAGACTGAGCACCATGGTCCCTTATAATAGATCATCAGCGGGGATGTTGGGAGTCAGAGCCCCACCGATTAGATATTAATGACCCAGAATGACTTCCCAAGCATAGGTTCTCAATATTTTAGAGGGCCTGTCACCTCTCCTGACCTTCCATGTCTAAATAGCCTCATGCATTCCCCATGTAATAACAATTCTGGAGCATCTATTCCTATGGCTCTGTGTTGTGCCATCCCTTAATTATTCCTTCTAGAAGTTATTAAATAATTGCTATTAGCCTTCAGTAAGGGTACAGAGGGGTGTGGTAACCAGTTGGGGGTGTGTACATGTAATGGCAGCACTGATTGGATAGAGTGAGAC
The DNA here is from genome assembly GCF_905171765.1 of Bufo bufo. Taxonomy (NCBI): domain Eukaryota; kingdom Metazoa; phylum Chordata; class Amphibia; order Anura; family Bufonidae; genus Bufo; species Bufo bufo. Next base: position 39,494,901 of record NC_053393.1, on the reverse strand, counting down.
TGTGCAGGGACACACCCCCAACTGGTTACCTCCCCTCTGTACCCTTACTGCAGACTGCTAGCAATTCCTTCATAACTTCTAGCAGAAATAATAAAGTAACAGCACAACATACAGACATAAGAATAGATGCTCCAGGATCGCAGATAGATAGATATGATAGATAGATAGATAGATAGATAGATGTGTGATAGATAGATAGATAGATAGATAGATAATAGATAGATAGATAATAGATAGATAGATAGATAGATAGATAGATAGATAGATAGATAATAGATAGATATGAGATAGATAGATAGATAGATAATAGATAGATAGATAATAGATAGATAGATAGATAGATAGATGATAGATAGATAGATAGATAGATATGAGATAGATAGATAGATAGATAGATAGATAGATATGAGACAGATAGATATGAGATAGATAGATAGATATGAGATAGATAGATAGATAGATATGAGATAGATAGATAGATAGATAGATATGAGATAGATAGATAGATAGATAGATAGATAGATAGATAGATAGATAGATAGATATGAGGTAGAGGACTGTGTAGGTGACTGAGTGACAGAAAAGCAGAAGACGGGACATGAAGCAGAGGAGATAGGTATTTGCCTCAAGGATTGCTGTGACTGGATGTGTACAGAAGAAGGCTGGAGACTGAGGAGTTACACAGGAGCCATGAACGTCTCAGATTCTTTGGTAGTTGTCCTGAGGATATTGGGTGTTACTCGGGGGTGTAGCTCTGTGGGGTGCAGAGCCGGCCTCTGAGGACCGCACCAGTATTATAAATAGCACATGGTAGGTGGGGCCTGTGACAGATTCTTCATGGCTTTACTTAGGAATATGTCGATTGAATCAGCGCTTCCAGTAAATTTGAATTAGGTTTTCCAGTGAGTCTGTCTCATTGTCTCCTCCACCTCATCCACCGGTGACTTACCGATGACTGCATTGTCCTGATGTAATGATGAACGGCGCCAGGAATATCACTAATGCCCTTCTGCAGCCACGGGAAAGCTTTTTCTAATTAGATTTACCTAATGTTGTTCTTACTGTCGCCTGACTCACGGCTGCAGCAGGAAAGGATTTATAAGCCGGGTCAGCACTGGGTCCTAAGTAATTGGCTGGGTGAGGTGATGGGAGGACTTGCTGGTGGGCGTCCTGTATATCAAGGGTGGAACTTAAAGGGGTTTTCCAGGATTTAAAAAAAGGAAAATACTTAAATATTATTTTATAATAAATATTTTCACAAATACCTTTCATTACTTAGAATGGCTTGTTTTGTCTGGGGAGCAATCATTAGGAGAAACAAAATGGCCACCGTCCTATCAGGACACACAAAACCTGTCCTAATCACACAGAAGGACAAGCTACTTCACCACAATGAGCCATAGAGCTGCCTCATCCTCCTCTCTGCTCTGCTTGTCAGGAATCATGATCCTGAATACAGATGAATCGTTGGGAATGGAGAAGATGAGGAGACATGAGAGGAGGGTGAGGTGAGGCTAATGAGCAGCAGCTCTTGTATGCAGTCTCCATTACAACTGTCCGTCCTCTCTGTACTTCATGTCTCCTCATGAACTAAATTCCCCCTAGATTCAGTTAAAGTTCTTATCATCTGTAATCAGGATCATAATCCCTGACAAGTAGAGAGGAGGAGGAGGCAGCTCTTTACCTCACTGTTGTAAAGTAACTTGTCCTCATGTGTGATCAGGACAGGTTTTGTGTGAACTAACAGGATGGCAGCCGTTTTGTTTCCCCTGATTGCTCCCTAGACAAAACGAGCCATTATAAATAATGAAAGGTATTTGAGAATATATTTATAGTAAAGTAATATTTAAGTATTTTCATTTTCTTAATTCCCGGAGAACCCCTTTAATGCTTCTGGACACTTGTGGGCATCTATCTATTATGTGCCATTTACAATATTGGTGTCTTCTTATGTGGCCTTCGGGACCCCTATGACACCAGGGCTGGGTGTGACTGCTGCCTACAGCATGGGGCGGCTACCTCCAGCATGCATGCTCCATTCACTTTTATGGGAGAACATTTAAAGTGTGCATGCTGGGAGTTGTAGTTTCATAGCAGCTAGTATGCCAGAGGTTGCTGACTGCTCAGTGTAATAAGGGTGGATTAAAAGTCCATTGCGACACTATAGAACCACTATAGAAGTTTTATACGACTTTTATATTTATATATTATTTTTCTATTACTTTTATATTTATTATATATTTATTTTTCTATTAACATAGTACATAAGTAACATAGTAACATAGTACATAAGGCCGAAAAAAGACATCTGCCCATCCAGTGCGGCCTGTTATCCTGCAAGTTGATCCAGAGGAAGGCAAAAAAAAAACCTGTGAGGTAGAAGCCAATTTTCCTCACTTTAGGGGAATAAAAAATTCCTTCCCGACTCCAATCAGGCAATCATAATAACTCCCTGGATCAACGACCCCTCTCTAGTAGCTATATCCTGTAATATTATTACTTTTATATTTATTATATATTTATTTTTCTATTACTTTTATATTTGTTATATATTTATTATTTACTATTTTATATTACCTTTTCATTTATTTATTGTACAGTATATTTATTATTATTTTTTATCATGCTGTGCTGTTCTGTACTTCTATTATTCCTCCTGCATATTTATAAATAAATTGACAACTGGGCCTTACCATTCCCCTGGTCAATGGGTTGTGTCCCTAGACAGTCAGCACAGATTAGATAAGGTCAGAAGGAGCAGGGACACACTCCCAGTTGGTGACACCCAGTTGTCAATTTATTCATAAATTTCCAGGAATGACAAAGGAACAAGCAAATGCAGAGTTATAAGAGAAGATGCTCCAGAATTGTTATTTCACAAGGAATACAAATATTTTGTCAGGAGAGGGGACCGGTCTTTAACCTTTTACTATTTTGATCGGTTATCGTCAGTGTAGATCTCCAGTGCCCCCGATATCATTATAGGAAGCCTCCTTTTTTTTTCTCATTCATTCTTTTTCATGAAGGAATCTAATCACTACAAGAGTTTGTAAATCTCCGGATCGATGGTGATGGTGGCTCATTAGTCGGTTGGTCCCACCGGTTTATTTTACTTACTGGTTACATTGAGTTCGAGGTAATGGCGGAGGCCGTCTAATGAATAATCCGTCTGGATCCATGGCCCTGGGTCAGGCTTTAGTTCTCTTCCAGTTCAGTGGTCTGTCCGCTACATCTGAGGCTCCGCTTCATGTTTAGTCTGACGGGGAATTTGTTTTGCCAGAAGGGACTTTGATATCACATTCGTTGAACTGTATCCTTACAGTTATTAAATAAAGGAGGACGATATCATTTCTTTTCTATCTTTTAGCCCCCCCCCCCATGATATAAGCCGAATGATCAATTATCCAGCAGCTGCCTAACCTGAATCACACTACAACGTTCCTTGAGCTTTCACCTTATTGTTAAGAAAGGGTTAAGCAGCCAACGCGCTTCAGGCACCGCTTATCTCTAGATAAAGAAGGTATATAGACTGATAAAATCCAACCTCATGGAACATTTGGACTATCTCCCTAGATGTGAAATCGCTTAGGACCCCCGCCCCCCCCCCCCAATCATGGTCTCTTTTATAGTATAATTGGTTCTAGTTGATGAGTTTCCAATAATACCATAATATTTAACCAATTGCCCAGTATATAATTGTACGAGGGTAGAGAAATAAGGCTGCTTTCTACCAGAATCTACACCACCTTTACCTATAGGTTACTTCTGGTATTGCAGCTTAGCCCCATTCGGATGCAATACCAAACACAGCCATGTTTTTTTACTCAACCTCTTTACTAGAGCTAGATTTTTTTGTATAAACATATAGGGCATTATTCTGGCTACTTTCAGCCACCACTAGGGGGAGCTAATGAGCTTACTGCACCTAGTTATACATTGAACTAAATAATAACACAGTATGCAGTAAGCTCCTAAGCTCCCCCTAGTGGTGGCTGCAGGTAGCCAGAATCATATCCTCTAATTCGATATCTTTGAAGAGGGTTTGGAGCTCTGTAACAGAAAAAAAAGGAGCTCCGACCGCCATAAAGACCTATGAAGAAATGATTCACTGCAGAATGTCGTATCTAAAACGGACCTGGTGTTAAATGGCGAACGTTCACATTACGGCAATTTGTGTCTCCATGAATTAGTCGCTGTGTGTTCTACAATTAGAGTCCATGTAATAACCACCAATTATCATTTTTTTTGGAAATCCTCAGGGTAACGACCAATTACCCGGTGTCTCCTTGGCCAGAGCACACGCTGGTTTTCCAGTAGAATCATCTGAATGTTTTTCTTGGGTGGAATCCAGTAAATAAATATGAAATGAACGTCAAGAATTTGAAACCGGAGACAGCGTCCCCTGAGGTTTTTTCCCCCGGCGTGTCATGCTGTCTCCATGTGACTGATACACATCTGATTCTGTGTGTGGTGACTGGAGAACGTTCCTGATCGGGGAAAATTGTCCCAAGGGCCCGAGGGGGTGCTTGTATTTATTGAATTACATTTCTATACATAGAGCGGACGTAGTAATGAGGGAGATGCGGATGACTCACTAATTGTAGATGGCAATTCCTGCTGGAACGTATGGACCATTCTCCTGCTGCTTTAGAAATCTGATTATCACTGCTGGTTTCAAGCTTTACAGCCGGTATATTTCATTGGTATCTGTAATATACTCTCTCTTTTGTGCTCCAGTATTGTGGATTTTGTTCCTGCACTGGCAGAGATGCCAGGTGGCGAATGCGCAGAGCGTAGAGCCGTCTGACTAATCAACCAGTAAAGGTGGCCATGCACTTCAGATAAATATCCACTGAAGCTGCCAACCATCTAATGTGTAAAGCGGTGTCCAGACCTAATCCTTTCCCACCTGGAAGATGACTGGGAAATGAAGGATTAGGCAGTTGGACTTCAATATGACTGAGGTGCCTGGCAATGGCTTATTCTCCCCTCCCAGTAGAGAACTGGTGGTCCATGTCCACTGGTATCTGGCCTCTCCTTGTAGGCCACAGCTGCCAGAGTACTCACCCCTCCTGCTGCACTGCATTCCATGCTTCTTGGATTTCTGACTTCTTCCTCCTGCTCTGGCTGGTGTACATTCCTACAGAATGCACATGCTATTCTGTCCCTTAAATGGCCAGCACACACAGGCTAATCTCTCTCCAGCCTATGGCATCTTTCCTTATAGGAAGGTTCCTGGGCAGTAGGTTCCTAGCTTATCTAGTTCCTACAATGGTGTTCTTATTGTGTGTTCTGACTTCTACTTGTAGAACTTATTTGACCCAGTGCTGCCTGTTCTGACCTATTGCTGACTACTGTATTGACCTAGTTCCACTGTAATGTATGAACTCTGCCTGTCTTCACCTCTGCATGCCCTCTGAACACACTTCTTCCTTTCCACTTGGTGCCAGTCACCAGTATCTGTTGATCCTCCATGGACACCAGCCTCTAATCATAGACTAGATCTAGGTGTCATGGACTGGTGGTCCCTGCAGCACAGTCCAGATCCCTATATGGAGGTGAGAGGGTGAATATCAGGGGACCACCTTGACAGCGTCCTTAGAAGAAGCCCAAAGTCCAATCTGTTCATTGCCACAGTAGTACCTGTTCCGTTACAGTTTGTTACCCAACCCTTGGGTTGACTGACCATTTTTCTACACTACTCCCCATGATACCCAACATTTCTACTAGATTTCCACCACCAAAAACCTTAGATTGTCTGGATTACCCTTACGTGGTACCATGTATCTATATATTTTGGAGTCTTGTTGCTGAGCTTCTTGGCCACACTTTTATGACTCCATCTTTCCTTGATATCCTTCCCAGTAGATGCATAGGCTTTTTTGCCTTGGTTGTTGACTAGCACAATTGTACCACATCTACTACCATTTGGTCTAATTTCATTCATGCTGAACATTATCCATGGAATTTCTACTTGGACCAGGCACCTAAAGGTGGCCATACAGATGGTGATGGTGATTAGTCTTATACTTGAGTCCATGGCATCTCACTTAAACCATACATGCACATTTTGGATGGCCCAATAGTATAGTTGGTCATCAGACAGATGGGTCCAGGCACAGATATTTCAGGTAAGGATAAACTAGTCTACCCTCTTCAATACTTGACTCTTGTCTTCAAAGTAATAAGGCAAAAGGACAAATAAGTGGTTGGAACCATAGTCTTGCGCCATGGGTGCTTCAACCACGATGGTAACCTCCACTTTAGTGTTCCCCAACCTGTGACTCTCCAGTTGTTGTAAAACTTCAAATTTCATCATGACTTGACAGCTATCGGGGCATGATGAGAGTTGTAGTTTTGCAAAAACTAGAAAGCCACAGATTGGACTGCTCTATATGGAGTGGACTGTGTATGTTCTTGAGTTTTTGTTGGTTCCTCCAGGTTCCTCACAATCTTAAGAAAAAAAAAATCATTCTGGTCAGTTCATTAGCTTCCTAGAAACTGACCCTCGTGTCTATGGAAGTTGGACCAAGGGTCCCAATGAGATTAATCAGTAATACATGACCTAATATTAAAGCCATAAAGACGGGAAAGAATTGAGCATACTTGCCAACATTCTGTTGGTAAATTCGGCCTAGGCATGCTGCAAACCCATCCAGGAATGCCCCCTAATGGTTGAAATTTACCTAAGCCCTATCAATTTTGAGGCAAGGACAAGTCAAATTTTCTAGCATTGTCTCTGAAAATTTCATACAATCCCAGCAAATTTTTTACTGTTGGCAACTATGATTGATTCCCAATTGATCAACACTGAAAGAAATTGTTTCTATATTGTTTAGGTGAGAGCACTGGAAGGTTTGGGGGAGGGGGCACCCACTAAAAATAGTGCACCAAATAAGGGTCTGTATGGTCCACATATGAGGTAAACCTACAATCAGGGAAGAGGTTTCCACACTGGACAAATCAGTGCTGTACAATGGACTCTATGGGGCACATTTATTAAGACCAGCGTTTTAGACTCCGGTCTTAATAAGCCCTATACCTGGAGGTGAATCCACCGGAGTTATGAAGAGGCGCTGGCAACTCCTTCATGCATTAGAGGCCATACAAACCGCTCCCCTAATATTTGAAAAATGAATTACAATGACACCATTTATAACCCCTCTAAGTTGCACTATACGGGGTGCACTCCATGTTTGCCTTCCTGGTATGGAGGCAGCTGATGACATCTCGCATACATTGCTGGTGAGGCGGATTGGTGGAATGTATTTTTGCCACCCCTGTACCTTGCATAATCATTACGTATTGCACAAAACAACTTCACAAGCCGCCGCTATCACTTTATTGCTGTTGTGCTGATATCTCGCTCTGGCCTCATGGACGACGCTTGTTTATCAAGCTGTCCCAACCGCCCCCCCTGTGTACGCATGGGCAAATAAAGGCGACATGGTGTCTGATTTCTTGAAAGTGCAGAATGGCACGATAAGATTTTTTGGCAGGTCTTTCACCCAATCAGGTCAGGTTCCTAAAAACTGATACGGCTGAACATTCCCAAGAAGGCCAATAGGGCAATGACATTTGAATTACGTTGTGACCCGAGTCGTGTTGGGTCAAATCTGATCACCCAGAGAGATAGAGAAATCTCACACTGCTTTATCTTGATAAGTCCACTTCACGGATTAAGTATGTGATGTCTTCTTCTGCATTTCATTGAAACCTGTTGACATGTGTCATGAAGGGGAAAAAATTGTGTTCCAGGAACGTGGCAACAATAGATAAAAGGGATTCTAAAAACTTAGATATTGATGACTGTTCCCCGGAATAGGTCATTAGTTTCAGATCGATGATCGGTGGGGGTCCTACACTGTTTCAGGTAGCTGCTAGTGTTGAAAATTATACAGCGGATGGAAGGTACCATCCAGTGTGTATTTTCTGCCACCTGTCTACTGCAGCTCAGGTCCCGTCACGGCCACCACACAGTGGACAGAACCTTGTGCTTCTGGTTGCATCCACTGTTGGTAGGACCTCCACGGCCTGACACTTCTACCAATATGTGCATCCAGGCCTTTCTGCTGCCTGAGGCGAAAACTGAAACAGCGCCTCCCCCCTACCCCAATGCCAATTGCTTAACCTAACCCCTTCCCTTCAACCCATGGACCTTCGGCTGCCCGCCCTTCTTGACCCTACCTGGTGCTGCCTGAGGCGATCGCCTTACCTGGCCTCATTGGTGGTGCGCCCCTGTGTGCACCAGGAAACTGATGCATATTTTACCAGAAATAAAGGCATAGATTTCGTTTTCTGGAGCACAGGCCTTCTGAAGATGCGCCAACATTAGTAACAGGCCTGCATCTCTTTATTTTGGCACATCACACGTCGGCATACTTCTTTAAGACTGGATAGTGTTCTCTGGCATTCAGGGTGAAATCTATCCGTAAATGTTCGATTTCTCTGCAGCGCCACTTCAGGGGAAATAAAGTATTGCACAGTGTCCATTTCTATCAATGGGTTGTCTGTCTAATATAGGACAGGACAGGTCCTCCATAGAGAGAGACCCTCTTTATAACAACTCTGGCTGAGGAGGGGAAGATCTTGAACAGATGACCCACCTCTATGAACCCAAGATTTGCTATGAAAACTGTTTTTCTAAACTGGACAACCCGTGAAAAATCGACCATTATAAAATCTGATGGTCTGCAGGGTAGATGATGATGATGATGATGGCTTTGACCTAGAGTTTGGCTTTTAAGTTCCTACAAACTGGGGTCTATCTGCATAAAGGGGTCTATCTGCATAAAGACCAACCCCAATGTTTTTCACCCCATTGTATCTTACTGAGCTTCATGGAAAGTAAGTGAAAAGATGGAGACGATAGTGTGTTCCATTAAACTGTCCATTTATTAAATCACAGCAGTCAATGGGCAGAGCGGTGAGAGATAACTTCATATCTGATGAGAATTACTCGGCGAGCTGCTGACCCTCTAAATTGGACGTGATGCACTGTACTTGTTACTGCAGCCCGCCCCGCTAGAGAGGCCTTCTGTAATAATCACGCTGGGAGAAGATGGAGATAAATTACTTCTTGGATCCGTCTCTGACTCCTGGGCGGCTCTGGTGCTTCGTGTTACTAATATACGCTGTCATTTCTACATGTAAGACGAGGAACAAGAGCAAAACTGCTTACCCCCACATCATAACCATACATTGATCAGAACTGAATTTGTCCGAAATCGTTCGGCACAACTCTGCTATATCATGAGGTTATATGTAGGAATTACTGTAATCACCGGGTAATAATCCATCTAATAGGACATCTGCTACTGCACATACCTGACGTCCTCTCCGCCATCTCCATAGGGGAGTGTGCATGGACGCTGCTACATCTTAAATGGACAGGAGCGGACTGGAAACTTAAAGTGGCCTTGGAAAAAAAAATAAAAAGTGGCCCCATTTTGTAGGCAGGTCCAAACAGAAGGCAGGGCAACACAAGTAGACGGGGTCAACAATACCATAGTGCAAAATACCATCCCAGCAGAAACAAATAACACAGTGCAGCACAATATACTACCCCAAAAGCAGGCCCTCTGTGGTGGCCATCAATAGCTGCCATCTTCTGTCCTCCTCCTCCAGTTGTCTATGGAGCAGGGGGTTTAGGTGGTGAGACGTGGGCCACAGCAGATGAATTCAGGAGGACACGTGCGGTCGCTGGCCGAGTACATGAGCACCCGATTCACAGAGCATTAATTACTGCTGAAAGTTCATTATGTGGCCGGTCAGTGGCAGACACGAGGGCTTGGGTGGCCCACCGGGAAATTTCCCTGTAGGGTCAATGACCAGTCCACTCGGCACTTATATAAACCCGGCTCGTTGGTTTCCAGCCACTCGTGAAGGTGTATGGTATCTGCTATTTTGGTTTCATCTGACCTGTATCCGGATTCGGCGCTCAGATTGCTGCCTTCCCCGACCCGTCTTGTTGTATTGCATGAGCTCTGCCAGCCTTGCCATGGTATGACCATGCTTCTGTGTATTGATCTGATACCTCGCTTACCATCGGCTGGCCATCAGCGCTTGCAGTTGTGGACTACTCTGGGGACATGAACTAGGGAGTCAGAGTCCAGATGAAGGGCCGGTGGATGAGTTAGGATAATCAGCCCCATTGGTTGCAATAAATAAAGTTTTTCTTTTCTTTAAATTGTTGATGGGAGTAGTAGTACATATAGCAGCAAGGCACAGTTCCATAGTATACCACAGTATAGTGTGCACCCAATAGCTGTGTATGGGCAGCAACAATGATGGTAGTGGTAGTACACCCTGTTTCTCTCTCTAAAGACACTTTGGAGTCTCTCCAATCAACGAGGGACATTCCATCCGGTTCTCATTAACCTTGTGCAGATTGTAGATACAGATGGCCAGTCCATCTCGAAGTGTCAGAGGCAATAGTCCTTCCTACAGCAGTAAAGTCTCTTATACAATAAACAATCAGTACCTTACTGACATTTTGCATGGCCTGGATAGAGGTTCTGGACCATCTAAGATGGCTGATTGCTTTGGTTCAAGGGTACTCTGGTACTAGAGAAGCATCTTTGGCAGCTGTAGTCTCATAGATGGAGGAACTCTCACACACATAATTCCTGTAGCTCTGCTCAGACTAGAAACCTTGGCTAGCCAGGGGGCGGACCCGGTCCATCATCCTGGTAACCTAAACCTTCTGTCGCCATTAACCCCACATTGCTATTTGGGATACACACTGAGCAAATAAGTTAATCCCTTTAACAACAAATCACAACACTTAACTTGTCAACATTAAGTTAACTATTTTGGTAATAGTCAACCCTTTTCCTCTGGGATACTGCATATGCCTATACCAGAGACTGCCCTTGCCTCTTGAGAGGTCTTTCCTAGCCAAATTACAATATAGCTCAGATTATGCCCAAAACCATCCTCTAAACTTAAGACACGTCTCAGAGACTTGTCAAAAGATGAGAGATCTGGTTGCGAATCACTAGGGGACCCCATCACCCAAGGCAGAGATGCGGTTTTGCTGCCTTAGCCTTGTATCTAAACATACTGGTCAAGACAGAGTGACCTGTTGGTTACCCCTGGTACCTAGAATCTGAAGCACATACCCAATCAGCCCACTCTCCTTCCTTATGGCTGTGGCCTGCAATCAAACTCACTTGTAAGATCGGAAATATAACGCTAATGCAAATTCTACTTCTGTGGTTATTTCAGTCATGAGTTTCATATTGCAGTTCTGTGCTCGAAACAAGTGCTGGATTTTCTAGATTATAAGATTCCAGATTGACGGAATTTAAGATTCCACTACCAACCACACAGTGCAAGGCCTTTGATTTGACTCAAGAGCACAGAGCGTCTATACTAATAAAAAGATGATCCTTGCTCACCCAGAGAATAAAAGCTTGCCCCCCTGAGCCGTCCCTATCACTAGGGCAGGTTACTTCCTCTCATTGGGGTTAATGATGCTTAGCCGAGAAGGGAGTGAATTTCCTCTGTTCTGCTGTAGCAGGTAATGTAAACAGACAGGGTCTACTGAAGCAGGACATTTCACTTTCCTTCAGTGTGACCATGCATGGACTGAGGGGAACAAAGGTGATGGCATGTAATATAGTAGGCGGCAGGAAGGACCTCTCTTGATTGCTCTTTACAGCTCAATAGTGACACCTCGGCTAAAAATTCTTCAGGTCACTGAAACAGAAAAAAAAAAGAAAACATAGGGGGTCGTTTATCAGGGTTCCAGGGCAGAGACGTAAAAACACACACCACAGGTGGGCCCAGTAGGCTTTGTTTTCTTTTGGAGGATTCCACCATTGATGGGTCTGTTACACAATTTGGTTTCATGAAGATAAAGTCAGAGGGCGAAACTAGTAAACACAAAGGCAGTTCATGTTCCTTGCTTTGACCCAACAAAAATAAAAGAGGTTTGGGATGGGAAAGACTTGTTGACAAGGATGATGGAGAATTGAATTGCTGAGAAGATGAGGTTAGCGTTGTCCATGGACCTTCACTACCTGTTGGCCAATAACTATTCTTCTCAGTTCCCTCATACCTGTGCATGCATATCTTGGCTGAGCATGAATGTGTTTTCAACGAGGAATTGGGGGAAAGCTATTGCCAGACACCTCTGGTGGTGGCTTATCTCCTGGCATAACATAGGACTAGGCATGATAAGATTCAATGTGCCAGATTCTTCCTTCCCTCTGACATCTGCCATCGGTGGAAACAAACATTATATGGTTGGCAATCCCATCAAAATCATCAGGTTTGGCCGAATCCCGCCATGCCCATGTGTATGGCCGTATTATGTACAATCTTTGAGTTGAAGGGAGACATTAATGTATCACTATATGTCTCTGACTTCATTCACAGGCATTCGGACTCCGATAGTACCCCACAGGACAACTACGGAGGTATTCTCCTCTAGAAACATTGCTTCCAGGGTTAGACTACATATGGCAGCACATGCAATAGATCAGCAACCTCCGGCACTACAGCTGTTGTGAAACTGCAACTCCCAGATCCCTCCTTTCACTTCTGTGGGAGTTACAAGAACAGCCGAGTTAGTTTGCATGCTGGGAGTTATAGTTTCACAGCAGCTAGAGTGCCGAAGGTTGCTGATCCCTATGATAGATCTACAGATCTACCAGAATCAAATTTCAAAAGTTTTCCAAAAACCTGCTTGATCTAAACTGGACTCTCTAGGACCAGTTTGGCCAAATCTCTATGGTCTGGCCCTACACATGTACCAATATTTTCAGTAGAAGAAAAAGTCAGCAGGATTATATGTTTCCATTGCCCCAAAACAGAAGTCCTTGACCAATTGTTAAAATCAGCAAAGGTGAAAATGTTTGAAATTTAGTCCAATAAATTTCCAAGAACAGAACTGCTTTTCATTGGTTGCAAGAAAACATTAGGGTACTAGGGCTTTCATCATGAATCCAACCTCTTGAACCAGACCAAGAGACTTGCGACCCTAGACCATGGCCTTTGGGTCGGGTGACTTCTCCACTCTTGAGGCACAGGTTTCTAACGTGATTCGTCTTTTCTTAGACTGAGTTCCTTACTATCAAGTTATTGCTTTCCATGAAAACCTCCCCTTACTATTTTAAGCCTCTTCCAGGATCCAGAAGTGCGTCAAGCTTGGAATAGATGGAGGAATTTTCTTGTCACATTTCAGTGCCCGGTATGCATTACACACGTTTGAAATTCACATGGATCTTTTTTCCTTAAGAGGAATCTGCTGCAAAATAGCAGTGATGTCAGGGCCAGTGAAAGGGATCTGTGTGTAAATCAATGGCCGCCTTATGCAGGTTATCACAGGCCACTGTGTGTGCTCAAGGCCTAATTGACTCAAATCGCACAAAATCACAAAACAAACTGTCCCGGCTTTAGTTTTTCTTATTTTTTTCGGCAGAAGAGCATGAGTTTGGGTCGCTGACAGCTAATCAATAGAGCCTTGACCTCTAGGGTTCCCTTATTTTTGAAGTTATTTGTCTTTTTTTAGGCAAACATGTCTGTCATGTAGTAATTTACACAAGAAAAAAGAGACAGCATTCTTCACTAATAACATGACGGGTCTGTACAAGAGATATGGGAACAGCTGATCTGGGGTGAAATCAGGATATTGAGTTTAAAGCACTTTGCTTGAAAAATGAAATAGATGTTTTGTGGCTCAAGGGCCTATGTGCCATAGAGAGAGCTCATATGGCTGTGATAGTGTCCATGAGGGGGAATGAGTCAGTTCTGGTTGCCTTCATTGGTTCCGTGGTTTATTTGTATTTATAATGTTACCAAATAAGTGATCAATGACCTTCTACATTTTTGTGAAGTCGCCAGGGCAACTTCAGAAAATTTGCAACTTGGGTCTTTCAACCGGTACCTTAGGTATCCATAAAAATCAAATGTACCAAGGCACCAGAAATCTTTTTAAAATGTAGCTTTTATTTATCGCCAAGCATAAAATTCAGTAGACAATGTTTTGGCCTCTAAAAGGCCCTATTCAAGTTGTAATTGCCTGAAAAGGGCCTTTTTTGAGGCCAAAATGTTGTCTATCGGTTCTTATTGTTGGTGATAAATAAAAGCTTTGCATTAAAAGATTTCTGGCGCCTTGAAAATTCTGAGCTTCATGGACCCTTCTTGGGGCATCTCACCTCTCTTTTTATCTTTCATGGAGAGGGAGAAGGAGGTCAATAAACCAGGACTGGGCCCTCCAATTTCAGGTTTAGTTGGCCCCCTATCTTTGGACAGCAGGTTCCCCGGTCTACAAGAGCTGTAATGCTATTAAACAACTTATTGGGTCTCATCTTTGTTCTCCAGCAAGAAACGGGAGAAAGTTGGGGGTTAAACCTGAAATGGGATGAAGGCCGTGGCAGTGTGAACCAGCACCAAATGGGAAGTCCTATTTTGCCCCTTGAGAATGTCCCTGCTGTTGTTTAATTTGATATTCTTGAAATGTAACTAAATCTTGAGCTTGGACTAACCTACCAATGTATGAGGTCCCCTTTACCTTATGCCTCATTTATGACTGATTACTGTCTGAGCCCCGAAGTGTAGGCCTTTAGGAGATGCTTGTCCTTTTGCCTCTGAAATATTGGTGTTTATTCTAGGAGGTCTCACCCATAGCAAATAGAAATAATTTTCTTTAGAACTACTCAGATTGAAGGGGTTTTCCATTGGCATTGTTATTAACACTATCTGCAAGGGACATTTTGACAAATGGTCATGACATTCCTCTGTTATGATGCAATGTCAGTTCTTAGGTCAGCAATTTTTCAGCCGATTTGATGGATGATCATCACTGAAGTATTTGAACGTTAAGATCTTTTCACTCTTCTGTCAGACATGGTGGTAGATCGTCCCGGTGGCTATGCACGCCCACCATAATAGTGACTGATGGTTATTATAAAGCTTTTCTGTCCTTTTTTTTTTTTTTTTTTATAAAGAAGGCCATCAGAAACCGGCAAGAAGAGTGGGGACTAATCTCAGCTGGAGTCTCCTTGTCAAGTCCCACAGTTTATGTATGGGTGCTTCCATGGTACGGAGGTCACTATTTTAGAATTTTCAACTCCAGTTCCATTAAGATCTACTCACCAGATGTCGGTAGTCTTCGCAAGTTCCTCGTTTGTGTTTATACTGATCAGATAGTTATAGTTGGCCATTGTCAAACTCTTCCAGTTGATGTTTGTCCCATTGTGTGCAGCTGTCACAGTCGTAGACGACATGTCTCACACAGCAGTCAATTGAATAAACTTCATAAGTGCCAAAGACACCTGTAGAAATAGCAAAGTCATACGGCCACCTCTCCTATATGTGACTTTAATATAGGGTCAGGTAGGGTGTGGTTTTGTGAGTTGAAATGAGTGCTCCACCAACCTAAATTTGACTTTGGATGGTACCATCTTTGGTCACACTATGGGAAAAGCTCTAAAGTATAATTAGTTATGCAGTTCTTATTTTGATCAATGACCAGTAACGATGCAATGGGTCTAGTTTTGGTTTCACAGCCATAGTTCATGAATCAAAAAAACTAAAAAACAAAAAACAAAACAAAATGAAAATTCAGAGGACCTAGGATGGAAGATGTCCCAGTTCACAGCTGATCTCCTCCTAAGGCCTTACATCCTAGGGAGGGACATTTCTCAATAGAGGTTGCATAACTTTCTTTACAACCCAAGCAATGTGTTGTGTTCTATTAACATAGCTATGCAAACACTTTTATATGCAAGGAGGCCAGGGATTAGGTTAAAGTCTAGCACACATCACTGGCTTTCCTTTCTGGCTGAGGTCACAATTGACTGGAAGATTTCTAGAGCTTCTTCTGACTAATTTGCAGTTAAATACCCGTTACTCATTATTAGATGGGAATGTGTGAAAAGCTGACTGGGATTTAAAAAGGCAGACAACCCCCCTTCTTCAAGACAACTGCTAATGCTGGTTATTCCTTGACCAAGATAAGACCTAAATCTTCCTCACTGCCTGAATCAACAAGACTAAAGACGCGAAGAGATAACTCATCAAATACTCTACAGCTGTCTACAATGTTGTGCATTACCCCCAGGGCTAGACCAACTGTTCCCTACTGCAAAAACATTGGGGTGTGGGTCCCCCCTCCCCCCGCAGTGTTCTGAGTGTAATAATTTCTTAGCCTAAATACAGAAACAAGGAGCAAATGTGATGAACAAACAAGTCTTGTTGTACTATGACTGGCCTTGGCATCGTAGACCATGCGACTGACCAAGCATCATTGTATTTGTAGAGATTAGATGCATTGCAGATACCTTCAGGTATCTAGAGGTCAAGGAACAAATGGAGCAAATGGTTGTACCTAACAATACCATAGATCACATCATTGCAACAAGAGGTTGAAGCTACTGAGCCCTGATGGACAATCTCTACAACTAGTACATGAGATTTATAGCCAGATGGGCACTTAGGTAAAACATAGACCCTTGTTCCTGCTCCTTCCAACACTAGGACTTGGGTGCCACTGCACCTTATTGGTCTTACCTCTGACTTTATCAACATTTCAAAGGGACTGTCTCATGAAGACAACCTCTGGCCCAAAGTTTAAGTTTGGCTTTGGAAACCATGGAGCTCCACTGTAGTCACTGGGGGAAAAGAGCAACCATCCATGCATTTCTCCTGCAGGACTTCTGACTATAAACTTTCGAAAGCTGCCAGGAATATGCAGATTCATCCAATAGGTTTTATTCCTGAGTCTCCCATACACATGCATGCTCGGCTCAGCTAAGGGGAGAGGGGAGTAAGCCACCGTCAGCAGACATCTCGCAAGTGGAGATAGGGGAGTAAGTAGCTAAGGCCTGTATTACACCAACAGATTATCTGACCAATCATTGGTCAGATGGCCTATTACACACACAGATCTTTTGTCATACACACCAACTATTGGTCTGATTGAGCAGATATTGGTCAGATAATCTAACATTCACCTCAGGCCTAACAGTCACCTCTGGCAGCAGCTTATCTCCTCGAGAACTATAGGATTTGGCATGTTGAAGTCCAAATGCCCAATGCTTCTCTTCCATGACATCTGCCATTGAGAAAGAGTCAGAAGGTCCCTATACACATTAGATGCGAGTCCTGCCAACATTAATCTGTATGGCCAGCTTAACTGGGATCCTGCATGGGATAACGGATTCAGTCTTGTACATTCATGCATCATCATTAAGTGGTTGAATATAGTCCTGGCATACTACCTATCAGCCCATGGCTTAAAACTGATTAGACTTGAAGGTCCAAGAGTTCTCAATCAACATCCTACGCTCCACTATATCTTTGGCTGTAGTCTTCTGCTCTTCTGATCTAACATCATCTTCATCCAGTAGGATTCCTCACAAGGCCTTTTTGTACTGCTGAAGACCCATCACTTGAGGTCCTTGTTGCCTTGAGGATCATCTGTAAGTTAAGGAGGAAATACATTCCATGACTGAGCAGGAATGTCATCAATTCAACATGCACTACAAAGAGCAGTGTCAACAATTAGCTTTTATCAAACCTTCAGGTTTTTGTCCACCCCCTACAGGCAAGGAATCTTTCCTTTCAAAGCTTCAGGGAGATCAGGATTGAATGTTGATAAAGCAAACACATTTAAAACCCTAATCGTTAATTTACTCAAGACAAGAACGTTTAGACCTTGAGAACTTTTTTTTATTTTTTATTTTTTTTGTAATCCACTATTGACTTTGTCATTTACAGAAAATGCTTAATTTAAGTGGTTGTCCAACCTGGGGGTCGTTATTCCCATTTTACATCTTAATGGGGATGGGGGAGGGGGAACCAGATTCAATCTACAGATCTACAGATTGTCCACCCCACCTCCAAAAAAATAAATAAAAAAATCAATTTCCTTATCGATTACTTATCACAGAGGCAGATAAGGATAAAATTGCAGTGCATATCATTTGTCCAATAGGACAAAAGAGCAGATATCTGGCCAACTTCTAAACCATCACAGATCAGGACGGTGATTCGCTGAATTTTACAAAAAAACTTGCTTTGTGACGAATAACTTCATTACGAAGCGCATTTTTTTGTAACTAGCGGGTGCAGTGACAGGGAGCGGCCCCCGTCATCGTACCCCCCAGATGCCTCATTCATACATGATCGCGGCATCTGAGTGTAAAAACTGTGTGAAATTACCATAATTTTAAAAAAAAATCGAACTTACCGCCTCCATTTGTTCGCGACGGGCCGGCTGCCGCCATCTTGCTTGAAGATCTGGAGCGAAATCTCACGCGGAGCGAGATTACGTCATATGTCACCACGCACGGGATTTCGGCAGAGATCTTCAATCAAGATGGCGGCTGGCCCGTCGCGAGCAAATGGAGGCGGTAAAGGTAAGTATGATTTTTATTTTTTGTTTTTTACACTATTTCAGGTTAAATTAATTTGCTAACACGAAGCACAAGGAAATTTGGTTTAGAGGCAAATCGAATTTATCCTGAAATTCGGATCGAATTCCACTTTGTGGGATTCGATTCGCTCATCTCTAGCAGTGATGTTTTGTTTTTGACTTTGACACGTTTTCATCCCGTGGTCTCCTCGTCACATATCAGATCTTTATCTGCTTGATTGTGAGTTTATTTGTTAATTCCAGCACAAAGGACGAATTGTTTTTAGTAACTCGGCCTCGTGCCATCCACCGGCGCTGGCTCGGAATAGGAGATAGTTCTCTACTTTACAATTTTATTGATTCAACAGATTTTCGGTTGTTGAGAATCATCATGTGTCATAGAGGCACTGGTCGATATCTAAAGGTTATGGCCGGATCCTCGGTAAAAGTCCTGGGCAGTACTGATATACGTTCCTGGGCTTCCATGCATGATCTGAATAGGGAATTACCGGAGTTTGTTGTCTACCTCCTCAGGTCCTTTTCAATACTACCATATTGATGTTATATCTGGGACTGTTATTCTTACACCATGTTTGGGACTATTATTTTGGGACTGTGTTGGTTACAAGTAGAATGGCACTATGTATAGTACTATTGTATTTGAATTAGTATATCAGCACTATTTACTAACCAGAAATACGCTTATATTAGGCATATTTATGGTGCAAGGTCCTTTACGCCACAACCTGCAACTTTTCACCGCTCACGCTAGGTCTAAAAAAGTGGGCATGGGGTGAGCGGGAAAGGGACGGGTCGGCAGGCCCGTCTCATTTACCATTTTCTATGCCTGCTTTAGGCATAGAAAATGGTCTAAATGTAAGACAGCTAGGAAACTGGATGTGCCGAAGTTATGTAGAGGCCGGCCCCTTGACATAACTTCGGCAGATCCACCCGCAGGGGTTATTAAGACCGGATTCTAAAATGCCGGTGTTAATAAATGACCCCCTATGTCTATTAGTATTATATCAGCGCTGTCGGGTCTATCATATTGGCCTTATTTCTGGTAGTATTGACCATCCTGTTTGGTACTATTATATTGTTATTATATGGTATTATGTCTGGTCCTATTATATTGTTATTATGTCTATGACAGGGGCTACTCTATTGACCTTGTCTGGTATTGTTATTTTGCCACTTTGATGCCATAATATTTTCACTTTCTAATACAATTATAATGGCACTATGTCAGGTACCACTATATTGTCATTGTCTGATGCTATCAGATTGATATTATATCTGGAATTAGATTTTAACTCTGTCTGGTACTATTATATTAACAATATGTCTATGTATATGGTTCTACTATATTGTCACTATGTCTGGTGCTATTTTATTGATGCTATGTCTGCCATGCCTGTAATCATTTACATTATCTGCCTGAGACAAAGCGGAAGGATGAGTTTTGCATCAATCTGACATTTCTATCTGTGTGCGGTATTCTGTTGTCAATGACTGTATTTACTACTGTTGTATTAGCAGTATATCTGGTACTGTTATATTGGCTGAACGTCTGGTACTATTACATTGGCACTCAGTTTGGTACTTTTTCATTGGCACTACATCAGGTACTATTATTTTACCACTAGGTCTGGTACTCTGATATTAACGCTACGTCAGGTAATATTAAATTGGCACTACATCTGGCACTATTATATTGGCACTGTCTTGTATTATTACATTAGCACTATGTATAGTAGTAGTAGTAGTAGTATATATTCTCTATGTCTAGTAATATATTTTCTATATGTCTGGTATTATTACATTGCCACTATTTCTGGTTCTATTATATCAGCACTATGTCTGGTACTATTACATAGGTGCTGTCCGTTACTATTTTATTGGCACTGTGTCTGGTACTATTACATTTGCATTATGTCTGGTACTTCTAAATTTGTGCTATGTCTGTCAGTATTATATTGGCACTATGCTCTAATTTTCTAGCAGCCATGAATATTCATATGAATATCCTACTAATGCAATAATGCACTTTTTTATTTCTCATTTTTGGGTGTTATCCATAAAAAAGCCATAAAATACACTGCCAATTGGTTTGACTCCTCTTATATACTCGAGTTCAATGATCTCCAACCTATGACTCTCCATCGTTTGCACAGCTATAACTCCTAGCCTCAACGGCTGTCAGAACATGCTGGGAGTTGTAGTCATATCCACAGCTACAGCTTAGAAACCACTCATCTAGATGATAGTAAATGGCAACAAAACAAGCTAGTCAGCTGCATCGATGTCCAGGGTTGTATTGAGCCGCCGGTCTATTGATGACCATTGTGATTGGGTTTAGAAGCGTCTCTATTGACAGTCGGAATAGGAAGGACTCCAATCCCTATTGACTATTGGACTGTGTGATGCCCCTTTGCCCTTATTTCTAAAATTTCAATCACATTGAATGTAACAGGCCAGAGAACAGGATTAGAAGTTGTCTAGTTGTGCGAGGGGATTAGAGGTCCCACTTGCCCTCTATAGAGACTGGATTATATTGACTCCCTGCAGTCAGTTGTGTTTCTCCTATTTTTTTGGGAAGACCAGGGCTTGGGCTTCTCAGTATTTTGTAAGTAGAGAAAAGCACCTCAGAGGGTCAGGATAAAAAAAAGCAGCTCATAAGATCTCAATGTGACAAAGTAACAAAGCCCTCCGGCCCGGCCATCGCCCGCAATGCGGTGTCACATCCTTGTGATGAAAGCCAGCCATTCTTCTGGCCTGCATTCTTTGGACCTGCTGTCCCAACAGATCTCTTCCTCTTCCTGGTTCCTAAATACTCTCTTTCCCCAGGATGTGCCACACTCACACCTAAGTGATAATATGAAGACAGCCAGCTGGACAAAAGGCATCAGCCTGCAGCCAGACGCCCGGCCAGTGTGCTCAATATCCTACAACTTCACTGTCTCAAAAAGTTGCTGTCCCAAAGGGTATTTCCACCCGAAATCAAAAAGTTCTAAATCCTTGAGTCCGGATTTTAACTCAGGTTATGTTGTTGATTTCCACTGCGGACTTCTATGTAAGGCTATGATTGCGCAAAGTTTTTCGTACTAAATCCGCACAGAATCGGTTCTCAGTCTCATTGTTTCCAGTGGGAAATCTGTGCTCTACTTCACAAATGTTGTAGAGAAAAAAAAGCATGTTCTAGGTGTGGATTCCACGTGGAAATTCCCATAAAAATTTATGGGAGGACTAAAAACCACATCAAAACCAGCAAAAAAGATACAGATACATTGCAGATTTTCTACTGCAGAACATCTGCAACGGACCCGTCCCATGTGGAAGCTCCCTTAAGCTACCTGCACACATTGCGGATTATGCGTGGTTGTTCCATGCATCTTTTCTAAAGCTTTTTCCACCTATCTATTACTCTCATTTACTTGTAAATTTGTGCATTTTTATTTATCCCCAGTCCTAGTCCCAGTGGGAAGAAAGTGGGAAAAAAAAAAATCTATTATCCTGGAGCTCATTAATTAACGTTTCCTGCAGTCCTCTACTTACTCCAACACGCTCCCTGCTGCATTGCTCCAGGGTGTGATTAGTAATGCAATTGCTTAAAAGGTTATTCCCATCTCATACATTGATGGCATATTACAAGGATATGTCATCAATGTCAGAGGTGCTCCTGTCTTCAGAGTGGGCCCCCCTGAAATGAAGGAGAGTGCACCACACAAGAATTGTCCTCCCCGTTTAAAAAGCAGAGCGATGTCTTAGCTATTGTGTCCATGCCTGTGTGGTGCTACAGATATCGGCTGGTGACTGACTCATGCAGCTATCTTATATCTACTCCCCTGATCTAATCCCTCTCTATATATAGCCCATTTATCATCATTTCCTGAACCTGATCCTCCAACAAACTCTCCACCGCACCCAGAAGCACCACATATATCAGCTGGTGATGGCTCATGCGGCTTTATATCTGCTCCCCTATTTCTCCAAGATGGCCGGACCATTGTACAAAACAGGCACTTGTTAACTTCTGTGTCACTCCTATCTCCTCATAGATTGTAAGCTCTTGTGAGTTGGGCACTCGCTCCTCTTGTTTTAATTGTTGACTTGTTCGTTGCCATGCAATGTCATGCAGATACTGTACTACCGCAGGATGGTTGGTCCAGTGGTATATCTATAAAAAGCCCAGAAGTAGTAGTCACCACTGGGCCTAATATTAGTCCAGCATCAATACAATATCTACATTGAATACAAAGGGTAACCCCCTTGTGGTTTGGGGTCTTCATGTCCATAGGTGGTATAATTGTAATGGCAAACCCATGTTGACCTAGCGTTTTTGACCATAACATCATTATTTCATGCTTTGTTCCATGGATTGATGGAGTTTTATCTTAATAGCTCAATGATGAACAAAGAACTCCAAATTCAGGTAGAAGCTCATTGTTTTTTTATTTCAAAGCCCATGTATACCCAAAGAACTGAAAAGTAGACTGAAGCTCCTTGATCCTTCTTGAAGACAAGTAATTCAGAAGGTGCTCTCTGAGCCTAATATTGACTAGGGAACATTTTAAGGTGCTGTAGCTGGAAGCTCCTTGTGTCCTTGAAACAAAAAAAAAACTCAAAAGGTAGATCAAAGCTGCTCCTTGGTGCTTCTAGAAACTAAAGTACTGAAGCTTCTTGGTCCTCATTGAAGATGATCAAATAACTTAGAAATTGATTGAAAGTTCTTGGTCCACCTTGAAGTAAAATAATGTCCTAAGAAATAAATTGAAGCTTCTTGGTCCGCCTTAAAACCCATGTTGACCAAGGAACTCAGAAATAGTTTGACATGACTTGGTTCTTTTTGGAGGAAAGCTAGCTTGAAGATCCTTATCCCTCCTTAAACCCAAAAATGACCAAAAACACAGAAGGTATCTCAAAGCTCCTTAGTCCTCCTTGAAGTACTGTAGAAAGATGGTCAAAGAAAAAAGATTGACGATTGACTCCTCAGTCCTCCTTGAAGCCAATTAGCTAATTAGGTACAGTAGCAGAAAGCTCCTTATTCTTAAAGCCAAATAATGACCAAAGACTTCAAAAGTAGACTGCACCTCAGTGGTACTTCTTGAAGCCAAGAAACTCAGTAGAGGGCTAGAAGCTACTTGTCCGTCTTGAAGCCCCATGATGACTAGGGAATTCAAGAGCTAGCCTAAGGGCCCATTTACATGGGTCAATATCACTATGCAATGATCCTGAATGAATGTTCACATGGATATTCGTTCCCAATCTTTACATAGTCTTTAGCTGCTGAACATTGAGGTCTATGAGGATGAACGATAAGGATGAGAGTGATGCACTGCCGACAAATTATTATATTTTTTGTGTCTCATAAACCATCAGATAATCTGACCAGCGGCTGTTTGTCAGGTGATCGGAAGCAAATTTGCACAGAGCGAGCGTTTCTAGGAATGTTTGTTCCAGACAATAGGGCCGATAATCTGCCCACATATAATGGGCCTTTAGTCTTCTTGGTTGTTCCCTTAAGGGGGTTTTCTGGAAGTACAATATTGGTAATCTATTCTCAGGATATTTCATCTGTATCTGATCGATGGGGGTCCGACTCCTGGCATCCCCAGGGTGTTCCAGTGAGCGCCAAAGTCTCTTCCTAGGCAAATGATGTCATGTTCATCGTCACATATCTTCTGGACAAGATACATCGATGATGTTTTTGTGCTGTGGAATGGAACAAGAGATCAGTTTATGAGATTTGTGGATGCCCTTAACATTGAGATAGGCCTCAGATTTACTTTCGAGATCCAGACTGAATGCATCAGCTTCCTGGATGTAAAAGTCTACAAGCAGGGGGAAAGGTTAACAAGTAATGTGTTTAGGAAATCCACAACAACTAATTCCATCTTAAGATGGGAGAGCCACCACCCGCCCCCATTAAAGAGGGGAATCCCGAGAGGACAGTACCTGCGCTTGCAGAGAAACTGGTTATCCCTGGAGGATTTCCATCTAGAATCTAAGAAATTATACTCCCGACTAAGGCATAGGGGGTATCCCAATGGAACTCTGAGGAAGGCTTTCCAGTATGCTTTGGGTACAAATAGAGAGGCCTTGATTACCCCTAAAAAACAAGATAAAAATGAAAAAGCACAGACCAGACTTATTTCTATCTATGACACTGCAAATAAAGAGGTAAAAGAAATACTAGAAAAGTACTGGCCAATCCTTAAAATGGATCCTGAAGTGAGTAAGAACATCATGTCCTATCCAAGTATCACATACCGCAAAGGCAGAATCCTGAGAGACAGGCTAGTGCGTAGCCACTATGTACCTGTGGGCATAGTCATCTACTGTGACGAAGCTTCAACCCTCACTGAAATGCCGCAGCTTCTGATAGATGGAGGTGCTAGGTGTAGGACCTCCACCGATCAGATGTTCATAGGCCATCAATACTGAACTCCCACAAAACCCCTTTAATGTAAAATCGGTACCAATCGCCCCCTGAACTTCACAGTGCTGTATTATTTTTTTATAGCCAACAGTCTTGACCCTTTAGGCACCACGTCAGGCTATGGCTGCAATCTTGACAACCCCTGTAATGATACTAATTCATTTTGCCCTATCCTTCCGAAGACATAAAAAGACACGTTCCATCAGAGGCCACGTTTAGCGCCATGACACTCAATTTCCATCCATCCTTTTGCTGGAGAAAGATCTGATTTTAGAATATTACGTCAAACTTCCTAGAAAGCAGACATGTGAATAACTGAGGATTTACTGAGTGAGTGTCACTTTCCAAACACAGGACGAGGCTCCAAAGGCAAAATCCAGGGGCCTCCTCACGGCGTGACTAGCTATCAGCACATTAGCCTGACTATTTCAAGTGCTGCGGGGCCCTTAGACATGAAGGTGAGAGCCAAGGATTTTTTTCCCAGATGAATATTATGTTTGTATCAGCTCAGGGCCAAGCAGCCCACGTGACTGCGATCGGTGGAGGATGACGATGTCATCATCACAAAGGCGAAGCTGTGTGTGATAGACATGCAACATTGTTTCCTGACAACAAAAGCCTCTGCATCCCTCTCTGCACAGTACAGCATGTGATACTATGATATTTACTGTACATAACCCAGCCTCGGATCAGCGTGACCTCCAGCTCTGACGCTTACCTCATTTTTGAATATTTTTAGAATTTATTTCATTATTTTGATTATCATTTTTATTTTTGATGTGATTTTGACACTCGAACGAGTAACAGGCGAAATTTTAAGGAAATGTGCCACCTATAAGTTTTTCTGCCAGTTAAAACCAGATAGTGAATGCTTTTATCCTCATCTGTTTTTATTTTCTAATTGCAGATTTTTTATTTGTATTATTATTATTTTTTTTGTGTATAACTATGGGGTGGCTATCTTGCCTGAGCTGTTCTTGACAGCATTTCGATAGATGCTTCATAGAAGCCACCATAGGTAATAGACACAATGGTCAAGAGGGGACCTCATTGACTTCTATGGGAGAGGTTTTTAGGCATGCTGTGTCTCCTGTGCAGAAGTCAGGAGGGAGTAGATAAGCTGTGATGTCACCTATTGTGAAAGGTGGGTCCCGTGTTATCTACATGTAGAAGTGCTATCTGCCATTGTAATCCATTCCTGTGATGACTGTTGAAAAGTGATCTGTACAGACCAAGACATAGCCCCTATTATTAGGCTTTATAGCCAGTAGGGAGCGAGAGGTAGAGCGCCCGAGAGAGAGCAAGTGCAAGAGAGAGAGAGAGAGAGAGACACTGTGGGTTTCTTGGTAGTATATATGCATTGTCTAGTGGAGTTGTTTTTCTCATTATGGAGAGTGCCTAGTATGCATAGTACGTGTGTGGAGTATTGCAGGCCAGGAAATACCCCTTTGGGTTTCTGGGAAAGATATTCAAATTGCCAGCAGATGTAGGATGGGCTAATTTTCATATATTTTGTGTTGTCTTGCCTACAATAGCTATTACTTATAATAATAGAAATAGTATCCACCCAGAGGTCCCCCTAAGGCCTCTTAACTAGAAAAGCTGATGCTATCTGCTTTGGTCTGAAAGAGCTAGTTTCAGATGTGAGGCTGGCTTAGCAATTTTTCGAGTTTTGGTACATATGTATGTTTAAAAGGTATAATTGCTTTGCTCAGCTTTAATTAAAAAATAGCCACCAAAAAAATCTAAAAATCTGTTTGACAAAAAATCATGATTTAAACAATAGGTCCATTTCAGATGATACATTCCCTTTAAAGGAGTTCTCCACAATGGAACGGGTCACAGGATTGTAGGACCTACCATCGGCTTTTATTGCAGGGTGCATCTTGTCAATTAAAATCAGTGGGCATCTATGTAATGACTGTAAGGCGTAATCTTCTAGTCTGTAATCTATAGAGGAACTCAGTAGAAAATATATAATTCCCTTGGAGTGCCACCACAGGAGAAATGAAGTACTATACAGGTCTCAATAATTTCAGTTGGCTGATCATGTAATATATGGACCTTCTAGGTCCTCCAGAGAGAGAGTGACACACTCTGCAGTCTCTGCTGTGGGTGATAGATGAGGGTCCTACACAAGATAACCCCCCCCCCCCAAACACACACACACAGAATTCCCCAACCGAACATTATTTTTCTCAATCCCGCCCATGCACAAGAACTCTCAGCTTGGCCTATGAATGGGAAAACGGGAAAAAAACTTTAGTGGAAGTTTATCTCGCCAAGGATAAAAGGATTGGGCAGTTGAAATCCACTGACAGCTCAGAGGACAGCTATCTCTCCCAACCCCTTCCCATACACATGCACGCTCGGCTGAGCATATTCTATATGTGGTCTGAAGGTCGAGAGGGGAGGAAGCCACTTCCAGACATCTCTCCTCATTTGGTGGACAGCTATCTCTCCTGAGTCCTTCCCAAGCACATGCATGCTTAGCTGAGCTAATACTACTTGTGTCCTGAATGTTAAAAGTGGAGGAAACCATTAGTAGAGGCTTATTTTTCCTAATTTGGTGGAGAGCTATTTCTCTCAGTCCCCAATACACATGCATGCTTGGCTCACCTTCATAAGTAAACTATTTAGTATAGGAAAGATTGGTTGGCATAATTTATCCCTCCTAGATTATAACCCACTCCCAAAAGCTTTAGGACTTTTTTTTGGAGGGGGCGATTGTTCTTAAATGGGTTGTCCCATCTATCCTATCTATCATGTCGGATATGTGCAGGTCCCACCACTGGCACCTGCTTCTATCTCAAGATCAGGGCCCCACCATGAATGAAGGGCATTCACTAGCGTTAGATCGGCAATTTTTGTGAGGTCCCATAGCGGTGAGTGGGATAGCAGCACATGCTCCATGTCTTCTCCATTCTCTGCTATGGGACATCCAAAAATAGTAGAGTGCACTTGCTCGGCTATTTTTGTAAGTCCCATAGCAGTAAATGGAGAGGACGCCTCGCCTGCGTACCATGATCTCCATTCTTGAGATGGGTGCGTACCAGAAGTCCTATT
The DNA here is from genome assembly GCF_905171765.1 of Bufo bufo. Classification (NCBI taxonomy): domain Eukaryota; kingdom Metazoa; phylum Chordata; class Amphibia; order Anura; family Bufonidae; genus Bufo; species Bufo bufo. The sequence continues at coordinate 39,467,029 of NC_053393.1, read as the reverse complement.
GATATGCAGGTGGGACAATTCTTTTAAATCTTCATATCACCATTCCAGCAAGACTCCTGAGTAATGTCTCAGCAGGTATTATGTGTACCAGCAGGAATGTTTCCACTGAATAGTGGCTCATTCATCGCCTTGTTGTATGTATTGAGCGATGCCAGTCCTAACACATGATGATCACCCGCCACACTCTGGGTGCCAAGTGTGCAGAGAGGGAGAGGCCATTCACCACAATGTCCTGTTTTATCCATGGCCATGTTTGAGTTGTAATGTTCACACACTTCAACGTGAGTCACAATTCATGAAGTAGGTCACAAGGTAGAAAGATAATCACATTGTGTAACTGAGCCGTATACCCTGAAGGAGACTCTTGTGTTCCCTTCTTCTGTAATTATTTGCTTGGTTAAACAGTGTCTTGAAGACAGTCTCAGTGGCCTCACCCTATAGAGTTCCTAGTTTGAGATGCTGTGATGAGTCATGGATCGTTGGTGCTCCAAAAATATGGCTCCAACCCCCAAGAGTTATCTTTCAACACCCCAATTATCTATGACCGCATTGTCCTTGACAACGGGCAACAAAATATGGTTCTAGCTCATACTGCGGTAAAAACTACGGGGGGGTAAAAAAAATTTGGACATGTTTATACTGTATGAGCCCACATCTACCAGGTCCTATTTATGATCTTGGTGTTCATCCCAACTACCAATTTGTCCACATCTACCAGGTACCATTTATAATCCTGGTGTTCATCACAGTCTTCTAGGACTTTAGGTGCCATTGTGTCATTACTTAAGTTCAACTTGCTTTCCTTTTATGACCTGAATGTGAATTTGCCAGTGTTTTTATACCCTCAAGTCCCATCTTGTTGCTGTTTCTCGACCATAAGTGTCAATTTGCAGATTCTGTACTATCATGGGAAGGATTCACCTGTATCTCAAGCACATATGCACATCTAAGGCTAATCCTATAAGAAGCCACTTAGGACAATGCATTTGGAGTGTCATGGGGAATCAGATAACATGGTGGAAATCTAAGAAAAAATCCTACATACTCCATGTGGATGTTCCCCAGTGTCAGATTCAAACCAAAGACCTCAGTAACTGCAGGACACACTGCAAACCACCAAGCAGGGCCAACTTTGTAGGGCACAGGAGGCATGTGCCCTCTTGATGTTGTGAGGATATGTGCGCAAGGTGACCAGCTTTAAAAAATTTTTTTTGAGGAGTTCTATCGGGAATTGTTTATCCTGTATCTGTCTGCCCAAGAATGGACAGAATTGGGATGGTGTAAGATTGGACACATCTATAGGGGGAGTCCACCACCCACTCTCCCTGCCCATATCTATATATTACATTTAATGACCCTTTAAAGTAGGTTCCCAAAAAACTGGTACCAAAAGGGAACAGTGGTCCATTGAAAAGTTTGGTCACTATTTATATGAGTACTGTGTGCACTGCTGAAATCTGGGATCCCCGACCTGCACTATGCTTAGGAATGTTTGGCAATTGTATCTAACTGAGAAGAGGTGGAGACACATAGGACTGCATTGTCTAAAGTCTGAAGGCCCCTTTACAAGAAGGAAGCATTCCTTCCCAACAATCATCTGCTTGTAGGTTAAGGAGACCGCTGCATGTAAATGCACTCCACAGTATGGAGGAGGAGCGTTCGCTAATGCTATTGCTTGTCCCTATACAGAATCATTGTTGGCCGGCAGCAGAGACTGTTTAAATAATACGATCTGCTGCCGGCCGACAATAATTTAGGGGACCGCGTGAAAGATCCAATTGTTGGAGTGTTTTTTTCCGTTCATCTGGTAATTGGTGAACGAGCATTCCTACGAACATCGGGCAGTCTAAAGGGGCCTGTAGTGAGTTGTCATCTGAGCTATTTCCATAACTTTCATAAGCTGGTTCTGCACAACAGATGTTTATCGGCCAAACCCGCTGACTTAGGCGGACCCGGCCAACAATCTTATGTTCATGGGGACTCCCAATTTTCTCCTGATGGCAAGTGCCTGGGGAGAGAAGGGTTGGGCATGTTGGATTTTAACATACCTAATTTTTTATGCCCTTTGGGACATAAGCCACCTCTAGAGGTTTCTGGCAGGGGCTTATTCCTCTCTCCCCTTTGAGAGAACATGCATGCTTGGGGTATGGGATAGCTTGGAGCAGTGGGTGGGACTGAGAACTTAAAGTGGCCCCATGTTGTAGGCAGGTCCAATTTGACACAAGACAGGGCAACACAAGTACTCAGGGACAACAGAAGTAGGTAGGGCCTGCAATACAGTAGTGCAGCACAAAATACTGTCGCCCTCGCCGAAGTATTCAACTGTATGACCATCCTGAGGAGTTCAGGAGGGCATATGTGGCCCTTGTAGATTTAGCTGAAATGCTATGTCAGAACATTCCCAGCTCTATTGCACAACCACAATTGTTCTTACAAAGCATCTTCGACTCTCTCCGTCATTACTCTAACTACATAATTACACCCATAAATCCCTTTCTCATTCTCTTACCCTTTTTTTTTGTTCTTTTTTAATCTTTGTTTTATTTTCCTAGTCTTGATAACATCACAGACTAACGACTTATCTCCTTTTTATGGCCTTCCCTCCGAGAATCCCGAAATGTTAATACCCGCTAATTATAGGGAGAGCGAGCAGTGGGGATTTCGTTGGGATTACCGCGGCGTTGGTCTGCAGGTGAAATAACCTTTTCAAAGGATGAGAACAGTTTAGCCCTAGAAATGTCGGTTTTGCTTTGGTTGTATTTTCGCTGATATTTGAGAGGTTGAGATAACTTCCGTTACGCCAACATGCAGATGATTAATGAATTTGTCTCTACCGTCTCGTGTTGACGATGGCCTCGGTAAGGTCAGTCCATTCTGATAAAATTACAGCTTTTTCATTATTCGGTTTCCAGAAAAAAAACAAGGGGGACGAAAGCCAAATCCTGGTACCTGAATACAAGTCTGGGACTTGTCCTCTTCTTTCTGGTGGTGGATTATGTCCTTAAGAACTAAAGATTGGGCATGAAACTTCTTTTCCCCAACAACTGCTATTAAGGAGAACTGAAAGACCTTCATACACGTTAGATGGTTGGCCGGTCCCAGTAAAATCCAATGTGTATTGATGATAATCAACATGGCCACCATTTCATTTTCCCATAAAATGACGGATCAGCAGTAATACAACCCCTAGTTCTGTATCATGGACAACTCGGTAACCCATACAGTGGTGCACCTAGGCCACATAAGCAACTTGCAAAATAGGGCCTGGTGCTGGTTTCTTGCAGCATACCACTTCATCTGGGACAGATCTTGCTAACCAACACGCCCAAACCCTTTTCCCATGACTTGTAGGAAGAAAGGACACAATTACCCAGGGCTCTTTCCTCTTGATAGCATAAGGTGGCATTGCCATTGGGAAACAGGACATGTTTAGCTTGACCCAGGCCTCCTCTTTCTATAGGCCTCATAGCAGTTGCATTAACTGTCTCTATGGTATGTATGCCCATTGGGGTAAATGGTTTTGGAAATTAAGGGCTATGGACAACATCTGCATGGAGTTTGTAGGTCCTCCCTGTGTTTGCGTGGGTTTCCTCCGGGTTCTTCGGTTTCCTCCCACACTCCAAAGACCTAATGATAGGGAACTTAGACTGTGAGCCCCATTGGGGACAGTGAGTGATGACAATGTCTGTAAAGCGCTGCAAAATATAGTAGTGCTATATAAGTGCATAAAATAAATAAAATATACACCTTTGGGGCATTTTTTATGATTGTATTTTACTCATTTTGGGTTAAAATCATTTTTCCAACTGATCTTCGTTCAGCTTTTTCTGAGACACAGGGGTAAAAAATCTGTCTGTTTTCAAGATGTCATTTTCTGTTTTCTTTCAATGCTGTCATCTGGCGGCTCATGTGTCACACTTATCTGTGGTCTCCTGACCTCATAAACACTTATTTAAATCATATTCTTATCAGTTTGATAATAATTGAGCTATGAGTGTTTATGACTGATTTTTAACCCCTGTGTTTTAGAAACAGCTGAATATTTTTAATAAAGACCAATTGGAAAAATGATTTTTAGCCCAAAATGAGTAAAATGCAATATATAAACTCAGCGACCACTGGAGTCTGTAGAGAAACCTAACAATAAGTGTTCAATTTCCAAACAGCACCACCACAGGAGATATAAGGTATTACACAATGTCCATTCATTCTTAATTCTGCACTGGTTTATAGTGTGAATTGGACTTTTACCTGCCACATGGACTAAATTTACTATAAAGCGAGGTCGTGAAATGACGCAACTTATAGTAAAAAGAAAAGCCCTAAGCCTGCAGATTTACAGATGTCTTGAGGTGAGCCGGGATCCCGTGAATGAATGTGCCTGCTTGTCAGTCCACTGCCTGAGACCTTTGTTCAGTCGCTGCTCACAAACATGTTTTCTACGAATGTCAGTACAGTGAATTCCCAGAACTCCAGTGTGTACAGTACACGTTATATATAGGCAGCTCGCTTTCCCCCCCCCCCTTTTACTATTTCTGCATTACGCATGGCTGCCGCTGTCTCTCCAGTAAGTAATGGTTTTCCAGCCCAAGTGATTCCATTCCATTCACATGAGCACCGAGAGGGCCGTCACTATCAAAACCCAGGTCTTTCTGTCCTTGGCTCGTAAAAGGGAAATCATTGAAATTACTGGCTCATACCTTTAGGACACCACAAGTTCTCATGAGTCTGAGCTTAAAAAATGATCAAATTTGCCAAAGGGACTTTATAGTGGAAGACAAAATCACTCAAAGGGGATCTTCTGTGTACTGAGGCTTAATTTCCTGCCCTGTATGCAGCAGTTACTTGATCATTTTCTTGGATTCTAGTCATTCTGTAATAGAAGTTAGCATGGGCCTATACTCAGCAGAAGATCTGAACAAATATAGCTGCAGTGTAAAGCATGGGAGAGCAGGAGGAGGAGTGTGTGTAGAGCAGAAGCATGGAGGAGCAGGAGCATGTACACCGGGAGCATGTGGCGCAGGAGCAAGAGCATGTATAGCAGGAGCATGTCCAGCAGGAGCAGGGGCATGTGGAGCATAAGCAGGAGCATATACAGCAGGAACAGAAGCATGTGGAACAGGAGCATGTAAAGCAGGGACAGGAGGAGCAGGAGCATATACAGCAGTTACATATACAGCAGGAACAGGAGCATGGGGAGCAGGAGCATGTACAGCAGGAGCATGTGGAGCAGGAACAGGAGCATGTACAGCAATAGCATATGCAGCAGGAACAGGAGCATGTGGAGTAGAAACAGTAGCATGCGGAGCAGGAGCATGTACAGCAGGATCAGAGGCATGTGGAGCAGGAGCAGGGGCATGTACAGCAGGATCATGTACAGCAGGATCAGGGGCATGTGGAGCAGGAGTAAGGGCATGTACAGCAGGATCATGTACAGCAGGTACATGAGTATATGGAGTAGGAGCAGAAGCATATACAGCAGTTATATATACAGCAGGAACAGGAGCATGTGAAGCAGGAGCATGTACAGCAAGAACATGTGGAGCAGGAGCATGTACAGCAAGAACATGTGGAGCAGGAGAATGTACAGCAGGATCAGGGGCATGTGGAGCAGGAACAGGGGCATGTACAGCAGGAGAATATGCAGCAGGAACAGGAGTATGTGGAGTAGGAACAGTAGCATGTGGAGCAGGAGCATGTACAGCAGGAGCAGGGGCATGTGGAGCAGGAGCAGGGGCACGTACATCAGGATCATGTACAGCAGGGACAGGAGCACATGGAGTAGGAGCAGGAGCATATACAGCAGTTATATATACAGCAGGAACAGGAGCATGTGGAGCAGGAGCATGTGGAGCAGGAGCATGTGGAGCAGGACCATGTGGAGCAGCAGCATGTACAGCAGGAGGATGTACAGCAGGAGCATATGCAGCAGGAACAGGAGCATGTGGAGCAGGAGCATGTACAGCAGGATCAGAGGCATGTGGAGCAGGAGCAGGGCAATGTACAGCAGGATCATGTACAGCAGGGACAGGAGTATATGTAGTAGGAGAAGGAGCATATACAGCAGTTTTATATACAGCAGGAACAGGAGCATGTGGAGCAGGAGCATGTACAGCAGGATCAGGGGCATGTGGAGCAGGAGCAGGGGCATGTACAGCAGGAGCATGTGGAGCAGGAGCATGTACAGCAGGAGAAGAGGCATGTGTAGCAGGAGCAGGGGCATGTACAGCAGGAGCATATGCAGCAGGAACAGGAGCATGTAGAGTAGGAGCAGGAGCATATACAGCAGGAGCATGTTGAGTAGGAACAGGAGCATGTAGAGTAGGAGCAGGAGCATGTACAGCAGGAGCATGTTGAGTAGGAACAGGAGCATGTTGAGTAGGAACAGGAGCATGTGTAGCAGGAGCAGGGGCATGTACAGCAGGAGCATATGCAGCAGGAACAGGAGCATGTAGAGTAGGAGCAGGAGCATGTACAGCAGGAGCATGTTGAGTAGGAACAGGAGCATGTTGAGTAGGAACAGGAGCATGTGGAGCAGGAGCAGGGGCATGTACAGCAGGATCATGCACAACAGGATCAGAAGCAGGAGTCTAAATAAATGATGAAACTTGCAGTGGATTTTAGACTGTCTCCAAGCTCAGGGTCAGACTGAAACCTTTGCAATTTGTTTTAAAATTTTATATTTTTTTATCCCAGTATTGCTTTTTCTTATCTTTTGTTTTAAAACCCAGTTTTTATATATACTGTTAGGGGGTTATGACTTAATAGAAAATGTTCCTCTGTTCAGGATCCTCACTTCTTGACCACAGTGCCTACAAAAACCATCCCTCAGTCTGGAGGATGTGTCCCTATTTGTGTGCATGGACACTGTGTAATACTTCATTTCACCTGGGGTGGTGCTGCAGGGAAATTAAACACCTACTACCAGGTTTCACAACACTGAACACCACATTTTCTAAAAAAATATTCACCGAAGGTGAACAAAAGTCTCTGGAGCATAAAAAATTTACAAAAATTTGAGTGTCACCAAAGGTCTTGACACACAGTTTAGCAGGGGGCAATGACATAATTGCTGAATGGAATCCAAATGACCAACCATCTAGCCACAGGGCGTATAACGCTCGGCCAATCATGCCATCACAGGGGATTAGAGATTGTCTTTGGTTCTCTACAGCATTAAGGACTACAATATGTTCATGCCTGAAGGCCACAATAACAAACATTTCCACTTTTGTTTGGTATGTTTTAATCCGCTCAGGTGGCCTAAAAAGTGCCTCCTGGACGCCCCTGGCAGTGTACATGGGCTGTGTTTTATTGTGGAAGTTGTCCAGAGACACGACACATAGCAACTAGAAGACAAAAGCCATCTTGGTACATGCCCCTGAGGGCCGCGGTCTGTGAGGCGTGAAAGATGTCCACCCCCCCTCCCCACCTCCCCAGGTGAGTCTTAAAAGCGGGTAAATAGATATGCGACGAGGGAGATCTGGATAGTTCTGGAAAGTTCCTGAGACCAAGGTGAAGAAGATGTGTTTATCCTTAAAGGGTTTTTCCATCTTATACCCTTCCTACTTGTTACAATGGGTCCCTTGACAAAAAGCAAGTGCAAAGTGTCCTAGTGTTTAAACCTCCAGCGATCAGCTGTAATCTGGGCGCTAACACCACAACCACAGGGGACATTAATTATTACACTGTGTCCATTCATATCAATGGGTTTGTCTGTGTAACGCAGGACAGGCGCAGGACCCCAGAATAGGTTCATTGCAAAAGATGAATCGTTGTAACGTTACATTAAGTGAAATGTTCTAATTTGCTAAATTTGTATACTCAACAGTATTGTGTGGATAAGTCAGGATTAACATCTTGACTCAACATAGTTAGGTTGCCAGGAGATGGGCCTGGGTCCGCCCCCTGGTTAGTCAGTCACTTGAGAGTTTGTGCTTAGCTGAGGAGCTGGGCCCAAGTTTCAGTGAACCATCATCTCTGAGACTACAGCTACCCAAGCAAGCTGCTCCAGAGAAAAAAAAATAACTAAAAGGTCCAGAATATACAAGGTCGTGAACTTGGTATTGTGCATGGTTATGGCAGATAGGACTGTGCAGACCGAGAATGGGGGCGAGAAATCCACATACTAACAATACAGGAAAAATTCTATATTGGCATACAGTGTGTGGTAGCTCAAACTGTATATACTATGTACTCTCCTGCCAAATTGGTGGGGGTATGGCAGCCCCATCCTTAGGCCTCATTCACATGACCGTACGCTGTCCACGCCCATGCTGCGAACCGCAAATTGCAGTCCGCAATGCATGGTACCGGCCATGTGATTCTGCATTGCGAGTCCGTATCTTGTGGATTGCGGACCCATTCAAGTCAACTCGGTCCGCAATACGGGCACAGATGGCTTACAGTCATGTGAATGGGCCCTTAACTAAAGGCACAATATCAGGAGAAAGGTTTTTGGTCAGATTGTCACAATATTTGAAAATAGTGATACTGCTACATTATATTACAATTGTAGCCCCTGCAGTAAAAGGAGTGGGCCTAGTGGATGCTGCTGCTGCCAGCTACAAGCAGGGACTCACAGCAGCAGGCATTAGTGCTGATCCTTCTGAGGTGAAGTGGACTGCAAATCCCATGAGTACTTGCACCTCCCTGTAGCCACTTGTAAGGGGTGAAAAGGCTAAGGCAGGAAGAGGAAGAGCAGCCATCTTAGAGACAACAGCAGACCTTCCAAGTGTCCCTCTTTTGGAGGGACAGTCCCTCTTTTTGACCCAAGTCCCTCTGTCCGTCTTTTCTACATAAATGTTCCTCTTTTTGATCTGAGATATAGATTTTCATTACTACACTTAGAATATTGACCCAGAAAGTGTTTGTCTGGGTCCTATCTATATATTTGACCCCACCCTGTATATTATTTCATTACTTGATGCAATTTGAATTTTAGAAATTTCTACATTCAGATAATTGTTTCACTATTTCGTAAGAGAAAACTACTGATGTGCATAAACGTGCAGGAAAAATAGATCTTTCACGCAATGAACAATAAGTGTCCCTCTCCGAGCGTCCAAAAAATTGGGAGGTATGCAACAGCATGGCCAGGAGGTAGAGAGACTGAGATATTTTCATAGACAGAAGTGTTTCCTGTGTTTGTGCAGACGTTACAGTGCAGTCCTGACAGCTCCTGTATGAGAAGGGAAAGCTCCGCTGCTGCACTAACCCTACAGCATAGACCAGACAGCTCCTGTATCAGGAAAGATAGCTCAGTTGCTGCACTAACCCTACAGCACAGCACAGACAGCTCCTGTATCAGGAAAGATAGCTCAGCTGCTGCACTAACCCTACAGCACAGCCCAGACAGCTCCTGTATCAGGAAAGATAGCTCAGTTGCTGCACTAACCCTACAGCATAGCCCAGACAGCTCCTGTATGAGGAAAGATAGCTCAGCTGCTGCACTAACCCTCCAGCACAGCACAGACAGCTCCTGTATGAGGAAAGATAGCTCAGCTGCTGCACTAACCCTACAGCACAGACAGCTCCTGTATCAGGAAAGATAGCTCAGCTGCTGCACTAACCCTACAGCACAGCACAGACAGCTCCTGTATCAGGAAAGATAGCTCAGCTGCTGCACTAACCCTACAGCATAGCCCAGACAGCTCCTGTATCAGGAAAGATAGCTCAGCTGCTGCACTAACCCTACAGCACAGCCCAGTCGGCTCCTGTATGAGAGGAGAAAGCTCAGCTGCTGCACTAACCCTACAGCACAGCCCAGACAGCTCCTGTATGAGAAGGGAAAGCTCCTCTGCTGCACTAACCCTACAGCACAGCACAGACAGCTCCTGTATCAGGAAAGATAGCTCAGCTGCTGTACTAACCCTACAGCACAGCACAGACAGCTCCTGTATGAGGAAAGATAGCTCAGCTGCTGCACTAACCCTACAGCACAGACAGCTCCTGTATCAGGAAAGATAGCTCAGCTGCTGCACTAACCCTACAGCACAACCCAGACAGCTCCTGTATCAGGAAAGATAGCTCAGCTGCTGCACTATCCCTACAGCACAGCACAGACAGCTCCTGTATCAGGAAAGATAGCTCAGTTGCTGCACTAGCCCTACAGCATAGCCCATACAGCTCCTGTATGAGAAGGGAAAGCTCCTCTGCTGCACTAACCCTACAGCACAGCACAGACAGCTCCTGTATGAGGAAAGATAGCTCAGCTGCTGCACTAACCCTACAGCATAGCCCAGACAGGTCCTGTATCAGGAAAGATAGCTCAGCTGCTGCACTAACCCTACAGCACAGCACAGACAGCTCCTGTATCAGGAAAGATAGCTCAGCTGCTGCACTAACCCTACAGCACAGCACAGACAGCTCCTGTATCAGGAAAGATAGCTCAGCTGCTGCACTAACCCTACAGCAGAACCCAGACAGCTCCTGTATCAGGAAAGATAGCTCAGCTGCTGCACTAACCCTACAGCAGAACCCAGACAGCTCCTGTAGGAAAAGGGAAAGCTCCGCTGCTGCACTAACCCTACAGCATAGCCCAGACAGCTCCTGTATGGGGAAAGATAGCTCAGCTGCTGCACTATCCCTACAGCATAGCCCAGACAGGTCCTGTATCAGGAAAGATAGCTCAGCTTCTGCACTAGCCCTACAGCACAGCCCAGACAGCTCCTATATCAGGAAAGATAGCTCAGTTGCTGCACTAGCCCTACAGCATAGCCCAGACAGCTCCTGTATGAGAAAGGAAAGCTCCTCTGCTGCACTAACCCTACAGCACAGCACAGACAGCTCCTGTATGAGGAGAGATCGCTCAGCTGCTGCACTAACCCTACAGCATAGCCCAGACAGGTCCTGTATCAGGAAAGATAGCTCAGCTGCTGCACTAACCCTACAGCACAGCACAGACAGCTCCTGTATCAGGAAAGATAGCTCAGCTGCTGCACTAACCCTACAGCACAGACAGCTCCTGTATCAGGAAAGATAGCTCAGCTGCTGCACTAGCCCTACAGCATAGCCCAGACAGCTCCTGTATGAGAAGGGAAAGCTCCTCTGCTGCACTAACCCTACAGCACAGCACAGACAGCTCCTGTATGAGGAAAGATAGCTCAGCTGCTGCACTAACCCTACAGCATAGCCCAGACAGGTCCTGTATCAGGAAAGATAGCTCAGCTGCTGCACTAACCCTACAGCAGAACCCAGACAGCTCCTGTAGGAAAAGGGAAAGCTCCGCTGCTGCACTAACCCTACAGCATAGCCCAGACAGCTCCTATGTTTCCAGTGACAGAGGAGAAAGATCAGCTGCTGCATTAGACTACTTTCACACCAGCGTTTTTGCTGGATCCATCATGGATCAGCTAAAACGCTTCTGTCATAATAATACAGCCTTCTGCTAAAATAGCCAAGACGGATCCGTCTCTAAAAACATTGAAAGTCAATGGGGGACGGATCAGTTTTCATTTGTCTCCGAGAAAACTGATCCGTCCCCATTGACTTACATTGTGAGTCATGATGGATCCGTCCTGCTCTGCACCACATCGCGGACAGAAAAACGCTGCTTGCAAAGTTATTCTGTCCGCGATGGGGACGCAACCAAACGGAATGGAATACATTCTGGTGCACTCTGTTTCGTTCAGTTCAGTTTTGTCCCCATTAACAATGAATGGGAACAAAATGGAAGCCATTTCCCCCGCTATTGAGATCCTATGATGGATCTCAATAGCGGAAAGGGAAATCGCAGATGTGAAAGTAGCCTTACCCCTACAGTACAGCCCAGACAGCTCCTGTATGAGAAGGGAAAGCTCCGCTGCTGCACTACCCCTACAGCATAGACCAGACAGCTCCTGTATGAGAAGGGAAAGCTCCGCTGCTGCACTACCCCTACAGCACAGCCCAGACAGCTCCTGTATGAGAAGGGAAAGCTCCGCTGCTGCATTACCCCTACAGCATAGACCAGACAGCTCCTGTATGAGAAGGGAAAGCTCCGCTGCTGCACTACCCCTACAGCACAGCCCAGACAGCTCCTGTGTTTCCAGTGTGAGAAGGGAAAGTTAAGCTGCAGCATTAACCCCTACAGCCAAGCCTGCATCCCAGGAGAATCTTGCCCCCGACTCCACTACCATCCAAGCTTCTGAATGCTGCAGCCCCCAGCTTGTTCCCGGGCAGGACAATCGTAATTGCACCAACAGTTTTCTGCAACCAGGCCCCAACGTTCGGACTGGGTTAATTACTAGACAGTAGGGTATAGTAAGCTGAGTGCTAGAGGTAGATAGCTGGGAAGTGCATTCTGTCTATATACTCTAAAGAAGAGTGTGTGTGATCGCTATCGCTACTTACTGTTACAGAATGCCGCCCCCTTCACCAGGGGTTTGCAATCTGTGTTTTGTTCCTTTTCTTGCATTATCTTTACGTTCTTCACCATTGTTCACCCTTTCCCAAATAAATAAAGACCCTCCTGCTATCCTATAGATTTGGGTGGAGGCAGTGCACCATAGTGAGGTGAGAACCACCATGCACCCCGCCTACCGAGGGCTGCCCAAAAGGGTGTTACACTTCGATACCGGTATTAGAGTGCAGATGTAGCAGAGTTGAATGTGTCATTGAACTGTTTCTTTTGTGCACCAACAGTTTTATCTGCAATTCAGTTTAAAACTCCAATAAAATCATCGTGATTCGAGCTCTGTGTCAAATACTACATATTCATGGAGCTTTAAAATGCCAGTGTCTTTGTCTACTTCTGTTTGCTTTTATCACTAAAGCCCAAGACTGACTGTCTCCAGGCGGTAAAGGGTATTTCCCATTTAATTCTGGCGAACCATTGTCCCAATTGTGGAGAGGAAGACTCGGGGGCATTGTAATTGGCTGCTGGCATGACCCCGTCTCCTCCGAAGTCTGCAGTGAAAGTTAACCTCAGGGTGAGCCATTCTTTGGCTTGTCGTCGTGTGCCCGGCAGATGTTGAGGAAGCGGCGGTGACATTTTGCCCTGGTATTAGACACTGGGATCCATAAATAAACCTTCGATTAGAATATAGGACAGGGCGAGTGGCGCTGATTTACAGGGGGGGGAAATGGTCCCCGCACACGAGAGCGCGGCCGGCGGTGAGGTTTTTTTCCTGGCCTATTGTTAGATGAGGTGGATAATGCTGCACGCGCTGACTCACCAATTCCAGTCTCATTACACAGGGAACTGTGCTTACAATCTGCTTCCTGCTCCAGGAGATAATATGCATCTCGTCCCCGGGACCCAGCGTGGAAGACCAGGGACACGTACTGCAAAAAAAAAATCCATATTGTATATAGAAGGTGTGGGGGAACCCCTCCGATGTATTCACCATGGTGAGGTGTGAACTAGGTGCTATATTATATATGCCTACATACCTGGTCATGTGCTTTTACAGGAGTTATCCCATGATTATTATAAAAAAAATTAAGACATCATGTAATACATGACAAACTCTTTCTATTAAAGCTAGAACCAGCCCTGTACCTCACATGGATCCAGAGATCTCCACATGCATTGATAAAATAGCTTTGGTACATTTATTTCAAGCTGATGTCCTTTCTGCTACAGCTCTCTCCCAATTACAGCTCAGGGGTGTGTCCTTTCTGCTGCAGCTCTCTCTCAAATACAGCTCAGGGATGTGTCCATTCTGCTGCAGCTCTCTCCCTATCACAGCTCAGGGGTGTGTCCATTCTGCTGCAGCTCTCTCCCTACCACAGCTCAGGGGTGTGTCCATTCTGCTGCAGCTCTCTCCCTATCACAGCTCAGGGGTGTGTCCATTCTGCTGCAGCTCTCTCCCTACCACAGCTCAGGGGGGCCTCTCCTTTCTGCTGCAGCTCTCTCCCTATCACATCTGAGGATGTGTCCTTTCTGTTACAGCTTTCTCCCTAATACAGCTCAGGGGTGTGTCCATTCTGCTACAGCTCTCTCCCTATCACATCTGAGGATGTGTCCATTCTGCTGCAGCTCTCTCCCTATTACAGCTCAGGGGGACTGCCCTTTCTGCAGCAGCTCTCTCCTTGCTAAAGCTCAAGAGACATGACATTTCTGCTACAGCTCTCTCCCTATCACATCTGAGGATGTGTCCTTTCTGTTACAGCTCTCTTCCTATAACAGCCCACCAGTGTGTTCTTTGTACTGCAGCTCTCTCTCTATTACAGCTCAGAGAGCATGCCATTTCAGCTGCAGCTCTCTTCCTATCACAATTCAGGAGGCATGTCTTTTTTGCTGCAGTTCTCCCCATCACAGCTCAGGGGGCGTGTCCTTTCTGCTGCAGCTTTTTCCCTATCGCAGCTCAGGGGCGGCATCCTTTCCATTGCAGTTCTCTGCCTATAACTGGCATAACTTCTTTCAGGAGATAGGGCTGGTGGAAGTTGAAGGATGGAACTGAGCATGTGCGACCACTTCAGCCAGATGGACAGATAAACAAGAATAAACAATAAACAGCAGGTGGCGCTATGCAGATACATTTTATTGAATAACTCACTGGCTATACAAAATTTTGTATTACTTGCAATTACAAAAGTATTCAGATGCAGGTGCTGGTTTGAAAAATGTTAAATATATTTTTTTATGGGATAACCCTTTAAGTGCTGCTATTTCTGTGTATGTATATGGTGTATTTTTGTAAGGCTGTGGTGGTTCTCTGCTGCATATATTCAACCATGCCTAAGCAATGTGACATTGGGGAAATAGAGCCCCATACTCCATGATTGGTAGAGAACTCTACAGTGATTGGTCCATGTAGTCATAAGAAAGCATGAATGCCGAGACACCACATGGACCTCGTGGCCAATTCTGTATAAGTGACAGTTCTACCCACCAGTGCGGGGTTGAGTGACAGTGACCGGGCTCTTTTCTCTGCTGCGGCCAAGACTGGTCGTGTTCCCTTTGGAGACCGCAGCCCACACATCCATTTTACCCATTTGATTCCCGTGAGAATTGTGTAATGCTCAGTTTCACCATTGGTGGAGCTACAGAGAAATGACCTCCACAGATTACAGCCGATCGCTAAGTTATACATTTGGTGAAGGTTGTATTTTTTTTTTTTCCAAAAGTTAGAGGGTGCACTTCTTTAAGATGTTCTGATTGTTCAGAATGGTTGGATACCTTTTGCTATCTCTGAATGGAGGTGATGACATGCAAGGAAAAATTTGCTTCAGAAAGTTGTAGGCTTTGTAGTTCTACAGGACCTTGACTTCTATGTTGCTGTACTTGGAAAAATATTCTGTAAGATACATCAGAAGCAGGATCCTGTTAGCGGTTAATGTCTAACCGTTGGTGGTAGGAATAAAAATCCTACTATATCCATCATAACTCTTACATCATCTCCTTTGCAATACACAGCGTAACCTCAAACTCCCAGCTAGACAACAACGCACCTGAGATGTGGGTTTCAGCTATTTTTAAAGTACATACATAAAATGAGAATCATCTGCTATAAGCTGCAATATGTCAACTGCTCAAATGTAAGCCATATACATAGCAAACTAAGATCTTTATTGCCAGGTACACAGATTTGGCTCCGCTTATCCTGGTAGAATATAACTATTAGAATACCGTCCTCTACGTACATGAATATAACTACTATAATACTGCTCCTATGTACAAGAATATAACTACTATAATACTGCTCCTATGTACAAGAATATAACTACTATAATACTGCTCCTATGTACAAGAATATAACTACTATAATACTGCTCCTATGTACAAAAATATAACTACTATAATACTGCTTCCTATGTACAAGAATATAACTGCTATAATACTGCTCCTATGTACAAGAATATAACTACTATAATACTGCTCCTATGTGCAAGAATATAACTACTATAATACTGCCTCCTATGTACAAGAATATAACTACTATAATACTGCCTTCTATGTACAAGAATATAACTACTATAATACTGCTCCTATGTACAAGAATATAACTACTATAATACTGCTCCTATGTACAAGAATATAACTACTATAATACTGCTCCTATGTACAAGAATATAACTACTATAATACTGCTCCTGTGTATAAGAATATAACTACTATAATACTGCCTCCTATGTACAAGAATATAACTACTATAATACTGCCTCCTATGTACAAGGATATAACTACTATAATACTGCCTCCTATGTACAAGAATATAACTACTATAATACTGCCCCCTATGTACAAGAATATAACTACTATAATACTACTCCTATGTACAAGAATATAACTACTATAATACTGCTCCTATGTACAAGAATATAACTACTATAATACTGCTCCTATGTACAAGAATATAACTACTATAATACTGCCTCCTATGTACAAGAATATAACTACTATAATACTGCTCCTATGTACAAGAATATAACTACTATAATACTGCTCCTATGTACAGGAATATAACTACTATAATACTGCCTCCTATGTAACAGAATATAACAACTATAATACAGTCTACTATGTAGAAGAATATAACTACTATAATACTGCTCCTATGTACAAGAATATAACTACTATAATTAGGGGTGCACCGAAATTCCGGCAGCCGAAAATATCGGCCGAAAATGTACCTAATCCATTTCGGCCGATATTGTTACATATCGGCCGAAAATATGGGGTGTGGGATTTGTCACCCACCATCTGCGGGCGGGCGCCGGGCGGGCGGTTTACTGCATCTTTATTTTACTATACAATCGTGACGCTCCAGTAAGAACTCTGCAGGCAGAGCGGAGGGCGGCGTAACGTCACTTACTCACGTGACGCGCCTGCTCCGCCTCCTTCATTCATAAAGTGGGCGGAGCAGGTGCGTCACGTGAGTAAGTGACGTTACGCCGCCCTCCGCTCTGCCTGCAGAGTTCTTACTGGAGCGTCACGATTGTAAGGTAAAATAAAGATGCAGTGAGTGATGCTGTGAGCAGCAGGGCCGGGGCTGTTATGGGTAGGGGGATCGGTCTATGGCACTGCTATGGGGAGGGGGGATCTGTGCACTGTTATGGGGAAAGGGATCTGTGCACTGTTATGCCCATAACAGTGCACATATCCCCCCCCCTCCATAACAGCGCCACCCACAGATCCCCCTCTCCATAACAGCGCCACCCACAGATCCCCCTCTCCATAACAGCGGCACCCACAGATCCTCCTCTCCATAACAGCGCCACCCACAGATCCCGCCCTCCACAACAGCGCCACCCACAGATCCCCCTCTCCATAACAGCGCCAATCATTAAAAAAAAAGTATTTTAAAAGTATTTGGGCAAAAAGGCAGTTTCGGTTTCGGTTTCGGTTTTCGGTCAAGGGCATCCTGAATTTTCGGTTTCGGTTTCGGACCAGAATTTTCATTTTGGTGCACCCCTAACTATAATACTGCTCCTATGTACAAGAATATAACTACTATAATACTGCTCCTATGTACAAGAATATAACTACTATAATACTGCTCCGATGTACAAGAATATAACTACTATAATACTGCTCCTATGTACAAGAATATAACTACTATAATACTGCCTCCTATGTACAAGAATATAACTACTATAATACTGCCTCCTATGTACAAGAATATAACTACTATAATACTGCTTTTATGTGCAAGAATATAACTACTATAATACTGCCTCCTATGTACAAGAATATAACTACTATAATACTGCTCCTATGTACAAGAATATAACTACTATAATACTGCCTCCTATGTACAAGAATATAACTACCATAATTCTGCTCCTATGTACAAGAATATAACTACTATAATACTGCCTCCTATGTACAAGAATATAACTACTATAATACTGCCTCTATGTACAAGAATATAACTACTATAATACTGCTCCTATGTACAAGAATATAACTACTATAATACTGCTCCTATGTACAAGAATATAACTACTATAATACTACCTCCTATGTACAAGAATATAACTACTATAATACTGCTCCTATGTACAAGAATATAACTACTATAATACTGCCTCTATGTACAAGAATATAACTACTATAATACTGCTCCTATGTACAAGAATATAACTACTATAATACTGCTCCTATGTACAAGAATATAACTACTATAATACTGTCTCCTATGTACAAGAATATAACTACTATAATACTGTCTCCTATGTACAAGAATATAACTACTATAATACTGCTCCTATGTACAAGAATATAACTACTATAATACTGCTCCTATGTACAAGAATATAACTACTATAGTACTGCCTCCTATGTACAAGAATATAACTACTATAATACTGCTCCTATGTATAAGAATATAACTACTATAATACTGCTCCTATATACAAGAATATAACTATTATAATACTGCTCCTATGTACAAGATTATAACTAATATAATACTGCCTCCTATGTACAAGACTATAACTACTATAATACTGCTCCTATGTACAAGAATATAACTACTATAATACTGCCTCCTATGTACAGGAATATAACTACTATAATACTGCCTCCAATGTACAAGAATATAACTACTATAATACTGCTCCTATATACAAGAATATAACTACTATAATACTGCTCCTATGTACAAGAATATAACTACTATAATACTGCTCCTATGTACAAGAATATAACTACTATAACACTGCTCATATATACAAGAATATAACTACTATAATACTGCTCCTATGTACAAGAATATAACTACTATAATACTGCTCCTATGTACAAGAATGTAACTACTATAATACTGCTCCTATGTACAAGAATATAACTACTATAATACTGCTCCTATGTACAAGAATATAACTACTATAATACTGCTCCTCTGTACAAGAATATAACTACTATAATACTACCCCTATGTACAAGAATATAAGTACTATAATACTGCCTCCTATGTACAAGAATATAACTACTATAATACTGCCTCCTATGTACAAGAATATAACTACTATAATACTGCTTTTATGTGCAAGAATATAACTACTATAATACTGCCTCCTATGTACAAGAATATAACTACTATAATACTGCTCCTATGTACAAGAATATAACTACTATAATACTGCCTCCTATGTACAAGAATATAACTACCATAATTCTGCTCCTATGTACAAGAATATAACTACTATAATACTGCCTCCTATGTACAAGAATATAACTACTATAATACTGCCTCTATGTACAAGAATATAACTACTATAATACTGCTCCTATGTACAAGAATATAACTACTATAATACTGCTCCTATGTACAAGAATATAACTACTATAATACTACCTCCTATGTACAAGAATATAACTACTATAATACTGCTCCTATGTACAAGAATATAACTACTATAATACTGCCTCTATGTACAAGAATATAACTACTATAATACTGCTCCTATGTACAAGAATATAACTACTATAATACTGCTCCTATGTACAAGAATATAACTACTATAATACTGTCTCCTATGTACAAGAATATAACTACTATAATACTGTCTCCTATGTACAAGAATATAACTACTATAATACTGCTCCTATGTACAAGAATATAACTACTATAATACTGCTCCTATGTACAAGAATATAACTACTATAGTACTGCCTCCTATGTACAAGAATATAACTACTATAATACTGCTCCTATGTATAAGAATATAACTACTATAATACTGCTCCTATATACAAGAATATAACTATTATAATACTGCTCCTATGTACAAGATTATAACTAATATAATACTGCCTCCTATGTACAAGACTATAACTACTATAATACTGCTCCTATGTACAAGAATATAACTACTATAATACTGCCTCCTATGTACAGGAATATAACTACTATAATACTGCCTCCAATGTACAAGAATATAACTACTATAATACTGCTCCTATATACAAGAATATAACTACTATAATACTGCTCCTATGTACAAGAATATAACTACTATAATACTGCTCCTATGTACAAGAATATAACTACTATAACACTGCTCATATATACAAGAATATAACTACTATAATACTGCTCCTATGTACAAGAATATAACTACTATAATACTGCTCCTATGTACAAGAATGTAACTACTATAGTACTGCTCCTATGTACAAGAATATAACTACTATAATACTGCTCCTATGTACAAGAATATAACTACTATAATACTGCTCCTCTGTACAAGAATATAACTACTATAATACTACCCCTATGTACAAGAATATAAGTACTATAATACTGCCTCCTATGTACAAGAATATAACTACTATAATACTGCTCCTATGTACAAGAATATAACTACTATAATACTGCCTCCTATGTACAAGAATATAACTACTATAATACTGCTCCTATGTACAAGAATATAACTACTATAATACTGCTCCTATGTGCAAGAATATAACTACTATAATACTGCTCCTATGTGCAAGAATATAACTACTATAATACTGCTCCTATGTACAAGAATATAACTACTATAATACTGCCTCCTATGTACAAGAATATAACTACTATAATACTGCTCCTATGTACAAGAATATAACTACTATAATACTGCTCCTATGTACAATAATATAACTACTATAATACTGCTCCTAGGTACAATAATATAACTACTATAATACTGCTCCTATGTACAAGAATATAACTACTATAATACTGCCTCCTATGTACAAGAATATAACTGCTATAATACTGCTCCTAGGTACAATAATATAACTACTATAATACTGCTCCTATGTACATGAATATAACTACTATAATACTGCTCCTATGTACAAGAATATAACTACTATAATACTGCACCTATGTACAAGAAT
Organism: Bufo bufo; assembly: GCF_905171765.1. Taxonomy (NCBI): domain Eukaryota; kingdom Metazoa; phylum Chordata; class Amphibia; order Anura; family Bufonidae; genus Bufo; species Bufo bufo. Next base: position 39,446,268 of record NC_053393.1, on the reverse strand, counting down.
ATAACTACTATAATACTGCTCCTATATACAAGAATATAACTACTATAATACTGCTCCTATGTACAAGAATATAACTACTATAATACTGCTCCTATGTACAAGAATATAACTACTATAATACTGCTCCTATGTACAAGAATATAACTACTAGAATACTGCTCCTATGTACAAGAATATAACTACTATAATACTGCCTCCTATGTACAAGAATATAACTACTATAATACTGCTCCTATGTACAAGAATATAACTACTATAATACTGCTCCTATATACAAAAATATAACTACTATAATACTGCTCCTATGTACAATAATATAACTACTATAATACTGCCTCCTATGTACAAGAATATAACTACTATAATACTGCCCCTATGTACAAGAATATAACTACTATAATACTGCTCCTATGTACAAGAATATAACTACTATAATACTGCTCCTATGTACAAGAATATAACTACTATAATACTGCTCCTATGTACAAGAATATAACTACTATAATACTGCCTCCTATGTACAAGAATATAACTACTATAATACTGCTCCTATGTACAAGAATATAACTACTATAATACTGCCTCCTATGTACAAGAATATAACTACTATAATACTGTCTCCTATGTACAAGAATATAACTACTATAATACTGCCTCCTATGGATGCAATTTTATTATTATGATATTTCCTCCTAAGACATCATTAAGGACCTTTGGTAACATAGTGAGATTTGAATTATGGACAGGACTCTTGGTTGTGAGAATGACCGTCCACATTGCCAGGCCCTTCACCCCAGTGACCTCTGGGAAACATCTTCGGATCTTACATTTTGGGAGGGTTCTTCTATTCACCATTCATTTTATACGGTGGATATTTTTAGGGTGAAGTTTACTGCTCAGGTTTCTCACTTCTTTGCATGAACCAGAGATGTAGCAGAGCTGAATTTGCTACCTGTAAAGGACTGTGTTTTTGTCTTTTTACCTGATGTCCCATGCAAACAAAGTGAGCCACAATTTTTTCAAATGACAAACTCAACCCTGCTGCATCTGTTCTCATGTAGATTTACAGCTGGAAATTGACCTTTTTTCCAAAGTAGGATCCAATCTGTCCTCATCTAGTCCTCGGCAGTGTATCTGTCGGTAAAATCTTCTCATGCAGATGACATTCCCTCTCGTCTGTCGGAGTCTCAGTCCTTACAGCCATTTATCCTTCACGTCTCCTACTTCTTTCCATATATAGTATTTTCCCGAACATCTTTGGTTCTTTATTGTAGATTTACGTTGGATGTATGCCCTTAAGACAAACATCCGACACAGCCAGAAGCCAAACTGTTCCTACCCTAGTGACCGAGGACGTAGTCCTGATGGGTGCACCCGGACAGGCAGAAGAACCCTCCTTTACAGGAAGCCTCCGCTCATTTATTTAGGCAAATATCTCATCCTTAATTAAAAGGGTTATCCCATAATTAATGTACAAAATAAAGATCAGACATCATATAGGACATGACAACCTCTTTCTAACAAAACTAGAATCAGACCTGTACCTTTTATCAAGCTGACAGCTCAGGGGGCGTGTCCTTTCTGCTGCAGCACAGGGGGCGTGTCCATTCTACTGCAGCTCTCTCCCTATCACAGCTCAGGAGGCAGTTGAAGGATGAAACTGAGCATGTGCGACCATCTCAGTGAGCGGGACAAAGAAATAAGAAGAAGAACAAACAGCAGGTGGCGCTCTACAGATACATTGTATTGAATAACTCAGTGGCTGTGCTAAATTTTTTACTACATGTAATTACAAAAGTATTCAGATCCAGGTGCTGGTTTGAAAAATGTAGAATATTTTCAACTACTTTAACACACGGCAATCATTTCTGCCTTAAATGTAAAGACGTTTTATGATTCTGTCTGTTGCTGGGAAAGCTGGATGACAAAGTCAGATTTGCCATTCAGGAGCATGAGACAGTTGTGTGACCGTATCAGCGGCAAGTTCTGGCTGGGCTGCAGCGGGTGATTCCAGCCTCTGCATGGGGTTTATCTAGCTTCCACGTCCCCCTCATCTATGTATTAATGCATCTGCAGAGGGACTTGATGGTGACCCCTGTAAGCGGTGTAGTGGTGGCCACCCAGCTTTTCATGAAGCTGATATTTTTACCACAGAGAAAAACAACTACCAGTTCCCACATAACACTACCCTATAATTTCCATATAACACTGCCTTAGAGTTCCCACATAGTACTGCCATATAGTTCCCACATACTCCTTCCATATAGTTCCCACATACTCCTTCCATATAGTTCCCACATAACACTGCCATATAGTTCCCACATAACACTGCCATATAGTTCCCACATGCTACTGCCATATAGTTCCCACATCCTCCTTCCGTATAGTTCCCACATCCTCCTTCCATATAGTTCCCACATAACACTGCCATATAGTTCCCACATAACACTGCCATATAGTTCCCACATGCTACTGCCATATAGTTCCCACATCCTCCTTCCGTATAGTTCCCACATCCTCCTTCCATATAGTTCCCACATAACACTGCCATATAGTTCCCACATACTACTTCCATATAGTTCCCACATATTACTTCCATATAGTTCCCACATAGCACTGCCATATAGTTCCCACATATTACTTCCATATAGTTCCCACATAGCACTGCCATATAGTTCCCACATATTACTTCCATATAGTTCCCACATAACACTGCCATATAGTTCCCACATGCTACTTCCATATAGTTCCCACATAATACTGCTCTATAGCTCCCACCAAGCACAGTCTCTTAATTCCCACATAGCACTTCTACAGTCCCCAAATAATATTACCCCATAGCTCCCACATAACACTGCCATATATTTCCTACAAACCACTTCTCTGTATTTCCCACATAATTCTTATAGTTCCTACATAACTGCCCTATATACCCTACATAATTCTTCCATATATTTCTCACATAATACTGCCCTATAGTTTCCACATTACACTATTGGATATTTCCTGTATAACACTTCCCTATAGTTCCCACATAATGCTTCTATATAGCTCCCACATAGCACTGCCATATAGTTCTGACATAATGCGTCTATATGGTTCCTACATAATTCTGCCCTATAGTTCCTACACAACACTGCCCTATATACCCTACATATTTCTTCCATATAGTTCCTACATAATACTGCCCTATAGTTCCCACTACTCTATATTTCCTGTATAACACTCATCTATAGTTCTCACATAATGCAGCCTTCTAGTTCCCATATTACACTGCCCTATAGTTCCCACATAATGCCTCTATATAGTCCTGTCCTGCAGTTCCCACATAACACGTGATTATATTCCACACATATTTCTTTCATATAGTTACTACATAATACTGCCCTATAATTCAGACATTACATTGCCTTACATTTCCCGCATAATACCGCCCTATAGTCCCTACATAATACTTCTACATACTGTGGTTCTGTCGTAATTTAGCAATTCAGTTCCCAAATATTACCGCCATAAACAGTTATAGAAACCATGGCTGGTTTTGTTGTTCCTACCTTCCTGTGCTCTGGTCAATTGCCCACCCTTGGAGGAAGTTTGTGTGTGTGTGCGTGTGGGCAACCCCTCGCTGATGTAGCAGAGCTGAGTTTGTTATTTATCACATTGGGACAAAAAAATAATAATAATGCTTCATCGCGTTACCTCTTTGAGGTAAGATTTGTAAGGTAGACTTGTATGCAATCTTACTGATGGTGAGGGGTCCCTACAGGTACCCTCTAAATGTCAAAGGTCAGAAGACCCCTTTAAATGGCTCTATGTGGAATGAAACATGCTGCAACGCTCCAGTTCAGTTTCTTCACGCTTTCAAGATCTCTGCTAGCTGTCAGCAAATAGGAACATAAACCCAATACCTCTGGTAGCTGAGGTGTATCCAGGCTAGGCTAATCCTCTATAAACTACAAATCGGAGACAACTGTCCGGACTGGACTGGATACAATTGTAACAGAATCTCAGCTGTGAGGAATATTAGATCAGTGCAGCCTCTGGATGTAAAGAAAGTGTGCCCATTCAACTGACAGCAGGCAGAGATATTACACAAGCTATGCAATTATATAGTAACAAAGCTTTATGTGCATAAAACTGGAAAATCTCTCTCTAACAAAGCTAGAACCAGCCCTGTACTTCACATGGATCCAGAGATCTCCCCATTCACTGTTCCAATTGTTCTGCTAGATTATCTTCAGCCTGGCAGCTCAGGGGGTGTGTCCTTTCTGCTGCAGCTCTCTCCCCATCACATCTCAGTGGGAGAGTCCTTTCTGCTGCAGCTCTCTCCCTATCACAGCTCAGTGCGTGTGTCCTTTCTGCTGCAGCTCTCTTCCTGTAACTGCTACAGCTTCCAACAGACAACATAGCTGGTGGCAGTTGCAGATTTAACCTGAGCACGCTCGACCAGCTCAGTAAGAGGGACAAAAAATAAAGAAAAGAACAAACTGCAGGTGGCGCTATACAGATACATTTTATTGTATAGCTCACTGGCTATGCTACATTTTTAGTATTCAGACCCGGGGGCTGGTTTGAAAAATGTAGAATATGCTTAGTGACACAACCCCTTTAAGGGCAACTGTCCATATCTCTGTGCTTAAAGGGACACCACGTACAAAGTCCAGCTGCTCTTCAGTGTGGTTGAATGCAGTCTGCTGCTCCCTGTTATAGCGCCACCTGCTCTTTGCAATTTTTTTTTTATTTCTCTGTCCACCTCCTGAGGTGGATGCACATGCTTCACTAGCTACAGCAGATAGGACACGCCCCCTGAACAGCGGTGAACCTAGCCTTTCTCCTTCCTGAGATCAAAACTGAAACAGCGCCCCCTCCCCATGCCAATTTCTTAACCTAACCCCTTTGCCACAATGAAAGCGATCATTGCCCATGGCCCTTCCGCTGCCCCCCTCCTCTTGTCTCTACCTGGAGCTGCCTCACCTGGCCTCATTGGTGGTGCACCCCTGTCTGCTGAACTGTAGTATAGAGAGATCTGCAGCAAAAAGGACACACTTCCTGAGCTGCAATAGCCAGAGAGCTGCAGCAGAAAGGCCACACCCCCTGAGCTGTGATAGAAAGAGCTGCAGCAGAAAGGCCACACCCCCTGAGCTGTGATAGAAAGAGCTGCAGTAGAAATGCCACACCCCCTGAGCTGTGATAGAAAGAGCTGCAGCAGAAAGGCCACACCCCCTGAGCTGTGATAGAAAGAGCTGCAGTAGAAAGGCCACATCCCCTGAGCTGTGATAGAAAGAGCTGCAGTAGAAAAGCCACACCCCCTGAGCTGTGATAGAAAGAGCTGCAGCAGAAAGGCCACATCCCCTGAGCTGTGATAGGGAGCTGCAGTAAAAAAAAGGGCATGATCCCTGAGAAAGGACACACCCCTTGAGCTGCCAGCCTGAAAGAAATCTAGCAGAGCCATTGGAGCAGTGAATGTGGAGATCTCTGGATCCATGTGAGGTGCAGGGCTGGTTCTGGTTTTGTCACAGATCGTCATGCTCTGTCTAATGTTTTTATCTCGCGTATCTCCAGCTCTGAGAACCTTTCATTTACAATTACGTAAATGTGTGACTGGCCCTTTAAGAAAATGATGTGGGAAAAAAGCACGGGGCAGAAATTCTCCCTGTGATATTCTACAAATCCCGGTGTCATGCTCCACCCCGTCAGACCCCCAGACACTGTATCAGTATTACCTGAAGTTTTCCTTTAAGTCCAACTTAAAGGGGTTTTCCAAATGTTTGATATTGATGACATATCTTCAGAAGAGGTCATCAGTTTCTGATCGGTAGGGATCTGAATTCTGGCACCCCCCAACGATCAGCTGAGGACAGGTCATCAGTCTTAAACACTCAGAACAACCCCTTTAATTGCATCTTGCTCTTAAAGGGCCGGTACGCTGAAATAGACTGTGAGTGTTCCCTTAACCCTTTGTAGATATGGTGCAGAATCCCTCCAGTCAGCTGATGGTTCTTCTTCTTTTTCAGGACGGGAGTTGCCGGCGCTCCCCGGGTGGCATCGGTGGATTCTTGCCGTGGATGTACAATAATAAACATCTGTGGACGTCAACGTCTTGGGAGGAAACTGGATTCTTGGCTACAAGTTCTGAGGATATATTTGGAGCAAGTATCTATTCATTGCTTCTACAAACCAACCCCCCCCCCCCCCCCCCCCCCCTGCATCATGGATAAATAGGATTGGAATTTGGAAAGTCTTCTGCCGAGTAACCGCATTCACTCATCCGGAAAATATTTTTATTTTTTTTCTCTGCCGTATTCCTCATTCGATGGATATTTCCAAATAAATGCAATGTTTCTTATATCACTGGACACGTGTGCCGATCTGCAGCCCGCAGATACAGCGCCGGTACAGCCACTGCACAGGTATCGTCTAAGAGCGCAACGGACAACAATGTATCAAGTTCTTAAAGAGGCAGATTCCTGATATAGAACTTATATCATCAGTGTGTTGTGTGTCTGCAGAGAAAGATTGGTGGGCCGCTGCAATGTCCTTCCCCTTATGTACCCTCCAAGACTGGGAAATGGCAAAAACATAATGGGCATGCTCACTACAAACATGGACACGCTCGCTACATTTACAGATCCACGCTAACTAAAAATACAGACACATACATATAATCACCCACTATATACAGTACAGACCAAAAGTTTGGACACACCTTCTCATTCAAAGAGTTTTCTTTATTTTCATGACTATGAAGGCATCAAAACTATGAATGAACACATGTGGAATTATATACATAACAAACAAGTGTGAAACAACTGAAAATATGTCATATTCTAGGTTCTTCAAAGTAGCCACCTTTTGCTTTGATTACTGCTTTGCACACTCTTGGCATTCTCTTGATGAGCTTCAAGAGGTAGTCCCCTGAAATGGTCTTCCAACAGTCTTGAAGGAGTTCCCAGAGATGCTTAGCACTTGTTGGCCCTTTTGCCTTCACTCTGCGGTCCAGCTCACCCCAAACCATCTCGATTGGGTTCAGGTCCGGTGACTGTGGAGGCCAGGTCATCTGGCGCAGCACCCCATCACTCTCCTTCATGGTCAAATAGCCCTTACTTTCAAAGTTTTCGGCTGACTGACTGACCTTCATTTCTTAAAGTAATGATGGCCACTCGTTTTTCTTTACTTAGCTGCTTTTTCTTGCCATAATACAAATTCTAACAGTCTATTCAGTAGGACTATCAGCTGTGTATCCACCTGACTTCTCCTCAACGCAACTGATGGTCCCAACCCCATTTATAAGGCAAGAAATCCCACTTATTAAACCTGACAGGGCACACCTGTGAAGTGAAAACCATTTCAGGGGACTACCTCTTGAAGCTCATCAAGAGAATGCCAAGAGTGTGCAAAGCAATAATCAAAGCAAAAGGTGACCACTTTGAAGAACCTAGAATATGACATATTTTCAGTTGTTTCACACTTGTTTGTTATGTATATAATTCCACATGTGTTAATTCATAGTTTTGATGCCTTCAGTGTGAATCTACAATTTTCATAGTCATGAAAATAAAGAAAACTCTTTGAATGAGAAGGTGTGTCCAAACTTTTGGTCTGTACTGTATATAGCCACATACATAAGCATGCACATTATATATACAGATGCATATGCAACGGACGCCTCCACCAGGGCCCTCTATAACGCGACCCAGGTGTTAGAATGCTGAGTGGTATAGTGTGGCCTAAAATGTCTCTTTATGTGTGTCACAGTGCTCCTACCTGGATACGGCTGGAACCCAGGCTTTGGCTCCGAAGCAATAAATAGGGGGAATAATTGAGGGATAAAAGAATAACTGGAGTCCAGACCTTGAGATGAAGTTCAATGGTAGCTTTACTTTGCATAAATGTTTCTTCAAATGGCTTACAGGCTTTGTCTTGGTTCCAGCAGGCTTTAGCATGAAACCGGCAGGCAAACTCAACTCTGCTTTATCTGTTTCTCTCTGACTCTGCCGTACTGACAGGCTGGCTGTATAACTCAGCTTCTTCTGTATGCTGCACTTCACTTTGTAGTCTGACTCTAGGTTATGCCAGGGAACTTTCCTCCTGGCTCCTGAGGCTTCAATCTTTGGCCTCCATGGCCAGCAGAGCTCTGTTCCCTGGCTGGGGGTAAGCTAGACTGCAACTAACTGGTCCCCACCCTTTCTTACTCCCCTACAGAGGGGGGTTAGAATGGAATGGTAAGTTCCATTCTATCTAAGTACATCTCTGCCATGTTTGCTGCCACCTGCTGGTGAACCAGGCGCATTACATGAACAGTTACATAACATTAGAAATGCACAGTGTGGAGGACCTGGAATAAATACACAAGATGACATGAGGTTAGACCAATAAAGAGAGTAGCAGGGTGCAGAAGTGGTAACACCACTCTGGGGTGTTACACATACATAAGCATGCCCACTATAGATATAGCCACATACATAAGCATGCTCAGTAAAAATACGGACACGCTGTCTACATTTACAGACATATGCATACAGACTATAAATTCAGGCACATTCAGTTCATATTCACGCTGACTATATATACAGTACATCTGCACGCTGACTATATATACAGTACATCTGCACGCTGACTATATATACAGTACATCTGCACGCTGACTATATATACAGTACATCTGCACGCTCACTATATATTCAGGAACATACATCTGCACGCTGACTATATATACAGTACATATGCACGCTCACTATATATTCAGGCACATACATCTGCACGCTCACTATATATTCAGGCACATACATCTGCACGCTGACTATATATACAGTACATCTGCACGCTGACTATATATACAGTACATCTGCACGCTGACTATATATACAGTACATATGCACGCTGACTATATATACAGTACATCTGCACGCTGACTATATATACAGTACATCTGCACGCTGACTATATATACAGTACATCTGCACGCTCACTATATATTCAGGCACATACATCTGCACGCTGACTATATATACAGTACATCTGCACGCTGACTATATATACAGTGCATCTGCACGCTGACTATATATATACAGTACATCTGCACGCTGACTATATATAAAGTACATCTGCACGCTCACTATATATTCAGGCACATACATCTGCACGCTGACTATATATACAGTACATCTGCACGCTGACTATATATACAGTACATCTGCACGCTGACTATATATACAGTACATCTGCACGCTGACTATATATACAGTACATCTGTACGCTGACTATATATACAGTACATCTGCACTCTGACTATATATACAGTACATCTGCACTCTGACTATATATACAGTACATCTGCACGCTGACTATATATACAGTACATCTGCACGCTGACTATATATACAGTACATCTGCACGCTGACTATATATACAGTACATCTGCACGCTGACTATATATACAGTACATCTGCACGCTGACTATATATACAGTACATCTGCACGCTGACTATATATACAGTACATCTGCACGCTGACTATATATATATACAGTACATCTGCACGCTGACTATATATACAGTACATATGTACGCTGACTATATATATACAGTACATCTGCACGCTGACTATATATACATTACATCTGCACGCTGACTATATATACAGTACATCTGCACGCTGACTATATATATATACAGTACATATGCACGCTGACTATATATACAGTACATCTGCACGCTGACTATATATACAGTACATCTGCACGCTGACTATATATACAGTACATCTGCACGCTGACTATATATACAGTACATCTGCACGCTGACTATATATACAGTACATCTGCACGCTGACTATATATACAGTACATCTGCACGCTGACTATATATACAGTACATCTGCACGCTGACTATATATATACAGTACATCTGCACGCTGACTATATATACAGTACATCTGCACGCTGACTATATATATACAGTACATCTGCACGCTGACTATATATACAGTACATCTGCATGCTGACTATATATACAGTACATCTGCACGCTCACTATATATATACAGTACATCTGCACGCTGACTATATATACATTACATCTGCACGCTGACTATATATACAGTACATCTGCACGCTCACTATATATTCAGGCACATACATCTGCACGCTGACTATATATTCAGGCACATACATCTGCACGCTGACTATATATTCAGGCACATACATCTGCACGCTGACTATATATTCAGGCACATACATCTGCACGCTGACTACTTATACAGACACCTACAAGTGCAGAAACACTACAATAGTAAAAGCCCTAATATAAACAATGATATACATTGTAGAATGAAAGACTCTTGGCCATTTTGATGTACATCATGCAGTGAAATTCCACCATCCAGTAATGCAGAAATTCTGCTAATCCGCCACATGTTTCCAACATAAAAATGCATGACCGTCTTGATATTTCAACAAGCAGAAACAGGCGGCTGAGCGGAGGGCTGACTGTCAGGGAACCTGTGCACAGTGCAGATCTGTATGAAATCTGCATCAAAAGTGTACAAAAAATGCACATAAATCCGCACTATTTATCATGAATTTGATGACGTTGTTTGTGCGTTTTTTATGCTTTGTTTTTTCGATTTTCTGTTGACATGCTGGGGATTTTATTAATTATTAAAGTGATATTTCTAGAATGATTTATTATTATTATTATTAATTATTTTTATTATGATTATTATGAATGTTGTTATTATTATTCATTATGTATTATTACCTTTTATTTTTATTATTTATTATTGTTATTATTATTATTTATTATTAAAGTGCCATTCATTCCAAGGGTATATATGCCTAAAACAGACAATTGCAATAAGCGTGAACAAGACGGGTTAGGCTACTTTCACACTAGCGGCACGGACCTTCACCCGACGGAACGGCCTGCCGGAGGTCCGTGCCGCTAGTGTGAAAGTAGCCTAACAAACCGGCACAGAAGGAGAGAGATGATCCATCTCTTTTGAATTTTAGAAATGTCTATTTAATGCCCACTCCTATGCTGTGATGGAGTCATAAGACAAACCAGGTGCCCACCAGTCCTGGTGCCAGCATCCATACTGTGCCAATGGTTGGAATGGTGAAGTCACAGTAACCTCCCCCCCCCCCCCCCCACTTGCATAAGTAAAGTTTGGAGGGTCTCACTTGTCCACTTTGGAGACATGCCCTTTCTATACGTCCATGGAGCTAATGAAGGACCCCCTTCCCCAATAAGATCTGAGTTTATTTCTCCATTTCCGAGTATGCAATATTCAGATGTTAAAGGGGTATTCTGGTTGTTACAAGTTATAACTATTAGATTGGTGGGGGCCCTACTACTGGCACCGCCACCGGTCACAAGGGGACCCTGTACCCCTCTGAACACCCTGAAATGAACAGGCATGCACACTGCCGCTCCACTCTTCTTGGTGGGGGTCCTGCTAATAGCTCAGCGCTCCGCTGGACCGTCTCTGGAACGCCCACAGAGATGAATAGAGAGGCAGCGCGAAAGCTCCACCAACTACTCCAGTCAGCGTTGGGGGCTCCGAGGGGTATGAGGTCACCTTCTTGTGATCGGTGACAGTAGGACCCCGACTGATCTAACAGTTAGCCCCTGTCCTGTGGACGGGCGATACCGTTTATACCCCGTTAACTCATTTTCCATCCAGCCCCTAGTGGCTCTTTGGGCAATAATTGCCTTTTCTCTGGATCAACACTGTACAAGAATGTGATTATAGGTTTTCTGGAAATGGTGCTATTTTAGAGGCGTGAAGATTTTAGAGTATTCACCAGAAATAACTGTAATAATAAATATTGGATCATGAAAAACTTGGCTGAAAAATCCAGAAGGAAGCCAAGATGGGAAACCAGTTTACTACATAAGCAAAGTTGCAGGAGGGCGTATACAAGGAGGCATTGCAGCTCAGCTCCTTTCACTGGTATGCTGCAATACCTGACATGACCTATGAGCAAGAGGGGCGCTGTATATGAAAACTTTTTTATTTTTTTTATCTGATACAATTCCTTTTGGGAATGGCAGGGCCCATATATATCAGTCAGAGGAAGGGGCACTGCTCACATCAGCTCTCCATTTAAAGGGCACGTCATGACAATGTATGATATGGTTAGAGGTGTCATTTGAAATATCAGGGCTGCAATGCAAAAATCTCTAATGGGGCCCCTACCAGCTATTGGAGTGTGCAGCCCAAGGCTGCATGGACAGACATTTCTTAAGGGGGGGGGGGCGCCATTGCACCCGATGGCCTGGGTACTTTTCTGGCAATGTTGTTTGCATAATGTCAGATTGTATCCTATCTGCACTATATGGCACAGTACATGGGCATCAATGTGTCCTGTGATTGACAGTGTTAGTGCCATTGGGCCCCCAGGTGCGGCTGCATGCTCTGCAGATTCTATACTTGCACCCCTCCACTCGGTTGCCCATTGACTTCAATGAGTGCAGTGTAATCCTAAATTTCCTCTCAATTCCCAGCACGCCTGGTCAGCCTACAGCTATTAGGGCATGCTGGGAGTTGTAGTTTTTTGCAACAACTGGAGGGCCGCAGGTTGAGCATTCCTGATCTAGGACAATGCCATCCGAATGGTGAGCTGGTCACTGAAGGTGTGGACGCTGGGACCTTCAGCATCCACACCTCGGATGGCATTGTCCTAGATCAGGAATGCTCAACCTGCGGCCCTCCAGTTGTTGCAAAAAACTACAACTCCCAGCATGCCCTAATAGCTGTAGGCTGTTTAGGCGTGCTGGGAGTTGTAGTTTTGCAACAGCCGGAGGGCTGCAGGTTGAGCGTCCCAGATCTAGATGGATGACCCCTTTAAGATAAAGCATGAAATGAGCTCCATGATAAAAAATTGCAAACTGGTTGCAACTTGCGTGGAGTTTTGTGGTCTGCCCTGGCCACGATGACATGTAAGGGACTTCTCTAGCGGCGGAAAGTAATTCATTTCTGTGCTACCAGAATGAGACGAGGCGCACATTTCAGTCACTAGATCTTCCTGCCCGTTAACGTCTCTGTCGGTAAAATCGCTCCCTGCAGACAGGAATGATGAGCCCTAATATCATAGCAAAACTAACTGTAGACCTGGAGATTCATCTTTGCAGTTTTGTACAATCATTTTGTGAAAAAGCAACGGGTCCCGGCCGATTGTGCGAAACCGGGGGCTGATGGTTGTAAGGTGCGATATGTCTGCCCCATTTCCGTAGCAAATAATTTTTTTAATTGACAGTTAAAATGGCTAAAGGAGAGTCTCCATCACATTAATCGCATGCAAAACGCATCTCCGTATGTGTCTGTAGTACATCCGGAAAACGTAAAATGTGTAAAAAGAAAATGAATAAATTTACGTAAAAATAAGTATACAATAACCATAGACATTTCTGCCACGAAGCACACCTCCACCCTTAGGCGTCTGTCACCCATGCCGTTGCACAGGGTGCACCACTTGTCACTACTGAAGAGGAGTGGGCATTCAATGCTTCCTTGATTTATGGATGGAGCAGTGTGATTTGGGGACAACATAAGGTGGGGTGACAATAGAAGGCACCAACCAACCTAAGGGCAGAGTAAAAATTAAAGGGGTTGTCCCACGAAAAATATTCTACAGTTTTCAAACCAGCTCCTGGATCTGAATACTTTAGTAATTGCATGTAATTAAAAATTTTGTATATCTGTATAGCACCACTTATTTTCTTATTTCTTTGTCCTGCTCACTGAGATGGTCGCACATGCTCAGTTTAATCTTTCAACTGCCTCCTGAGCTGTGATAGGGAGAGCTGAGACACGCCCCCTGAGCTGTGATAGGGAGAGCATGGACACGCCCCCTGAGCTGCAGCAAAAAAGACACGCCCCTTGAGCTGTCAGCTTGATATAAATCTAGTGGAGCAATGAATGAGAAGATCTCTGGATCCATGTGAGGTACAGGGCTGGTTCTAGCTTTGTTATAAAGAGATTGTCATGTCCTATATGATGTCTGATTTTTATCTTTTACACTACTCATGGGAGAACCCCTTTGAGGACTGACTATTTGGATTTGTGATAAACCCAAATTCTCGAATACTTTCAATCATGTCTTGCTGAAAGAGGTCTTGGAAGCTGAGATCTAAACTGATGTATGTAGGATCTTTATGCTTTATGTCTTGAATATTAAAACTAATTTAAAAAAATAAAATAAAATAGTTGCCCACATATAGACAGTGTAGAAGTACTAGGGGGAGTTGGAAGCTCAGGGGGGCTAAGAACCCTAGATAGATGATGGACCCCAGGACTAGGTCAACCAGGCAAATGCTCAAACTTACTGAGTTTAGGCAGGCCATGGTGATATATGTCAGGCATGCTCAACCTGTGGCCCTCCAGCTTTTGTAAAACTACAACTCCCATCATGCCTTTCTGTAGGCTGATAGCTGTAGGCTGTCCAGGCATGCTGAGAGTTGTAGTTTTCCAACAGCTGGAGGGCCGCAGGTTGGACATCCTTGATATATGTAAATGTGTACTAAGGTTGTCACAGGTGGGGTAAATGGGGGGGGGGGGCAGAACTGGTGAACCACTTCATGTCCGTCACCCTAGGGCTTGTCTCAAGTCAGCAAATGGCATTTACCATGTTGACAAAGTGAATACAAGGCACTCGCTAATGTACCGTGATTGTCCATGTTGCCTCCTTTCCTGGCTGGATTCATTTTTCCATCACATTATAGACTGCTTGTTTCCAGGGGTTACGACCACCCTGCACTCCCTCTCTTTCGGCCGGGACCGTGGAAGCTCACATACAGTACAGACCAAAAGTTTGGAGACACCTTCTCATTCAAAGAGTTTTCTTTATTTTCATGACTATGAAGGCATCAAAACTATGAATTAACACATGTGGAATTATATACATAACAAACAAGTGTGAAACAACTGAAAATATGTCATATTCTAGGTTCTTCAAAGTAGCCACCTTTTGCTTTGATTACTGCTTTGCACACTCTTGGCATTCTCTTGATGAGCTTCAAGAGGTAGTCCCCTGAAATGGTCTTCCAACAGTCTTGAAGGAGTTCCCAGAGATGCTTAGCACTTATTGGCCCTTTTGCCTTCACTCTGCGGTCATCTGGCGCAGCACCCCATCACTCTCCTTCATGGTCAAATAGCCCTTACTTTCAAAGTTTTCCCAATTTTTCGGCTGACTGACTGACCTTCATTTCTTAAAGTAATGATGGCCACTCGTTTTTCTTTACTTAGCTGCTTTTTTCTTGCCATAATACAAATTCTAACAGTCTATTCAGTAGGTCAGCTGTGTATCCACCTGACTTCTCCTCAACGCAACTGATGGTCCCAACCCCATTTATAAGGCAAGAAATCCCACTTATTAAACCTGACAGGGCACACCTGTGAAGTGAAAACCATTTCAGGGGACTACCTCTTGAAGCTCATCAAGAGAATGCCAAGAGTGTGCAAAGCAGTAATCAAAGCAAAAGGTGGCTACTTTGAAGAACCTAAATATGACATATTTTCAGTTATTTCACACTTGTTTGTTATGTATATAATTCCACATGTGTTAATTCATAGTTTTGATGCCTTCAGTGTGAATCTACAATTTTCATAGTCATGAAAATAAAGAAAACTCTTTGAATGAGAAGGTGTGTCCAAACTTTTGGCCTGTACTGTAGGCCAGCTCTTTTTCCTATAGTGTGCAAGCACGACCACTGCTACTGGATTGCAGGGTGGTCATAACCATGGAAACGAGCAGTGTATAATGTGATGGAAAAATGAATCCAGCCAGCAAAGGAGGCAATATGGACAATCCCAATACATTAGTCAGTGCCTTTTATTCACTTTCTCTACATAATAAATGCCATTTGCTGAAGTGAGTGAACCCCTTTAAGTAGCGAGTACCATTATTGGGCGGTATTTCCCTAGTTTAATACAGTGTGGAATGAAAATTGGATTCATGGTCAAATTGTGCAACTTGCTTCTCTCTAGTCATGGACTTCCAAGCTTCCAGTGATGTCATCATTTCATACAAAATACAGTGTATGCATCATCATCATTGGGAAATACTAAAAGTGACAGTTTACTCTTTCCTCTCCTCAATGACGCTGTAGACCCTGTGAAGTATTTGATGAGCACAGTAACAATATCTTTTTATAATGTTTATGTAGCAGCTCCGCTGGATACAAAAGAACAATGCAGCAAAAATTAACAAAAAAGTAAATACAGGAAAGCAAACAGGCAGTGACAGCAGAGGTCATGAAGCCATGGACCTGCCCTTCCATTGACAGCTGGAGCCACCTGCTGTGCACCCTCACTCCACCCTTTATCTAACACCCAGTACATCTAAAGCCTGTATTACAGTGGCAACTCGCTAATGGACGTTCGTAGTAATACTCGTTTGCAATCATCTGGCAGTGTAATACTGCCGCGGATTACCCGATGATCATTCATTGGGCAATCGTGATCTTTCAGCATGCTGTATAATCATGATCTGTTGCTGGCAAATAACTAGAATGCATGGGGACAAGCAATGGAATAACGATTGCTCCCCTCCATACTATGGAGGAGTTTGCTGTATGTAATAAGCAGCGGTCTCCTCCACTATCTAGCAGGCGATTTCTGGGAAGGAACGCTTCCTTACCAATAATGACCTGCAGAATCGGCTGGTGTAATACTGCCTTTAGGTA
The DNA here is from genome assembly GCF_905171765.1 of Bufo bufo. Classification (NCBI taxonomy): domain Eukaryota; kingdom Metazoa; phylum Chordata; class Amphibia; order Anura; family Bufonidae; genus Bufo; species Bufo bufo. Next base: position 39,429,583 of record NC_053393.1, on the reverse strand, counting down.
TGAGGTTAAAGCCATCTCCTACAGAGAGACTTTCTAAGAACATTATTTTAGATTGATACAGGGAAACAAGTTGGATCTCTACAGACTTATCTAGGCTTCAGCTAAGCAATGTTTCCTAACCCCTAACAGGCTTCGAAAACAGTGTTCCTTTCCCTAAAGTTTAGAGTTGACCATTGGTCGAACATATTTGCCCTCAACTGGAAGATCCACATAGTTCCTCAGCTGGAAGGTTCTTCTTGGCCCTTAGCTGAAAGGTCCTTTTTTTGCCAGAAGGTCCATGTAGAACCTCATCTGGAAAATCCATGTAGATCCTTAGCTGAAAGGTGTATAAAGACTTCATAGCTTGAATGTCCTTATATATATCCTTAGCTAGAAGGTTTATGTACACCCCGTAGTTTGAAGGCATACGTAGACCCTCAACTGGAAGATCCACATAGTTCCTCAGCTGGAAGGTTCTTGTAGACTCTTGGCTAAAAGATCTATGTAGATCGTCAACTGGAAGATCCACAGTTCCTGAGCTGAAAGGTTCTTGATGACCCTTAGCTGAAAGGTCCATGTAGACTCTCAACTGGAAGATTCACATAGAACCATAGGTAGGAGGACAATGTAGACCCTCAGTTGGAAGATTCACGCAGACCCTTAGCTGAAAGAGTAACTACAGCCACAGCAGCCATTGCACTGGGAATAGGTCCCAGGGGTTGGGGGGCTCAATCATGTGCAAGAACATTGTACCTTTTTGTGGGAAACACCAAATTTGGGCTTTTTGCTATAATGTGGGTTTTCTGATACATGGTGCTATAATACAAACCTTTAATTATTGCTACTTATTCTGCTGTTGTAATTTTCTTACACTAGGTTATGAGGGCCCCACCTTTTTTGCAATGGGACCCTATGAATTATAGTTACACCCCTATGTAGACCCCATGGCTATAATGTCCATGCTTTTTTTTTTGCCGGACGGTCCATGTAGACCCTCATCTGGAAGATCCATGTAGACACTTAGCTGAAAGGTGTATGAAGTCGTCATTGCTCGAATGTCCATATAAATCGTTAGCTGGAAATTTATGTACACCCCATAGTTTGAAGGTAAAAGTAGGCCCTCAACTGGAAGATCCATATAGACCCTTAGCTGGAAGATCTGTGTAGACCCCATAGATTGAAGGTCTATGTAGACCCTCAACTGGAAGATCCAGGTAAACCCTTAGATGGAAGGTCTATGTACATCTCATAGCTTGAAGATCCATGTAGACCCCTTAATTTAAAGGTCCATGTAGACTGGATCATGTCTATTACTTACAGTAAAAGCAGAGGGGATACAGCAAACTTTGGGATGAAAACCAAAATGTCTATTGAAGTAAGCCCTCCTACATTGCTTTGTCCTTTGTTGAATGTATGAGAAGGTCCATGCAAACCCTCAGCTGGAACAGATTGATGGGGAGGGTACAATGATTCCTCTTGAACATGGGCAACCAAATTGGTGGCACAAAATGGTCTTCTAGAGAGGCGGTCCTTTAAAAGTGACACATAGGATGATGTTACTTATGCTACAGGATTATGTCACAGTGGTCGTTTCCAGGTGCCCCATGGGGGACTTTATCTATACTTGCAAAGTGACCTCAAGTGCCGTTTACATTGGAGGAAGACCTACTTAATGATAGATAAAAACGCTTGTTCTGAGTAGATCTTAAGATATTGATTCATTCTCCATTGCCATTGTTGAGTATTAGTGGACATAGTAGATCCCGACGATAAGGACAATAGCTATGTTATGGAATTGCTATGAATGCACTTTCCTACTGTACAGGAGTGGGGTAACCACAAGTGAACTTATAATGTAAGTACAATACAGGAAGGCGTCTCTCCTGGAAAGTGCAAACAAATGATTACTTTAATTAACTTTAATTTATGCCACTGTCACTCCTGCTGACTGTTTCCACTACTGCAATCTTTTCTAATTACCTGTAGCCCAGGGTATAATTATAAATGCGCTCTGACCCTCCCAAGCCATCAGTGATAATAATTTTATTACAAAACAAGCAGGGAGAGGATCACATGTCATTAGCATGCACCTTTGTTTGGGTGACGCGGGCTATGTTCCCACAGTCCAGAACTCATCCTCTGTCTGCCATTGTGCTAATGTATGTAGTTATGTAGAATAGATTATGTAATGCAAGTCCAGTAGTTCAAAGGGAGTGACGCGTCTGTCTGAGAACGAGCTCTGTTAACTCCTTAATACTTCTGATGTGCAGCCAAGGAGGGTGTATCTAGTCAGCCTTAGTAGGCCTCTCGGGCCCATGGAAAGGCGGGTAGGGGATGGGGGAGGTCAAAGTTGTAGCTTGACTTTCCTTCGTTTGGGGACGATAATTCAGTTCGTTGCCCTCACCCTATGGGTTTAGCTATGGGGGATGCAGAATTAGCAGTCACACCTGGAGCCAGAGGGGTCCAAAAATCCCCACTGCCACATAAGAATACACTAGTATTATACTGAGAGATGGTAGATGGGGCTGGGGGTGAGGTAGGACTCATCAGCTTCAAGTAATGCCTCTGCCTAGCCTCGTGTCTAAATACCCTGGCAGATGCTGTAGTGGGTCAAGTGGTGGTATTTGTACCCATCCCTGGCGTTTGTGGGGGGCTCACCTAAGAAGACACCATGGTAAGTGGGGGTCCTGTTACAGATTTTGCAGTGGGGACCAGGAACTTCAAGTTCCCTTCAAGTGCAGAGCAGCTTGTTGCTTCATCCATCCAGCACTGCCTTAACTCACAGATGTCTAAGGCTGAGTTCACACGGGCGAGTATTCCACGCGGGTGCAATGCAGGAGGTGAACGCATTGCACCCGCACTGAATCCGGACCCATTCACTTCTATGGGGCTGTGCACACGAGCGGTGATTTTCACGCATCTCTTATGCGTTGCGTGAAAATCGCAGCATGCTCTATATTTAGCGTTTTACACCCAACGCAGGCACCATAGAAGTGAATGGGGCTGCGTGAAAATCGCAAGCATCCGCAAGCAAGTGTGGATGCGGTGCGATTTACACGCACAGTTGCTAGGAGACGATCGGGATGGAGACCCGATCATTATTATTTTCCCTTATAACATGGTTATAAGGGAAAATAATAGCATTCTGAATACAGAATGCATAGTACAATAGCGCTGGAGGGGTTAAAAAATTATAATAATTAAACTCACCTTAATCCACTTGCTCGCGCAGCCGGCATCTCGTCTGTCTTCATCTTTGCTGTGGGCAGGAAAAGGACCTGTGGTGACGTCACTCCGGTCATCACATGGTCCATCACCATGGTAAAAGATCATGTGACGGACCATGTGATGACCGGAGTGACGTCACCACAGGCTCTTTTCCTGCACACAGCTAAGAAGAAGACAGAAGAGATGCCGGGCTGCGCGAGCAAGTGGATTAAGGTGAGTTTAATAATTTTTTATTTTTTTTAACCCCTCCAGCGCTATTGTACTATGCATTCTGTATTCAGAATGCTATTATTTTCCCTTATAACCATGTTATAAGGGGAAATAATACAATCTACAGAACACCGATCCCAAGCCAGAACTTCTGTGAAGAAGTTCGGGTTTGGGTACCAAACATGCGCGATTTTTCTAACGCGAGTGCAAAACGCATTACAATGTTTTGCACTTGCACGGAAAAATCACGCATGTTCCCGTAACGCACCCGCACCTTTTCCCGCAACGCCCGTGTGAACTCAGCCTAAATGTCCTGAAGGCATAGCCCATTCTAGCCCTCACTACATTATAGAACTAGTTCCCGGGGTAAGAGATTTGTGAGCAGAGTCTGATGTAAGGCACCATCCTGAGTGCTGTGTTTGTGTGCCAAGCCGGGAGCCGAGCAAGGCAGAGCTTGGTACAAAACACGCGGGTGTATGTCAGGGTCATTAAAGTGGATCAGTGAGTCAGAGACTGCAGGGAGCGGCTAGTCGGTGTGAGAATCGGTAAAGCTACCAGTGACATGTGTCTGCAGAGAAGTTCAGCAAAAAGCAGGAGGCACCTGATGTACCATTGCTTGGATTGCTAAGACAGGCATGCTTAACCTGCGGCCCTCCAGCTGTTGTAAAACTACAACTCCCACAATGCCCTGCTGTAGGCTGGCTGATAGCTGTATGCTGTTCGGGCATGCTGGGAGTTGTAGTTTTGCAACAGCTTGGGGGGGCTGCAGGTGGAACATGCCTGGTCTAAGACCTCAGAGAATAGGTTGTTATAATTGAGTACCGAACTCCAGAGAGGAGGCAGGCATCTGATCATCCCAACGTATACCTGGGAGAGTCTTGGGTTCTACGCTTGTTCTAGATCAGTTATGATACTGCTGCTCGCTGCATTACTCAAGCGTTCAACTGTAACCTGTTAGGGTTGTGCAGCGATAAGTAAAGCATCATTGTTTTGCAAGTCTGGCATCTGTGACATTAGCTTGCTACTCCTCCCCACAACCGTCCCCGTCACCACGCCTGGTGGTTAGAATATCCCATCGGATCTGAGTTAGATCGTGAAAACTCAAATCCGATGGTATATTCTAACACAAAGGCGTTCCCATGGTGATGGGGACGCTTGAAGTTAGAGTATACCAACAAGCGCATACATACTGGCCCCCTGCTGCCTGGCGGCACCCGACCTCTTACAGGGCACTGTGATCCACACAATTAACCCCTCAGGTGCCGCTGCCGCACCTGAGGGGTTAATTGTGCGGATCACAGCACCCTGTCAGAGGTCGGGTGCCGCCGGGCAGCAGTGCGCCCCCCCTGCCCCCCTCCCACTATTAAAATCATTTATAGGCAGTGCGCCCTAACCCTCCCTCACCAGTATTACAATCATTGGTGGCCAGTGCGGATCCCCCCTTTCCGTATTAAACATCATTGCTGGCAGTGCGCTGACAATCCCTCTCCCCCCCCCGTATTAATCATTGCTGGCAGTGCGCCCTCAATCCCCCCTCCCTCCCCAGTATTAATCATTGCTGGCAGTGCGCCCCCCCCCCCTATCATTGGTGGCAGCGGCAGTTCCGATCGGAGTCCCAGAAGTGTAATGCTGGGGCTCCGATCAGTTACCATGGCAACCAGGACGCTACTGAAGTCCTGGCTGTCATGGTCAGTTAGTCAGCATTGTACTTACCTGCGCTGGGGCTGCCAGGCGCTCTTCTTCTCAAACTCACAGGTCTGTGCAGCGTATGCTTATAGCAATGCGCTACACAGACCTGTGAGTTTGAGAAGAAGGAGCGCCCGGCGGCCCCAGCGCAGGTAAGTACAATGCTGACTAACTAACCATGGCAGCCAGGACTTCAGTAGCATCCTGGTTGCCATGGTAACTGATCGGATCTGCCACTGCCACCAATCATGGGGGGGGGGGGGGCACACTGCCAGCAATGATTAATACTGGTGAGGGAGGGGGGATTGAGGGCGCACTGCCAGCAATGATTAATATTGGGGAGGGAGGGGGGATTGAGGGCGCACTGCCAGCAATGATTAATATGGGGGGGAGGGGGATTGAGGGCGCACTGCCAGCAATGATTAATACGGGGGGGGAGGGGGGATAGAGGGCACACTGCCAGCAATGATTAATACAGGGGGGGGGGGATTGAGGGCGCACTGCCAGCAATGATTAATACTGGGGAGGGAGGGGGGATTGAGGGCGATTGAGGGCGCACTGCCAGCAATAATTAATACTGGGGAGGGAGGGGGGATTGAGGGCGCACTGCCAGCAATGATTAATACGGGGGGGAGGGATTGTCAGCGCACTGCCAGCAATGATGTTTAATACAGAGGGGGTGGGATCCGCACTGGCCACCAATGATTGTAATACTGGTGAGGGGGGGTTAGGGCGCACTGCCCATAAATGATTTTAATAGTGGGGGGGGGGGGGGCGCACTGCTGCCCGGCGGGACCCGACCTCTGACAGGGTGCTGTGATCCGCACAATTAACCCCTCAGGTGCAGCCAGACAGCAGGGGGCCAGTATGTATGCGCCTGTTGGTATACTCTAACTTCAAGCGTCCCCATCACCATGGGAACGCCTCTGTGTTAGAATATACCATCGGATTTGAGTTTTCATGATCTAACTCAGATCCGATGGTATATTCTAACCACCAGGCATTCCCATGGTGACGGGGACGCTTGTGGGGAGGAGTATGTCTGACCCATTGACCACAAGCATTTTAGCCAGGGAGGAATCATTTGTTCAGATGTACAAAATATTCGCGAATTATCGAAGTTGCGACATTCGCGATTAATATTCGCTATTCGAATATTCGCGCTCAACACTAGTCATAATACAGGGATTATGTACATATTGATGTCACAGTACAGGGCTAGTACACACAGTGATGTAACAATACAGGGATAATAAACACAGTGATGTCACAGTACAGATATAGTAGACACAGTGATGTCACAGTACAGGGATAATATACACAGTGATGTCACAGTACAGGGATAATAAACACAGTGATGTCACAGTACTGAGATAATAAATACAGTGATGTCACAGTACAGATATAGTAAACACAGTGATGTCACAGTACAGGGTAATAAACACAGTGATGTAACAGTACAGAGATAATATACACAGTGATGTCACAGTACAGGGATAATAAATACAGTGATGTCACAGTACAGGGATAATATACACAGTGATGTAACAGTACAGATATAATAAACACAGTGATGTCACAGTACTGAGATAATAAATACAGTGATGTCACAGTACAGGGATAATATACAAAGTGATGTCACAGTACAGGGTAATAAACACAGTGATGTAACAGTACAGGGATAATATACACAGTGATGTCACAGTACAGAGATAATACACACAGTGATGTCACAGTACAGGGATGATATACACAGTGATGTCACAGTATAGGGATAATATACACAGTGATTTCACAGTATAGGGATAATATACAAAGTGATATCACAGTACAGGAATAATATACAAAGTGATGTCACAGTACAGGGATAATAAACACAGTGATGTCACAGTACAGGGATAATAAACACAGTGATGTCACAGTGCAGAGATAATACACACAGTGATGTCACAGTACAGGGATAATATACAAAGTGATGTCACAGTACAGGGATAATATACACACAGTGATGTCACAGTACAGGGATAATATACACAGTGATGTCACAGTACAGGGATAATATACAAAGTGATGTCACAGTACAGAAATAATAAACACAGTGATGTCACAGTACAGGGATAATATACAAAGTGATGTCACAGTGCAGGGATAATAAACACAGTGATGTCACAGTACAGGGATAATAAACACAGTGATGTCACAGTACAGGGATAATAAACACAGTGATGTCACAGTACTGAGATAATAAATACATTGATGTCACAGTACAGGGATAATATACACAGTGATGTCACAGTACAGGAATAATATACACAGTGATGTCACAGTACAGGGATAATATACACAGTGATGTCACAGTACAGGGATAATAAACACAGTGATGTCACAGTACAGATATAGTAAAAACAGTGATGTCACAGTACAGGGTAATAAACACAGTGATGTCACAGTACAGTGATAATAAACACAGTGATGTCACAGTCCTGAGATAATAAATACAGTGATGTCACAGTACAGATATAGTAAACACAGTGATGTCACAGTACAGGGTAATAAACACAGTGATGTAACAGTACAGAGATAATACACACAGTGATGTCACAGTACAGGGATAATAAACACAGTGATGTCACAGTACTGAGATAATAAATACATTGATGTCACAGTACAGGGATAATATACAAAGTGATGTCACAGTACAGAGATAATACACACAGTGATGTCACAGCACAGTGATAATAAACAGTGATGTCACAGTACAGGGATAATATACAAATTGATGTCACAGTACAGGGATAATATACACTGTGATGTCACAGTGCAGGGATAATATACACAGTGATGTCACAGTATAGGGATAATAAACAGTGATGTCACAGTACAGGGATAATAAACACAGTAATGTCACAGTACAGGGATAATATACACAGTGATGTCACAGTACAGGGATAATATACACAGTGATGTCACAGTACAGGGATAATATACAAAGTGATGTCACAGTACAGGGATAATATACAAAGTGATGTCACAGTACAGAAATAATAAACACAGTGATGTCACAGCACAGTGATAATAAACAGTGATGTCACAGTACAGGGATAATATACAAATTGATGTCACAGTACAGGGATAATATACACTGTGATGTCACAGTGCAGGGATAATATACACAGTGATGTCACAGTATAGGGATAATAAACAGTGATGTCACAGTACAGGGATAATAAACACAGTAATGTCACAGTACAGGGATAATATACACAGTGATGTCACAGTACAGGGATAATATACACAGTGATGTCACAGTACAGGGATAATATACAAAGTGATGTCACAGTACAGGGATAATATACAAAGTGATGTCACAGTACAGGAATAATATACACAGTGATGTCACAGTACAGGGATAATATACACAGTGATGTCACAGTACAGGGATAATAAACACAGTGATGTCACAGTACAGATATAGTAAAAACAGTGATGTCACAGTACAGGGTAATAAACACAGTGATGTCACAGTACAGGATAATAAATACAGTGATGTCACAGTACAGATATAGTAAACACAGTGATGTCACAGTACAGGGTAATAAACACAGTGATGTAACAGTACAGAGATAATACACACAGTGATGTCACAATACAGGGATAATAAACACAGTGATGTCACAGTACTGAGATAATAAATACATTGATGTCACAGTACAGGGATAATATACAAAGTGATGTCACAGTACAGAGATAATACACACAGTGATGTCACAGTACAGATATAATAAACACAGTGATGTCACAGTACAGGGATAATATACAAAGTGATGTCACAGTACAGAGTAATAAACACAGTGATGTCACAGTACAGATATAATAAACACAGTGATGTCACAGTACAGGGATAATATACAAAGTGATGTCACAGTACAGAAATAATAAACACAGTGATGTCACAGTACAGGGATAATATACAAATTGATGTCACAGTACAGGGATAATATACACTGTGATGTCACAGTGCAGGGATAATATACACAGTGATGTCACAGTATAGGGATAATAAACAGTGATGTCACAGTACAGGGATAATAAACACAGTAATGTCACAGTACAGGGATAATATACACAGTGATGTCACAGTACAGGGATAATATACACAGTGATGTCACAGTACAGGGATAATATACAAAGTGATGTCACAGTACAGGGATAATATACATAGTGATGTCACAGTACAGGGATAATATACACAGTGATGTCACAGTACAGGGATAATATACAAAGTGATGTCACAGTACAGGGATAATATACACACAGTGATGTCACAGTACAGGGATAATACACACAGTGATGTCACAGTACAGAGATAATGCAAACATTGATATAGCTATAAGGAGATAATGTACAGTGATGTACGAGCATAAGGGTGATGTTTTCTGTCATGGTACAAGCAGTGATACAATAGTACAAGTACAGTGCACACCACAATATCCTTATGCCCGAGGAAGGCTGCAGTCTGCTTTGAATTTTTATTGTTTTTATCTATCTATTGTCTTTTATTTATTTTTTAACAAATTCTCTTAATCTCCAGTGCAGCGCTCCATATTCCCTTTTTATTTTTGATATTTTTCACCATCATAGCACAGGGATAACGCACATCAAAAAAGTTCAATATAGCAGTGACTTCACAGCACAAGGAAGTTAAATATCATGATGTCACAGTACAGGGTTAACGTAACAAGCAGTCGCAAAAAAGGGATAACGCACTGTGCGTTGGTGTCCGTGGAGCTGTGCCCCCTTTCATACTTATCACTAACAGCACCCAGTGCTCTCGTCCTCACTGCGACTGCTATGGTAATCACACCCGTGTATTATAAGAATATGGAAGATAATAGGATCAAAGGAGAGGAGGACATTGCTTGGACTTGTTGGGAAGGCGCAGAGGTCCTCCAGGGGTAGAGCTACAGGTCATGACATCATCTAATGGGAAGTTCTGAGCTTACAAGCCTCATCTTTTAGCTGCAAATTCTCCAGTTCACCTTGGTTGCTGCTTTGTCCTCATCTGTACATTACTAAAGGTGCTTCAGGCCTCAAACCGAAAAGAGCTGGAATAGCTACAAACGGCCCGCAGTGATGTCAGAGAAAACTTTGAGACAACACAGCTGAGTCTACAACGGTTTATTTCCTTGCTTCGAGCAAGGCTTCTCTCAAAGGTTAGCCGATAGGTAGAGCTTTTTCTGACTGATAGGCTGACAGGTGATTGAGAAAGTTAAAAGACAACTTCTTTGAGGTGCTACACCTCAAAGAATAGACCCATATAAAATATTTTGGTCTATGTGTGGGATGCTTATCCATGTCGATAGGCAAACCTTAAAAAAAAAAAAATCCCCATTGTATTTCAGAAATGCAAATTTATCTTAATTTGCCAACCGCGAACCCAATTCTGCCATCTCTATCCATGTAGGATCTGGCATGGAGAAGATCTTCTATTAGTACCCACAAATGAGGTGGAACCTAACACCCTAACCCCTGAGCAAGTACGTGTGCATGCTCTGCTATCCAGGAATGTCAAGCTAATCATAGACATGAGATAGGTCATAGATATCACCCAACTCTACCTTCTGGTTGGTCACTTTTTTAACTTCTATGATGGGATAGGAATCTGCCAGATAGATTAGGCAAGTCATCTGGTCACCGTAGGCATGACATTTTCAGCAGATACCTTTGGAATTGATGAGATCCACCAACTATCTTCATGTCTATTGCCAACTTTTGACCAACGTGGTAAAGTCTGTTCTCTTTACCATCTGCAGTGGTGACAATGGTCAAGGGAGGTTCTTCAATTCGAGGGAAGACATTCTATAATTGGAAGCACAAGCCCAAAGCTGCCGGCTTCAATGGCTATAGAATGTTTTTGATTCAGTATACCCACCTTCTGTACATCACCGAAGGGGTTCTCCAATTTTTTTTTAACAGGTCAGTAAGTATTGGGGCACAGAGGTAGCAGTCGCACCCAGTCACTGGTACTTGAGGGGCTCAGTGGCCTCTCTGTCCTAGTATTATAAATGGCACATCAATGGATGTCGTATATCTGGACTTCTCCAAAGCATTTGACACTGTACCGCATAAAAGGTTAGTATATAAAATGAGAATGCTCGGACTGGGAGAAAACGTCTGTATGTGGGTAAGTAACTGGCTGAGTGATAGAAAACAGAGGGTGGTTATTAACGGTACACACTCAGATTGGGTCACTGTCACTAGCTGAGTACCTCAGGGGTCAGTATTGGGCCCTATTCTCTTCAATATATTTATTAATGATCTTGTAGAAGGCTTGCATAGTAAAGTATCAATTTTCGCAGATGACACTAAACTATGTAATGTAATTTACACTGAAGAGGACAGTATACTGTATATATATACTACAGAGGACAGTATACTGTATATATACTACAGAGGACAGTATACTGTATATATACTACAGAGGACAGTATACTGTATATATACTACAGAGGACAGTATACTGTATATATACTACAGAGGACAGTATACTGTATATATACTACAGAGGACAGTATACTGTATATATATATATATACTACAGAGGACAGTATACTGTATATATACTACAGAGGACAGTATACTGTATATATACTACAGAGGACAGTATACTGTATATATACTACAGGGGGACAGTATACTGTATATACACTACAGAGGACAGTATACTGTATATACACTACAGAGGACAGTATACTGTATATATACTACAGAGGACAGTATACTGTATATATACTACAGAGGACAGTATACTGTGTATATACTACAGAGGACAGTATACTGTATATATACTACAGAGGACAGTATACTGTATATATACTACAGAGGACAGTATACTGTATATATACTACAGAGGACAGTATACTGTATATATACTACAGAGGACAGTATACTGTGTATATATACTACAGAGGACAGTATACTGTATATATACTACAGAGGACAGTATACTGTATATATACTACAGAGGACAGTATACTGTATATATACTACAGAGGACAGTATACTGTATATATACTACAGAGGACAGTATACTGTATATATATATATATATACTACAGAGGACAGTATACTGTATATATACTACAGAGGACAGTATACTGTATATATACTACAGAGGACAGTATACTGTATATATACTACAGGGGGACAGTATACTGTATATATACTACAGGGGACAGTATACTGTATATATATACTACAGGGGACAGTATACTGTATATATACTACAGAGGACAGTATACTGTATATATACTACAGAGGACAGTATACTGTGTATATATACTACAGAGGACAGTATACTGTATATATACTACAGAGGACAGTATACTGTATATATACTACAGAGGACAGTATACTGTATATATACTACAGAGGACAGTATACTGTATATATACTACAGAGAACAGTATACTGTATATATATACTACAGAGGACAGTATACTGTATATATACTACAGAGGACAGTATACTACTACAGAGGGATCTGGATAGACTGGAGGCTTGGGCAGATAAGTGGCAGATGAGGTTTAACACTGATAAATGTAAAGTTATGCGCATGGGAAGGAATAATGCAAGTCACCCGTACATACTAAATGGTAAAACACTCGGTAACACTGACATGGAAAAGGATCTAGGAATTTTAATAAACAGCAAACTAAACAGCAAAAACCAGTGACAGGCAGCTGCTGCCAAGGCCAACAAGATAATGGGTTGCATCAAAAGGGGCATAGATGCCTGTGATATGAACATAGTCCTGTCACTTTACAAATCACTAGTCAGACCACACATGGAGTACTGTGTACAGTTCTGGGCTCCTGTAAACAAGGCAGACATAGCAGAGCTAGAGAGGGTCCAGAGGAGGGCAACTAAAGTAATAACTGGAATGGGGCAACTACAGTACCCTGAAAGATTATCAAAATTAGGGTTATTCACTTTAGAAAAAAGACAACTGAGGGGAGATCTAATTACTATGTATAAATATATCAGGGGTCAGTACAGAGATCTCTCCCATCAGCTATTTATCCCCAGGACTGTGACTGTGACGAGGGGACATCCTCTGCGTCTGGAGGACAGAAGGTTTGTACACAAACATAGAAGAGGATTCTTTACGGTAAGAGCAGTGAGACTATGGAGCTCTCTGCCTGAGGAGGTGGTGATGGTGAGTACAATAAAGGAATTCAAGAGGGGCCTGGATGTATTTCTGGAGTGTAATAATATTATAGGCTATAGCTACTAGAGAGGGGTCGTTGATCCAGGGAGTTATTCTGATTGGAGTCGGGAAGAAATTTTTTATTCCCCTAAAGTGGAGAAAATTGGCTTCTACCTCACAGGTTTTTTTTTGCCTTCCTCTGGATCAACTTGCAGGATGACAGGCCGAACTGGATGGACAAATGTCTTTTTTCGGCCTTATGTACTATGTTACTATGTTACTTGGTAGGTGGTGGCCCAGGAGCATCAGGTTACTTACGGTAATATATGCGATTCTGAATATTAAAGCCAGAAGGGTGCAGATAATTATAGGTCGGCTTTGTGTGATTTTATTAGGTTACCAAAATGCTTTTGCATTACAGCGCAGGACTAGATCTCATTATCACCTTTTTTTCGCAACTAGAAAATTAAGAGGAAAGAATTAACACAGTCTCAGGTTACCATTTCCTGCGATGAATTTGACGAGATGTTAACACCCAGCTCAACAGGATGACTTTGGTTGGATCAGCATGGGGGGGGGGGGGGGGGTATATCAAAGTCGTATTAACTTATAGAATTATAAAGGGCGTCCCTCGATATATGTTTTATGATAAACTAGCAGACACATTGATCACCTGTATAGAGATTGTGCCAAAGGTTATGTTAAAAGTTATCTCCTATCAACAGGATAATAGATGTCAATCTGATTGGCAGGGGTTTCTACTGATCCAGAAAGCGGAGGTCCCATTCCCTTGTCTAAATGGAGTGGTTTTGAACATGCACACTGCCTGAAGGCAAAGGGGGGAGGCTTCTGCTCCAGCCAGTTGTCTTACAGCCAGATGTATGACAGTGAGGAGGAGGGACACGGCTAAGCTCCTGGGACACCAAGAGAAGATTTATTTATATATTTTACTGGTTAAATTGTAATATGAGACAGCATAGGACTGAAGGAAATGAGGAAAGGAAGGAAGGTAGAGGTAGATTATTTATTGTTTGTATTTTTTAGGTTTTGTGCCGCCCCTGGGCCGACCTGTAAAAGTAAGCATAGCTGCTGTCCGAAGCTCAGACTCGGCTCCTTCGTTCCCTGGTCTCGGCTGCCTTGCTGGCAACATTTGGTTTGATGCTACTCCCCTTGCGCCACATGACCAATTGACAACACAAGGGTAGCAGGTCACCAGGGCAGACGGTGATCCGTTGCAGAGGCATCACATCGGATGTTGACATCAGGGGAACCAAGTAAGGCAGCTAAAGCCAGGGAACGAAGGAGCTGGGGCCAAGCACTGGGTAAGTATGCCCCCAAAAGATGGCAACCGCTTTAAGAAGCAGATGGGCAAATGAGCCCCTTCAGGTGCAACTCTTCATTTATTGGAAAGGTCTTTCGTAAAAATAAAGCTCCGGCCAATGCGCCTTTACATTAATTTTATGCTCATTTATGGTAACATCAGCGTCGAGACTTTTTTAGTACTATAAAAAAAGGTCATACTGAGCAGCTTGTGGTTAATGTTGCAATAAAAATTATACTCTGAATGACCTCTCTTCCATCTGGTATGATTACTTCTCACTAATTCCGTCACTCCGAAACACTGGCAATTCACCTCCAAGATTGTATAACAGTCACTCATAGATCTCTCCATTCCCACAAATAGGTCATCCTGTGTACAGACTGGGCAGCAGCTACTGAAGCCTGTGTCCTATACACAGAGAGATGCCAGATATATGGAGGACAGAAGAGGTTTCCTGCTGTCCACGGATATTACATTTTGGCTGGCAATTCATTGGGTTGGGTAGAGAATGGCCATGTTTAATAGTTTCATCAGATCCTGTAAAAAAAAAAATCCATAACGGGCAAGGCAGGAGGCACCTGGAAATCTTTTTACCAGCCCCTCTGTAGAAATTGCTTGCAGTTGTTCTTGGTTGGTAATTGTTGGCTAAAGGATGGTCCAAAGGGTCTAATGACAGAGGTTTAAAGCCTTGCCTACCAGTTTTCGTGGTAACTTTATGAATTTTTAGTGTAGCATGGGTGCACGCTAGCCGGGCATTATGGTACACACCTCTAAACTATAAACCAAGAACTCTCCCGACCATATTAGTTGACACCAATGAACTTGACCTTCTCCTAATATATATTTAGATAATTTTAGCTTGATCCTTTGCACTTCCAATGGAAGGTTTTGTAATGCCATTCATGGTCTTCACAACACCAAAACTTTCTTCAGATTCTCAGATCTGCCATACCCTGCACCCAAAGTAAATTTATTCAGTGTTGTTCATAGTGATAGGTCACTCACTAATCCCAAGAATAGGAATGTCAGGTCCCATGGGCGTAACTAACAAGTATGGAGTCCAGCAACCAAAATAGCCCATCTCCATCCAAAGGTAAAAGGCAGTTGGAAGGGACTATTGAAAATCTGCTGCAGGTGGAGAGACCAAGCAGAAAACAGAGAGGTGTTTATACTGGATTGTAGCTTCATCCGTTTTGTTTTGTTATAGGGCCTCATGATACCCCATTTACAGAGAAACTTTGGTCACACGTGTAATCACTTCTCATTGTAATGAACAGGAACCCACCAACTGGCCAACCACCTAATGTATAAGGGGGTTTCTCGACTCTCATGACATCATAGGTCAAGGGAAAGACGGGTTGAAAATTTTGGATCCTAACATGCCTGCACGGGCGGACTGGCCATAGACCCTACAGAGAAATTTCCTGGTAGGCCAATTCCCAGGGGCTTATCTGAGCTTTCCTCATGGCCGCCAGTCAAGCAAGTAATGATCTGACGCTACTAGAGCTGGGAGTGTCATGTACCTATGTACCTGGCTGGTGGCTACAGGGGCCCTCCTGATTTCTGTATTCAATTGTATTGTAATCCTGAGGCAACTGGGGTAGGAGGGCAGAAGGTGGTGCTGGCCACCACAGTGGGGCAACTTCTGGGAGGTATTCTCTGGTGCTGGGGCATTATTTTGTCGTGCACTGTGGTATTTGTCTCTGCTGGGGTGGTATTTTGTGCCGCAAAATTGATTTGCTGGTTCCACCTACTTGTGTCGGCCCCACCTCATTTTTTTAGTTCTGCCTTCTGTCAGTTTGAACCTGCCTACAAAAGGGATACACTTTTTGTTTGTTTTTCCAGGGCCACTTTAAGTTCTCAGTCCACCCCTGCATGGCTGGTCCTTTTGTTCTCAAGGGATATGACCACTGCCATAGGTGTTTGCAGTGGCTTATTCCCCTCTCCCTACTGAGAACTCATATTACCAAGCCCAATGTGTGTGTGTGTGTGTTTTAGGGGGAGGGGTGTCAGAAGAAAAAGTTGTTGGCCAAGGGCTATCTTAAGAATGGAGACTGACGTGAATGGAGAGCGAGCCGCGCATGCACCGCCACCCACTGTGAGTCTTTTGAAAACAGCATGCTCTCCTTTCATGGTGGGAGGTGGGACCTGCACCTATCGGATATAGTATATCCTATCGATAGGCCCTAAATGTCCAGATGAGAATACCCCTTTAAGCGCCAGTACAGCCGGTATGATTAATGGTGACCAGTGTCTCCCAGCGCTCTTACATCTCAGCGAGATAGCAAACTTCCACCATAATCATTGACCCTCATGAATTGTTTTTCCAATTTTACAAAAGAAGGTCAAAGGCGACCTGAGGGGAGCAAGGCGTTTTGTTTATAATAAAGCAGACCTTTTTATTTTCCCTGTATTTTTCCCGGCGAGCTGTAGAGGCGTACAGTTTATTTTAGGATTACAGCAACAATATGGGAGACTGTGTGCCAGGGCAGAATTACACATGATTGCGTGAACCTGAAAAAACCGTGTTGGCACATTGCAGACACATTACAACACTGACTCGCGGCTTCATCTCACAGAACGTTTAATCCTTTAGTGCCCTGAGCGGACACGGCCGGACGGAGCAGCCCGGCTGACAGCACATACTGAGGTCAGCCTGCTAAAGGGAGATTTTCCTACTAGATATGAAATGTTTCAGGATTTAAAGGTGTTGAACTGAAAAAAATTATAAAAAATGTTTTTGGAAAATTATGCGACAACCCATACGGCCGACATTGCAGTCACCACAGAGGTCATCAGTCAGCTGTCTTTAGGCATAATGGTGTATATCCAGGCAGGTTTGCTGGTAAGGATTCAATGGTTGCTGTGTGACAACCCCTGGAAAAAGCTAGAACGGAATCCATATAGGTTGTCAGTTGGCTTTTCCCTAAACAGATAAAGGTTGTACTTGGGTACGCCAAAAAATTGGGTCGGCGGAGGTCCTATCTATGGGAGACAGGGGGAGTACCCTGCCCCCCATTCTGAAAACCGGTGGTGACCACATATAGGGGGCGCTGCTCTCTACTGAAATCTATAGAAGTTCCGGAAACAGACAAGTATGCTTGCTTCCTCTCCATTGCCGATTCTTCTAGTAAGTGTCCAGGACAACTGGAAAAAATGTGGGTCAGGAGACCTCTGCTCTTCAGATAGATGGGGTCTCTACAATGTCCACCTATCGGGCATTTTTAGTTTTTTGCTGTACTAAAGTCACCATTTTTTCAGGACTTGGGGATGGTTGTCTTCTCAACCCAACATATTTCCGTATGTATGAAATGTGCCTTTGTGTGAGGTGATGCGGTGAGCCAGGCAAGATGCTACAGTGAAAGGTGACATCTCCACCTGGTGCCATCATTGCACTGTGATGTTATAACCCCTGAGTTAACCCATATGGTGGCAAGGTGAACCTGGTGAAGCGCCGCAGAAGTGGCTTTTTAAAGGGCAACATGGTGGCATTGCAGCTTTGTGACACTGGGTCCAGATCCAAATAGGGTTAGCAAGTGGATTAAGCTTTTATGCTTCTCATGTGTTATGGTATCGTTTGGGTTCCCATTGACATTGCAGTACCATTGAGCATGACAGAACCTTCACTGATGGCTATATTTGAGGTACAGATGAGTGAAAGAGAAAGAGAGACTAGTATGCTACTCTAGGCGATGTATATGCATTGTCTGGGTGGTACTTTTTATTATTATGGAGAGCACCTAGTATGCAAAGTATGCGTGTGAACTATTATAGGCCAGGCAACACTCATCTCGGTTTCTGGGAAAGATATTCAAATTAGCTTTCCTAAGCCTATATGATGTCGGCAGATGTAAGCTGTACTAATTTTGAGGCTACTGCCAAGGAAAAATCTTATTATGAAAAGCACTGATTGAACAGTTTGAGGCTACCACCAAAAATGAATTAAAAAAAATAGAAGAAAGATGGTTGTCCTAGGAGACCAGGGAGTGTTATAGACCATTTTTTTAGGACAATTGGAGCATATTTGATTTGGGTAGAATCGATTTGTACTCAAATCGCATTTTTCAATTTTTTTTCGAATCGCTCAAGAAATTCACTCATCTCCAATTTGAGGGAAACATGGATCCCGCGGACTGAGTATTTACTATCTAATTCTGTTTCCCCCAGCAGACTGAGAATGGTTTGGACACCTGGGGAATCAGGATCATCTACCTCTTGCCTGGTACTTGTTGATTTATGTCAATTTATTCTGCAGATTTCCACCGGGAATTTCGCCCTTTGCAGTGCATGGGGTGAAACCCCTCAGCGTCTTATTGCATATTTTTGCCATTAAATCACCCCTTGTGGCTATACCCGTCAAGAAAAACTGCTTTGATTGGTTGCTGTGGACAGCAAGAAAGTTTTTTAATTTAGACAGTTTCATAAATTATAATAATATACTGTAGCTATACCCTGCTGTATATAAGGAGCCTCCGCCCTTGTAGTCGTAGTCAGTGCCCTTTGGGCCTGACTGGATAATGGAAGTGTTCGGATGAACTGCGCTCATCTCTTCCTCCTAGAGAACTACTTTAATTCTACCACTTTCTATGATTATTATTAGTGTTGAACAAGGCAAACAAATTGACTTTCATCCGAATTTCAGGAAAAATACGATTTGCCACGAAGCTGAATTTCCTCGAATCTATTTTTGCTGAAATGGCGATAAAAAAAAAAAAATACATACTCACCTCATCCATTTGCATGTGAAGAGGCCGACGCGGCCATCTTGATTTCAGAACGAGTAAAATCTTGCACGGAGTGACGTATGACGTCACCACGCCAGCCAGGCACAGTGACATCATCAGTGATGATGTCACCACGGCCAGCCAGCGTGATGACGTGGTGTCTTCAATCGAGATGGCCGCAATGGCCTCTACGCAAGCAAACGCATAAGGTACCCACCTCATCCATTTGCATGCGAAGAGGCCGTCGCGGCCATCTTGAATGCAGAACGGGCAAAGTCTCACATGGGGTGATGTATGACATCAGCACGCCAGCGACGCCATCAGTTATGATGTCACCACACCCGGCAACGGTGATGACGTCATCACGTCACCGCGCGGTGTCTTCAATTGAGATGGCTGGGACGGCCTCTACGCCAGCAAACGGATAAAGTATTTATTTATTTTTTAGGTATTATTTATTGTTATTTTGTTACTCAGATTAACCCCTGAAAGGCCTAATTGTAGCCTCAGATGCCGCGATTAGCGATGAACGTGGCATCTGAGGGGTTCAATGACGGGGGGGCGGTGAGATCGCAGTTCCCCGTCATTGAGCCCTCTACATACAAAGGAATGCGCTTTGTGACAAAGTAATTCATCACAAATCAAATTTCTTTGTGAAATTCGGCGAACCAGCTGAATTACATTTTTCATAACTTCGCTCATCTCTAATTATTACCATTGATAAAAAAAATAAAAAAAATAAAAACTGAAATCATCTTGCCACCATTACTGCAGTGGAACTATCATATATACGCTGCTCAAAAAAATAAAGGGAACACAAAAATAACACATCCTAGATCTGAATTAATTAAATATTCTTCTGAAATACTTTGTTCTTTACATAGTTGAATGTGCTGACAACAAAATCACACAAAAATTAAAAAATGGAAATCAAATTTTTCAACCCATGGAGGTCTGGATTTGGAGTCACACTCAAAATTAAAGTGGAAAAACACACTACAGGCTAATCCAACTTTGATGTAATGTCCTTAAAACAAGTCAAAATGAGGCTCAGTAGTGTGTGTGGCCTCCACGTGCCTGTATGACCTCCCTACAACGCCTGTGCATGCTCCTGATGAGGTGGCGGACGGTCTCCTGAGGGATCTCCTCCCAGGCCTGGACTAAAGCATCTGACAACTCCTGGACAGTCTGTGGTGCAACGTGACGTTGGTGGATAGAGCGAGACATGATGTCCCAGATGTGCTCAATTGGATTCAAGTCTGGGGAACGGGCGGGCCAGTCCATAGCATCAATGCCTTCGTCTTGCAGGAACTGCTCACACACTCCAGCCACATGAGGTTTAGCATTGTCTTGCATTAGGAGGAACCCAGGGCCAACCGCACCAGCATATGGTCTCACAAGGGGTCTGAGGATCTCATCTCAGTACCTAATGGCAGTCAGGCTACCTCTGGCGAGCACATGGAGGGCTGTGCGGCCCTCCAAAGAAATGCCACCCCACACCATTACTGACCCAATGCCAAACCGGTCATGCTGGAGGATGTTGCAGGCAGCAGAACGTTCTCCACGGCGTCTCAAGACTCTCTCACGTCTGTCACATGTGCTCAGTGCGAACCTGCTTTCATCTGTGAAGAGCACAGGGCGCCAGTGGCGAATTTGCCAATCTTGGTGTTCTCTGGCAAATGCCAAACGTCCTGCACGGTGTTGGGCTGTAAGCACAACCCCCACCTGTGGACGTCGGGCCCTCATATCACCCTCATGGAGTCTGTTTCTGACCGTTTGAGCAGACACATGCACATTTGTGGCCTGCTGGAGGTCATTTTGCAGGGCTCTGGCAGTGCTCCTCCTGTTCCTCCTTGCACAAAGGCAGAGGTAGCGGTCCTGCTGCTGGGTTGTTGCCCTCCTACGGCCTCCTCCACGTCTCCTGATGTACTGGCCTGTCTCCTGGTAGCGCCTCCATGCTCTGGACACTACGCTGACAGACACAGCAAACCTTCTTGCCACAGCTCGCATTGATGTGCCATCCTGGATAAGCTGCACTAGCTGAGCCACTTGTGTGGGTTGTAGACTCCGTCTCATGCTACCACTAGAGTGAAAGCACCGCCAGCATTCAAAAGTGACCAAAACATCAGCCAGGAAGCATAGGAACTGAGAAGTGTTCTGTGGTCACCACCTGCAGAACCACTCCTTTATTGGGGGTGTCTTGCTAATTGCCTATAATTTCCACCTGTTGTCTATCCCATTTGCACAACAGCATGTAAAATTGATTGTCACTCAGTGTTGCTTCCTAAGTGGACAGTTTGATTTCACAGAAGTGTGAATAACTTGGAGTTACATTGTGTTGTTTAAGTGTTCCCTTTATTTTTTTGAGCAGTGTATATATCAGACTTTCCACCGTGGTTTCCTGCGGCAGCAGAAGGGTCACTTACAGCAGCACCTGCGGCGTCGGAATCAGTCATGTTGCAGTCATTTCCCCTCAGTGTCTGTATCGTATGAGTTATGTCAGTTATTTTGGCAAGTGAGCAGCGATCTGAGCTTGACAGCGGCTATGGGTGTGGGGCTGACGCCTGTTCATAGTCATACAAGGCATATCTCTAGTCATTCTACGAGGAAAACCATGTCTCATATGCCCCCTACACTCCTTGCATTAGTTGTGTGACCCCTTGTCAAATTAATTTGGTTTAAAGAGGTTGTTCATTATTAGAAAAACATGGCTGCTTTCCTCCAAAAATTGAGCCATACCTGTCAATGGGTTGTGTCTGGTACTGAATCTCCGCTGTAATACCACACACAACTTGGGAGCAAATGTGGCACAAGAAGGCAGCTATGTTTTTCTATCAAAGAACAACCCTTTAGAACCATATATTGAGTTGCATGCGCAACTGGTGTAGGACAAAAAGAGTGAGACAGCGGTTGTTTCCAGGATCACAGCAGATGTGAAATCAACCCCAATATCTTTACCCATTCCCTCCAAGCTCTACCTGTATGGGTAAACATGTCTGATCTTACCCTGTTCCCATACAGGAGACAAACACATTTTTGAGACCAACAACAGTGTTGAATGATTTTTGGAGTCATGGCCATTCATAGGTCCACCAAAGAGTCTCACAAAATACTCATCCAGTTGGTCAAAAATTGTCGCCATTAATAGCTTCAGGACAAGTACCAGACTGGTTGACCCGTCAGTCTATGTGGAAGAGTGGCTTGGGGGTGATGTCATCTCTCTGGCTATCTACCAGCACCCAATAACCCTAACAGTTGGTGTTACTATGCACCTTTGTACTATGGCAATGCCAATGGTTTGGGGGCCCAGCTTAGGATTAGAGTATAGCATTGATCCATTCCAATGAAAGCCTCATGTTGGGTCCAGTTCTGGTCCATACATTAGTTGAAGTTGAGGTGGCCTGTAGGCCACCTCAACTTCCAACACATGGAATATGACCCCCCACATTACTCCAACAAACTAATTCACAATTGGTTCTTTAGAGCTTAAGCATAATTGGTTTGATGGGTGGCGCCAACCAATAGTCCCAGCACCCTTGTATAAAACCTTGAAGCAAGTGAATTGTGAGCTCTTCAACTTGATGCGTAGGAAGCAGGAAAACTGGTCAAAGGTAAGGAACTGTGTCACTTTGACAGAAGATAAAGTGTGATGTTGAGATGACTGGATCAGAGTGTCTCCAAAATGGCAGGTCCTGTGGGATGTTCCCGATGTCCACTGGTTTAGTACTTAGGACCAAAAATGGTCCAAGCAACAGGGAGATGGACGCTTAGGACAAAAAATGGTCCAAGCAACAGGGAGATGGACGCTTAGGACCAAAAATGGTCCAAGCAACAGGGAGATGGACGCTAAAGTTCATATCTCCATGGGTCAAAGCTGTTTTGCCAACAATACGAGGCAGGTGATTTGAATGTTTTGGCTCATCGGAGTAATACATTGCTGTTGATTTTTCTTTAACACTTACATTTAATTTATTTGCAGACGATGGTTTCCTCTGATAGTCACTGGTGATTTGCTAAATTTTCCCAGGCATGTTTTTCTATGCACAGAAGTGATTTAGCTTTCCGTCCTCAATCACATCTCTCCTTCAGCTATCAACATTTAATTAGCGCATATCCCTCTGCTCCTCTCCACTCAGGCTTATAACACATTCACTGGAAATCTTATCCTCGGGCAAAAAAAAAAAATCTCTGTTACCTTTCCCCTGCCATATGCAGCGTGTATCATACTAATGATGAGGTCTTCACTGCACAGCGCTCCTGATTACCATCTGCCTCCAGAAGAAATAATAGTTAAGATGCTATGGGATTCTCGCCCGGTGCCAGTTTCCCAGACTCCTCCACAAGTTCTCCAGTTCACCTTTGGACTCGTACACGATAGACCATTGCTCACTGGTGCAGATGTGAATTTATTCACATTCCTAGTACCCGTAATTCCATCGAATGAAGTAAACTTATTGTTGACCACCACCCAATAGTGAGGAATGGGACCACTGGGCACTAGAATCCTAAATGTTTCCAAAATATGTTGCTAAAGCCTTTGGAAATTCTCTTTTAATGCACTCAATAATCCAGAAAAAAGCATAAAAACCGGTTCCACAGAATATGCCCATGTCAGGGTCTCCTTCCCAGGAATTGGTACTTTTAAGAAAAGCATTTCTCATGAAGCCTAATCTCATGCTCTGTTTCATGGTTTGTTTTACTGCCAATAAAAAAATTCAAAAACATTACATTTACATTAAAGAAAAACACAAATCACAAAAATAAAAAACCTTCAGAAAAGTTTGGTAAGAAAAACCCAACAGCCTTAATTTTGTTGGTCACCCTACACAACTTTGGCCGGTCCTATGACTAATCTCTACCCATATATATTACACTCAAGGACATTTACCGATCCCTAGTTCAGGGGCTAGTTGATGTGATGTCAAAAAGAGAGAAGTTTAACTCCAGAGACTTTTCCTTATTTCTTCATCTTTCAGATTTCTTGAAGAGGGGGTAGAGGTTGGACCTTGTGCCTACTAATCCAGCTTTACTCGATCTGACCCATTCACAAGTACCTGTTAATAGGGTTTTGCCTACACAAATTTTTTTTTATAAAGTATGATCTGGTTTAGAGAACCCACTTTCAAATACTAAGTAACGGAATTGCCCCATTCAGGACCCTCTCTGTAGGACCCAACATGTCTGCACATTATACAGTCATAACATTGATTTCAGTGGTAACTGTGTAATACTTCATTTCCCCTATGGTGGAGCTGTAGGGGAACTGAATATTTCCTGTTGAGCTCTTCCACAGATTATCACTGCTTGCTTAGGATCCCAGCAGCAGGAAACTTGGGATCAGATTAGGGAACACTTTGAGCAAAAAAAAGGGAGGACTTTCCCTTTTAAGAGAGTTTTTCTTTAAAGAGAACCTTTCACCTCTCCTGACATGCTTTTTTTTAATAATAGCCTCATGCATTCCCCGAATAATAACAATTCTGGAGCATCTAGTCTTATGGCTCTATGATGTATCATTCCTATTTCATTTCTGCTCGAAGTTATGAAGCAATTTCTAGCAGTCTGCAGTAAGGGTACAGAGGGGTGGTAACCAGTTGGGGGTGTGTACCTGCACAGTCTCACTCTATCCAATCAGTGCTGCCATTGTCAGACTGTGCAGGGACACACCCCCAACTGGTTACCGCCCCTCTGTACCCTTACTGCAGACTGCTAGCAATTCCTTCATAACTTGTAGTAGAAATAATAAAGGAATGACACAACATAGAGCCATAAGAATAGAGGCTCGAGAATTGTTATTACATGGGGAACGCATGTAGCTATTAACACAGGCGTGTCAGGAGTAGGGACAGGTCCTTTTTTTTAAAATTAACTAAAAAACTAAATATGGTTGTCACCCAATTTTCCTGCATGCCTGAATGATATTTCCGCTATGCTCAGAAACTTTAGGATGGCAGGCCTTGACAACCCTCAATATTGGCTGTAACTAAGCTTTCACCGAGGCCTAATATGACTAAGAGGGGGGTAAAGGTATGTGTAGATGATACAAGAAATTTACAGGTAACTTGTTTTTGGGGTGAGGGGCCCAGTTTTCCCAGGCATATTATATTTCCGCCATGTTCCTCTCCATATACTAAATACCCAGGTTTGCTTAGTTGAAGTTTAGGAATGCACTGCAGCCCTTGAAAACCCTCGATATTGGTTTTACCGGTAATTCAGCTTTCACAGAGGCCAGATATGACTAAGAGGGGGTTAAGGGATAGAAGGAGATGATACAAGAAATTCACTTGTAACCTTTTTTTTTTGGGGTAGGGGCCCTTTAGGAAATTTAGGAAAGTATATTAGCCTGATTGTCTTCTAACCCAGTAACTGCATCCAGCTTTCTTAGTCAAGTCTGAGCTCTGTGTGTGACTAATAAGGGAAATTCCACTTCAGTTAGGATATTGCTGTTGATACCTTAGGAATTCTTTTTTTATCTGGCTTGAACTGTGCCTCAGCAAAGTGGAATGTGCATCCTACTGAGGTTGAATAAAGGATCTGTGACTGTTTTTTGAAGAATTATGATTAATTTGATTTCGTGTTTTTTTTTCCTCCTGCCTGCAGCTAAGTTGTCGCCTTCTTCCAGCACGTTGCCATCAAGATCATTTACTGAATGACAGCCGAGCTGCATCAGCAAATATCTGCAATATTTGCCTTTATAGCATCTGAAGGGCACCTGTCACTTGCAGGTAAATGAGACCAATGGTGGGAAAATACATAAAAAAACAATGCAATTGAGCTGAGATTGACAAAGTATAGACTATATGTGGTGCTTGGTCAATCAGCACACAACCAAGGTGGTGCACCCTTTATTTCAGGTTCTGCAGCAGGTTACATGTTGAGGCAAGGTCACATTAATACTGGGTGGCATCTCCCCTAGCTGTGATACAGGCTGCCACTCAGGGGAGGGCTGGCAGCCTTAGTCCTGGGGGGCAAATCCAGTCAAGTGGCCCATTTTTAGCCCCGCCCATTATTAAAAGCCCCTCCTACATATAATAGGCCACTCCCAACAAACACTGTACAGCTGACATTCTATAGTTGCGGCCTGTCTCTACACATTATACGGAGAGGGGAGGTCTGTCCTGGCTGCACTGCCTGCTTATATAACAAGCTACAGCCAGGAAGCTCCTCCGCTCTCCTCCCTCCCCCGATCCTGCTCAAGGCCTGTGGTTCCCCCCACCATCTGTCACCCGCCCGTGGCCTGCTGCCCCCATTGGCCGTCCTCACCCAGCTCTGAATCCTCCTTCTGCAAATGGCAGGAGGGGGGGGGGGGCGGAGCATCGCCTCTCCTACATAGCACCACATACCTCTTACATCCATTGATGTCACCTTTGTTGTAGACGTTCTCTTTCCTCATCTTCTCCATTCAGACCAGGGCGGCCTGGGGGGGGCAATTGCCTCCCTGCCCCCCGGCCCAGCCCACCCCTGCTGCCACTGTGGTATGGTAGTGGTCATACAGATGCTAGATATCCTACTGTGGTTTGTTATTCCAAGCTTTTTCAACCTGGACCTGTATGTAGTTCAGCCAAGGTGGTTGTTGGAGGCTGTGCATGACAGATCCTTCATCCCTTCCAGTCCCAGACATTCTCGATGGGGGAGAGATCTGGTGATCGAGATGGCCATGGGAACTGCAGTGTGCGGGCAGCGTTATCTTGTTGGAACACCACATCTTGTAACTGGGTCAAAAATGGCAGTAGGACTGGTTCCACGATGTTCTGGACATACTGAAGGCTGGTCAATGTTCCCTCCACGAATATCAGACATGGTAGCTAATGACGTCCCACATCATGATACTGGGTGCTGGTCCTGTGTGTCTCCGCACTATGCATGATGGCAGTGGGCGCTCTCCAGCCTTCCTGCAAACTCTGATGTGGCCACCTGCTTTCATCACTGAACACTATTGTTTGCCATTCATGCCTACATTGGGCTCTCTCGTGGCACCAGTGCAGGCGCTCTTGGTGACGATGAAAGGTCAGTGGCAAACGAGATATTGGAGTGTGTGAACTCACTCCCGCTTCCAGCAGACAGTTTCTTATAGTCCAGGCAGTCACTGTAAGGACTACTGCAGAAGCAATTTGTGAAGCTATGGCTGTCCTTAGCTCTTCGTATATGGCGATCTTGGCATGCACCTGTCTGCCTTGACCGTCCGGAACCCTCTCTAATTGTGTGAGCACTCTCCTGTGACCACTGTCAACACCACCGATACACTAAGGAAACTTCTCATCCAACTCTTTCCTTGATTTGACGGCTGGACCATCAAGCTTCTTCGAAGTCTACAATTTGGCCCTTTACAAAGCCTGTTAATTGCATAAATGGTGCACTCCTTCGTCTAGTAGTGAACAGTCCAACAACAGCCAATCAACAGTGCTATAAGAGAAAAAGTGATGCAAAAAAAGTCTGTAGAGCTTCTTTATGTAAAGAAAGGATCTTGGCATGTTGATCACTACATGTAACACCCCCATCATTGCCATATTGTATAATATGCTTTTTCACCTAAATTCTTCTAGGTGTTATTTTGTTTCATTTTCCAGTAGTGTACATCCACCAGCCACTTTGTGGTCTTGCCTGATATAGAAATGATGTCCCTGGTGCCAGGTGAACTGAGATACCTCCCTAGTTGTGGGACATGACTGGTCAATTCAATAGGTGTAAGTGAGCCTAATGGACAAATGGGTGAGCCTGAGGGCATGCCCCATCGCACTTTCTTGCCTCTCCATAGACATAACATGCGTATCACCAATAGGGTTGGGATAAGCTTCTTCTCTATGACTTTCGCACTGCTTATCTTAGGGAAAGTAATGGGTTTAGACAGGTAAAAATCATATATGTTGGATCCTTGTTTCTCCGTTATTGAAGACATCCGCTAACTGATCATACCTTATAAATATGAATGGAGATGTATACCTTTGCAAACAACTTTTACTGCTCCAATGTATGTAAAATAAAACAGTGAAGCAATTGTTCAGTGTTGATTGCAATTATTTTTTACCATTTTGTGTATACAGCACATACTGTATGTGTGTTTATGGTTACAGACTACAAAGAACCCCTGTGTAGTCTGATACCACAGCCATGTGTTACTCTCTTCCCAATTTTCTACTATGTGTAGGTTTGGAACAAGAAAATCTATCGTATGTGATAGATTGTAATGAAGCCAATGAGGAGTCGGCAGGGTTCTTCATGGACGTTACAACCCAGTAAAATAATCATGCCATGTTTTATATTCTTTGCAGGATGATAATGAAATTCAATGCCCTCCTTTAAGCATTAGAGATGGTGTGACCCACCACCATGAAGGGAGCTCACCTCTTCAAAAGTCCACTTATAGCTGAATTTCTCTCTCTATGAACATACCTTGGCCTTCCCCATTGAAACTCTCTTTAGATTTGCAATTAGGGAGTGACCACATGTATTTTGTATCGTACAAGAAAATCTATGTGATAGGTTGTACATACCTTAAAGGCAGCCCATGGAGTAGTAGAAGAGGGTTCCTCATGGGCAGCACAACCCACTTCAAAAATGCTCCTCTTCAAAGACACAGTATTATAAATCCCAAAAGTCATGCTACTTTCCTATTCTTTGCAGGTTACTAATGAAGTGCCATGCCCTCCTTTAAGCATTGGAGATAGCATGCCCCATCATCATCATAAAGGGGCTTCATTCTTTTTCAAAATTCCCCTTATAGATGAATTTCTCTCTCTCAACACAACTTGGCCTTCCTAATTGAAACTCTCTATTCAGATTTATAAATAGAGAGTTACCATCTCTATTGTACTGTAGAAGACAATCTATGTGATAGCTTATACAGGAGGCAGCCTATGGGGTAGTTGAGGAGTGTTTAGGGCTCCTCATGGGTGGTGGAACTCCTCCTCTCCACAGACACAGTGTTAGAAAGCCCAATAGTCATGCCAGCCTTCCAGCTCTTTGCAGGATTCCATTAAAGTGCCATGTCCTCCTTTAAGCATTGCACATGGTGTGACCCACCACCAAATAGGGGCCTCTTCTTCTCAAAATTCCATTTATAGTTAAATTTCTCTCTCTATAAACACAACTTCGCCTTCTTGTATTTGTAATTAGGGATTGACCACATTGGTATTGTATAGTCAAAGATAGGTTGCGTTTCCTTTAGAGGCTTCCTATTGGGTAGTAGAGCAGCGGCCAGGGTTCCTCATGGGCGGTACATCCTTGTAAGACTCTTAGAAATCCCAAGTCATGCCACTCTCCTATTCTTTGCAGGATGCCAATAAAGTGCCTTGTCTTCCTTTAAGAACCACCACAATAAAGGGGCTTCATCTCGAAATTCCACTCACAGTTGACTTTCTCTTTAAGAAGACAGCTTGTCCTTCCTCATTGAAACTCCTTGGATTTATAATTAGGGAGTGACCACATCAATTTGTAATCTTCCTCATCCACCACAGTCAATGTAGAATCCCACAGGACCAGGAATGTATGCGTATATCCATGCAAGCAAGATTTCTTCACCCACAAATACCACACAGAAGAAGGAAATGATTCAAGCATGGTTATCACACAAGTTTCCTTTAATCTCCCTGCTCCTTCGTTACTTTCTCAGGAATCCACATCCGGCCCAAACAGCTTATCCTTTCCCTATACTATTCCACAACCCCCCCCCCCCCCCCCACCTTTCCTTCTCCTCCCAAAAGAAAGTGACTTCTAGGTGAAGTCTGGCAGAGAGAAGGAACTCATGCCAACTTATATAAATGGAAAACATACGGTGTGCATGAGCGAGAGAACCAGCATTGTCTACTTCCTCAATGACATGTTCAATAGGCTGGAGACGAGGAATGTGCCCTTGAGGGGGGTTAGAGGAAATCAGCTGTGGTTTTTAAATCTCGGCTTGTGTTCTTCTTGGACGTAGCTCTTCCAAAACACAGCACTCCTTTAAATTGGCTCTTGGCAGCTCCGACTTCCCGGCTGCGGCCAAGTTGAAAACCGTCAGACTGGTGGGCCGGGGCTGAAGATTTCATTAGATCTTATTACTCAGCGTTCTGGAGCAGATGGTCAGTGTGTTCACGTAGGACTCTTATTCTCTCCCTCTGTTTTTGTCTATGGTCAGGCATGTGTTTCCGACAGCTGATCCCTCCCCGGAGAAAAAAGGCGAAAATTAAAAAAAAAAAAGAAAAAAAGAAAAAAATTTGAAAAGCCGGGATCTGGTTTCCCTCATTTCCCTGAAAGTTAGATGACGGTATGGAAGAGGCTCTGTAATAAGTAACTTGTGCCGCGCCACAGAGGATATGATAGGGTTGTGAGTGTAGTCGGTAATTTGGGTTTCGCTGATGAAAGCCTGGATCATTATCCACAAACTCCTCCACTCTCAACTCTTCTCTTTAATCTCGGATATCAAAGCCATTCTTAGCTTTTTGTCTCGTGTGTTCGTTTTTTTTCCTTTTTGTTTCGTACACATACTGTATATTGGATGAGCGGCGGCCGGGACCTATTCATCCCTGAGAGGCCATTCATCCATGGCTGCCACTTATATCATTTGTGTCACAGGCCTAAGTCATTAATTCGGTAATCGCTGCCTCTCGGGTTTCATATCACAGGTAACAGGGACATCTATCACCTGTCCCACCCATTGTGTCACCCGCACGTTTGCGAGAGAGAAAAATAAAACGGCTGATTCGACTCTTCCAGGAATCGCAAATCTCCTGGGACTTTTTACCTTGAGTCTTTAAATGCTCGACTTTGATGTCAATTTTACTATGAAGGCGACAAATGGTGTTGTGTAAGTGCAGGGGAACATGAGACGGGGTGGGCTGTATGGGTAGGGCTGGTTTGGGGGACATTGAGGATTAGATGTCATCTAGGTGTTAGGTATTAAATGTGATAATAGAGTGTAGGCGACGGGAATGGAAAATGGAAATATGGTGGAACTTCTGTAAATATTATAATAATATCATATACGCTATATAGAGAAAAGTTCTGGACACCTCCTGGAGC
Organism: Bufo bufo; assembly: GCF_905171765.1. NCBI lineage: Eukaryota > Metazoa > Chordata > Amphibia > Anura > Bufonidae > Bufo > Bufo bufo. The sequence continues at coordinate 39,398,232 of NC_053393.1, read as the reverse complement.
TTCTATGACATCTCATTCTAAATGCATAGGCCTAATATGGAGCTGGTCCCACCTTTCCTCTTCTGGAATGGATTTCTAAATGATGATTAGATAGATATATAGATAGGAGAAAATCAGACATCATATAGTACAGGACAATCTCTTTCTAACAAAGCTAGAACCAGCCCTGGACCTCACATGGATCCAGAGATCTCCACATTCATTGCTCTGCTAGATTTAAGTGATGCTGGCAGCTCAGGGGAGTGTCTAGTGCTGCACCTCAGGGGACGTATCTTTTCTGCAGGGGCTGTTACCCTATCACAGCTCCAGCTATGTAGTTGAAGGATGAAACTGAGCATGTGCAGCCTTCTCAGTGAGCCGGACAAAGAAATAAGAAAAAGAGCAAACAGCAGGTGGCGCTCTACAAATAGATTTTATTGAATAGCTCAGTGGCTATACTAAATTTTCAATTACATGCAATTACAAAAGTATTCAGATCCAGGTGTTGGTTTGAAAACTGTGCTATGTGATATTTTTTGTGGGACAGCTCCTCTAAGTCCACCTAGCTCAGTTAGTAGTGTGTTAGCTGAGGAAGTGAGAGGAAGATATGTGTGTTCTCTCCTCAGAGAAATTGGCCTAAGCTGTAGAGAACCATCACTATCTCTGAAAGACCAACAGAGAGAAGACCATCTCTACTTCATTGTACTCCAGGAAAAGAAAAAGAAAGAACTGGAAGGTCCAGAATCTGCATGGCCGAGCACTGGGACCAGTCAGTAAGGTATTAGCTGTATAAGGCCGATGACGACTTTACTGCAGTGAGAAGGACACTGCTAATACACCTTCACACTTGGCCATGGTCCTGGCCAGCTGTATCTTAATCCTGTACCCATCAGCTGGAAATGACAGCCACCATTGAAAGATTAATATAGCCAGCCTTAGATTCTGCAGAGATAGACTTTGTAGATAAAGAGGGAAGGAGTACTACAACCCCCATCCTTGTCTATATCCATACATTGTTATCTGGGATGAAACGCACTTAGAATTGTTTGGAACTGTGTTTTGATGCCGTTAGATGTACTACAACTCCCATTCAGCACTTCAGTAAAGAGAGACTTGTCTATTTTGTACATCTGGCCTGGTTACTGACTCCAGCCCCCTTCACCAGCCACAGCATCTATCTCTTATATGTATTCATCTATAGATGCAGCAGAGCTGACATTGTGACTGGACAGAACATATTGCTAATAGCGGTGTCTGCGGGTTCTCCATAAGACAGAAGGTAGGTCTACTACTACATCATCGCAATGAGCGAGTAATAAGCCTCTATGAGTCACGGAGTTAAAGGTCACCTTTAGGTCCGCTCCATATGTATATGTAGGTGGCCTCTCTACTTATTATGGTGACTAATTTGTTTACCAAGTTAATATGTTTTGTGCACTTTCCATTCTAGCGACGAGACCTTGGAGGAAAGGGTTAATACCGCCATGTGTATGCTTAATAAGTTGCGCCTGTACCTTTAAGAAGTACGCTTAGTAATGCTGATGCAGATGGTGGTCTTCATGTTATTCAGTGGTAGTTGGTGGTCTGTAGGAGGGGGGCCCCTAGTGCTCATGAGCCACTTGCAGTGAAGCCACTAGAAGGTGGCACTGCAATAAGGGCTTGTTATAATGGGCTGTCTGCCGCCAGACGGTGTGTGACACAGAAGGCCGACCAGTGATGCCTCGGTGGCTGCCTGTATGTAGTCGTTTCCATCTAAAACCTATATAGATAAACCAGCTCCACCGGTCCATTAGTTCTGTTTGCCGGTCTGCCTCCTGTTTTTTTATCAGCTCCAATCCGGAAATTCTGCAGTACCTGCCACAACCTGTAGAGGGCCCCCTTTATATCTATGTGGTGAGGTCTTCACACACATATAATATCTTTACAGTGAGACTCGATCATGGTCCCGACCTATGGATGACATATCCATAGATGCTGATCACGTAGATCGCGATTACACGCGTGGCACGCAGATAGGTCAGCAGTACATTCCCGGATTTCATTCATGAACGAGCCTCTATTACGCCATTCTCTACGGCTTAATTTTCTTAAAAGCTTTTCGACATGGTTGAGCACTCCCATTGACCATCTTCATGGATCTCTTTGTGCATCTACAGAGGCCAGGTTTAGATCTAGCGAGAGGTCACTTATAGAGGTCAGAGGTCATAACCCTTGTTTGTATGGATATTATGTAATGAAATGTGTAATTGGTGGATGATACGATTCAGCGATGCTCTCACCAGATGTACCTGATGAGGACTATGGATGAATGTGGAGCTTCTGAAGGACAAGCCATGCAATGGCGGAGACAGACTGGGAATTTCCTACCTACAGGCAAAGTGTACTGGACTACGGCATGGGCACAAGGGCAGCCACATAATGTAAGCACTGTATGTCAGTATTATGTAGGCAGTATAATGTAAGCGCTGTATGTCAGCATCATGTGGGCACTATATAAAACTGCAAGTAAAAAGTCAAAACTATAGGTGTTTCCAGTGAAATAATAAGGTTCCTGTAAAGTGTGGGAGGAAATACGAAAATATTCACAGAAAGACAGAATGCAAACATGTGGCAAATACCTCCACGTCACCTGTGCACTTCCACCACGTGAGGACGGAACATCTCAGAAGACAAAACCACATGGGAACAATTCATACAGGTTAATGCGCAGTTTGTCAAGAAAAGATGCCAGAGGACTCAAAAGGTTTGTGGAGGTCTATGTTACCGGCTGAGGGACCCCCCATCCATCTATTCTAGCACATAGAAAAGGAATTCACAGAGCGCACTGCAGGAAGCTTACATTCTGTATTGTCATCTGGCTGTGTGGTATGTGGAGCTCCTGGATCTACTGGCCACTCCAAATGTTTGACCCGTGAAGAATTTGCTGGGGTGTGAGAGAGAAAAAATGAACATGACTCTGAGCCTTATTTAAGCATCCAATGGTTTTAACTCGTGAAGGAGTCCTACCTGTGGGAATACCTGAAATGGGGTGTGTGCAGGAGGTCCTCTCAGAATTTGGTGGAAAATGAACTTTTACGCTTCATGTAGATTGGGATAAGCAGAGTAGAACTGGCTTACTTTTGGACCACCAGAAGAAATAAGACTGAGGACCTAATCTCAAAAAGCTGTAGCAATCGCCCTTATCAATAGCTATGTTTGGGTGGTTACTTTGGTCCAAGATTTAGGACCCAACATCCAGAACTTGTTCAGAACTTTAATTCTATCATAAACTCTGCTGGACGTCAATGGGGCTAGGGCCAATTATTACCGTAAGACCTGAGCCTATCCATAGTCTTCTCCTGTCTGATGGGCAAGTCCAACTCTAGAAATTGGGATGTGTACTTTGGCCAGATTATAGAGAGGGAAAAAGGGTCATATGCTCCAGGGCCTTCACCACCTTGAGGACCTAGTGGTACCTCCATTCTGGCCCAGCATCTTCCTCTTAGGCTCTAGAGGTCACTATTTATATTGGTAGCACTCACCCTTCTCAATAGTTGACTTGCATGTGGGTGGTATTATGGCTGCAAGATTTAGGGCCCACCATCCAGAACCTGTTCAGAACTTTATTTGCATCTTAAACTCTGCTGGACTTCACTGACCTTTTTGTGGCAGGGGCCAATTGTTATGGTAAGACCTGGGCTCACCATGGTTATCTCCTGTCTGATGGGCAAGTCGAACTGTGATTGGGATGTGTGGTTTGGCCAGATTATAGGGAGGGTAGAAGGGTCACACGCACCAGAGTCTCCACCACCTTGAGCCACCACTACTTATATTGGTAGAACTCAGACTTCTCAATAGTTGACTTGTATGTTGCTCCATTTAGAGCCCACCATCCAGGACTTGTTCAGAACCTTAACTGCATCATAAACTCTGCTGAACCTCGTGGATCTTATTGGGGCAAGGCCAATTATTATTATAAGACCTGGGCCCACCATAGTTTTCTTCTGTCTGATGGGCCAACTCTAGTGATGTGTGAGGAATGTGTGGTTTTTCCAGATTATTGGGAGGGTAGATGGGTCACATGGTCCAGGGCCTCCACCACCTTGAAGACCTAGTGGTACCTCTAGTCTGGTCTAGTAGTTTCCTCTTATGCCATGGAAGTCACTATTTATATTGGTAGCACTCATCCTTCTCAAGTTTTGACTTGTATGTGGGTGGTATTATGGTTGCATTTAGGGTCCACCATCCAGAACCTGTTCAGAACATTCATTGTATCATAAACTGTACTGGACCTCCTGGAACTGATTGGGGAATTTTAACCTTCAGAAATAAAGAAGTTCAGAAACTTTTCTCAAACATACGCCAATTTCTCACATCCGTGTTTGCTCAAAAGCAGAAGTGAAAAATTAATTATAAAATATAACTGAAGAAGGCAGGAAAAGCCGGGCACTGCCCAAAGTACAAAGTGTACCAGCTAAAAGAGGGTACTGTGCAATATCAACAAGACAAAACTCACTCTGATGGAGAATAATCGTAACTTTACCTGATAATAGCGACATTGCTGGAAAACACAGAGCGAGGCTAAAACAGGGTCAGTGGTGATATAGATATGGAAATAAAATACACAACAATTATCTTCTCACCGAGGACAATTCATATGTGTAGAAGTAAAAGATAGAAAACACAAATGCAATCATGATACCAGCAGAACCAAATACTACAGTGCAGCACAGTATACCGCCCCAGCAGAACCAAATACTACAGTGCAGAACAGTATACCGCCCCAGCAGAACCAAATACTACAGTGCAGAACAGTATACCGCCCCAGCAGAACCAAATACTACAGTGCAGCACAGTATACCGCCAGAGCAGAACCAAATACTACAGTGCAGAACAGTATACCGCCCCAGCAGAACCAAATACTACAGTGCAGAACAGTATACCGCCCCAGCAGAACCAAATACTAAAGTGCAGCACAGTATACCGCCAGAGCAGAACCAAATACTACAGTGCAGCACAGTATACTGCCCCAGCAGAACCAAATACTACAGTGCAGAACAGTATACCGCCAGAGCAGAACCAAATACTACAGTGCAGCACAGTATACTGCCCCAGCAGAACCAAATACTACAGTGCAGAACAGTATACTGCCACAGCAGAACCAAATACTACAGTGCAGCACAGTATACTGCCACAGCAGAACCAAATACTACAGTGCAGAACAGTATTCCGCAGAACCAAATACTACAGTGTAGCACAATATACTGCCCCAGCAGAACCAAAGACCACAGTGCAGCACAGTATACTGCCACAGCAGAACCAAATACTACAGTGCAGAACAGTATACCACCCCAGCAGAACCAAATACTACAGTGCAGAACAGTATACCGCAGAACCAAATACTACAGTGTAGGACAATATACTGCCCAGCAGAACCAAAGACCACAGTGCAGCACAGTATACTGCCACAGCAGAACCAAATACTACAGTGCAGAACAGTATACCGCCCCAGCAGAACCAAAGACTACAGTGCAGCACAATATACCGCCCCAGCAGAACCAAATACTACAGTGCAGAACAGTATACCGCCCCAGCAGAACCAAATACTACAGTGGAGCACAGTATACCGCCCCAGCAGAACCAAATACTACAGTGCAGAACAGTATACCGCCCCAGCAGAACCAAATACTACAGTGCAGTACAGTATACCGCCCCAGCAGAACCAAATACTACAGTGCAGAACAGTATACCGCCCCAGCAGAACCAAATACTACAGTGCAGAACAGTATACCGCCCCAGCAGAACCAAATACTACAGTGCAGCACAGTATACCGCCCCAGCAGAACCAAATACTACAGTGCAGAACAGTATACCGCCACAGCAGAACCAAATACTACAGTGCAGAACAGTATACCGCCCCAGCAGAACCAAATACTACAGTGCAGCACAGTATACCGCCAGAGCAGAACCAAATACTACAGTGCAGAACAGTATACCGCCCCAGCAGAACCAAATACTACAGTGCAGAACAGTATACCGCCCCAGCAGAACCAAATACTAAAGTGCAGCACAGTATACCGCCAGAGCAGAACCAAATACTACAGTGCAGCACAGTATACTGCCCCAGCAGAACCAAATACTACAGTGCAGAACAGTATACCGCCAGAGCAGAACCAAATACTACAGTGCAGCACAGTATACTGCCCCAGCAGAACCAAATACTACAGTGCAGAACAGTATACTGCCACAGCAGAACCAAATACTACAGTGCAGCACAGTATACTGCCACAGCAGAACCAAATACTACAGTGCAGAACAGTATTCCGCAGAACCAAATACTACAGTGTAGCACAATATACTGCCCCAGCAGAACCAAAGACCACAGTGCAGCACAGTATACTGCCACAGCAGAACCAAATACTACAGTGCAGAACAGTATACCACCCCAGCAGAACCAAATACTACAGTGCAGAACAGTATACCGCAGAACCAAATACTACAGTGTAGGACAATATACTGCCCAGCAGAACCAAAGACCACAGTGCAGCACAGTATACTGCCACAGCAGAACCAAATACTACAGTGCAGAACAGTATACCGCCCCAGCAGAACCAAAGACTACAGTGCAGCACAATATACCGCCCCAGCAGAACCAAATACTACAGTGCAGAACAGTATACCGCCCCAGCAGAACCAAATACTACAGTGGAGCACAGTATACCGCCCCAGCAGAACCAAATACTACAGTGCAGAACAGTATACCGCCCCAGCAGAACCAAATACTACAGTGCAGTACAGTATACCGCCCCAGCAGAACCAAATACTACAGTGCAGAACAGTATACCGCCCCAGCAGAACCAAATACTACAGTGCAGAACAGTATACCGCCCCAGCAGAACCAAATACTACAGTGCAGCACAGTATACCGCCCCAGCAGAACCAAATACTACAGTGCAGAACAGTATACCGCCACAGCAGAACCAAATACTACAGTGCAGCACAGTATACTGCCCCAGCAGAACCAAATACTACAGTGCAGAACAGTATACCACCCCAGCAGAACCAAATACTACAGTGCAGAACAGTATACCACCCCAGCAGAACCAAATACTACAGTGCTGAACAGTATACCACCCCAGCAGAACCAAATACTACAGTGCAGAACAGTATACCACAGAACCAAATACTACAGTGTAGCACAATATACTGCCCCAGCAGAACCAAAAACCACAGTGCAGCACAGTATACCGCCACAGCAGAACCAAATACTACAGTGCAGAACAGTATACCACCCCAGCAGAACCAAAGACCACAGTGCAGAACAGTATACTGCCACAGCAGAACCAAATACTACAGTGCAGAACAGTATACCGCCCCAGCAGAACCAAAGACTACAGTGCAGCACAATATACCGCCCCAGCAGAACCAAATACTACAGTGCAGAACAGTATACCGCCCCAGCAGAACCAAATACTACAGTGCAGAACAGTATACCGCCCCAGCAGAACCAAATACTACAGTGCAGTACAGTATACCGCCCCAGCAGAACCAAATACTACAGTGCAGAACAGTATACCGCCGCAGCAGAACCAAATACTACAGTGCAGAACAGTATACCGCCCCAGCAGAACCAAATACTACAGTGCAGCACAGTATACCGCCACAGCAGAACCAAATACTACAGTGCAGCACAGTATACTGCCCCAGCAGAACCAAATACTACAGTGCAGAACAGTATACCACCCCAGCAGAACCAAATACTACAGTGCAGAACAGTATACCACCCCAGCAGAACCAAATACTACAGTGCAGAACAGTATACCACAGAACCAAATACTACAGTGTAGCACAATATACTGCCCCAGCAGAACCAAAAACCACAGTGCAGCACAGTATACCGCCACAGCAGAACCAAATACTACAGTGCAGAACAGTATACCACCCCAGCAGAACCAAATACAACAGTGCAGAACAGTATACCGCCCCAGCAGAACCAAATACTACAGTGCAGAACAGTATACCACCCCAGCAGAACCAAATACTACAGTGCAGAACAGTATACCGCCCCAGCAGAACCAAATACTACAGTGCAGAACAGTATACCGCCCCAGCAGAACCAAATACTACAGTGCTGAACAGTATACCACCCCAGCAGAACCAAATACCACAGTGCAGCACAGTATACCACCCTAGCAGAACCAAATACTACAGTGCAGCACAGTATACTGCCCCAGCAGAACCAAATACTACAGTGCAGAACAGTATACCGCCCCAGCAGAACCAAATACTACAGTGCAGAACAGTATACCACCCCAGCAGAACCAAATACTACAGTGCAGAACAGTATACCGCAAAACCAAATACTACAGTGTAGCACAATATACTGCCCCAGCAGAACCAAAAACCACAGTGCAGCACAGTATACCGCCACAGCAGAACCAAATACTACAGTGCAGAACAGTATACCGCCCCAGCAGAACCAAATACTACAGTGCAGAACAGTATACCGCCCCAGCAGAACCAAATACTACAGTGCAGAACAGTATACCGCCCCAGCAGAACCAAATACTACAGTGGAGCACAGTATACCGCCCCAGCAGAACCAAATACTACAGTGCAGAACAGTATACCGCCCCAGCAGAACCAAATACTACAGTGCAGTACAGTATACCGCCAGAGCAGAACCAAATACTACAGTGCAGCACAGTATACCGCCCCAGCAGAACCAAATACTACAGTGCAGAACAGTATACCGCCCCAGCAGAACCAAATACTACAGTGCAGCACAGTATACCGCCCCAGCAGAACCAAATACTACAGTGCAGGACAGTATACCGCCACAGCAGAACCAAATACTACAGTGCAGCACAGTATACTGCCCCAGCAGAACCAAATACTACAGTGCAAAACAGTATACCACCCCAGCAGAACCAAATACTACAGTGCAGAACAGTATACCGCCAGAGCAGAACCAAATACTACAGTGCAGAACAGTATACCACCCCAGCAGAACCAAATACAACAGTGCAGAACAGTATACCGCCCCAGCAGAACCAATTACTACAGTGCAGAACAGTATACCACCCCAGCAGAACCAAATACTACAGTGCAGAACAGTATACCGCCCCAGCAGAACCAAATACTACAGTGCAGAACAGTATACCGCCCCAGCAGAACCAAATACTACAGTGCTGAACAGTATACCACCCTAGCAGAACCAAATACCACAGTGCAGCACAGTATACCACCCCAGCAGAACCAAATACTACAGTGCAGAACAGTATACTGCCACAGCAGAACCAAATACTACAGTGCAGCACAGTATACTGCCCCAGCAGAACCAAATACTACAGTGCAGAACAGTATACCACCCCAGCAGAACCAAATACTACAGTGCAGAACAGTATACCACCCCAGCAGAACCAAATACTACAGTGCAGAACAGTATACCGCAGAACCAAATACTACAGTGTAGCACAATATACCGCCCCAGCAGAACCAAAAACCACAGTGCAGCACAGTATACCGCCACAGCAGAACCAAATACTACAGTGCAGAACAGTATACCGCCCCAGCAGAACCAAATACAACAGTGCAGAACAGTATACCGCTCCAGCAGAACCAAATACTACAGTGCAGTACAGTATACCGCCAGAGCAGAACCAAATACTACAGTGCAGCACAGTATACCGCAGAACCAAATACTACAGTGCAGCACAGTATACCGCAGAACCAAATACTACAGTGTAGCACAAGATACCACAGTACAAGACAGTATACTCTCCCAGCAGAACCAAATACTACAGTGCAGAACAGTATACCGCTCCAAAAGAACAATATTCTACAGTGTAGCGCGATATACCGCCCCAGCAGAACCAAATACCACAGCGCAGAGCTTTGCCATCTGAGGACAGCTATAGCTGCCGGCCAGGTACATAAAGTGCCCAGCATTAATTCATGCTTGGTGCATCAGGCTGTTGTGTGCCCAGGAGGGCACAGGCGGCCCCCTGGACAACGGCCCAGGGCGAAGCTTCCCTGTAGGGTCTGTGACCAGTGAGCCCATGCTATATAGTGGTACAGTCCTGAAGACTCCTGCATAGATCACAGGTGACAAACAGCATGGTGACAGACGTCTTGCTGAAAACAACGAATACATAGAAGCAGACCCATCTACTCTGAGAATTATTATGCTATGACCTGACATCTTAGACTATACATGTCATAGCAAAACACAGGCGCCCGGTGCTATCGATGGCGGGGAGTCATTTCTGCAGATGAAGATGACTCCTGATACAACCTCTAGGAGATATGGCCGAAAGAAAGACGCTGCAGCGAAAAGGGAGTTTTTCTACGGAACGGTAAATTTGAAAGAGCGAAGATTTACAGAAGGAAAATAATCACTATTGCCAGATAATAAAAAAAAAGACAGAATTTATATATTTTTTTTATATTTTTTCCTTGCCCACAGACCACGAATGATGACCGATAACAAGCTCTAATATTGTCAATGAGACATCTGTATTGGATTACAAATGATGTTTTCTTTCTTTTTTTTTAAACAAATTTGGAAACATGACAGAGGAGCAGAGAAGACTCAGCGTGGACCGTGGGGAGGCTCACAGGGTCCTGTTCACATGGAAGTCAACTGTGCGGCGAGCAATAAAGAGAAATGTCATACAAAGTGATTCAGCCCGGATGGGGAGCGCAGATCTATAATACACTATGGGGGGATCTATCAAACCTGGGGTAAAGGGTGACCACTGTCACAACCCCTAAAAGGAGGACACCACATCCGGGACAGTGGGTGACGAGAGAACATGCAGAAGGGAAACTGTAATCTATATACCAGAGTCAGAAGACTATAACTCCCAGCATGTCCAGGCTGATATAATGTGATAGAGTACATTTCAGGGATAAGATATAAGAGGAGAGGACAATAACTCCCAGCATGTCCAGGTGGTTATTATAGGATAGCAAAGGACATTTCAGGGAGTAGGTATAAGAGGGAAGGACTACAACTCCCAGCATGTCCCGGCGGTTATTATGGGATATCAGTGGACAATTCAGAGAGGGAGAATAAGAGGAGAGGACTACAACTCCCAAGGTTTCTCAGGCTCATCACTTCTCCACTGCTGAACTCCACCCCCTTCTGCATTGATCACATGACGGTGACATCATCACAGGTCCTTACCACTTCTTCTCTCCACTTCTGTGCTCTCCTGCCTCCTGCAGTGATCACATGATGGTGACATCATCACAGGTCCTTACCACTTCTTCTCTCCACTGCTGTGCTCTCCTGCCTCCTGCAGTGATCACATGATGGTGACATCATCACAGGTCCTTACCACTTCTCCTCTCCACTGCTGTGCTCTCCTGCCTCCTGCAGTGATCACATGATGGTGACATCATCACAGGTCCTTACCACTTCTCCTCTCCACTGCTGTGCTCTCCTGCCTCCTGCACTGATCACATGATGGTGACATCATCACAGGTCCTTACCACTTCTCCTCTCCACTGCTGTGCTCTCCTGCCTCCTGCACTGATCACATGACGGTGACATCATCACAGGTCCTTACCACTTCTCCTCTCCACTGCTGTGCTCTCCTGCCTCTTGCACTGATCACATGACGGTGACATCATCACAGGTCCTTACCACTTCTCCTCTCCACTGCTGTGCTCTCCTGCCTCCTGCAGTGATCACATGATGGTGACATCATCACAGGTCCTGTAGCACATTATGTCCTGTAGCACATTATAGTGCCTGATCGGCAGCCGGGCCCCTTGAGAAACCCAGACATTTTTGGTAATTTATAAATCCCAGCACCCCCAATTTTTTTAGGTCCCAGAAAGATCACAGGTCTGGGAAAAAGAGGCAGTATGCTCACCGTACCATAGGAACCAATCAGATTCCTCCTTTCATTTTCCAAAGGAGCTCTGAAAAATGAAAGGTGGAATCTTATTGGTTGCTACGGGCAACTACGCCAGTTTTCAAGCCAGTTTTCCTTAAAGGTTATTATTACTTTATTATAAATATGTTCCAAAATATCTTACATTAGTTATAATGGCTCATTTTGTCTAGGGAGCAATCATTAGGAGAAATAAAATGGCCGCCGTCCTATCAGTGCACACAAAACCTGTCCTATTCACACATGAGGACAAGTTAATTCACAACACTGAGCTAAAGAGCTGCCTCATCCTCCTCTCTGCTCTGCTTGTCAGGGATTATGATCCTGAATACAGTTTAATATGATCTTCAGCTGAATCTCTGTAGGAATGGAGTTCATGAGGAGACATGAAGGACACAGAGGAGGTTTTGTGTGTAGTAATAGGATGGTGGCCATTTTATTTTTCCTAATGATTGCTCCCCTGACAAAACGAGCCATTATAACTAATGAAAGATATCTGGTAATATATTTATAATAAAGTAATATTTATGTATTTTCATTTTCTTAATTTCCGAAGAACCCCTTTAACAATGACCTGCTCCCTTTACGTCATGACAAATGGTCACATGACGCAAGGGGGGCCGGTCACCGTTGCGGCGAGTGATTGGCTGCAAGTGGCGCCAGACCTGATGTTTACAGTGAGGGAGCGGAGCTGTGCAGGGAACCAGCACCAGGAAGAAAATATGGCTTTCCTAATGTATCTGCGGATCTGAGACAAAGAAGCTCGCAGAGAGGAGGCGTCCTCCGTGAAAGAGAAGCATGCCGCGGAAAAGGGGAATTAAAGTGAAGGAGGGCGGTATTGGTGAGACAGGATGGATCTGAGAGGCCGGCTGAGCTACTTTCACTTGTCTTATGTGACAGTCTCATTGTCAGGCCCCATTCATAAATGTCTCCTTTAGCCGCTGCACACAATGGCTTAACCCCCCCCCCCCCCCCCCCCTCCTTCCCGGAGCAGCAGCTGGTTAGTACAGGGCGGTATTAGAATTAACCAGTTGTAACCTATTTCCTACTTGAAAAGCAGCAACAAATGATCACAAGCTCTGGAACGCTTCAGGGACTCCCGGGCGGCCACTTGTTACTTAAACTTACATTGTACGATATAAGGCGGTAGCTAATTATGCATATATAGCTGTATAGCTAATAGTACGTATATAGCGGTATAGCTAATTATAGAAATATGGCAGTATAGTTAAATATATATATATGTATATATATAGATAGATAGGGCTGTACAGTTAATTATACATACTGCATATAGTGGTGTAGTTTATTATACATATATGGCTGAACAATAATTATACATATATGGTGGTATAACTATACACATATGGCAGTATACCTAATTATGCATTTATGGCAGTATAGCTAATTATGCATATATGGCCGTACACATACACATATGGTGGTATAACTAATTATACATATATGACAGTATAACTAACTATACACATATGGTAGTATAACTAATTATGCATATATGACAGTATAGTTAATTATACATATATAACAGTATGGCTAATTAGGGTACTTTCACACTTGTGTTGTGAGGATCCAGCAGACAGTTCCATCACCGGATCTGCCTGCTGGATCCGGAAATCCGTGTGCAAACGCATAGCATTTGTAGACGGATCCGGATGCGGAACCGTCTAACAAATGCACTGAAACACCGGATCCGGAAAAACTGATCCGGTTTTATATTTTTTTTGCATTTCTAAATGTCTACGCATGCGCAGACCAGAAAACCGACTCCATTTTGCCAGAACACTTATGCGGGATCCGGCATTCCGGCAAGTGTTCTGGAATTTTGGACGGAGAAAATACTGCAGCATGCTGCGGTATTTTCTACGGCCCAATACCGTAAGAGTGACTGAACTGAAGACATCCTGATGCATCCTGAACAGATTGCTCTCCATTCAGAATGCATTAGGATAAAACTGACCAGTTTTTTTTCGTTATTGAGCCCCTAGGACGGAACTCAATACCGGAAAACTTTAACGCAAGTGTGAAAGTACCCTTAGACATATATGGCTGTACAGCTAATCTAATATATAAAGCTGAGTGTATGTATGTATGCTAAAGGAATCCGCACCGTCGCATTTACAATCACGGAATTTGGCACACAGGTGTCCGGTAAAGGTTTTAGACCGGGTCTGAGCTCTCTAGCACGTATCGTTCTTGAGATATTCCCAAAAAATGCAAATATGGCACCATCACATGACCAACATTAGCCAATAGATGCCTGCAGGTCTTCCTCCTCATATTCCAACTGCCATACACATGGTCACATGACCCTTATCAGCCAATAGAAGCTCGCAGGCCCTTAGTCTCCACATACACACAGTTTTACACCAGGTTTCCATAACAACTTAGACATTTTTCTTCACTGCTGTAGATCAGCTTTAATGGGGCAGGGCGCTGTGGATGACACTGTTAAAGGGAGTCTGTCACCAAAATATGACGTTATACACCACTTACATGGCTCTCTAGCACACTTATCCATGATTCAAATGGTACCTTTGTCGTTTTCTTCTGACTTTCACCAGCAGGAAAAACGCAGTTAAATCCATATGCAAATGAGGGCTCGCAATTGCCCAGGTGCGGCGTTCGGTGTGTAGGTGCCCAGGCTGCTCTGCCTTCTTTTTACATTACTCCTCCTAAGACTCTTCCTTGGCCCGCCCAGCACGTCCCTTGCATCATCCACAGGACCTGCCGAGATCCCGCATGTGTGCAGTGCACCGCCGGCACAGGCATGCGCACTGTGATGCCCATTGTGGGGACGGCATCGCTACATGTAGTGCTCCGGCAAAAGGCGTGAAACCAGTGACTAGGGAGCGGACCAGAAGAAAATAGGAGGACTGGAGGCCGATGCGGGATATCGGTGGGCAGGTAGGGTGGCCATTCAGGCCCCCCTCAAAAGACGGACTTAAAAACCACACCCCCAGGTCCTACTAAGCCACCCCCCGGCCGATAGGAATTGAAAAAATTAAGGTAAAAATCAACTTCTGTCAGCTGCAGGGGTGGGAGGGACGGTGACTTTCTCCCTGCAGCTCACGCTCACACTGCACAGTGCTGCTGTCTGAGAGGGAGCTGTTCAAAAGGACATCCCTGTGTCCGTCCAGGCCCTGCGCCGGACAGAGGACAGGGAGTCTGAAAGCCGGACTGTCCGGCCTAAAACCGGACCTCTGGCCACCCTAGGGGCAGGCTGGGTGGAGGTCACAGTTTAAGGGATGGTCCACTTTGGAGCTCAGTGTTAAGGGGCAGATTGCTGTAGAGACCACTGTTAAGGGGATGAGGTGTTCTGTTGAAGTCGATAATAAAGAGGCGACCACTGTGGAAGTCACTGTTAAAGGGGCGGGCTGCTGTGGATGTCACTGTTAAAGGGGCGGGCTGCTGTGGAGGTCACTGTTAAAGGGGCGGGCTGTTGTGGAGGTCACTGTTAAAGGGGCGGGCATTGTGGAGGTCTCTGTTAAGGGGGCAGGGAACGGTGGTGGTCACAGTTAAGGGGATGGTCTGCTATGGAGGTCAGTGCTAATGGGCGGGGTGCTGTAGAGGTCACTGTCAAGGGGGCGGGGTGTTGTGGAGGTCACATTTTAAGGGAACTGAGCTCTGTGGAGGTCACTGTTTAGGGGCGGATTATTGTGGAAATCACTGTTAATGAGACAAGTGGAGATTAGTGGAGGTCACTAATAAAGGGATGGCCACTGTGGAGGTCACTGTTAAAGGGGAGGGTGCTGCGGATGTTACTGTTAAGGGGGCGCAGTACTGTAGATGTCACTGTTATAGTGTATGCTGTCGATATCTTTTAACGACACACACAAACATTAAAGGGGTTTTCCAGGAATTAAAAAAATGGAAATACTTATATATTATTTTATAATAAATATATTCACAAATACCTTTCATTACTTAGAATGGCTTGTTTTGTCTAGGGAGCAATCAATAGGAGAAATAAAATGGCCACCGTCCTATCAGGACACACAAAACCTGTCCTAACCACACAGAAGGACAAGTTACTTCACCACAATGAGCCATAGAGCTGCCTCGTC
Source organism: Bufo bufo (assembly GCF_905171765.1). Classification (NCBI taxonomy): domain Eukaryota; kingdom Metazoa; phylum Chordata; class Amphibia; order Anura; family Bufonidae; genus Bufo; species Bufo bufo. The sequence continues at coordinate 39,382,283 of NC_053393.1, read as the reverse complement.
CTCCTCTCTGCTCTGCTTGTCAGGAATCATGATCCTGAATACAGGTGAATCCCTGTGGGAATGGAGAAGATGAGGAGACATGAGAGGAGGGTGAGGTGAGGCTAATGAGCAGCAGCTCTTATACGCAGTCTCCATTACAACTGTCCGTCCTCTCTGTACTTCATGTCTCCTCATGAACTAAATTTCCCACAGATTCAGTTAAAGTTCTTATCATCTGTAATCAGGATCATAATCCCTGACAAGTAGAGAGGAGGAGGCAGCTCTTTACCTCACTGTTGTAAAGTAACTTGTCCTCATGTGTGATCAGGACAGGTTTTGTGTGAACTAATGGGACGGCGGCCATTTTGTTTTCTCTGATGATTGCTCCCCAGACAAAACGAGCCATTATAAATAATGAAAGGTATTTGAGAATATATTTATAATAAAGTATTTTTTAAGTATTTTCATTTTTTTTAATTCAACCCCTTTAATAGATGAAACATACCCGTGCGAAGCTGGGTCCTTCTGCTAGTTATACATAAATGACAGTATAGTTAATTATATATATATAATGGTAGTATTACCCAATACTGATGACCAGTCTATTGTTTTATGCCGATTTTTTATTTATTACTTTTGTTCTGGTGGAGCTTACAATCTAATATTGTAAGAGAATTAATGGCAAAATGTATTTTTCTCATAGGGGCCTTCCCACCCAAGTCCACAGGCTATACCGTACATGTCTGGTAGCTGAGAGATCTGCACCTATCTCCCCCCACCCCTGTAAGGTGGTGACTGCACACGTAGGTGGTTTCCTCCATTCACTTCTATGGGAGTTACGGAAACAGATGAGCAAGCAGCCAGCAACCCCTTTAAATTAAAGGGGTATTTCCACCTTAGAAATACCTTTAGCATATTCTATAAATGTCTGATAGATGTGGGTCCACCCTATGGGACCTGCACCTATTTCCAGAAAGGGAGTCTCCCAACCCCCATGCCTCCTGGAGAGGTGACGGCTTGCCCCACTGTTTCCCATAGAAGTGAATGGAGAGGACACTTTATATGTGCAGCCACCTTTCCATTCATTCTTTCTAGGACAGTCGGGGGTGCGGGGAGCTGACAGTTTGGAAATAAGTGCAGGTCCCAGAGGCGGGATCAGACATTTATGGCATATACTGTGGGTATTTCTAGGGTACGAATTCTTCCATAATTTAAAGGGGTAGTCTTACCGCTTGCTCGGCTGTTTCCGTAACTCCTGTAGAAGTGAATGAAGAGAGTCGTGTACATGTACAGAGACCCCTTCATTCCGCCCCCACCTGGAGGTTACCAGACAGGACCGGTTCTGCGGGACTCCTAATCTGGATATAGGTGAGGGTATCAGACATTTACGACATACCCTGAGGATAATCCATTAAGTTGGAAATAACCCTATAATTTAAAGGGGTTTTCTGTTTTGGACAATCCCTTTATGTTAGGAGGCCCTGGTGATAGACTGATCGCAAGGATTCCTGCTGCTGGAATCATAGCGATCTTCAAGTAGGTACTTGTATTCCCTGCAGCGCCACCACAGGGCAAGTGGGGAATTACAAAGTATCCACTGAAGTCTATGAGCTGTGACCTGCTGAGTCCTCCAAAGTCAAAGATGAGGATCCTGAATGAAACCCCCCCACCCCCCACCTCGACCAGACAACCAGTGGGATCATTGCCTGAAGACATCGGTCCATGGTCCATTGAGGTTCTTCTTTCTTATGTCTGGACCTATTACCTGTCCTCCATGACCCGAGCCACCATACATGATGACATCTCTGTAAAGTTTCTATGTGTGTTATAGGAGAGACCAGTGTGTTAAAAAAAAAAAAAATGCTTTATTTTAAAAACAGCACCACACCTGAGTACAGGTTGTATCTGGTATTGCAGCTCAGCGCTATTAAAATGCATAGGGCTGAGCTGCAATATCACACAGAACCTGTAGTCAGGCGGGGTGCCGGTTTTGGAAGAAACAGCTATGTTTTTCATAGTGGGAGAAATGTTCATTAAGTGTGGGTTAACAACTTCCAACTTCCAGTATCCTCCATTGACTTCTGTTCTGAGAACAACAAAGCAAGCCTGCACACTGGGAGTTGTAGTTTCACAGCAGCAGGAGTAGTTGAAGGCAATTTCACCCCTGAACTAGTGCTAGCGGGACACGTCTCCTCTGCTCTGGCCAACCATCTAACGGAGCATCTTCCGGCACTCCAGCTCTTGTGAAACTACAACCCCCAGCATGCACATTTGCTCAAGACTCCCATGTGAGTGAATGGAGCATGCTGGGTGTTGTAGTCTTGCAACAGAGTCCTGGAGTTTGCTGATCTAATGTGTATGGAGGTGTCCCAGCAAATGATGGGGGGGGGGGGGATGTTGAAATCGAATGCATCTGATTGGAAATAAGGCAGTGTTTGGCAACGAGCCGAGCATGCATGTATATATACAGTATATAGAGGAGTCAGAAGGGATAGCTTTTTGTCTGATCTAAAGTGCACGGGCAGCTACTACAGTCATAGGATCCAGTAGTGGTTGCGAGGCTTTGCACAGAAAGGTGTTGAGGCTTGGCGTCCGGTAGGCCCCCGCTCACCGCTCTCGGCGTGTAGGATAATACAAGCTCCGGCTGAATGTTAAACAAACACGGGGCACTGTATATAGACTTCCCTTCCACTGTTTAGGAATCGGAGACAAAATAAACCAAAGTTGAAGAGAACATTGCGACGAGCACTTTGATGGCGCTGCACTTGGAAAACCTTTCAATGGGTGAGCGAGGCTGCGAGCGGTCATTGACCTGACACGTCCAGGAACTCATCTTCTTCTCCTGGGATAAACGTCCCGGAACTCCTGTCTCCTGTGACATGTGACACCTGCCGTACTTGCATCCCTTCTAGAAGAACCCAAGGAGATAAGGGGCAAATCAGGGCAGTTGCTGTGACCTCAAACATCAGGTCACAAAGTTTACTGACGCTGTAAAGCTAATCCCTTTAAAAGGTTTAAAATAAACTTGTCTCCCCGATCCCCTCCGCCGCCCCCGGGTGGATCATTCCGGACCATCTCTCTTCGGGTTTATTTCCATTTCGTGACACGTCCGAGATGGAGGTGATGGTAGGCCGTGTCATAGGACCCCTGTTTGTATAGTATAGTATAGTCTGGAATGGTAAAGTTAAAAGGGCACTCCACCCCATGAGGAAATAGTAGGGATCAGAAATGGGAGGTTTCTAAGTAGGGTATTGCATATTATTTGTGTTGTGATGATTGGTTTTATGCCAGAAACATAATATAACAAACCTACGAGACCTGGGACCTCTTGCGAGTGACTACCTTCCTGCTGCATGTGCAAGCTCCTCCCCCTTTTTAGGGACAGCCAATCACAAGAGTGATGTTAGTTACTGTGCTATATATAGCTGTTATAGGCAGAGGTGTAAAATGACACAACTGGGCCCCTCACCTACCATGTGCTCAGTTATAACAATGCTGTCTTCTTACGTGGTGGAGAAACCCTTGGCCCTTTCAGACTCTAGGGCCCGGGTGCGACTGTTACTTTTGTCCCTCGTCACAGGGCAGTTCAAGCCATGTCACCGTTCTTCCTAAATCATATAGACAAATTTTTGCTTAGCAGGCCAAAAAATCTAATAAATCATGGGCCCCTCAAGACCGAAAATCAGCAAAACAAGGGCCACACAGTGTTGGACTGAATTCCCTTGGGCCCACAAGAGGAAATAATTCTGAGGGCCCACCCTCTGTATATATTGGACCTCAAAGGTATTGTTTTATTAGGGGTCCATTATTGTCAGAGCTTGGGTGCAACCCTGGGGCCACAGCATTTGCCATAGAGCCTTAGATGCAGCATGAAGAATCAATCGAACCCGGCACAGCCACATGGACAAGTATTCGCTCTGCGAAGGTCAGACCCCCACACATTGATGGGGGTCCTAGCAAAGCATGGCCGCTGTCTACCAGAAATGGCCCCACCCCTGTCCATGAGTTTGGCCGTACCACACATAACCTGAGGGCTGGTGCTGTATCTGTTAGAAAGCAGATGTTTTTTTTCTAGTAAACCCTAGAAAACCCTCTAAAAACTCTATGAGCTGCTGTGGCCCCAGGACCCGAGCACTCTCCTAATTCACAAATGGTCAGTGCACTACTGATTGGCGGTGGAAATGTCACCCTAAGTAGCCCCTTCTCCTGCCAATGAAGTATTGGCTCTTCTTGAAGAGACCAGCTGTGTGTGGAGACAGTGGCAATGCTTCATGGGCAAATAATATGCAAAGAGGCATCTGCCAGAAGATGAGAACGCTCTCGCTAGGGCCACCTATTGGTAGTGGCTTTTCAACAAGACTTAGTTGGAACTTGGCAATAGTCAAGAAGTATATCCTGCGTTGAAGGGAAGGTGTCTGCAGGGGCGGACTGGGAACTTAAAGTGATCCTGGAAAAAAAATAACTAAATGTTGCAGGCGGGTCCAAATTGACTGAAAATGGGGCAACACAAATAGGCAAGGCCATCAGAAGTGGGTGGGGCCTGCAATACCATAGCGCAGCACAAAATACCGCCCCTGCAGAACCAAATGCCACAGTGCAGCACATAATGCGAACCAAGAAGAACCAGATGGTTCAACCTATCGGTCCAACAGAGCAAAGGTAGTGCGTGGAATTGTGGGAGGACATATTTGCAAAAAGTATGCAGCACTGTATGTACGGAGGTTGGTTACCGAAGTATCCAACTGTATCCTCCATGACAAGACTTTCCTTTTACCAACCAGACTGTAAGTGTGCCCCAGGCTCCCTGCCCTGCCTTTCACTTTAAAGGATGCGCCCTAATTTTAGCCTTCAGTCTACCAGGTTCACTCGTAGACCAGACATAGGGGACGTTATACCAATGACTCTATCCATGTTAAACTGTTTTAAGGGGCACTATATGGCGGCATTATTTATCTGTCACTATTTTCAGTAGCTCTATTTCTCCCACTATTTTATCAAAGGCATTAGGAATTATGCTATTTTGTGGGGCTGCTAGATGTATGCCACTATTTTAGGTGGAACTATACTTAAGGTACTATACGTATCACTCTTTATACTGTACTCACTATTTGTAGCACTATTGCAGGGCTTTTCATGGTGTTACTTTGGGGGCAGATATACTGTATGTATCCCACTATTTTAGGGAACACAATATCATTGGCTCTATATCTTTGACACTATGACGGCATTATTTATTTGCTACCATGTTAGGTAGTACTATACTGATGGCAATATATTTCTGACACTATTTTAGGTAGCACTGTTTTCCTGGGGCATTATCTATGATACGATAAAAAAAAATCTGTAATGCCTTTATTTTGGAGTTTTTGTATTCTCTGTGCTGGTGTAACACTGTAAATTTCCCCATGGTGGGACTATTAACATGTTGTTTTGGGGTCCATGATATGTATATGTCACTTGGCCTAAGGCACTACATGTTTGCCATTATTTTCAAGAGCACTATTTGTAGCACTATTTTAGTGTTACATTGGGGCAGCTACATCTATGTATATAGCACTATTTTAGAGAGGCTGTATAGGTGTGACACTGCTTTAAGGAGTAATATACAGTACAGACCAAAAGTTTGGACACACCTTCTCATTCAAAGAGTTTTCTTTATTTTCATGACTATGAAAATTGTAGATTCACACTGAAGGCATCAAAACTATGAATTAACACATGTGGAATTATATACATAACAAACAAGTGTGAAACAACTGAAAATATGTCATATTCTAGGTTCTTCAAAGTAGCCACCTTTTGCTTTGATTACTGCTTTGCACACTCTTGGCATTCTCTTGATGAGCTTCAAGAGGTAGTCCCCTGAAATGGTCTTCACTTCACAGGTGTGCCCTGTCAGGTTTAATAAGTGGAATTTCTTGCCTTATAAATGGGGTTGGGACCATCAGTTGCGTTGAGGAGAAGTCAGGTGGATACACAGCTGATAGTCCTACTGAATAGACTGTTAGAATTTGTATTATGGCAAGAAAAAAGCAGCTAAGTAAAGAAAAACGAGTGGCCATCATTACTTTAGGAAATGAAGGTCAGTCAGTCAGCCGAAAAATTGGGAAAACTTTGAAAGTAAGGGCTATTTGACCATGAAGGAGAGTGATGGGGTGCTGTGCCAGATGACCTGGCTTCCACAGTCACCGGACCTGAACCCAATCAAGATGGTTTGGGGTGAGCTGGACCGCAGAGTGAAGGCAAAAGGGCCAACAAGTGCTAAGCATCTCTGGGAACTCCTTCAAGACTGTTGGAAGACCATTTCAGGGGACTACCTCTTGAAGCTCATCAAGAGAATGCCAAGAGTGTGCAAAGCAGAATCAAAGCAAAAGGTGGCTACTTTGAAGAACATAGTTTTGATGCCTTCATAGTCATGAAAATAAAGAAAACTCTTTGAATGAGAAGGTGTGTCCAAACTTCTGTTCTGTACTGTATATGGGCATTATTTACCTGTACAGTGTGCGTAAGATTTTCTATTAATTATTATTTTATTTCAGTGACTTATATAGCGCTGACATATTCCACAACGCTGTACAGCCCCCAGTGGGGCTCACAATCTAAACTTCCTATCAGAAAGGAAACCGGAGAACACAGAGTACCCCCACGCAAACACAGGGAGGACCTACAAACTCCATGCAGATGTTGTCCTTGGTTGGATTCGAACACAGGACCTCAGCACTCCAAGTGCTAACCACTGAGCCACTGCCGTAGGCGCTCTTTACACTACCTGTACCGCCTGTACATTGGCGGTAGACTTGATGTCATTTTTGGAAGCAGGTCGTCAGCGAGGCAGCGCTCCCGTCCATGAGACTCGGAGGAGAACGTCTGGTTTCATAACCTTGTAGCTGCTCGACCTTGATACAATCTTCTCCTCGCCGGCTGCTCTGTGTTCATCCAAAGCAAACGCCGTCAGCGTATAAAGTGCTTTATTAAAGTTGTTATTTAGTCTGAAAATGAAAGGCGCTTTTATGTGGCGGGATGTGAAATTGACGATATTATTCCTCCTTAATATTTACTGTACAGATTACCGCTTTCATTTTTAATGCCTTTTGACTGTTGAATGAAGAGATTATGTAATGGCCTTTACATGTCAACATCTTAAAACTCCAGAGTTCCCAGACAGAAGGGATTAGGATCACAAGGTGGCCCCTTTATGATATTTTAATGGAGTTGAAAAGTGTAGCCTTCATAGCAGGCGGATTGCGGTATACATTACTTTATTACCATTGGTGATATACATAGAGGTGGCTGTTATCATCCTATACAATGTAATGCAAACTGCACAAGTTTACCTGCTGCATGTCTATATGGAGGAAACTTTTTAGGGCCCAGGTTGCCATACATGCCCACATTACAGATCCTTAACAAGGCCGCGTGCATGAGCCCTAGGTGACGAAGGTGAGCTGACGAAGGCTGGACGGGCCGAAACGCGTCCTAATGTATTATATCTTCTTGAGATGAAATAAAGAATAGAAGAACTGAAGATTACAAGATTTATTCATCACGAGCTCTAGGTGAGCTGGATATTAATGCGCGAAATATACAAGTGATTGCTCCCTAATGCTCCATCAACTTCTTAAAGGGCATCTGTCAGCAGTTTTGTACCTATGACACTGGCTGACCTGTTACATGTGCGCTTGGCAGCTTAAGGCACCTGTGTCGGTCCCATGTTCATATGTGCCCGCATTGCTGAGAAAGATAAAGTTTTAATATATGCAAATGAGCCTCTAGGAGCAATGGGGGCGTTACCATTACACTTAAAGGCTGTGCTCTCTCTACAATTGCCGCACCCTCTGCACTTTAGGAGAAGTCAGGGCCAGTATGATCAAACTTACACTGCCCGGCCTTGTCAATCATAGTGCAGAGGATGCGACAATTGCAGAGAGAGCAGAGCCTTTAAGTGTAACAGCAACGCCCCCGTTGCTCCTAGAGGCTCATTTGCATATATTAAAACTTTATCTTTCTCAGCAATGCGGGCACATATGAACATGGGACCGACACAGATGCCTTAAGCTGCCAAGCGCACATGTAACAGGTCAGCCAGTGTCATAGGGACAAAACTGCTGACAGACACCCTTTAAAGGGCATCTGGAAGCAGTTTTGACCATGCTAAACTGTTAGTACTAGGTAGGGGCTGGGGTGAGCAGTACAAACTTACCTTTGTGACTATAAAGTTTTGTTCTGCACTGTATTTTCTTAAAGAGAGTCCCTCTCTCCAACCCCTACTTAACACTGTCAGCAGTTTAGCATGCCCAAAACTGCTGACAGTGCTAGGCAAGGTTTGGGGCAGTACAAATATAGTTTTTGTGGAACTTTTTATTATCAGGAGTAGTGAGAAGTTTTACTCTGCACTGTACCTTCTTATAGGAAGTCTGTAAGCAGTTTTGGCCATACTAAACTGCTGACAGTGCTAGGTAGACGCTGGGGAGAGCAGAACAAATATAGGGGGTCATTTATTAAGACCGGCGTTTTAGACGCCAGTCTTAATAAGTCCCTGCCCTGGTGGTGAATCTGCTAAAGTTATGAAGGGGCGACGGCCTCTACATAACGTTGGCGTATCCAGCTCTGGTCTAAATGTAGGCCAGCTTCCTTACTGTCTTACATTTAGACCATTTTCTATGCCTAAAACAGGCATAGAAAATGATGAATGAGACAAGCCTGCCGGCCAGTCCGTCACCGCAACCACTTTTTTAGACCTGGCATGAGCGGGGGAAATTCGCAGATTGCGGCATAAATAACCTTTGTGCCACAATTTGTGCCAGAAATACGCCTAATATAGGTGTATTTCTGGAAAGTAAATGCCCCTCATGGTCTTTGTGGAACTACTATCATCAGGAGTAGTGAGGACATGAAGTTTTATTCTGCACTGTACCTTCTTAAAGGTATGGCCAAAACTGCTGACAGTGCTAGGTAGGGGCTGGGAGATCAGTACAAATATAAAGGGTCATTTATTAAGACCAGCGTTTTAGACGCTGGTCTTAATAACTCCTATAGCTGGCGGTGAATCCGCTGAAGTTATGAAGAGGTGCTGGCCTCTACAAAACTTTGGCGCATCCACTGCTGGTCTAAATGTAAGACAGCTCCCTTGCTAGATTAGATTTAGACAATTTTCTGCCCCTAAAATGGTCATAAAAAATGATAAATGAGACGGGCCTTATGGCCAATCCCCTTCCCTGCCTACAACATGCCCCTTTTTTAGACCCAGCGTAAGCGGGGAAAAGGTGTAGAGTCCAGGGCAAAGGATCTTTGTGCTGCAATCTGCTCCAGAAATACACATAATTTAGGCATATTTTTATTTGATAAATGACCCCCTAAATTTGTACTGGGCTCCCCAGGCCCTACCTAGCACTGTCAGCAGTTTATCATGGACAATACTGCTGACAGTCGCCCTTTAAGAACGCCAGGCTTGCATGTGTATGTGTCACGTCTCGGTGTGGGAGGGAAACCTACACCAAACGTAGAAGGAAAAGGGGTGAGGGGAAAAGGCCTGGGCACTAGGGAAAAGGAGCTGGTCACCTCCTAGAGAAACCCTAATCAAAGTCCTGACTGACTGCCAATATGAACTGACCCCCCAGAGGTAGGTGAGTTCATACACAGGAACCTAAAGTCCTAATTCACCCTGTAGGATCCTGGTACTAATGTCAGGACAAGAGACAACCTGTTCTTCCAAAATGGTAGGACGAACAGGAGTCTCCCTCAGGCCTAAACCCAAGTGACAGGGAAAAGAGCAACACAAGAAAGCCCAAACATATAAACAAAAGGGGAAGAAGACACTTAACTTCAAATGGCTATGGAAGCACAGGAACTCAGCCAAGATCCAAACACCAGACTAAAGCTATAAACCGCACAGCAAGGTGGCAAAAGCCACAATAAATAGGGAAGGATAAATGACCACATAAGCAACACCTGAGGCAAGGGGTGTGGTCATCACCAGAAACAACACAGCCCGAATTGATCCACAAGGAACCTGTCAGATCAAACCATGTGTTGCCAGTCTCACAGATCTTCTGGCACCTGTCACAGGAACATCTGTGATAGTAAGGTAAATTTGGAAGAAATTTCTCTTGGCTGAAAGAGAGTTCAGAAGAGAGCTAGATGGGCAGCTGTAGACCTTCAAGGCACCAGATTTTAGCATACTCTTACCCCTTCTACACAACTATCCAACTGTACTTCCAATGGATCACTGAAACTACGTGCATGCCCCACTCCAGGAAAGCCAGAAGAGCAGCGCAGACGAAGCGGAGAAACAGGTAAAAAAAAGAGATAAAATTACCGGGATTGGGGCTATACTAAACTCCCCATATCCATTAGCTGTAGGACCTTTCTCCTGAGCCCAGATCACCTCTTTAAAGGGAACCTGTCACTATGAAACTGAGAAATAATCTGCAGATGACATGTTATAGAGCAGGAAGAGCTGAGCAGATTGATATACACTGTAGTTTTATGGGGAAAGATTCAGTATAAATTATAATTAATTTCTGCTCATTGTGGGCTCTCGAGTCCAGGAGGCGGTCGTGTCAGTGATTGACAGCTCTCTCTGTATACACAGTCATAGAGGGAAGGCTGTCAATCACTGATAGGACCGCCTCCTGGACTCGAGAGCAGGAATTTAAATGAATAAATTACACAATATACTGAATCTTTCCCCATAAAACTATATATCGATCTGCTCAGCCCTTCCTGCTCTATAACTTGCCGTCTGCAGACTATTTTGCATTTTCATAGCGACAGGTCCGCTTAAACGACCTGTTATAACATTTTTTGTTTTTGCATTGGGCCCTCTGACCGTGACCTCTGTCTATGCAAAGCGTGTTTAGGATGCCACGGCTTCGCTTAGACCCAGCACGAGGGCGAGCTTCAGGTTTTTCTGAAAAGTATTGGAGGAATGAAGGGGTTAACGATCAGCCTTTGGCAAGGTTCGCACAATGCGGCGCTCTGTTCCCGCCAGGAGAGGTGCCTCGCATATTTGCAGCCTTACACATTACCCGCGATCTGCAGTCAGCCCATTCTTCTAGAATAAGCGCGCCTTTTTTTCCCTCCGCTCGCCGGAGGTTCGCGTTCTTGCTCCTTAGGTCACGAGTATTGAATGAGTGTGTAAACACCGCTCTACCTGGGCGTATGTCACCCGGCAAGTCATGGGAAATGATCTGTGATCACCACGGGACCGAGCGTTAAGAATGACTCAGTCTAATGTGTGCCTTGGCACACTCCGGAGCCCTATAGCGAAAACAATATTTTTTTTTTCTGGCAAAGGGCATGTTGGCCTATCCTTTGATTTTCCCACATAGACAGGATCCTTGTTCTGTAATCCTGCTGCTTGTTCAAGGAGAACAAAGGCGCGGGAAATGCAGGTAGAGACCGTGCGTTCCGATTAACAATATCAGACGCCGGCCCCTGGATATTATAATCTGGCCTCTTTCGGGTCCCTCCAGTAAACGCACACCACTTATGGCTCATAGCTGCGTACTTCCAAAAACAGCGCCACCCCTATCCGCAGTATGTATGACGGCTGCAATGCCAGACACATCCTGTGGACAGGGGTGGCGCTGTTTTGGGATGAAAGCAGCCATGTTTTTATATTGTTTCTATATGTTTCTATATTTAATGTCTTGACACAAATTTAGATTTTCACAAAGTTTTCTGCTTCAGTGTTTTTGGATCTTTTTGTCGGGAGTTTCTATGTTACACTGAAATACAATTATAAGCATTTCAGAAGTTTTTTTTTTTACATTTTCTTGACAAATCCAAAAACTCACTCAGGGACATTTATCCAGACTGGCGCCTTCATATGCCAATCTTGATCTCCCTGCACTGGTGTGAGATGCACCTAATTTATTAAAGGGGCTATCCCATCACCAATGTAAAAACGAAAATCTCTAACAAAGCTGGAACCAGCCCTGTATCTCACATGGGTCCAGATATCTCCCCAGTCATTGCTCTGCTAGACTAGATATAAAGCTGACAGCTCAGGGGGAGTGTCCTTCCTTCTGCAGCTCAGGGGGGAGTGTCCATTCTGCTGCAGCTCAGGGGGCGTGTCTCAGCTCTCCCTATCACAGCTCAGGGGGCGTGTCTCAGCTCTCCCTATCACAGCTCAGGGGGCGTGTCTCAGCTCTCCCTATCACAGCTCAAGAGGCAGTTGAAGGATGAAACTGAGCATGTGCGACCTTCTCAGTGAGCCTGACAAAGAAATAAGGAAAAGAACAGACAGCAGGTGGCGCTATACAAATACATTTTTTTTAATAACTCTTTATTTTATTTTTCATGGGTCAACCCCCTTAAGAGACAGGTGCCTCTTAACAAATCAGGCCCAACTCTGCCCTGCCGTGCGCCAGAAACGGAAGTCTATGCGCCAGCAACAGGCTGCCATAAACTTCAGCTATAAACTCTGACCCTTTTGGCCAAAAGTGATAGTAAATGCGGCGAGTGGTGCGAAGCCCCGAAATTTTGGCCCAGTGCGCAAGCGCAGCTAACTACAGAACATCCATCCGATCTCCGCGCCTGCGCAGTGTGGGGTAGGGAGATCTGATGGCCATTTTTATTGTTAAATATATATATACTATCTATTATCTATCTATCTATCATCTATCTATCTCATTTTCTTTTTTCTTTCTTTTTCTATTTCTCTTTAATATATTTATCTAAAAACCAGTCAGCCAGGAAAACTGAACCTGAGAAGGGCACGGGACAAATAGAAGGAAGTAGTACGACTATTGTGAATGAATATTAAATAAGTTGTAAAGGGCAGGTGTAGGTGAGAGAGGATGAGGTAATGAATGACTAAGCCAAAGGCTATAAAACCAGTTTTAAAGAGGCCATATGGTATACATATGTATTTTCAGGATATTGAGATTTAATGGACTGTGCCCCAGTTACATTTTATTTTAATATAATTATTTTAATATAATTTATCATGAAAAACTAGTTCTGAGATATTCTCTTTACTTCATTATAATGGCGCCCCCAGGTGCTTTTAATCTGTATAGTAATGTGTATGTCCACCTACTGAGGTGGTCGTACATGCTCGATACCATCCTTTAACTGCCACCAGCCCTATCTGCAGTTAGAAGTTGTGACAGTTACAGGAAGAGAGCTGCAGCGAAAAGGAGAGTCCCACTGAGCTGTGATAGGGAGAGAGCTGCATAAGAAAGGACACTCCCACTGAGCTGTGATAGGGAGAGAGCTGCAGCAGAAAGGACACTCCCACTGAGCTGTGATAGGGAGAGAGCTGCAGCAGAAAGGGCACTCCCGCTGAGCTGTTATAGGGAGAGAGCTGCAGCAGAAAGGACACACCCACTGCGCTGTGATAGGGAGAGAGCTGCAGCAGAAAGGACACACCCACTGAGCTGTGATAGGGAGAGAGCTGCAGCAGAAAGGACACATCCACTGAGCTGTGATAGGGAGAGAGCTGCAGCAGAAAGGGCACACTCACTGAGCTGCCAGCTTGAAATACATCTAGCAGAGTAATTGGAGAAATTAATGAGGAGATCTCTGGATCCAGGTACAGGGCTGGTTCTAGCTTTGTTACAAAGAGATTACCATGTACTACATGATGTTTCCATTTCATAAATCCTGGCATGATTCCTTTAGGTCTGATTGCCAGGGGAGTGCATTTTTGGAAAAGGTTGCAGCACAAGAGAAGCCTTGGACAGAGAGTAATCACGGCTGGTTGTACCATCCAAGAAAGGTTACTGGTCCCTGTGAGAGAGTCAGCTTGCTTTAGACCAGAGTGCTTAGACTATCTCATAACACAGGTCCCTTAGCAATAAGATTTTGACAAAGTATCTGGGACCCTCAGTGATCATCTATAACCTGTGGGGAAACCTGGTGACCAGTGTCCAGTTTCCCTGCAGCGCCACCATAGGGGACATGATGCATTACACAGTGTCCATTCACATCTATGGGTTGTCTGTGTGATGCAGGACAGGACAGGTCCTCCACAGAGAGGGAGAGTCTCCTCTACTATTGTTTGGACTCCCCCCTCCAGAGAAGCTCAATTGAAAAAAAAAAAGAAGTAAAAATGGATGGAGATTGGATGAAGATCATGGAACAGACTTCAGCTCCTTCTGTTTGTGGTGGAAAATAATAGCTGCATAATAGGGGCCAAATTGATGTTTGCTAAGAGGACTCCTTCTCTTCTATGTTCGCAGTTGTTAGTCCCTAGAGGTCACGATTCTTTCTGATCCCTTCTTAAAGGGCATCTGTCAGCAGTTTTGTACCTATGACACTGGTTGACCTGTTCCATGTGCGCTTGGCAGCTGAAGGCATCTGTGTTGGTCCCATGTCCATATGTGCCCGCATTGCTGAGAAAAATGAAGTTTTAATATATGCAAATGATCCACTAGGAGCAACGGGGGCGTTACCATTACACCTAGAGGCTCCGCTCGTTCTGCAATTGGCACAACCTCTGCACTTTGATTGACTTTAGGAGAAGTCATGGCCTGGTCCTGTTAATTAAAGTGAGGAGGGCGCAGCAGTTGCAGAGAGCAGAGCCTCTAGGTGTAACGGCAACGCCCCCGTTGCTCCTAGAGGCTCATTTGCATATATTTAAACTTCATTTTTCTCAGCAATGCGGGCACATATGGACATGGGACAAACACAGATGTCTTCAGCTGCTAAGCGCACATGTAACAGGTCAGCCAGTGTCATAGGTATAAAACTGCTGACAGATGTCCTTTTATGACCGACATAACATTAGCTTTCTTATTGTATGGGTGGAAGTCACCACTCTTGACTTCTTCCATTTTACCTCAACTCCCTCCTGCTGTAACCCAGCTATTTATATTGCTATAATATTTAGGTTACCTCTTTAGCACTGTCCTGCCGTAACCTAATGTATTGCTGTTACCTACTTGAGATTTCCAAGACAAATCTTTCCTGGTATTGTCCTCTTGGCACAGTCTTCCCTTAGTCTTTCCTCCACTTCTCCATGCATCACAATACACCATGTTCTGGTTCTGTAGACTTTTCTCATCACTCATCACTTGTGTCCTGTGTTGCCCTCAAAGTTAAGCTAAGTTGACATTTGTGGCGTCAGGACTGGAGCCTCCATTGAAGGTTCTCTCATATTTAGTTGAAAAACATGGCTCAGCATGATGAAACTTATAGGGTTCTTTAAGTGTTTATCATATCATGGATCCAGATGTCAGTCATTTGGGGTTTTCTTCTCCTGTGACAGAACTGAAGACCAGAAGTGTTAACAAACATGTAAACCCAGCCTAAATTTGGCTTTTTTAGGTTGACTTCTATCATCCCAGTAGTTTGTCAGGTTTTGATATGGCCTGTCATTTGGGCAAGATGAACCTGGCAGGTTCCTCTGATCATTACATCTATGGTAAGCTAAAAACAACCCTCCAGTTCAAGAAAAAAAATTCACATTAACTGGGGAATGAGCAGAACACTTAACTGGAGCCCTCCTTTTCATCTGCAGATCCACCAGTTCCAGGGAAACTCTTCTGTCATCCAAGATGGCGCACCACTTCTTAGACTACCTGATGCATGCTGTGCATTTGGTAGTCCATGAGACTTTCTGCTTGGCCAGCCCTGCCTTTGGATTGGACAGCCCTGGTCACTTGAGAAGTGCTGGCCAATCTGAGGGCAGCTGGAAGTGCCTTGGGTGCCCAGGTAGTCTGAGTGCCCAGGTAGTCTGAGAAGTGTGACGGGTTCACATCATCCAAGACCACCCATCCTTGAGAAAGGAAGACATGGCTCATGTTTCCTCTATCTGCATTCCACCAGTTTTCAATAAGAAGGGAGCTATAGACTGCTCATTCTTGCTTGTTAATATTATAGTGCTCCTGGAAATAAGGAGGTTCAAATGCTTCAAACTGCCCATTGGGAATGAGGATTGTCATCTGGAGCTGTTCCCTACGTCCATGAGTCCAACAGAAGCTAAAGAAGGTTTCTCTAAAGTGGGTACACCCTTGTCTCCAATGTAATCTGTAACCCCTTCAAATTTTTAACATCATCAAGAAACCTGAGCAAACATATGGAGAAATGTCTGATTCAGTGATCCAATATTGGTCAAAAGTAGTCACAAGCACCACTTTAAAGGTGTTCAGTGCTATGGACAATCTTGACTTGTTAGAATGGCCTCTTGGCAATACGTTAATCACGAAGTGTCCTCATGTTGGACCTACAGCAATCAGCTGTAAATTGTGGAGAAACCTGAAAGTAAGTGTTCAGCTTCCCTGCGGTGCCCCCGCAGGAGAAACTAAGCATTACACATTGCTATTTTGTGTGGCTGCATGTTCTGTGTAATGCCTGAAGGTACCGGTCCTCTTGAGCAAGTGAAATTCTAGGTAACCCCTCTCCACTCTGCCCAACAGATGAGGACCCTCGACAGAGGACATCTAATAGGGTATATAAAAAAAATAAGGTTTCCTATGGAGAACCCTTTTAATTTAGAACTTTACAAGATTTCAAAAAAAATTTGAAATCCGGTTGCAGTCCCCCAAATTGAGCCCAAAATTTTTGAAACATTGGACAATTGTGGCTTAAAATGTTTTTAGGACATTTTATTTTCCCTATTCTTGACAGATGTTGGACCACAAGATGTGAAGAAACTGTCATCATTATGTTTCATTTTATAGCAAATTATATAAACTGATAAAAATCGTCTTACCAAGGAATATAAAATAATAAGTGATGAGTAAGATCCCTCCTGTGTAACTCAAGTATATCTCCTCACGGAATCTGAGATGTTTGACATTTCCTCTTAACTGAATGAGAACTACTGTTTTCTAGTATCAGTTATTTCTTTAGATAACCATTCTCCCCACAGTGTGATTCAGTATCTGCACTTTTGTCTTGGGTATCTTGGTTATAAATAAGAATTTTGAACGCATGTAGATAGGTGGACTGGACATCACATAGGATTTGGCAAAGGCATAACTTGAAGTTCAGTGCAAGTTCTTTAACAGGACCCGGCACATGAAGGTCTATTTAAGAGATGATGTGCCCTCATTAGTTGCACCAGAACCCAAGTGCAACTGATACCTTTGCATCCCTTACAGCTACACTACTAGGGTTCGGTTTCAGTCCACACTGATAATTGTAGTCTCAGCACACTGTTGCACAGCATATTGTAAAGTTGGTAGCTATTAATTGTGGGCCATCTGTCATTGATACCCTCATTTCTCTGGTCTTGAAGACTTGGTCTTTCATGTAGCAGTTGTGTTGCTCTAAAAGAAGACTCTGGTGACTGATATCAATTACCGGTCAATGAGGAATGGCTCCTTCATGGTCAAGACACATAGACAACTCTCATTGACAGAAAACACTTTGATGAGTTGTCTGTTTGGCTGGAAGGGAAAGGAGGTTGGCAGATTGGAGATGTGGACATTTTTCAGTTTCTTCTAAAGGGATTTATTCATGGAGAGATGGAAAGTAAAGCGTGTTTATGGTCCAATGGCAATTTTGCCAAAATGTTGGCCTTGAGCGGACAATATCACGAGTCCTTCAAGCAACTTAAAACAGTTTTTTTTTTCTTATCAACAAAGGACTTCCATGTTCTACATATAAACAGTGACGTCAACTGACTTATTGTCTACAGGGAAAACCATTGTAGTTAACAAGCTGTTAAGTAGGGGCAATGTAACAGTCATGCTTCTTTGACCATTGACTACTGTCTTACGTCAATCACACATGTCATAGTAGTCTCATTGATCAGCGTCTACTTGGTGGACTGGTCCACTAGACTACTAGGGGGTACTTTAATTGGCCAAGCCCAACTTTGGTTCCAACTGCCTGGGTTGGACTGGTCCACCAGAATACAAGGAAATCCTCTGGTGGTCCCAGCCAACATTGATTCCAACTGCCAGGGTTGAACTGGTCTACCAGAATACGAAACGAGCCTTCACTGGGCCCTAGTTCTGATACAGAAATGGACCCAAAGGTCCAGTAGATGACAACAGCTTCAGCTACACCTCTGATCCAAAGAGAGAAATAGCACAGTTGCAGTCATGGATGCCTTTGCTTCTTTGTGCATGAATACTATATGGCATCTCTGATCTCTATGATCTACATGAAGCATAGAATTTGGTTAATGATGTGCCATAATTCTCCATTTCACACTTGCCAACTGTCTGGGAATGTGCAGGAGAGAAAAAGAGGAAACTTTCCCAACCTCCCGGAATAGCAAGCAAATCTTCCTGGTATTGCATCTTCTTTAGTGTGCAACTGAACTCGTAGAGAGATGTTTTCATTGGTGGGGGTCCTGGTGCTGAGACCCCTTACCTTTCATTAAAACTAAGTGGTAGAAGTTCTCAGCACTTTTAACTAGAAGAAACTGTGCTCGACAGATCACTTATGCCTCATGGTATTGGTATTTAGTAGGGGTCTTAGCAAATGGACCCCTACCAATCAAAACATGTAAAAAGTTACATGTGCAGTTGCCCGTTAAAATATATTTGTTTACTTAATAGGATCTGGTCTGGGATCTGTATTTAGGCTACCTTCACACCAGCGGCACGGAGCTCCGGCAGGCTGTTCCGTCGGGTGAACAGCCTGTCAGAACCGTCCTGCCGTTAGTGAACGTGTGCCCCCGGACTGCCGCTTCGTCCCCATTGACTATAATGGGGGCAGGGGCGGAGTTACGGCAGAGGCACGGCAGCGCACGGCGAGAGGCTGCCGGAATAAAACTACAACATGTCCGACATTTATTCCGGCAGCCTCTCACCGTGCGCTGCCATGCCTCCGCCGGAACTCCGCCCCGCCCCCATTATAGTCAATGAGGATGGAGCGGCAGTCCGGGGGCACACGTTCACTAGCGGCAGGACGGATCCGACAGGCTGTTCACTTGACGGAACAGCCTGCCGGAGGTCCGTGCCGCTGGTGTGAAAGTAGTCGGTCTTGTCTGGGTTTGTATTAAAAGGGCCTGTTGTTTGTATTAATTTAGAGGTTATGGTCTGGGGTCTGTTTTTATTTTGGGAGTCTGGTCTGAGGTCTCTGTTACCTAAGGGGGTCTGGCCTAGGGTTCGTATTTATTTAGGGGGTCTGCTCTGGGGCCTTTTGTACTATAATAGGTTTGGTCTGGGGTCTGTATTACTTTATGGAGTCTAGTCTGGGGTCTCTATTACATTAAGGAGTTTAGTCTGGGGTCTGTATTACTTTAAGGAGTCTAGTCTGGGGTCTCTATTACTTTAAGGAGTTTAGTCTGGGGTCTGTATTACTTTAAGGAGTTTAGTCTGGGATCTTTATTACTTTAAGGAGTCTAGTCTGGGGTCTGTATTACATTAAGGAGTCTAGTATGGGGTCTGTATTACTTTAAGGAGTCTAGTCTGGGGTCTGTATTACATTAAGGAGTCTAGTCTGGGGTCTATATTACTTTAAGGAGTCTGGTCTGGGGTCTGTATTACTTTAAGAAGTCTGGTCTGTGGTCTATTACATTAAGGAGTCTAGTATGGGGTCTGTATTACTTTAAGGAGTCTAGTCTGGGGTCTGTATTACATTAAGGAGTCTAGTCTGGGGTCTGTATTACATTAAGGAGTCTAGTCTGGGGTCTATATTACTTTAAGGAGTCTGGTCTGGGGTCTGTATTACTTTAAGGAGTCTAGTCTGGGGTCTGTATTACTTTAAGGAGTCTAGTCTGGGGTCTGTATTACTTTAAGGAGTCTGGTCTGGGGTCTGTATTACTTTAAGGAGTCTAGTCTTGGGTCTATATTACTTAGAGAATCTGATCTAGGGTCAGTATTTTATTTTTTTGGTGTCTGTATTAGTTTAGTTGTCTGGTCTGGGGTCTGTATTTGTTTGGGAAGTCTGTTCAAGAATCTGTATTACTTTAGGGTGAATTGGCTGTGGTCTTTATTTAGGGGGTATAATCAGGGTTTCTATAGTTTGGGGTCTGTATGTGTAAGGTTTGGTCTGGGGTCTGTATATATGGTCCAAAGTAAGTGATGGAATTAGTTTAGGGTATCTGATATGCAGCCTGTATTTGTTTAGGGGTACACAGTCGGGAATCTGTATTACTTTAGGGTACAGGACTCTTTATTTAGGGGGTCTAATCAGGTTTTTTTTAGTTAGGGTGCGTTGTCTGTATTTGTGGGGTTTGTTCTGAGTTCTTCTATGGGTTAGTTTATGGCCCTATAAAGGGGGCCATGAGCACTTTTTATATGGATGGGCCACAAGGTGAAAATACCTCACTTTTCAGTATATACCAAGCACATGCTGTATGGTTTTTCAGAAGAACAAGCTCATCCTTCCCAGTAGAAGATCTGGGGGCAGTGCACTTGTGGGCACTATTTTTATGCCTTTGGCATCAATCACTTACAATGCTAAGGTGTTATCTAGAAATAGAAGGGTCTCAGATTACTGGCCGGTACCCACGTCTAAATTAGATGGGTAAGATATGTGTGGAAGTGCTGTGTAATGGAAGTAGCCCGATCTGCTCCTGCCTGTGCATGGAACTGATATGACCTATGAATGCTGAGTGAGGTAAGGGGGAGACATGGAGCAGAAGTTACAGGAAGATAGTGGTCAGCATTCTTTGTCACACACCAAATGGCCGGTAACCCTAGAGATCATCGGGGTGTTTCTGGTGCAGAGCTCATTATTTGTCTGGATATAGGATTTCATGATAAGCGCTACAGCTGTCCAGAATACTTGCTTTGAATCACACTGCGGTTAAATATCAATTTCATGTGTCAATCATCTGGTTCATGGCTACGGATGGTGGGTGCACTAACATAAGTGCATGTGGATAAGTGTATAATCTCCTAAAATACTCTGTGCTGCAGTATATGACCCTCCTCCTCCCCCCTCGGCTTATCTGCCTTCGCCAGCTCATACAAGCATCATGAAATAGCTCTAAAATACTCTGTGCTGCTGGACAGCTTGCTCATTCCTCTATTATAGTGCTATATCTGTTCTATCCAGCACAAAGTTGTGTAGACACAGGTCACTCCCTTCCAGCACATTCATCTCCTAAAATACTCTGTGCTGCTGGGGAGCCTGTTCCTTTTGCCTATCTTAAATATTGCGATGTAATCCCTGTCACATCCAACACTGTCCTTACCAGTATAATTATACAAGTGGACAGGTCACAAAAGGTGAGTATATTCTTTCCCTTGAAATACTCTGCGCTTTTACAGGTCCTCCTTCTGTGGGAGAAGGGGGTGTTGTCATCAGGTTCCTCATCCTTCTGTTATCCATTTGTCCCTTCTGGGGGATCCAGATTTAGTACTTTGAGTTCCAGGGGTGGCTTTTGTTGTAACTTTTCCAAAGCTACGGTGAGAGAAGAAGGCCACTTGTCCTTAATCCTGGTCAAAGGATTAGAGAATGGTCATGGAGTCCTTTCTCCTGCCTAAAATAGACCACATTCTTCTACACTTTTTGCAATCTACATCCATTTGTTTAGATTAATGCGGCCAGGTGTATTATCTCCTGAAACCACTGCTTATCTCTCGTCACCTCCTTATGCAATAGTTCTAAAATACTGTGCTGCTGGGTTAGCTTTCAAATTTTATTCTGGGGGATCCAGACCTAGTACCTTGAGTTCCAGGGGTGGCTTTTGTTGTAACTTGGTTTTCCAAAGCTTCGGTGAGAGTCCACCTGTATTTAATGCTAGTCAAAGGGTTAGGGAATGGTCATGGAATGGTCAAGGTCACCTCCTCATGAAATTCCTCTAAAATAAACTGTGCTGCTTGGTTATCTTGCTCATGTCATCTATTCTGGGGAAGCCAAACCAAGTACCTTGAGTTCCAGGGGTGGCGTTTGTTGTAACCTGGTTTTCCTAAGTTCTGTGAGAGAATGTCACTTGTCCTTGACCCTGGTTAGGGAATGGTCTGGGGTTCTTCATCCTTTTATGGTGAGTTTGAAAGAGACTACGCCCTTGTGTACATTCTGCAAACCCCTTTACTTTGTTTAGACCTAGGTGAAAGGACCCGCAATCTTTGCCTTCACGAAGAAGGGACTTAGGTGTATGTTTATCCTTGTAGAGTCAAAATTATTTAAGGGTTCAGTTTGCCGCCCTACCTATGTGTCTAAATACCAAACCAGTGCACTTGGTCTACTAGCCCCCCCACCAGCTATATTGTCCCTTCTTTATAGCTACATACATAGGTCCCCAGCTTGCTTGCTATTGTTCCTTCT
This sequence comes from Bufo bufo, assembly GCF_905171765.1. Lineage (NCBI taxonomy): Eukaryota > Metazoa > Chordata > Amphibia > Anura > Bufonidae > Bufo > Bufo bufo. The sequence goes on along the minus strand of NC_053393.1, from coordinate 39,360,176 downwards.
TAAAAAGCTGCAGTATCCTTGATTGCTCTCCGTATCCTCCACTACATTAAAGTCAACCGTCCAACCATGTGACATAAACACAGGTTGACTCTTGGCCAAGGTACAAGTCATCCCCTATGGTTATTGTGTGCCCAACCTACCTGGCTGCTAACAGAACGCACATACCCTCTGAACACGGGAGATGCTTCATGCATTGTTTGCTTCTTGGAGGAAGCCCAGTGTCTTTGTTACTCTGTATCCTGGATTTTAGACACCGGGAACACGCAGGATATGAAGCATTTGTCATCAGGATTTCGCCGGCCAAGAAAATAAAAATAACGATTAAAAATTAGAAGCAGCGTTTGCTGGAGCCACAATAAGAGTGTGTTGGGCAGAGAGGCTTCCTGACCCTATGAATTCAGAATTTGCATTACTCATTTCCTTTAAGGATTCTTGGGAAGATTGTACTTCTTTTTTTGGTCATTGTATCTGAAGTATTTATTGTGTGTTTACAGAACATTTGAGTTGAGGGATGGAAAACTGAGCTTTTATGGCCTTGGTCGTAAATAAGGAAGCACAGATTAAATACAGGCATTTAAAGGGAACCTGTCATGTTGTAATGTGCAGGCAGCTTGTTATGGAGCAGGTGGAGCTGAGCCGATAGATATATAGTGTTGGGGGAAAAGATTTTGTAGAACTAGTATTTTATTCATTAAAATAGCTCCACATTCTAGACCCAGGGGTCCAGTGGGTGGTCCTAATTTAATGATTGACAGTATGTACAATAGGACCGCCCACTGGACTCCTAAGCCCAGAATGAGCAGAGAGTATAATGGATAAAATACAAATCCTACTGAATCTTACCCACGAAACTATACATCAATCTTCTCCGCTCCTCCTGCTCTATAACATGGAACTCACTTGACAGGTTGCCTTTAAAGGGCTTCTCCACAAGACATATTTTTGCAAAAAAAATAAAATCATATTGCAAAAAGAAAGAGTCAAGCCAACCCTCCTTAATCCCCCCCCCCCAAGATATGTGCAAGTTTGTGTAGAAGTGGAAGATCTGCGTAATCTGAGACAGACTGTTTGCTAGGCTTGCTCTGTCTGACAACACTAGGTTGTCAGTTATTGAGTCCATGGCAACCATTGTCTCAAATGAGATCACAGCTGGACTAATGTTTAGATGGAGAGCCTTGTTTCTTCTCTGAATATTTTATGCCAATAATTAACTTTTGGATTCTCTCCTGGACCTCAGGGGTGGGACTATAAAGGTGCGGTGAAATTAAGTAATGAGGGTTAAAGAAGCAGCTCTCACAAAATGTTTATTTTAGTAAATACATTAATTTCCCTTATTATAGCAGTTTTGGAGCCTCCTTTTCTAAAATTCTACACAGTGGCATCCTTGTGTTATTCCTTCTGTAAATTTATAAATAAATTGACAACTGAGTGGAACCAGTTGGGGGCGTGTCCCTTCATAGTCCGAAACTCCAATCGGCATGTTTGAATAAAAAAAGTGGAGCCGAACACCAATTGATGGCGGTGAGGTGCTTCTGGAAGGATTTTTCAATGTCAAATATACACTCACCTAAAGAATTATTAGTGCCCCCATACTAATACGGTGCTGGACCCCCTTTTGCCTTCAGAACTGCCTTAATTCTAAGTGGCATTGATTCAACAAGGTGCTGATAGCATTCTTTAGAAATGTTGGCCCATATTGATAGGATAGCATCTTGCAGTTGATGGAGATTTGAGGGATGCACATCCAGGGCACGAAGCTGATGCTCTTTTGGGTTGAGATCTGGTGACTGTGGCGGCCATTTTAGTACAGTGAACTGATTGTCATGTTCAAGAAACCAATGTGAAATGATTCGAGCTTTGTGACATGGTGCATTATCCTGCTGGAAGTAGCCATCAGAGGATGGATACATGTTCTCATTCTATTTACGCCAAATTCGGACTCTACCATTTGAATGTCTCAACAGAAATCGAGACTCATCAGACCAGGCAACATTTTTCCGGTCTTCAACAGTCCAATTTTGGTGAGCTCGTGCAAATTGTAGCCTCTTTTTCCTATTTGTAGTGGAGATGAGTGGTACCCGGTGGGGTCTTCTGCTGTTGTGGCCCATCCGCCTCAAGGTTGTGCGTGTTGTGGCTTCACAAATGCTTTGCTGCATACCTCGGTTGTAACGAGTGGTTATTTCAGTCAACGTTGCTCTTCTATCAGCTTGAATCAGTCGGCCCATTCTCCTCTCACCTCTAGCATCCACAAGGCATTTTTGCCCACAGGACTGCCGCATACTGGATGTTTTTCCCTTTTCACACCATTCTTTGTAAACCCTAGAAATGGTTGTGCGTGAAAATCCCAGTAACTGAGCAGATTGTGAAATACTCAGACCGGCCCGTCTGGCACCAACAACCATGCCACGCTCAAAATTGCTTAAATCACCTTTCTTTCCCATTCTGACATTCAGTTTGGAGTTCAGGAGATTGTCTTGACCAGGAGCACAACCCTAAATGCATTGAAGCAACTGCCATGTGATTGGTTGACTAGATAATTGCATTAATGAGAAATAGAACAGGTGTTCCTAATAATTCTTTAGGTGAGTGTATATAGTAACAAGGTCCAGTCTTCTTATGTGATCTTTATTCTAAGCGCTGCGGAATATGGTGGTGCTATATAAGGATTATTTATTATTATTATTATTATTATTATTATTATTATTATTATTATTACACAATTTAATCACATAAGAATACTATCCAGGACTTTGTTACTATATTGTCCAATCAGTGTTAACATTATCACAGTGTGAAGGGACACACTCCTCTGACAAGAGGAATGGGAATGTCCAGTTGTCAATTTAAGGCAAATAAATTCTAGGAGTAATAACAGAGGAATGGCACAAGGTACAGCTCAAAAATATTCTCCAGAATTATTTTACAGGGAAATAATAGTAGCAACAGTAACAGTAGTAACAGTAGACATAGTAACAAAAGTAGTAGTGGTAATATCAGTAGCAAAAAAGAGCAGTAGTAGTAATAGTAGTAGTAACAGTAGTAGTTAAAGCATCAGTAGTAGTAGTAACAGTAGTATTGGTAACAGTACAAATACTAGTAGTAACTGTGGGTATAGTAGTATCAGTGGAAGTGGTAATAGTTGTAGTAAAAGTAGTAGTATTAGTAATAAGAGTATTAGAAGAAGTAACAGTCGAAGTAGTAGTAACAATACTGGTAGCAACAGTACTAGTAATTGTTTGAGTAAGGGTTGCAGTAGAAGTAATAATAACAGTAGTAGTAACAGTAGAAGTAGTAGTGCCAGTATAAGCAACAGTACTAGTGTTAACAATACTTGAAACTGTACCAGTTGTAATATTATAAGTAGAAATAATAGGAACAGTAGTAGTAACAATATGAGTAGTAATAGTAACTGTAGGAGCAGTAGTAGTAGTTAAAGAATCAGTAGCAGTAATAATATTAGTAACAGTACAAATAGTAATAGTAGCTGTAGGAGTAGTAGTAACACTAGAGGTGGTACAAGCAGTACTAGTAGTAACAGTATTAGTAATTATATGAGTGTAATAGTAGCAGTAGAAGTAATATTATAGTTGAAGTAATTCATTAATATTAGAAGTACTATTAATAGTAGTAGTAACAGTAGTAGTAACAGTACTAATAGAAACTGTAAGAGTAGTAATAGTAACAGTAGTAGTACTAAAAGGAGTAATAGTAGTACTAATAGTAAATGTAGTAATAGTAGTAGATGTAGTAGTAGCAGCAGGCCTTTTTTTCTGGCGGAACGCCCCGGAACGGCGCTCCGCCACCTATTTTCTGCCGACTCGCCCCGTCCCCCTTTAGTTACTGCAGGGCCGGGCAGCTCCCCTGGGCGCTGTCAGAAGGGGGGCGCCGGCAGGGCACAGCAGGAGATGAGCGCTGCGCTTCCATTGTGGAAGCGCTCACTCATCTCCAAAGTCATCTCATCTGTATCGCCGTCCTCAGGAGGCGATAGAAATGTCTGTAATGCGGCAGAGCAGGGAGAGGTGTGTCCCCTCCCTGTTCCTCTGATAGGCTGCCAGCACTAGGCCGGAAGCCTATCAGAGGCCGGTGCAGGCGGCGAGATGACGTCATCGCGCCACCTGAGCCAGCGAGGGACACAGGCCGGAAGAGGCCTGCATCGCATCCTGGAGGAGGTAAGTAAGTATAAGTTTATTATTATAATTTTTTATATGTAAAAATGACAATCCTGGCACATAAGGGGGGCTGCTGGGCTGGCACAGACATAAGGGGGGCTGCTGGCACATAAGGGGGGCTACTGGCTACTGGCACATAAGGGGGGGCTGCTGGCACAGACATAAGGAGGGCTGCTGGCACAGACATAAGGGGGGCTGCTGGCACATAAGGGGGACTACTGGCTACTGGCACATAAGGGGGGCTACTGGCACATAAGGGGGGCTACTGGCACATAAGGAGGGCTACTGGCACATAAGGAGGGCTACTGGCACATAAGGAGGGCTACTGGCACATAAGGAGGGCTACTGGCACATAAGGAGGGCTACTGGCACATAAGGAGGGCTACTGGCACATAAGGAGGGCTACTGGCACATAAGGGGGGCTACTGGCACTTGATAGGGGGGCTACTGGCACATGATGGTGGGGGGTTCTTATTACTGGCACATGATTGGGGGCATCTATGGGGGCACATCTTACTGGCACATGATATGGGGGCACATCTTACTGGTACATGATTGGGGGGCATCTATTGGGGCACTTATTACTGGCACATTATTGGGTGGCACTATAGGGACATCTACAGAGGCTAAAAAGAAGGGGTATTTTATATGGGGGCTCTGTATAGGGGCATTTTATACTGGGAGGGAAGGAAGGGGCCAGGCCAGGCTGCCTTGCCCATGTGTGGACTAGGGCGGCGGCGGGCACTGGCAGCCTGGCTGTCACGACCGTCACTGGCAATTTTACTTGCATCCCTGTTCTCTAAAGAGGCGGTTTTAGGGGGTGGTCCTAGGGGTGGGTAGGGGCGTGGCCAGGGGAGGGGGGGTGAGTTCCACCACCTTTTCTCTGAGAACAAAAGCCCTGAGTAGCAGTAGTAGTAAAACGCTAGAGGTTGTCCTTCATGCTCGCTCGGTGCCCGCTCCGGCCATGATGCAGTCCAGTTAGCATTTAAATCACTGTTATGGAGTCTTCTAGAACCACTACCACCAGTTCCTCCCAGCCGCTAGGACTTTGACCAGTTGCCCCATGGACGCCCATACTCCCGCGCTACAAGATTTTGACTCTTTATCTGCAATTTGCATGAGATAAATGAAATATTCTGCGAGGTTTACAGCCTGGCTCCGCTCAAACCCCTGCTGTCCCCTCAAATAACTGTGTGTGTAAGCAGCAGCAATTTACTACAGAGAATGATGGCTGTTCCCACCCGGGGGGTCCCTCCGAAGCCTCTGCCAGGGAGGACCTCTGTGATTCATACTCTTACATAACATTAATGGAGAGGGTAATATCTGCTCCATCCCATCCTGTTATACCAAAGCCAGCGGTGGCTGGAATCCCTGAAGGGAAATAATCCTTGAGCAATGTTTCAGGCGGTGCAGACAGCAGGGGATATCCTTATTATCTCCATTAAGATTTATGACCTTTTAGAGCTGGTGTCCCAGTTAGCGGCTGTACTGGAGGGAAGCGGCAGCCCCTCTCCTCGCGTTGACTTTTCATTTTTATATCTTTATTTTAATTCAATTGAATAATACAACTCCCTGCTGAGCGTTTATAGAAGATGAAGACGGCCATTAGTTGTGTCCGCGCACAAGTAAGAATATTATCAGGGCTCGGTCATAGCATGGCCAAAAGGTCCTCTACCACCACCTTCCATTGTATAGGAAGTGAGAGATGCATTGGATCGTTAAAGAAGCACTCTCACAACAATTACTATTCTCTGACCTGATGTAAACTGTAGTGAATGTAATCTTTTTACCAGAGACTGTATTTGTGAGTTATAACCTCCCTTCTGATCCTCAGCTGTGTCATGTGACCTGCACTCTGATCTCTAACTGGCACAGGACAAGAAGTCAGTTACTTCTCTATTCATTCCTGACATTAAGGATCCCATAGGAATACATAGAGAAACTGGCTTCCTGTCTATACATAAGATGCTGTGTTATTTGGAGACTCAGAGTGCTGGTCACATGACACAGCTGAGGATCAGAAGGGAGGCTATAACTCACAAATACAGTCACTGGTAAGAAAATTACCTTCACTACAGTTTACATTATGGGCCTTTCTAACAGGTCAGGGAATAACAATTTTTTATAGGAGTGCTTCTTTAATTGCAGTGTCTGGGGAAGGAGATTCACCCAGGACCGGATGTGGGTAGGTGGTGTGGTTACGGCTAGTACACATGCGTGCGGTGTGCGTCCCAAAGTCCCCATCCTGGACACCCAATATGCAGGGACAGACTGGGAACTTAAAGTGGCCCTGAAAAATAAAATAAAAGTGGCCCTACGTTGTAGGTGGTCTGAAATTGACAGAAGACAGGGGCAGCAATACTGTAGTACCCCACAAAATACTGCCACAGCATAACACAGTGCAGCACAAAACATTGCTGTCCCCACTGCTGTATTCAACTGTATTACCGTCCTGAGGACATCGATACAGTTGAATTTAGGAGGGCATCTGCGGCCGCGGGCCAGGTGCATAAGTGCCTGATGCTCCCAGCATTAATTAATGTTGAGAACATCAGATCGTTATGTAGCCAGCCATGAGCAGGGTTCGGAGGAGATTTGGGGAGGGCTCCCTCCCACCCGGGTATCCGCCCACTAGGAAATCTCCTTGTAGGGCTATGTCCTGTCCGCCCCTGCCAATGTGTGATATCTGGGTTGACAAAGGAAAGACCCCAGAGTGGGGGGTCCTCAGGATAAGAAGATCCTGTGCACCACAAGCAAATCTGCAAATTGATAGAAGGTGGGGCAATGCAAGTAGGTGGAGTCAGAAGTACCATAGTGCAGCACAAAGTACCGCCCCAGCGGAACTAAGTACCATAGTGCAGCACAAAATACCGCCCCTCTGTGCTTGCCATCAATAGCTGCCACGTTGTGTCCTCCTCCATTTGGAACTATCAGCTTCCATGCAACACTGCAGTATCCAACTATATCAACGTCCTCAGGACAGATACTGTATGCAGATGAATTCAGGAAGGCACCTGCAGCCAGGGTCGGACTGAGGTTCCTGGGGCCCAACAGATGAAATTATTTTCAGGGCCCAACAACCAATAATGTCTATTAGGTTTTGATTCAAAGAAATAGATCCTAGTGGCAAGTGATTGGCTCCAAATGTTTTTTTTCCTCTGGACCTTTGGGGTAGGCTATAAGAGCCCAGAAGTGGGCCAGTCTGATGCTGTCTGAGGCCACCGGCCAGGTACATGACCACCTGATGCTTCCAGCTCCCACTGAGAGCATCAGAGCATTATGTACTTGACCAGAAGCAGTAAAGTGGGACCAGGGAGGACTCTGGGCATCGGCTCACCGGGAGATTTCCCTGTAGGGTCTGTGGCCAATCCGTCCCTGGGTACGTCCACACATGACTCAATTTGCAATGCAACAAATCAATGACAAACAGTAGTAGTGTATAGTGGTATTATCTGCTAACTGAATGGCACTATTATGTACCCACTTTATTGTGGTATTATTTTGTTTTTGAACGCCAACAGTTTTTGCAAGATTTTAACATTTGAAAACCGTGTTATATGGGCACTGTATGGCAGTGTCACTACGGCGTGGTGGTATGGAGGCACGCTACGGCATTGTCATTTGACAGTACTATTATATTGCACTTCCTTTGTTCCAAAAACTGGAAAGTACCCACACAAAGGTTTTGCTCAAGCACGTCCACATTTTTCAACGGGCAGCTGGGTGAATTAATAAAAAAGTATTATTTACCGTTCATTAGTACTAGAGCGGGACTTTTCTACTAGGGGTAACTGCAAAGACTTCCTGTAGCTTACGGAGAGAGAGGAAGGGATGAAGTCAAAATCCTCCATAGGAAGAAAGTATGCAAATTAGCTCATGTCAGCCAAACCAGAGACACCCATCTGTTGACGCTATTTCGGGGACTCTTACCTCTAAGGCCTCTTTCACACGGGCGTTGCGGGAAAAGGTGCGGGTGCGTTGCGGGAACATGCGCGATTTTTCCGTGCGAGTGCAAAACATTGTAATGCGTTTTGCACTCGCGTGAGAAAAATCGGCATGTTTGGAATCGGGCTTGGAATCGGTGTTCTGTAGATTGTATTATTTTCCCTTATACCATGGTTATAAGGGAAAATAATAGCATTCTGAATACAGAATGCATAGTAAAATAGGGCTGGAGGGGTTAAAAAATAAAATAAAAATTTAACTCACCTTAATCCACTTGATCGCGCAGCCGGTATCTCTTCTGTCTTCATCTTTGCTGTGTGCAGGAACAGGACCTGTGGTGACGTCACTTCGGTCATCACATGGTCCGTCACATGATCTTTTACCATGGTGATGGACCATGTGATGACCGGAGTGATGTCACCACAGGTCCTGTTCCTGCACACAGCAAAGAAGAAGACAGAAGAGAAGCCGGCTGCGCAAGCAAGTGGATTAAGGTGAGTTAAATAACTTTTTTTTTTAACCCCTCCAGCGCTATTGTACTATGCATTCTGTATTCAGAAGGCTATTATTTTCCCTTATAACCATGTTATAAGGGAAAATAATAATGATCGGGTCTCCATCCCGATCGTCTCCTAGCAACCGTGCGTGAAAATCACACCGCATCCGCACTTGCTTGCGGATGCTTGCGATTTTCACGCAGCCCCATTCACTTCTATGGGGCCTGCGTTGCGTGGAAAACGCACAATATAGAGCTTGCTGCGATTTTCACGCAACGCACAAGTGATGCGTGAAAATCACCGCTCATCTGCACAGCCCAATAGAAATGAATGGGTCGGGATTCAGTGTGGGTGCAATGAGTTCAACTCACGCATCGCACCCGCGCGGAAAACTCGCCCGTGTGAAAGGGGCCTAAGGGTACTTTCACACTAGCGTTTTTGTTTTCCGGTATTGAGTTCCGTCACAAGAGCTAAATATCGGAAAAGAACTGATCAGTTTTATCCTAATGCATTCTGAATGGAGAGCAATCCGTTCCGGATGCATCAGTTCAGTACCAGTTCAGTTACGTTTTTTGGACGGAGAAAATACCGCAGCATGCTACAGTTTTCTCTCCGGCCAAAAATACTGATCACTTGCCGGAATGTCGGATCCGACAATAATTTACATTGAAGTGTATTAAGTGTTCCGGCAAAACGGATCCGGCTTTCCGGTCTTTAAAAATGCTATTTTTTTTTATACTGGATCCGTTTTTCCAGATGACACCGGAGAGACGGATCCGGTATTTCAATGCATTTGTCAGACGGATCCACATCCCGATCCGTCTGACAAATGCCATCAGTTTGTGTCCGGATTGCCGGATCCAGCAGGCAGGTCCGGCGACGGAACTTCCTGCCGGAATCCTCTGCCGCAAGTGTGAAAGTACCTTTAGCAGTACAGTGCCTTTTCTTCCTAGACTGTAATCTGACTAAGGAAATGTAGATAGTGTATAGTATATAGGATGATATCTTTAGATATAGTTGTATGGGTGAGGCTAGGGTTGCCACCTTTTTTCAACAAAAAATACTGGCCAAGTTAAGCCACAACCCCAAAGGGGTGGCTTAGCACATAGTGTTAAGTTGCTATTTCATAATGTGGCTCCCAGTATTAATAGTGCCCCCATTAGTGTCCCCAATAATATTAATGCTCTCATTAGCGCCCCCCGGAAATAATAATTCCCCATTAGCGCCCCCCAAAATTAATAGTGCCCCCAGTAATAGTAATGCCCTCATAAGTGCCCCCCAGAATTAATAATGCTCCCATTAATGCCCCCCAATAATATTACTACCCCAATTAGGTTGTACTAATGAGCGCTCCTCAATGGAAGGACACTGTCTAGCACATAAGGACTGCTCAAAGTGGAGGACCTATTTAGGCACTGTTTCAGTGTGGGATTCAGACAGGCCTTTCTAGGAATTGTCTGTGAGCGCCAGAGTTCATAGATGATACAGTATCTATTAGCGTAAACTGTAAAAAACGGCGTTTCGTATCATATTTCACTGGTAATGAAAATCGGTTGACCTGGCCTCCCCTGTATGTCATATTGTTCATTGTTATTATTATTTGCTCTCCAGCCGGAAATGAAGCGCATCGCCTGCCAGAACATAGATCAGATGTTTGCCTTTTTTCCCCCCTCCGGATCCTGGGAACAGCTAAACACCACACATTTAAAGAGACAGTGTCTGCATCACGATAGCAGAGAAGCTTCCAGGGTCATAGGGTCAGATAGGCCCACTGGAGTGGCAGAGGATCCTGTAATGTGCCCAGGCTTTGACATTAGGAATGAGCGAATCGACTTCGGATGAAACATCCGAAGTCGATTCGCATAAAACTTCGTTCTAATACTATACAGAGCAGGAGCTCCGTACACTGATAAACTGTATTGGCTCCGGAGAACCAAAGTTATTACTTCGCGTAGTCTCGCGAGACTTCACATAATAACTTCAGAAATTGATTTATACTGTATAAAACCTTTTCCTGAACTCGGGTTCGGCTCCAAGGTACCACTTGGAAACTAACCCGAGTTCGGGAAATGTTTTTTTACTGTACAAATTAATTTATGAAGTTATTGCGCAAAGTCTCGCGAGACTACGCAAAGCGATACCTTCGGCTCATCCGAGCTAAAACATTCTAATACTGTACGGAGCCCCTGCTCTGTAAAGTATTAGAACGAAGCTTTATGCGAATCGACTTCGATGTTTCATCCGAAGTCGATTCGCTCATTTCTATTTGACATAACAAAAGGTTCCAGACGTCCAGCAGATGACAACCCCATTTGGAGGTGACTTTGAAGCAACCACTTCCCACCAGGGTCTACTTCTTGTAGGATGAGTCACAAATAATCTATCAGATCTTACGGATGCGATGTCCTGTTTAGACGATGATAGCTACAAAAAATTGCAGCATCATTTTAAGTGTACAGGTTCTGTATAGATGGCAGGTGGAGCCCAAGATCATCTCCTCTGGTGGACCCAAGGCCCGGTCTGATATTCTATCACTACTATATAAGAGAGAAAAGTAGTAATGTAGATATAGTCATGCAATAATTGAGGATCTAGACATAGGCCTGAGATGTTCTTGACATGTTTACCAAGATTGTATCAGGGCCATAGCTTAGTACAAGGATGGCGAAGATAGCAAACCACATCATCCTCATAATTGTAGCATATCCTCCAAAGCTGCAACCAACCGACTTCTACGCCAAAAATCTTACTTTAGTCTTAAAAAGTTCTCCACCAGTGAATATTTGGTGATCCAGAAAGTTTTAATCTAATTTCCACTGAAATCTTTGACATTCTACGTGTCTTACACATTAGATGAATGTTGGTCAAACCTTGGTTTTATCAGGGCAAGCCGACCGTCTAATGTGTACGGAGGTGTCTCGGCAGCAGAGGTCAGAGGAAAGGAGTCATGTTGAATTTCATACCTAATTTTGTTCTCAGGGTAGATAACAAATATGGTGTCCTTAAACGATCCACTAAATGCTGTGCAAATGGATGAAAAATTATATTGAGTCCCTACAGCTCTACCCAGGAGAGCTAAAAACATCTTCAATGTCCTCTATGGTTGAACCCGCAATAAGTTTTAAAGGAAATGGACACCTTCGGGGCAGGTTTTGTATGATTGCATCTTACTCATTTTGGGCAAAAAATGATTTTTCAATTGGTCTTTATCAAAAATGTTCCGTTTTTCTAAGTCACATGGTTTAAAAATCTGTCTGTTTGCAAGCTGTCACTTTCTGGTTTCATTGAATCCTGTCATCTGACGGCTCATGTGTAGCTCTTATCTCTGATCTCCTGATCTCATAAACACTCAATATAGCTCAATTATGATCAAACTGGTAACAATATAGCTTCAATAAGTGGTTGCTCTTCTACATAGAAGATAGCCTTCACCTCTATGTTGAGGCAAGCGAAATAACAACTGAAGGAGCGCTTATTCTTGAGACAACAGAAATTACAGCTATAATTGTAAAGATTGCTTTAGGCAATTAAAGGAGGCCATGTGAAGTGTATTGCGAACCAGGTCCTTCTTCTTTCCTGGTCTACAAAGTATGAGGGCTGTGTAAGAAGAGTCCTCTGTATGTAAGGAGAGGGAATGCCAAATATTAATGTATCCAACCAATCTCCCACATAGGATTGGGGTCCAATTCCAGTTTTTCTTCAGGGTGTTTATCCCAGACACTTACGGTACCCTTTTGGACAATCCCTACTTGTTAGACAAGTTACCTGAAAATAAGTTGATTTCTGGGAAGTGGAACCCCATCATTCAGTAGCAATCTGTAGGGAAATCTGGAAGTAAGTGTTCAGTTTCCCTGTAGCGCCACCACAGGAGAAATGAAGTATTACACAGTGTCCATTCATATTAATGGGTTGTCTGTTTAATGCAGGACAGGACAGGTCCTCCAGACTGAGACACTCTTTGTAATCTGTCTCTACTCTGGCCAAGAGATGAGGATCCTGGACAGCGGACCCTCCTCTACTAAGATTTATCCAATAGGATGTATGAAAATGGGTTTTCTAAACCCGACAACCCCATTATTTTTTTTTACATTACTTTTCTCCAGTTTGACTGGACAGTTGTAACTGGTGAACCTTGCCACCCTCATACGGGTTGGATGTCATCAGAACGCAGTGACGGAGTACATTCTAATGGCAGTAAGCTCTGATCATCTACGCCTAAAAATCCATGTAGCGTAGGAGAGGTACTGGATCTCCTTAAGGAGACCAGCTGTGCATGGAGAGTTATTGCTCCCTGGGAAAATAATATGCAAAGAAGTATCTCCCAAGGAATGAGAGCCATCTCGCTAGCGCCACCTTGTGAAGTAGCTTAAAGTCCAACTTTTAAACAAGCCTTGGGACATGACAAGGGAAAATAGCCAAGCCAAATATCCATCCACAGACAGCTGTTTCGGGGTGCGTGCCCCTCGTCAGTAGTGATGAGCGGCAGGGGTCATATTCGAATTCGCGATATTTCGTGAATATTTTGTAGAATATTCGCCGAAAATTTGCGATTTTTTTTTTACTCAAAAAATCGGAAAGGTAATGATTGTGTAATATGCGAATTTTCGGATTCAAATTTTTTATTGCGAATTTTTCAACTTACAACTATTAGACAAAGAAGATTATATCACTATATTAGCTAAATTGCTCTATTCGATTTTTTTCGAATATTCTCTATATTGCTATAACTTCGTTTTTTCGAATATTCGTAATATTCTAAAACAAGAATATATAGCAATATAGTGAATATTCAAAAAAAACAAATATAGAGCAAAATTCGCTAACACTACTACTCCTAAAGTCAAGTATATTGCAGCCTTCTTATTGGCCCACAAGCTAGAAGCAATGAGGGATCATGTGTACTGATAAAAAAATAAAAAAAAAATAAAAAATAAATAAAAAATTCGAATATTCGAAATTTCGAATATATATAACTATATTCAAAATTGTCGCAAATTTTCGAAGTACCTATATTCGCGAAAAAAAATCTAAATTCAAATATTCATGATCAACACTACTCGTCAGTACGGAGTATGAGCACAATGTCTTGGATGCAGTTTAGGCAGCGTGCTAGGTCTCCTTAAAGAGACCAGCTCATAGGGAGCCAATTTCACAAGGCGCTAGTAAGATCTTTCTCTTTCCTTGGGAGCTACCTCTTTGCATATTATTTTTCCCATAGAGCTTTGACTATAACTTCCAGTAAGTCTCCATACACCAGAGATGCTCAACCTGCAGCCCTCCAGCTGTTGTAAAACTACAATTCCCACCATGCTCTGCTGTAGGCTGTCCAGACATGCTGGGAGTTGGAGTTTTGCAACAGCTGGAGGGCTGCAGGTTGTGCATCCCTGCCATAGACAGCTGGTTATTTAAGGAGACCTAGAACCCTGCCTAAGCTACATCCAAGGCATCACACTTAGCCAGCCAGAATCCTACTCTGTACTGACAAGAGGCAAGCACCCCGAAAGAAGTCTACGGATGGACCTTTTGCTTGGCCATTTTCCCAAGTTGGATTTTGACTCATAGAGAGCCACTTCCACAAGGTGGTATTAGCTACATCAGGGATCAGCAACCTCCGGCACTCCAGCTGTTCTGAAACTACAACTCCGAGAATGCTCCTTTCAGTTCTATGGAGTTACAAGAACAGACAAGAAAGTGTGCATGCTGGGAGTTGTAGTTTCACAGCAGCTGGAGTGCCGAAGGTTGCTGACCCCTGAGCTAGATGGTTCTCTTGCCTATAAGCTCCATGGAGAACTTCCTATAAGTCTTCATACATAGCTGGTCTCTTTAAGAAGACCTAGAACCCTGCCTAAGCACCCAGAAAGAGCAGTCTACAGATGGATAGTTGGCTTGGCTATTTCACCTAGTCATGTCCTGAGGCTAGTTAAAAAACTTGGATTTTGATGCATAAAAAGCTTCCACAAGGTGGAGCTAGTGAGATGGTTCTCGTTCCTTGGGAGATATCTCTTTGCATAAAATCCATATAAAAAGTTTCCTTTTCTCAGGAATTAAAAATAACATCCTGTCGGGTTTTAAAAAAAAAAGCGTACGGAAGGAATACATTAGGACTACTGATAGCTTTAACATTAGGAACATAACTAACAAGCAATGTCCTGCTCTCCCACGTCTACGTTATTACAAGATACAAATGACCAAGGCAGCTGCAAACACTTGTTTTAATTGGAAAAACAGGAGCGAGCTGGTATATCACCAAGATGGTACACGAGCTGCCCTTGACGTCAGCAGCAGGCACCACGTGGCCCTGTGTGCTCCTAACCCATAGACTCAACACTGTGAATCAAGCCTGAAATCCTGACAAGTTCTTTCAGCTGGCCTTAATCGACTTTTGGCCCCCAGCCCAGAACAGCTGATATTCATACAAACCAGGTTTACATAGTTAGAGGCCCACAGACCTTCCCTCCTCTCTGTTTTTCCTCATGTCTACAGTCCAGATTACACTTGCTTTTCCATGGTAGGGCGAGTTCACCTGGCAGTCAGCTTTCCATAAAAGCTCTGGGGGGACCTCCAAAGTCTATATCTCGCTACATCCTAAGTGGTAGAGCGGTGTGTTGAAATGGATAAGCGCATTTCCTCTGTTACAAGATGACATTTAGGAGTTGATCATTGCTAGGGTTAAATGATTAGCCGTGCAGCCTGGACACATATGAGATGCACATGTCGACTTCTGCATTGCAGAGGGGACTGGGGAAATATATAACTTTAGGCATTATGTATGCATGGAAAATCATGAAACCCTAATGAATGTAATGGAGCAAGCAGTGGTTGTAATGGTCCCAATTCGGAGAGTAGTAATGTGCAGTATGACGATATATTATGCTTATTGTAAAATAAGAATATAAATGCTATAATACTGCCTCTTATGTACAAGAATATAACTACTATAATAATGCTCCTATGTACAATAATATAACTACTAAAATACTGCCTCCTATGTACAAGGATATAACTACTATAATACTGCCTCCTATGTACAAGAATATAACTACTATAATACTGCCTCCTATGTACAAGGATATAACTACTATAATACTGCCTCCTATGTACAAGAATATAACTACTATAATACTGCTCCTATGTACAAGAATATAACTACTATAATACTGTCTCCTATGTACAAGAATATAACTACTATAATACTGCTCCTATGTACAAGAATATAACTACTATAATACTGCTCCTATGTACAAGAATATAACCACTATAATACTGCTCCTATGTACAAGAATATAACTACTATAATACTGCCTCCTATGTACAAGAATATAACTACTATAATACTGCCTCCTATATACAAGAATATAACTACTATAATACTGCTCCTATGTACAAGAATATAACTACTATAATACTGCTCCTATGTACAAGAATATAACTACTATAATAGTGCTCCTATGTACAAGAATATAACTACTATAATACTGCCTCCTATGTACAAGAATATAACTACTATAATACTGCCTCCTATGTACAAGGATATAACTACTATAATACTGCCTCCTATGTGCAAGAATATAACTACTATAATACTGCCTCCTATGTACAAGAATATAACTACTATAATACTGCTCCTATGTACAAGAATATAACTACTATAATAATGCTCCTATGTACAATAATATAACTACTATAATACTGCTTCTATGTACAAGAATATAACTACTATAATAATGCTCCTATGTACAAGAATATAACTACTATAATACTGCCTCCTATGTACAAGAATATAACTACTATAATACTGCTCCTATGTACAAGAATATAACTACTATAATACTGCTCCTGTGTACAAGAATATAACTACTATAATACTGCTCCTATGTACAAGAATATAACTACTATAATACTGCTCCTATGTACAATAATATAACTACTATAATACTGCTCCTATGTACAAGAATACAACTACTATAATACTGCCTCCTATGTACAAGAATATAACTACTATAATAATGCTCCTATGTACAATAATATAACTACTATAATACTGCCTCCTATGTACAAGAATATGACTACTATAATACTGCTCCTATGTACAAGAATATAACTACTATAATACTGCTCCTATGTACAAGAATATAACTACTATAATACTGCTCCTATGTACAAGAATATAACTGCTATAATACTGCTCCTATGTACAAGAATATAACTGCTATAATACTGCTCCTATGTACAAGAATATAACTACTATAATACTGCTCCTATGTACAAGAATATAACTACTATAATACTGCCTCTATGTACAACAATATAACTACTATAATACTGCCTCCTATGTACAAGAATATAACTACTATAATACTGCTCCAATGTACAAGAATATAACTACTATAATACTGCTCCTATGTACAAGAATATAATTACTATAATACTGCTCCTATGTACAAGAATATAACTACTATAATACTGCCCCCTACGTACAAGAATATAACTACTATAATACTGCTCCTATGTACAAGAATATAACTACTATAATACTGCCTCCTATGTACAAGAATATAACTACTATAATACTGCCTCCTATGTACAAGAATATAACTACTATAATACTGCATCCTATGTACAAGAATATAACTACTATAATACTGCTCCTATGTACAAGAATATAACTACTATAATACTGCTCCTATGTACAAGAATATAACTACTATAATACTGCCTCCTATATACAAGAATATAACTACTATAATACTGCTCCTATGTACAAGAATATAATTACTATAATACTGCTCCTATGTACAAGAATATAACTACTATAATACTGCCCCCTACGTACAAGAATATAACTACTATAATACTGCTCCTATGTACAAGAATATAACTACTATAATACTGCCTCCTATGTACAAGAATATAACTACAATAATACTGCCCCCTACGTACAAGAATATAACTACTATAATACTGCTCCTATGTACAAGAATATAACTACTATAATACTGCCTCCTATATACAAGAATATAACTACTATAATACTGCTCCTATGTACAAGAATATAATTACTATAATACTGCCCCTATATACAAGAATATTACTACTATAATACTGCACCTATGTACAAGAATATAACTGCTATAATACTGCTCCTATGTACAAGTATATAACTACTATAATACTGCCTCTTATGTACAAGAATATAACTACTATAATACTGCCTCCTATGTACAAGAATATAACTACTATAATACTGCCTCTTATGTACAAGAATATAACTACTATAATACTGCCTCCTATGTACAAGTATATAACTACTATAATACTGCCTCTTATGTACAAGAATATAACTACTATAATACTGCTCCTCTGTACAAGAATATAACTACTATAATACTGCCTCCTATGTATAAGAATATAACTACTATAATACTGCCTCCTATGTACAAGAATATAACTACTATAACACTGCTCCTATGTACAAGAATATAACTACTATAATACTGCTCCTATGTACAAGAATATAGCTACTATAATACTGCTCCTATGTGCAAGTATATAACTACTATAATACTGCTCCTATGTACAAGAATATAACTACTATAATACTGCTCCTATGTACAAGAATATAACTACTATAATACTGCTCCTATGTACAGGAATATAACTACTATAATACTGCTCCTATGTACAAGAATATAACTGCTATAATACTGCCCCCAGTACATCAGACTTTGGATCTGATAGGTAGACAGTTTGTCATTATACCTTTGCCACATATGTTGTCTTGTACAGATCACTCTGATTGTAACTGAGGTCACATGTACTTTTTACACCGCTATCTTCTTATGGCCTCATGCACACAACAGTATTTTTCTGCGGTCCGCAAAAAGCTGTCCCGTTGTTCCATGATCCGTTTCCGTTTTTGTTTCCGAGTGAATTCCTTGATTTTTGGAGGATCACCAGACATGAAAAGTGAATAAAAAATCTAAGTCAAGCTTGCCTTGCAAATGATAGGAAAAAAACGGACGCTGTCGCGCGGACGCGGATGACAATCTTGTGTGCCTCCGTGTTTTTTCACGGACCCATTGACTTGAATGGGTCCGCGAACCGTTGTCCGTGAAAAAAATAGGACAGGCCATATTTTTTGGACGGACTGGAAACACGGATCAAGGACGCGGATGGCAAACGGTGCATTATCCGAGTTTTCAACGGACCCATTGAAAGTCAATGGGTCCGCACAAAATCAGGGAAAACGGAACCACGGACAGGGAACACAACAACGGTCGTGTGCATGAGGCCATGTATCTGTGTATATTTTCTTTTTCGCTGTAATGTTATGAAAGTTCAAAAAAACTAAAATATCCTGATAATTTACTAAGAAACAGCTCAGCGGAGTTTTATAAATGGTTAAATAACCATCTGTCTAGTTATGTTCACGGCTGTCTGGACCCCATTTTCAATAGAGAATTTGGAGCCCACTGTCTATTATGGTCCATGGGAGATATGGAAACAGCGCAGCTCGTGCGGTATTCAGACACAGTCCACACATTACATACATGGGAAATATGGACACCCTGGACCGTCTCTTAGAATAGAAAAGAGGTGATGGTCAGGGACCCCCACAAATCACCTCTGGCGATGCCACTGCACGAACAGGGGTTCTCCCGATGAGATTGCCTCTCTGAGGCTATAATTATAGCTTATGTCCTAAAAAATATATATAATTAATAATAATAATTACTAATGTCATGTAATGTGGCATCCAAAACAATCCACAGACTCTGATACACTATAATGGGTCAACAATTTTGCGGTAACATTTTATTTTAAGCTTCTACCTGACGAGTCTCTGACCTTACAAGTGATATTATTTTATAACCGTCTGAAAAAAACATAAAATCTGATACTCCGGCACCTATCTGGTCCGGCTGATGTTGGATTAAAGGTATTTGACAGTATTTTGGGCTGTGGATTTTCTCTACTCATACGTTAGTTTTATATACTTTTCCAGACCTCTCCTTTTATTCGTAAAACCTGATAATCCAGCATCTGTCAGCTGTCGTTGATGCTGCATTAAAGAAAGTTATTGCACAGTAATATAATATCATATCAGCATTTTACAGCATTCATGTTGAATTACTTTATGTATAGTGCTATTTTTCGATTGCTATATGTTGGTATTATTTCAGCACTGTAATGGCGGTATCTATTATGAGATTGCAGGACTCAGCTACTTAGGTACCTGGGCACATTCTATAGACAAGGGAGAGCCCCATACACATTATCTGGTCGGCTAGACCCTTTGAAATCTGAGGTTTCAGACGAAATCCATCTAATATGTACAGTATGGCCATCCTCACAATGAAGTAAGCAGCGAGCATTAGTAATGCCTGCAGACAGTTATATAACAATGCATCATCTCTGCAAGTAATACTCTTTTTAGATATATCCATAGTGATAAATTATCCACTGCCCGGGAGACAGATAAGTCACATGGAGCAGGGATGTGTTTCCCAGTCATGTGTTTATGAGAAGGTTTGTTATGTGCAGCGGAAATACATTTCTGATACTAAGCATCCCGCCAGTAGCAATGGTGACTGGGATACTGTATGTCAGCCCCCGGGATAGTGCAGTGCGACAAGAACAGAGCTCATCATTCAGACACTGGCGCTCGGTCACTAATTGCTCTGTTTTATCTGCATCGATAACATTTCACTTATTACATCATTGGCTGCTGCACATGAACGTGGTGCTACAGAAAACCGGCCGACCCACAGTCATTATTATTGGGGTAAATCGTGAATTTGATTTTTTGTTGCATAAATGAGCTCAGTACAACTCCAGGTTTAATATATCCTATAACTGCGTCAAATGTGGCTAATAAAATACTGATCCCCGCGTGCAAGAATATAACTACTATAATACTGCCTCTCATGTCCAAGAATATAACTACTACAGTACTGAACTTATGTACAAGAATATAACTACTATAATACTGCCTCCTATGTACAAGAATATAACTACTATAATACAGCTCCTATGTACAAGAATATAACTACTATAATACTGCTCCTATGTACAAGAATATAACTACTATAATACTGCTCATATGATCAAGAATATAACTACTATAATACTGCTCATATGATCAAGAATATAACTACTATAATACTGCTATGTACAAGAATATAACTACTATAATACTGACCCCTATGTACAAGAATATAACTACTATAATACTGCTCCTTTGTACAAGAATATAACTACTATAATACTGCCTCCTATGTACAAGAATATAACTACTATAATACTGCTCCTATGTACAAGAATATAACTACTATAATACTGCTCCTATGTACAAGAATATAACTACTATAATACTGCTCCTATGTACAATAATATAACTACTATAATACTGCCTCCTATGTACAAGAATATAACTACTATAATACTGCCTCCTATGTACAAGAATATAACTACTATAATACTGCCTCCTATGTACAAGAATATAACTACTATAATACAGCTCCTATGTACAAGAATATAACTACTATAATACTGCTCCTATGTACAAGAATATAACTACTATAATACTGCTCATATGATCAAGAATATAACTACTATAATACTGCTATGTACAAGAATATAACTACTATAATACTGCCTCCTATGTACAAGAATATAACTACTATAATACTGCTCCTATGTACAAGAATATAACTACTATAATACTGCCTCCTATGTACAAGAATATAACTACTATAATACTGCTCCTATGTACAAGAATATAACTACTATAATACTGCTTCTATGTACAAGAATATGACTACTATAATACTGCCTCCTATGTACAAGAATATAACTACTATAATACTGCTCCTATGTACAGGAATATAACTACTATAATACTGCCTCCTATGTACAAGAATATATCCACTATAATACTGCTCCTATGTACAAGAATATAACTACTATAATACTGCCTCCTATGTACAAGAATATAACTACTATAATACTGCCCCTATGTACAAGAATATAACTCCTATAATACTGCCTCCTTTGTACAGGAATATAACTACTATAATACTGCCTCCTATGTACAAGAATATAACTACTATAATACTGCTCCTATGTACAAGAATATAACTACTATAATACTGCTCCTATCTACAAGAATATAACTACTGTAATACTGCTCCTATGTACAAGAATATAACTACTATAATACTGCTTCCTATGTACAAGAATATAACTACTATAATACTGCCTCCTATGTACAAGAATATAACTACTATAATACTGCTCCTATGTACAAGAATATAACTACTATAATACTGCCTCCTATGTACAAGGATATAACTACTATAATACTGCTCCTATGTACAAGAATATAACTACTATAATACTGCTCCTATGTACAGGAATATAATTACTATAATACTGCTCCTATGTACAAGAATATAACTACTATAATACTGCTCCTCCAATTCAGATCTGGCAGTGCCTGGCAGTATCCAACTGTGTAAGATACAGTAAACTCTGGTAGTCTGTTACTCTACCGGAACAGACTATTGGAGTTTGTGTCGGAGATTAATTCGACCCAAATGTTCTAAAATCTGCCTACCAATTCCACTGAATTGAATATGCATCAAATGAATCCTTTCTCTACCATGGATTTTACAGTGAATTATTTCTCTTCCCTAGACCACAGTGTTTCTACAACAAATCATTTATTTACCCTAAACCACCATGGATTTAGCAGTGAATCCTTTCTGTACCATAACCTACCAGGTATTCAACAATGAACCCTTTCCCTACCCTAGATCGCCAGGGATTTTAAAATTAATCTTTTCTCTACCCTAGACCACCAGGGACATACAGGTAACCTTTTCTCTACCTTAGACCACTAGGGACATACAGGTAACCTTTTCTCTACCTTAGACCACTAGGGATATACAGGTAACCTTTTCTCTACCCTAGACCACAAGGCTTCTACAATTAAACTTTATTTTAATTTTATTTTTTTACCTAAACTACAAATTAACTACCTAAAATTAATCCTAGTTTTAATTAACTCCAAACCACCAGGGATTTTGAAATTTGGAGTCAAACTATCAAAAAATTGTAGTCAGATAACGGATAGAGAAGTGTCAGCTCTGAAGGTTGTGTTATCGGGCTCCAGTATCTTGGGATGGCAGGAAGCTGCAGCACAGAGACTGCCATTTAGGCCGCAGTAGAGGAGACTGTATCCGCTCCGGCGTTTTCATCTGGACAGATAGAAGCCTCTATATCATGTATGTCAGCCATTTCCTTTGTCTCCTATTACTGTAATAGCGCTATTTAATAATTGATGCTAATGTGTTTTTAACATCAATTAGTTAATTAAGGCATAATTACGGCAGTCGGAAAATATATGGGAAAAAACAGGAACATTAACTGGAAGCAAAATGGTTTGAGACTCGGAGGTAAAATGGCCAAGTGTCCCCTCCCTGCCCTATACATACAAGTACTTCCACCACGCCATCCAAATTGACTTTGTCTTACCACTGTGCTATAGGGGAAAACCTAAAGAACTGTTTTTCCAGATCTTTCTTGTTCATGAATATAATGCCAGAACGGCAGTAAAGACTGACACAGTTCAGTAGGAAAGAGAGAGACAAGGATGGAATGTAAGTTGAATGGTTAACTATTGCTCCACCACAGCGTATTATAGAGGGGGATGATCTGGGAGAGGAGGATGATCTGGAAGAGGAGGATAATCTGGGAGATGAGAGGGTGGAGGATGATCTGGGAGAGGAGAGGGTGTAGGATGATCTGGGTGTGTAGGATGATCTGGGTGTGTAGGATGATCTGGGAGAGGAGGATGATCTGGGAGAGGAGAGGGCGGAGGAGGATCTGGGAGAGGAGGATGATCTGGGAGAGGAGGATGATCTGGAAGAGGAGGATGATCTGGGAGAGGAGAGGGTGTAGGATGATCTGGGTGTGTAGGATGATCTGGGAGAGGAGAGGGCGGAGGATGATCTGGGGGAGGAGGATGATCTGGGAGAGGAGGATGATCTGGGAGAGGAGGATGATCTGTGAGAGGAGGATGATCTGGGAGAGGAGAGGGTGGAGGATGATCTGGGAGAGGAGAGGGTGGAGGATGATCTGGGAGAGGAGAGGGTGTAGGATGATCTGGGAGAGGAGAGGGTGGAGGATGATCTGGGAGAGGAGAGGGTGTAGGATGATCTGGGAGAGGAGGATGATCTGGGAGAGGAAAGGGCGGAGGATGATCTGGGAGAGGAGGATGATCTGGGAGAGGAGGATGATCTGGGAGAGGAGAGCGTGGAGGATGATCTGGGAGAGGATGATGATCTGGGAGAGGAGGATTATCTGGAAGAGGAGAGAGGACTGAGGATGATCTGGGAGAGGAGGATAATCTGGGAGAGGAGGATGATCTGGGAGAGGAGAGGGCGAATTCAGTGATAATGAATGTCCCAGTCCCTGTCCTGGATGAGCGCTGCCGCATCTGCCACATTGCAGCTCATCCTCTGTTACCTTTCTCAGTCTCAGCTGATTATTTGTGCTCCCCTCTGCTGATGCCTTCGGGCATTTTTTGGGTGTTTCTTGCGTTTTACTTTCTGAAGAATGTGAGAGGCTCTGAGTGAAGCCGTCTCCATGCGGTGACTCATTGCCTTTCGCTGCCAGTTGCAGGTAGTAACCCATACCAGAGATTACAGTCAGCGCGAATATTAATGTCACCACATTAACAATAACCATGGGAAGCATGGTGGCTCAGTGACTAGCACTCTTGCATTTCAGAAGCATGGTGGCTCAGTGATTACCACTATTGCCTTGCCTCAGCACAGGAGCTCAGTGGTTAGCACCATTGCCTTGCAGCAGTACAGTGGCTCATTGGTTAGCACCAGCACCTAGCAGTATGGATGTCCAGGCCAGACTGAGGGAATCACCTGCATGACGTTTATATGGCTTTCCTCTTGTCCATACCACAAAGTGTCCTCCTGCCGGGACCTTCAGTGAATGATTGTAATCTGTGGGGAAACCTGGTAGTAAGTGTTAATTTTCCCTGCAGCGCCACCACAGGGCACATTAAGCATTACACAGTGTCCATTCAAATGAATGGATCTGACCACCCTGAACAGAGCACCGCCTCTACTAACTCTGAATTTATTAATAGGGTATATGGATTTTCTAAACTGGACATGCCATTTAATGAGAGATGAGAGAATTTCTCAAAAATTCGATTCGACCGGTTTGGCGAATTTTTCGAAAAAATTCGGTTCGAGCCTAAGTTATTTGTGGCGAATCGCGTTAAAAAACTGCTATTTCCTGGCTGCAGAGAGCCTGTATAGTGGTGTAGAACACTGTGCCTTGCAGTAACACGTATAGGGAGTCTGCTGTGGTGGTGAAATAATACTGAGAGTCAGTATGACATGCAGATGACAGGCGTCGCTCTTAGAATCACTGCACACTTCACTTAGAATGTAAATATGAACTCAGCCTTACAGGTCGATGTTAGCGTCAAGAAGAAGCGCACTCCTTTTACACGGTCGTCAGCTGATTCCACTTAGGCCTCTTTCACACTTGCGTTGTTGAGATCCGGCATGCACTTCCGTTGCCGGAGGTGCCTGCCGGATCCGGAAAAACGCAAGTGTACTGAAAGCATTTGAAGACGGAACCGTCTTCCAAATGCTTTCAGTGTTATTATGGCACCCAGGACGCTATTAAAGTCCTGGTTGCCATAGTAGGAGCGGGGAGCGGGGGAGCGGTATACTTACAGTCCGTGCGGCTCCCGGGGCGCTCCAGAATGACGTCAGAGCGCCCCATGCGCATGGATGACGTGATCACATGGATCACGTGATCCATGCGCTTGGGGCGCCCTGACGTCACTCTGGAGCGCCCGGGGAGCCGCACGGACGGTAAGTACACTGCTCCCCCGCTCCCCACTACACTTACCATGGCTGTCAGGACTTTAGCGTCCCGGCAGCCATGGTAACCACTCTGAAAAAGCTAAATGTCGGCTCCGGCAATGCGCCGAAACGACGTTTAGCTTAAGGCCGGATCCGGATCAATGCCTTCCAATGGGCATTAATTCCGGATCCGGCCTTGCGGCAAGTGTTCCGGATTTTTGGCCGGAGCAAAAAGCGCAGCATGCTGCGGTATTTTCTCCGGCCAACAAACGTTCCGTACCGGAACTGAAGACATCCTGATGCATCCTGAACGGATTACTCTCCATTCAGAATGCATTAGGATAATCCTGATCAGGATTCTTCCGGCATAGAGCCCCGACGACGGAACTCTATGCCGGAAGACAATAACGCAGGTGTGAAAGAGCCCTTAGATGTCTACAGAACCTGTTCTATTAAACACTTATACAAGTAGAGCCCCCCCCGACAGAGCGGAGAAGGTGTCAGCAGTAAGTTTGTGTTGACGTCACTGATTATTTTGCCCTTCCTCTGATCCGTCAGAACAATAACCCACAAAAAACGGATCCTGTCTGTGGAGCATCCGCCTTCACTTGGTCAGCATTTGGTCAGTAATCCATCAGTATTGCTAAAGCCAAAAAAAACAGGAGTGGATCCAAGACATAGATGACACGCGAATGGAATATTTGCATGTCTTCTGTGTTTTGTACCCACTCCTGCTTTTGGCTACCAAATCATAAGCCAAATCTGATGGGAACATACAGGCCTTAAAGCTGCTACACAGACAGGATCCGTTGTGCGTCTCATTTTTCCTTCCTTCTGACAGATCAGAAGAAGGGTCAAATAAATGATGATGTCAGCCAGGCTGAAAGGCAACATAGTGGACCAGTCATGAAGTGGGGAGGGTGGGAACATCATGAGAAGTCCACAGAGTGGACCTATGACAGAGTCTGGAGGTGGCAGCAGCATCAGGAGGAGGCCACAGAGTGGCCCTATGACATAGTGGTGAGGTGGAAGCAGCATGAGGAGACCACAGAGTGGCCCAATGACTGAGTCTGGAGGTGGCAGCTGTATCAGGAGCCTGACACAGAGTGGCACAATGACAATGTGGAGGTGGCAGCAGCAGCATCAGTAGACCACAGAGTGACCCGGTGACATAGTCTATAGGTGGGTGGCAATACCAGTACCAGCTGAAGATGGTGGGTGAAAAAAGGAGCACTTGGCATCAGATGTGTGGCATCAGGCGGGTGGCAGCATCAGAATAGTAGCTGAGGCAGGTAGCCAGAAGAAACCGGTCTCTTTTGTCAAAGTGTTGGTGTGGCACCATGGATGATCTAGTCTGATGCATCAGGCATTGGTGGGTGGAAATCCTGGCTGATCCATGCCTGATTCATCTTGACAAAGTTCAGTCTCTCCACATTTTGGGTGGACAGGCGAGTTCTTCTTGGGGTAACTTTGTCCCCCGCCGCACTAAACACCCGCTCTGATGCCACACTACTGGCCGGGCAGGACAGGTTTTCCAGGGCAAACTCTGCCAGTTCCGGCCACAAATCCAGTTTGGCTGCCCAGTAGTCCAGCGGATCTTCAATGTGGGGTGGCAGGGTGCTGTCCAAGAATGCCACCACCTGCTGGTTTAGGTCCTGCTCCAGGTCTAGCTGCTGCTGCTGGTGAGTAGTTTCTGCACTAGGCGGGTGAAGAAAGCTGCTCATCAGTGACTGTAGACTCAAGTTGCTGCTGATGGAGCTGGAACTGCTCCTACCCCCCATCCTGCCACAGCAGCCATGGCAGAGGAACGTGAGCACAGAGGGCCCCCCCGGTCAGACCTGCGAGAGGATGGACGATGGTGCTGATAGGCAGCGGCCAACTGACTACATAGGATGTCTCTATAGTAATTCAGTTTGTCTTCCCTCTCAACGGGTTTAAAAAAGGCCCCCATTTTGGACCGGTAGCGAGGGTCCAATAAGGTGGAGAGCCAGTAGTCATCCCTCTGCTGAATGGTGACAATTCGGCTGTCACTACGCAAGCAACTGAGCATGCATTGGGCTATTTGCGCAAGTGACTCGGAGGGACTCCCTGCCTCCATCTCCACTGCATACTGCCACGGTGTGTCTGGGTCCTCTGCCTCGTCTTCCTCATCGCCCTGTAGCTCCTCTGGCTGCTCCTGCTCCTCCTCTCCTGTCACCTGTGTGTAAAAACCACCCACACATTGCTTGTGCTCCAATGTCCTCCTCCAGTTCAGCCCCCACAGGGCTCATGTGGCCGTGAGATCTAGGCGCCACGTCTCCTGTCCCCTGACCAGCCATTGTTACCACCATCTGTTCCAGGACATGAAGCCGTGGAATGACGTTGTTCATCCCGTAGTCCTGGCGACTGACAAATAGCGTGGCCTCCTCAAAGGGCCTGAGCAAACGACAGGTGTCACGCAAGAGCTGCCACTAGCTGACATCGAAGTTACTGCCTGCACCAGAAACATTTAGGCCTCTGCCACTCCCCTGTGCAGGGCCTGGCACTTCTCTGTCTGACATACTGCTAGATCAAATAAGTAAATAAAAAGCAAATTAAAACACCCCAAAAAAGTCTGTAATTTTCTCACTTCACCACACAACGGCTAATAAGCCCTTTTTTCCCACTAATACAAGCCAAAAAGGGCTTCAGAACATATAACTGCACCGCACAAGGGGTAATAAGATGTAGAAATATTTCCTTGTAATAAACCCTGTTAATGGCTGTATCACACAGCACTTGCACCCCGATAACAAGAACGGTTTGCTGGAATTACAGAGCTGTATAATGGCAATTTGGATTCCCAGTCAGTGCAGCAAGGTGTAATAGGATTGTTCCTATTACCCAGGCTGTAAGCTCCCCTACTGAACCCTGTTCTGCTCCAATACTGTGGAATGATTCCTTCATTAGTGTTGCTCACGAATATTCGAATTGCGAATTTTAATCGCAAATATCGGCACTTCGAGAATTCGCGAATATTTAGAATATCGCAAAATATATTCGTAATTGCGAATATTAGATTATTTTTTTTAAATACCAGTTCATGCGAATTTCTATGCAAATTTTTTTAAGCGAATTTTCGCAATCAAGAAAATAATGCCTGGAGATCATGAATTCGCGAATATATGACGAATATTCACCCAAATATTTGCGAAATATTGCGAATTCGAATATTGCCCCTGCCACTCATCACTATCCTCCACATCCTTTCCCTGAACTTCTATACAGCAAAATAAAAGTTTTGAAACCTTTCCTAGCACTGTCCCTAGCGCCTGCTGACATCTCTCCCTGCACTAAGTGCACTGGAAAATGGCGGAATCCAAGATGGCTGCCGCTATTTATAGGGCTGTGACATCACAGGGCTGGCTGCTGGTTGGCTGCATGCATGGCATTATGGGTGATCCCTCGTTCCCAGAGTTGGTTGCTCCATGTCCTCACACGTGCAGCAGCCATTTTAGGAAAAAATTTAATTCGTTACCACAAAGCGTGAGGAAATTCGGATTCTGTGTGAATAGAATTTCCACTTTGTCAACTTCGATTCGCTCATCTCTACCTTTAATTATTGGATCAGTAGGTCACTTACTGGATCTTCACTTATCATCTGTTTAAGGCCCCTATGCACACGACCGTGCCGTTTTTTGTGGTCCGCAAACCGCGGATCCGCAAAAAACGGAAGCCGCCCGTGTGCCTTCCGCAATTTGCGGAACGGAACGGGCGGCCATCAATATATGCCTATTCTTGTCCGCAAAGCGCGGACAAGAATAGGACAGGTTATATTTTTTTAACGGGGCCGCGGCTCGGATGCGGACCCAAACAACGGTCATATGCATGAGGCCTAAGGGGCTAGGCAGACGACCACATGCTGGCCGGGCCCATATTGCAGCTCGCAAACAGCAGGTCTGCAATATAAGGGCACCGGCCAGGTACGGAACCGCTACGGAGCTCTTCTGTGGGTTTCTGTCCGTGCCTCCACACCGCAAAAAAGTAGTGCATGCACTACTTTTTTGCAGTGCGGACCATCGGATGCGGATCGCAGACCCCATTCAAGTCATCGGGTTCTCATCCGCATGCTGCGGCTCTACGGTTGTGTGCATGAGCCCTAATTCTGTGATCTTCTTAATGACAGTACAGAGCCGTGACTCATCAGTGGCCCTCAGGGTCTTACATATGACATCATCATTTAAAGGACAACCCCAGTCACGACACCACTTTACATTGATGAGACCCTTATAGGACGCTTCTTATGAAATGCCCTGGAATTTGTAGTATGAAACATATAAAAGCCTTATTTTCATGTTTTTATTTAGGTCCCACGATGCATCGCTTCCAACCGCGTTTTTGAATCTGGGGCTTCGATTTAGCATGATTGGGCAGCGGTCAGATTGTGCAACTTTAAGAAAGGGTGGTGTGACCCGCCTATCAGCATTCAATCCGAGTGGAATGGCCCTTTAAATATCTGCGCTGAGATGTGACTACTGATTTATGTCTATGAATATTTACTGTGTCTTCAGACCTGTCACTTTCTTAAGGTCTCATAGCCTGAGGTCTGGGTGGAACAATGCAGTTCCTGATGGGTAAGTGAAGTGGCTTGATTGTTCCTTTGCTCTTGATGCTTTCTAGAGACTGCTGGGATTGCCGTCTGGGCCTCTGATGTGTTGGTATTACCTTCACGAGTGTCAGCGGTGGGATTAGACACATCAATGGCCGCCTCTTCACTGAGGAATGTGTGTAAACCCTGGAGAATCTGTCACATTCATCCCCAGGAACTGTTACATGTTGCAACAATGTGACATTTCCAGGAAATCCTACATTAGGTCCCAGGGATCGACTCTGAGAATCAAGAGTAATCTCCGAGCTTTCTTCTCTTCTTCTCAACAAGGCGCATCAGAGGCTTCTTGTCAAAGTGACCCTCCTGGTGTATGATCCTGTGGTCAGAAGGTTAGATTGTCAGCTCCGTTGGCGGGGAATAAGTATGTGCTATACAGCCGTAAGCGCTCATGGACACAACTGGCCGGCATCCGTGTTTTTGCGGATCAGCAATTTGTGGACCGCAAAACAGGCAACAGTCGTGTGCATGAGCCCTAAGGTTAGGTCTACACGACGACATGTGTCGCGCGACAGATAGGGCACAACTACGCTGCAACGTTTGTAGCGCAACATTTATAAAGATAGTCTATGGTGTTGCACTGCGACAGTCACAGAAAAATCCATCTCGAATGGACTATAGACGATCGTTGTAAAAAATGTCGCGCGACAAATGTCGTCGTGTAGACCTAGCCTAAAGGATGTGTTCGCTACTACAACTGTACCTACTGGGGGTCATTTACAAAGTCCGTCTTTTTATACCAGTCTTTGTTTCACCCCTGCACTGCCAGAGGATTTGTCTAATTTATCTCCGGCGGCCTGTGCGCCAAGAGTAAATATGACTCCAGCCCCTCACTGGACTAGTTTTTACTCCTCTTTTACTCCCGTTTTCGGGCGTAAATTTTTGTAAATTTGGTGAGGTGCGACATAAAAAAAATATTGTCACACAGGAGTTTAACCCCTTAAGGACTCGGCCCTATTTCACCTTAAGGACTTGGCCATTTTTTGCAAATCTGACCACTGTCACTTTAAGTGCTGATAACTTTAAAACGCTTTGACTTACCCAGGCCGTTCTGAGATTGTTTTTTCGTCACATATTGTACTTCATGACACTGCTAAAATTGGGTCAAAAAAGTTAATTTTTTTGCATAAAAAAATACAATTTTTACCAATAATTTTGAAAAATTTGCAAATTTCAAACTTTCAGTTTCTCTACTTCTGTAATACATAGTAATACCCCCAAAAATTGTGATGATTTTACATTCCCCATATGTCTACTTCATGTTTGTAGCATTTTGGGAATGATATTTTATTTTTTGGGGATGTTACAAGGCTTAGAAGTTTAGAAGCAAATTTTGAAATTTTCTGAAATCTTCAAAATCCCACTTTTTATGGACCAGTTCAGGTTTGAAGTCATATTGTGAGACTTAGATAATAGAAACCTCCCAAAAATGACCCCATTCTAGAAACTACACCCCTCAAGGTATTCAAAACTGTTTTTTCAAACTTTATTAACCCTTTAGGTCTTCCACAAGAGTTAATGGCAGATGGAGAAACAATTTTGAAATTTATATTTTTTGGAAAATTTTCCAATATAATCAATTTTTTCCAGTAGTAAAACAAGGGTTAACTGCCTAACAAAACTCAAAATGGGTTGCCCCGATTCTGTAGTTTGCAGAAACACCCCATATGTGGTCGTAAACTACTGTTTGGCCGAACGGGAGCACATACAAGGAGGGGAACACCATATGGGTTTTGGAAGGCAGATTTTGCAGGACTGGTTTTGTTTATACCATGTCCCATTTGAAGCCCCCTGTTGCACCCCTAGAATAGAAATTTCAAAAAAGTGACTCCATCTAAGAAAGTACACCCCTCAAGGTATTCAAAACTGGGTTTACAAACTTTGTTAACCCTTTAGGTGTTCCACAAGAGTTGATGGCAGATGGAGAAACAATTTAGAAATTTCTATTTTTTGGAAACTTTTCCAATATAATCAATTTTTTCCAGGAGTAAAACAAGGGTTAACTGCCAAACAAAACTCAAAATGGGTTGCCCTGATTCTGTAGTTTGCAGAAACACCCCATATGTGGTCGTAAACTACTGTTTGGCCGAACGGGAGCACATAGAAGGAGGGGAACACCATATGGGTTTTGGAAGGCAGATTTTGCAGGACTGGTTTTGTTTATACCATGTCCCATTTGAAGCCCCCTGTTGCACCCCTAGAATAGAAATTTCAAAAAAGTGACTCCATCTAAGAAAGTACACCCCTCAAAGTATTCAAAACTGGGTTTACAAACTTTTTTAACCCTTTAGGTGTTCCACAAGAGTTGATGGCAGATGGAGAAACAATTTGAAATTTCTATTTTTTGGAAAATTTTCCAATATAATCAATTTTTTCCAGGAGTAAAACAAGGGTTAACTGCCAAACAAAACTCAAAATGGGTTGCCCCGATTCTGTAGTTTGCAGAAACACCCCATATGTGGTCGTAAACTACTGTTTGGCCGAACGGGAGCACATAGAAGGAGGGGAACACCATATGGGTTTTGGAAGGCAGATTTTGCAGGACTGGTTTTGTTTATACCATGTCCCATTTGAAGCCCCCTGTTGCACCCCTAGAATAGAAATTTCAAAAAAGTGACTCCATCTAAGAAAGTACACCCCTCAAGGTATTCAAAACTGGGTTTACAAACTTTGTTAACCCTTTAGGTGTTCCACAAGAGTTGATGGCAGATGGAGAAACAATTTTGAAATTTCTATTTTTTGGAAAATTTTCCAAAATAATCAATTTTTTCCAGGAGTAAAACAAGGGTTAACTGCCAAACAAAACTCAAAATGGGTTGCCCCGATTCTGTAGTTTGCAGAAACACCCCATATGTGGTCGTAAATGGCTATATAGCCGCACGGCAGGACATAGAAGAAGGGGAACGTCATATGGTTTTTGGAAGGCAGATTTTGCTGGACTGGTTTATTTACACCATGTACCCTTTCAAGCCCCCTGATGCACCCCTAGAGTAGAAACTCCACAAAAGTGACCCCATCTAGGAAACTACGGGATAAGGTGGTTGTTGTTTTGGGACTATTTTAGGGGTAAATATGATTTTTGGTTGCTCTATATTACTCTTTTTTGAGGCAATGTAACAAAAAAAAAAATTCTAAAATTGTTTCTACATTCGCTATTTAGTTTTGTGGAACACCTAAAGGGTTAACATAGTTTGTAAAGTAACTTTTGAATACCTTGAGGGGTGTAGTTTCTTAGATGGGGTCACTTTTTTGGAGTTTCTAGTCTAGGCTACATCAGGGGGGGCTTCTAATGGGACATGGTGTCAAAAAAAAAACTGTCCATCAAAATCTGCCTTCTAGAAACCGTATGGAGTTCCCTTCGTTCTATGCCCTGCTGTGCGGCTATATAGCCATTTACGACCACATATGGGGTGTTTCTGCAAACTACAGAATCAGGGCCATAAATATTGAGTTTTGTTTGGCGGTTAACCCTTGCTTTATTACCGGCAAAAAGGATTCAAATGGAAATTTTGCCCAAAAATGAGTGTTTTGGCACCGTTTTTATTTTATATTTTTAACACCGTTCATCCGAGGCGTTTGGGCAAAAGTTATTTTTATAGCGACGACTTTTACGCACGCGACGATGCCCAATATGTATGGTTCTCAGACTTTGGAGACACTAAGCAGGCATCCTAAAAACTGCGGCCCTCCAGATATTGTAAAACTACAATTCCCACCATGCCCTGCTGATGGCTGTAGGTTGTCTGGGCATGCTGGGAGTTATAGTTTTACAACATCTGGAGGGCCGCAGTTTGAGGATGCCTGCACTAAAACTAATATTTTTTTGGGAAAAAAAAAATGTTTCCGTGTCTCCAAAGTCTGAGAGCCATAGTTTTTTATGTTCTCTAGTGGACTGTTGGGGATTATAAAAATTTAGTACTCCATGGAAGTGTGGTACTCCCTGAAGCAATTGATAATGCAGAGGCCCGGATGATCGGGGCACGTGTCGCACTGAGTGGTGGTGTCCTTCCGTATCCCCCTCCTGCGACACACTCTGCACTTTTTTTGGGTTCGTCCCTTCTTTCCAGTATGGGGGACCACACCTGGAAAATGTTGGCCAGGGACGATCCGGGCGCCTCCAGTTCCCGAGGTACTCCGGCCTGCTCTTTCCCGGTCCGAAAAGATCAGGGCCATGAGGACTGCCTCATAGAACTGCAGGAATGTCCCTGTGCTGCCAGCGCTTCGGGATAGTACAAAAGAGTTGTACATGGCAACCTGCACCAAGTAGACCGCAACTTTTTTGTACCATGCCCGGGTTTTGCGCATGGCGTTATATGGCTTGAGGACTTGATCCGAGAGATCAACTCCTCCCATATACCGATTGTAGGCGACGATACAATCGGGCTTGAGGACCGTTGCCGCGGTACCTCGCACAGGGACTGGGGTGATGCCGTTACCGTGGTTTGTGGACAGCATAAGGACATCCCTCTTGTCCTTATACCTGACCAGCAACAGGTTTCCACTGGTAAGTGCACGGGTCTCACCCCTGGGATAGGTACCTGGAGGGGGTAGGCAGGGAGGCCGCGTTGATTTTTCCGCACGGTCCCACAAGCGAACGTGGATCTGGCGGCAAGGGACCTGAACAAGGGAATGCTGGTATAAAAGTTGTCCACGTACAAGTGGTAACCCTTATCCAGCAGTGGGTACATAAGGTCCCACACGAGTTTCCCGGTAACACCCAGAGTGGGGGGACATTCTGGGGGTTGAATCCGGGAATCTCGCCCCTCGTACACACGAAATTTGTAAGTGTACCCTGAGGTACTCTCACAAATTTTGTATAGCTTCACGCCATACCTCGCCCGCTTTGTGGGAATATATTGGCGGAAACTGAGTCTCCCCTTGAACGCAACGAGAGACTCATCAACGCGACCTCCCTTCCAGGTACGTAGGCCTGCTGAAATGTGGCCCCAAAGTGATCGATGACCGGCCGTATCTTGTACAGCCGGTCATAGGCAGGATCACTTCGGGGGGGACATGCTGCATTATCGGAATAATGCAGACATTTCCGGATGGCCTCAAACCGGGGACGTGTCATGGCCGTACTGTAGAGTGGGGTCTGGTATAGGATGTCCCCACTCCAGTATTGCCTGACACTGGGTTTTTGGACTAGACCCATATGCAGCACGAGGCCCCAAAATGTCCTCATCTCGGCTGCACTGACCGGCGTCCAGCCACCGGGTTCTAGCCAAAAATGAGCCTGGTTTTTGAGCGACGAACTGTTGGGCGTACAGATTCGTCTGCTCCACCATCAGATTCACCAGTGGGTTACTGAAAAAAAAACTAAAATAGTCTATTTCAGTAAACCCCACTGTGGAATCTGGATTCCAGGATTGCCAGCAAAAATCCGGAATCTCAGGCTCAAAGTCCACTGGGGGACACCAGCTAAGTTCATCGGCAGGGGGCTCCGGTGGACTTATTTGGTGGGCCGGGAAACCAGTACGAACCCCAGGGCGGCTCGTACTAGGGTGGGCCACAGGATCCCTAGCATGTGGGGCCCCTGGCTCCGCCTGGCGGCGTCTCCGCTGCCTTGGTGGCTCATCGTCATCAGATGATGATGAGGAGGATGCGGATGATAAAAGGAACGTGGGGTCATCCTCATCCTCACTGGGGCTCTCAGAGTCGGAGGCAATCTGGGCGTATGCCTCCTCGGCCGAGAACATCCGGCGGGCCATGGGTGTGTGTGCGTGTATGTGTGCGTGTGTGGAAACCTTTATTATATGTGCGTGTGTGTGGGGGCAACGGGTGTTCGCGTACTAAAAAAGGCAAAAAAAGAAAGGGCAAGTGTTAGGAAAAAAAAAGTTCAAATTGCTGATCAGCGGTACAACGCTGATCAGCGGTCGGTGGGGTGGTGGGGCGGGCGATGCGCTAACAGTGGACGGACGCTAAAAAGTGCGGCCAGTCAGCGCACGCAGAAAAAAAAAGTGGTGGTAAGGGGGCTGGTGGTGGGGAAGGGGGGTGGGGTGGGGGTCTGGTGGGGGGGGGCAAGTGGCAGGGGGGGATCTGGGGTCTGATGGATGGATCAAAGAAAGTTTGGAAATAAAAGTTTTTTTTTTTTTTTTTTTCTAACTAACTTTTCCCTTCTTTCCCTGCCTAACGGTGCCTCTCCCTCACTGACCCTAACCTACCTGGGTGGCGATGGGTGCAGGAGGGTGATGGATGCCGATTGTGGGGACACAGGAGCTCGTTCTGGACGGTGCTGCACGGTCAGGGTGCTGGACAGGAAGAGGAGGGGAGAGAGGAGCGCAGGAAGTTTGAATCTCGCGCCTCTCTCCCCTGCTCCAATCAGCACCCTGGACAGCGGCGTTCAGCACCAGGGCCAGCACCGCCTCTCCAAAATCCTCGGACTGCGATAGGTGGTGTAAAATTACGCCACCGATCGCAGTCTTTTTCCGGTTCATCGGGTCACAGGACACCCGAATGGACCGGAAACGCAGAAAACCGCGGTCTGAATTGACCTGCGGTTTTCTGCGATCGTCGATGCGGGGGGTCAAATGACCCCCCCCTGCATTGTTACGGGATGCCGGCTGAATGATTTCAGCCGAAATCCCGTTCCGATAACCCCTGGGGCGCCGGAATGCCGATTTCAAGTTAGGACGTACGGTACGCCCTGAGTCCTTAAGGACTCGGGAAATAGGGCGTACCGATACGCCCTGCGTCCTTAAGGGGTTAAAGTCGCAAAAAGGGGATCTTGCGACTATTTTTATGCCACAAACGGACATAAAAATATTAGTAAATAACTTAGGTTTATTTCCAGCAGAACAGCCTAAGCTCTCTGGATCCGGCGTTGCCGGATGTAACCGTTATGCCTGTTGGCTCCATTGACTACAAGCAGCGTTTTTTTTTTGTCCAGCTGAATTGCGACATTTTTGCCTGAAGAGAAGGACCGGGACCGCTTGGGTTGGCGGGGCTCACCTTACAATCCGAGATGGCTTCTCCCTCTAAGCACGGGCGTGCTAGTCAGGAGCAGAGGATGCAAGTGTTGGGATCGGCGGACGGTGCAACCAAAGTAATGCTGACTCCAGATGAGTTGATTAATAACTTTTATTGTTTGTCTCTTTGAGTAACGCGTTTCTGGGCCGGGCCAGACCGGCCCCTTCATCAGGCCAAGACTGCTCTTGGTCTGACGAAGGGGCCAGTGTGGCCCGGAAATGCGTTATTCAAAGAGACAAACAATAAAAGTTATTAATCAACTCATCTGGAGTCAGCATTGCGTTGGTTGCGACATTTTTGCCGGGTAACGGCTGGATCTCTGCCGGACCCCATTATCGTCAGTGCGGCCACCGGGCATTCTGTTACTATCCAGCAACGTCCGGAAAAAAAAAATGCCGGGTGCAACGTGCTGTGTTTTTTTTCAAATAAACCAGAAAGACAAAAAATAAAATTAAAATATCTAATTAACAAAAACACCAGTACCAAAAAACAAAAACTGAGTGTTCTGCATTTCATATTTCACATCTTCATCTGGACCTGGTATTTTACTGCAAAAATTCTACAAAAAAAGAAAAGTGCAGAAAAAGGCCAGCGAAAACATATACCGTCCCAAAAACCATCCTCTTCATCTCATTTTGATCAGATTTCTGGCTCTGTCCCTGATTTATGTCCTCACCCACCGACACCCAGGCCAGCAAATATGCAAAATGAAGGCCCTGAACTTACCTCCTGATAGCATGTGCCATGTGTCCTGTGCAGAGCTGAGGCCTGTACTCACTGCTCCCATCATCACTGCGCTCACCCGTAACCACAACCACGCGATTACTCACCAGCTAACACTTTTCATGGTTTATGGGGGCCATGGTTGCTGACTGTAGAAGAATGCGCTGTAACCTGCTGGTCCTACCATCATATCAAGGCCAAACCTCAACATGGGAAAGTGCCTCAGATAAGGGTCATAGAATAACTGAGAAATAGAAAGCGCGCACGTCCCGGCATTCGCTTCTCTGATTTTTGGAGTGTACTTTCCGGCTTGAAAAGCCAGAAAGAATGCGAAATATTCCCCGACGGCAAAGAAAAACCATTGTGAAATAACAAGATCTGAAGCTTGAGGGCCGGGCCGGGCCTCACCTCGCTCACACACCTAAGATGTCCTTCAATTCATAAACTCCATCGGATGTACTCATCTAGTGATTACTACTCTTGACCCAATTATGCCCCCTCTTTCTATGCCATGAGATATAACTCTTGGGGGGGCACTGGTCCACATTGAGGAGATCCTTCTGGTGTATGACGTCTTAGGTTGGCCATGCCCTTTAGATGTCTACAGATCGCTCCCAACATTTCCCCCTCATGGACGAGCAAGTAAGCAGTTTTCAGACACCTCTCTGACAGCAGATTAGCAAAAGGATCAGGCATGTTGAAATCCAACAGCCCAATCCTTAGACGGTTGGCCGATTCCTCTGAAGTTGGGGGGTTTGGCCGGTATACATCTAATGGGTATGTCCAGCTGTACAGGCAATGCTCCATGGGAAAAAAAAGTATGCAAATGAGATCTCAAAACAGAGATATAATGCAGAATCATACTCGGTAAACCGGGAACCGAGGAACGGTCGGTCACCATTGGATAAGGTGACTTTTGCAAAAGGGGGATCCAGAAGAACCTTCTGGACTTCTAGGGCTGCAAGATTTTAGTCAAGACATGGTTGTCACACAGAGGTGCAACTTGTGTCTCTTGGGCCCCAAAGCACGAATGTCTAGCATGTTCCATTGAAAATACTGATGTCTTCTGTGGAGCCCCCTCAGGCACCAGGTACAACTACACCCTCTATAGCTACAGTAGATCCACACTTATGGCTTAATGATGTCTTCATGGCCTAGTCACCTCTTTTTTCCTTTCTTAGTTCTGCAGTCAGGAAGCACTGTCTGGGACCATCAGCGCCAGAAGCCAGCCTAAGTATTGAGAGACTGGCCGGGCTACAGCGAGGACCGGACCACTCCTTTATCGGGGGAAGGGGAGCTTGTCTGACCAAACATTGCACTGGGGTCCTTAGGCCATTGCATCCTTATTAACATTGCAGTGGGTAAATTTTCTGCATGGAAAATCTGCCCTGGGGATGTCCCTAATCCCACCGGACCAGCCACTTATAGGCAGAGCTCACATAAGCCATGCCCCGTTCCGACCATGGACAGTCAGAATTTGCCAGTTCTGGCTCTGAAAATTAGGGACAGTGCCTGCAAATTTGGGACTGTGGATGACGATGTCATTGTCCTTGAACATTAGGCAGGATTGGTGGTTGCTCAGTGTAGTCATAAGATACAGAGGTGTAATGTGGGGCCCTGTGCAAGGTCTGTAACAGGGGCCCCAACTACCATGAACCATTTACTATGCTGGCATCCTCTGATACCAGGGCCCTTTATGACTGTGACCTGGGCAAGCCTTTCCCAGACTCTTAAAGTGTCTACAACACTAAAAGGGGTTGTCAAAGCCAATGATGACCTATTTTCAGGCTAAGCCATTACTATCTGATCAGCGGGGGTCCAAACCCCCTGAAATGGGCGCAGTGCTGCAGTAACTGGCTCCCTCCAGCACAGAATGGGAGCAGTGCTGCAGTAACCAGCTCCGTCCACCACAGAATGGGAGCAGTGCTGCAGTAACCGGCTCCCTCCACCACAGAATGGGAGCAGTGCTGCAGTAACCGGCTCCGTCCACCACAGAATGGGAGCAGTGCTGCAGTAACCGGCTCCGTCCACCACAGAATGGGAGCAGTGCTGCAGTAACCAGCTCCATCCACCACAGAATGGGAGCAGTGCTGCATTAACCGGCTCCGTCCACCACAGAATGGGAGCAGTGCTGCAGTAACCGGCTCTGTCCACCACAGAATGGGAGCAGTGCTGCATTAACCGGCTCCGTCCACCACAGAATGGGAGCAGTGCTGCAGTAACCAGCTCCATCCACCACAGAATGGGAGCAGTGCTGCAGTAACCGGCTCCATCCACCACAGAATGGGAGCAGTGCTGCAGTAACCGGCTTCGTCCACCACAGAATGGGAGCAGTGCTGCATTAACCGACTCCGTCCACCACAGAATGGGAGGCAGTGCTGCAGTAACCGGCTCTGTCCACCACAGAATGGGAGCAGTGCTGCATTAACCGGCTCCGTCCACCACAGAATGGGTGGAGCTGTGCAGTACCGGCGCCTGAGCTACTGTTGAACTAGGCGCAGGGTGTTGGACCCCTTCCCCAATCAGATAGGAAAGGGTTAATCGTCACATGGCAGGCCCTTTACAGGCTTCTTCTACAGACAACTTATTGACATCATTATTACGGAGTTCCGTCAGAAAACCTGCAAGGTCCACGATCCCCGTAAAACCACCCCGCCTGCTCTCTCCATATGGTATCTCCACTCCTAATACCCTTATAATTTTACAGCAGAGGGGGGATACATTATCCCATCTACAGTATAAGAGCTCGCCACCTCCCCCTCCCTGTAAAAGCACTGAATATTCCATACGCTTCCCAGGCAGAGCCGCCATTGTTCGGGATATGGGAGCTGTTTTAATAATAATATCGTCCTTTCCTTCCGATAGCAGCCCTGCATTTTTTTAATAAGACATTTTTATGGCTGTGATGGTGCGTCAGACCCCGAGAGGTTATTCTGCAGCGAGGGTTACTAAAGATTTACTGTAAAAATGCAGTCATACTAAATCCTGCCAGATACTTCTCATTCTTCTCTCAGGATATTGATGCGTCACCGAGGTTTTGGAGATTTAGGCAGTTCGGCCAGAATTTCTTTTTTTTTAAGCATGCGGCTGTGACTTTATCCAATCCACTGTACAAAGCCCCCCGCCCCGGTATCACTCATCTGACACCCGGCTCCATCCATTACCCCCTCCCGCCATAGGAGATGGTTTTCTATCCAGATGCTGCTCGTACTCGTAACTCAAAGGAATCACTGTCAAGACACTGAGCTGCCGAATCCTTCTGTGTGACTGGCGTCTGATCCGCTTAGGTCTAGCGCCAGCATCAATTTACAGGTTAATTCTACATATAACATATCAAGAGGTTTCCGAATGTCAGCTAACTTATCTCCTACGGGTTCTGAATTAAATTGTGTCTTCTACTCCAGTCACATCCAAAGCTGCATTCAAAATGGTGCAACCTGCAGCCCCCTTCTATCTCTAGGACAATCATTCGGTCACAGTTATCTTCCATAAACGTGTTCACCCTACTCAATTTTCTAGAGCGGGGGATAAGCGGCTGCCAAATACCTGTAGCACCGCTTATCTTGAAGGAAACAATAGAATCTCATCATCCATATCCATACATGGGAGGTCACTGTAGACATGAGGTTAAAAGCACATGTCCTCGAAATCATCAGGAGAGGTTTGAAAATGTCAGCTAATGTATAATTACATCATGTCTTCTACTCCAGTCACATCCAAAGCTGCATTCAAAATGGTGCAGCCTACAGCCCCTTTCTACCGCTATGACAATCATTCGGTCACAGTTATCTTCCATAAACGTGTTCAACCTACTAAATTTCCTGGATAGGGGGATAAGCGGCTGCCAAACACTTGTAGCACCGCTTATCTCGAAGGAAACGCTAGAATCTCATCATCCATCTCCACAAGGGAGAAGTCACCAAGTGGGAAGTCCTCGACATCAACAGTATCTGTGAGCAAAATTCTCTAGCTCATGGCCAGCTTTATTCAAGCTTTGAATGCAGCTTTGGATGTGACTGGAGTAGTAGATAGAGACGTGTGGTTTTCTTTGTATTTTTTTTTTACACCAGGGTTATGATGTGCTATAGATGACCAATATAACTCAGCTTTTACAGAGTACATACTGTACATCCTGGATCCTAAAGATAATGCCAGGACAGTGAAGACTAACACACAGTGGGTGGTAGTGGTCACTGATCCGAGCGACCTTCTGTAGTGACAGCGTTCACAAGGTTCTGTGCAATGCAGCAGAGCTGGGTTTGCCGCTCGCGTTAATACGGCTTTTATATAGAACAGCAGGTAAATCTTTACAAACCCAGCAGTGAAGAGATGTAGCAGAGCTCAGTGTCATCTGTAAGTAAGGAAAACCACTGACAACACTGCCAAATGACAATTTCAGCTCTGCTACATCTGTGGAATCTGAAGAGTCATTCACATGAAAGTTCCGAAAAGTCTCCCACGTGTGACTGCAGAGCAAACATATAAGGAGGAGTGATAAGTACAATTATGTCATAAACAACAAGAGAATCAGTGTAATCCAGAGTTACAGGTAATGGCGCAATCCCTGCTTTATGGCCTGAAGTCACTGGATAGTTATGAGACATTGGACCATGGACAGGGGGCAGTGATACAGCAAGATCCAGACACACCGAAGGGGGGGCCGCTGTGTCAGTGTGACTACTGTCATACCTCCTGTGTGTGTATGATAGATAGAGAGATAGATAATAGATTCAGCATATAGTCAATGGGATCCGGCAGTGAAGTCCGGCAGGTTGTTCCTCTGCTGGATAGATAGATGGATATGAGATAGATAGATAGATAGATAGATAATAGATAGATAGATAGATAGATAGATAGATAGATAGATAGATAGATAGATAGATAATAGATAGATAGATAGATAGATAGATAGATAGATAGATAGATAGACAGACAGACAGACAGACAGACAGATAGATAGATAGATAGATAGATAGATAGATAGATAGATAGATAGATAGATAGATAGATAGATAATGAGACATTGGCCAAGGTAACGTCTTGGTAACAGATCCCACATTGTGAAGATGTAGGATGTATCGGATATTGAATGTAATGGACTTGAGTCACCTCGGTGCGTGCTTCTGTAGAAATATCTTTGTGTGTGTTCCTCAATCATTCCTGGAACTAGGGGCGAGATTTCTATGGGAAGCACTTAGAGGAACAATGGTGAGGTTAAGACGCTCCGCACTCTGTAATTATGGAGCACAATCCAGCTCTGCTAAATCCCGCTTTATATGAGGCCAGGATTACACTACAGATATGTCCGGACTACCAGCAAATGTCTCATATACTGCAGGGAAGAAAGGAAGGAGAAGAGAGGGAAAAGGAAGGAAAGGGAACAACAGCTAATGACAGGGAAGAAGAAGAAAGAAAATAAGGAGAGAAACAAAAGTATGAAGATGAAGAAAGGATGAAAGAAAAGAGTTTCACTGAAAGGGGAGTGAGGAAGGAAATAAAAGTCATGAAAGTGAAAAAAAAGAAATAGCAGAGAAAAATAGCAAAGGAGAAATAAGGAAGCAACAGATGAATGAACATAGGGTCAGGATGAAAGGAAAAAGGATTAGGCGCGAAAGGGAGGAAGGAGGGAGGCAAGGAAAAAAGGACGGGTGTTAGGAGGAAGAAAAGGAGGAAAGAAGGATGGAAGGGAGTAAGGAGGGTTATGGATGAAAGGAGGAAGGAAGGATGTCATGAAGGAAGGAAGGACAAAAGGAAAGAGGGAAAGATGGAAGTGAGGAAGGAAGGAGGGAGGCAAGGAAGAAAGGATGGATGGTAGGAGGAAGAAAAGGAGGAAAGAAGGATGGATGGAAGGAAGTAAGAAGGGGGATGGATGAAAGGAGGAAGGAAGGAAGGAAGGATGTCATGAAGGAAGGAAGGACAAGCAGAAAGAGGGAAAGATGGAAGTGAGGAAAGAAGGAGGGGGCAAAGAAGAAAGGATGAATGGTAGGAGGAAGAAAAGGAGGAAAGAAGGTTGGAAGGAAGGAAGACGGGAGGATGGATGGTAGGAGGAAGGAAGGATGTCAGGAAGGAAGGAAAAAA
The DNA here is from genome assembly GCF_905171765.1 of Bufo bufo. Lineage (NCBI taxonomy): Eukaryota > Metazoa > Chordata > Amphibia > Anura > Bufonidae > Bufo > Bufo bufo. The sequence continues at coordinate 39,316,267 of NC_053393.1, read as the reverse complement.
GGAAAGAGGGAAAGATGGAAGTTAGGAAGGAAGGAGGGAGGCAAGGAAGAAAGTATGGATGGTAGGAGGAAGAAAAGGAGGAAAAAAAGAAGGAAGGAAGTAAGAAGGGGGATGGATGGATGGAAGGAGGAAGGAAGGATGACATGAAGGAAGGAAGGACAAAAGGAAAGAGGGAAAGATGGAAGTGAGGATGGAAGGAGGTAGACAAGGAAGAAAAGATGGATGATAGGAGGAAGAAAAGGAGGAAAGAAGGATGGATGGATGGAATGAAGAAAGAAGGGGGATGGATGGAAGGAGGAAGGAAGGATGTCCTGAAGGAAGGAAGGACAAACAGAAAGAGGGAAAGATGGAAGTGAGGAAAGAAGGAGGGGGGCAAAGAAGAAAGGATGAATGGTAGGAGGAAGAAAAGGAGGAAAACAAGAAGGAAGTAAGTAAGAAGGGGGATGGATGGAAGGAGGAAGGAAGGATGTCATGAAGGAAGGAAGGAAAGAGGGAAAGATGGAAGTGAGGAAGGAAGGAGGGAGACAAGGAAGAAAAGATGGGGAGGGGCAAAGAAGAAAGGATTAATGGTAGGAGGAAGAAAAGGAGGAAAGAAGGTTGGAAGGAAGGAAGACGGGAGGATGGATGGTAGGAGGAAGGAAGGATGTCAGGAAGGAAGGACAAAAGGAAAGAGGGGAAGATGGAAGTTAGGAAGGAGGGAGGCAAGGAAGAAAGGATGGATGGTAGGAGGAAAAAAAGAAGGAAGGAAGTAAGAAGGGGGATGGATGGAAGGAGGAAGGAAGAATGTCATGAAGGAAGGAAGGACAAAAGGAAAGAGGGAAAGATGGAAGTGAGGATGGAATGAGGGAGACAAGGAAGAAAAGATGGATGATAGGAGGAAGATAAGGAGGAAAGAAGGATGGATGGAAGGAAGTAAGAAGGGGGATGGATGGTAGGAGGAAGGAAGGATGTCATGAAGGAAAGAAGGACAAACAGAAAGAGGGAAAGATGGAAGTGAGGGAAGAAGGAGGGGGGGCAAAGAAGAAAGGATGAATGGTAGGAGGAAGAAAAGGAGGAAAGAAGGTTGGAAGGAAGGAAGACGGGAGAATGGATGGTAGGAGGGAGGAAGGATGTCAGGAAGGAAGGACAAAAGGATAGAGGGAAAGATGGAAGTTAGGAAGGAAGGAGGGAGGCAAGGAAGAAAGGATGAATGGTAGGAGGAAGAAAAAGAGGAAAGAATGATGGAAGGAAGTAAGGATTGAAGGAGAATGGATGAAAGGAGAATCGATGGATGGAAGGAAGTAATAATGGAAGAGAGGAAACAAATATAGAAAGATGGCTGGAAGGAGGGATAAATACAAAATTTAGTTTGAAAGCAAAGATGGTGGCAAAGATAAGGAAGGGCTGATGAGGAGGTGATCAGCTTCCACCTAACACTACATTAGGGATCATCAGTAACCTCTGGCACTCGAGCTGTCATGAAACGGCAACTCCCAGCATGCACACTTGCTTGGCTGTTCATAGCAGTGACTGGAGCATATTGGGAGTTGTAGTTTCACAACAGTAGGAGTGCCGGAGGTTGCTGCCCTCTGCTCTACGTCATTAGGTGAACCTGTCACTAAGACCTCACAGTTTATTGTGTGTATGAAGAGCCCTCTAAACTCTCGTTCTCTTTAGGTGACAAACTCAGCTCTGCTACATCTGTAATGACCCGCAGAGCTCAGTATCATCGATATCTTTGGGGGATGTGTTAGGTGAACCTTGTTCCCCACTCCTAATCGCTCTCTAGCTGCGGGAGGAAGACCTCTCTGCTCGCTCGCTGCCAGCACGCTTGTACAGTTTATATGTTACTTTTGTAATCACGGTGACTAAGCATGACCAAACCAGGCAGATGACCAGTGAGCAATGACCAGGCAGCTCTGCACTTCTCAGTCTTTCATATCATTGCATTGGGGTCAATTTTATTAAAGTTTAACCTTATGACGGACCGCCGATACATTATGAACATTTGTAGGCTCGTAGTCATCCTCTCTTTGCTGTCATGGAGGTCAGCTCGCAATGTGAATATGTGGTGGGCTCAGACTGCAGCTAATCACAAAAAGCAGAGCTGCAGTGTAAAGCATAGAGGATGAACAAGCTCCGCCCACTCAGGCTCTGCACACGGCATAGCACAATGGGACAGATTTACACATCCTGTCTTATACTTAGACAGAACAGTCTAAAAGAGGCACCAGATTTCTCAATGTGGCTCATCATGCTGGGTGATACATTTGGTGCATGTTTAAAATAATCCACGACCCTTCCCTGATAAGCCACGCCCTTGACTATCAAGGCTCAAAAAGTGTCTAAAACATATAATAAGAGTACTATAAAGCATGTACGCTTTTTTTTTTTTTGTGTAAACTAACACAGAATTCTGACACATTTAGCCTAGTCAATCTCCCCAATAGTTCAGTTTTGCTCCTTTAAAGGGGTGTTCCAATTATTCAGTATTTGAATGCATGTCGCTGGATACACGCATGATCAAGAAAGCCAAAATAAGACTCTTCCAGTGGTGATCGAAGAAAATTCATGGGGCTGTTTATGTGACCGGACGGCCATCGGGGAAGATATCATTGATTGCAAGACCCTCCCCAATGACTGACGGCAGCTAGAAATCATGAGCAGAGCATGGTGCAGCATGGTGGCTCAGTGGTGAGCACTGGTGCCTTGCAGCGCTGAGGTCCTGGTTTCAAATCTGACCAAGGACAACATCTGCATGGAGTTTGTAGGTCCTCCCTGTGTTTGCTGGGTTTACTCCAGGTTCTCGGTTTCCTCCCACACTCCAAAGACAGACTGATGGGGAACTTAGACTGTGAGCCCCATTGGGGACAGCGAGTGATGCTAATGTCTGTAAAGCTCTGCGGAATATGTCACTGCTATATAAGTGAGTATAATAATAATAATTGGGTAGAAATGCAGGCAGAGTTTGCTCCACAACCGACCATTCATGGCTGTGAGGATCAGGCCTGCAGTAGACTCAGTGATCTGCCGCAGACCTGATACTAGTTCTGATTTTCTCATTTCAGAGCTGATCTATCATGTACTGTACATCCCCTCAGTGCAGAAACTGTGACAAATAACAGCCACCCTACTACTGACCATAGATATGATATAGATAGATAGATAGATAGATAGATAGATAGATAGATAGATAGATAGATCAGATAGATAGACTCAAACCTCCCTCCACAATACCCATTATTTTCTTTTGCTTTGGCAGTGCTAAATGTTTTACTGGGACGTGCCAATAAAGCTATTTAGAATTTTAATTTGATAGACAGATAGATATGAGATAGATAGATAATTATGAGATGATAGATAGATAGATAGATAGATAGATATGAGATAGATGAATAGATAGATAGATAGATAGATAGATAGCTAGATGCCCTTTAAATGACAGCACAAACACAAGCAGATGTAGACAATAGTAAATTATTTACTTAATCACTTTGTAGAACTGGTACGGCAAGCTTAGCGGTGTTAAACACACAGTGTGTACAAAGGTTCATCTCACTAGATGGCACTATAGCGTGAACACTATGGAATGGTTATCAACAGCATGCCACGGTTTGTGCTGTCCCAGTTATGGCTCTCATTTAGAATACATCGTAATTGTATTCAGTGTTATCCACTATACTTACCGTACTTTGCTACCATCTTGAGGCAATTGGTTTTATGTAAGTTATCTATGGTTGTAATTTTATTATGTCATCCATTATGTAACTCTCCTCTTCTGTGAGCTCACATCCTGTGTCCTGCAGTCTTTTCCTGACCTCTATCATCATTTCTCAAGGTACACTCATAAATTACCTAAAGGCATATCCATTGCATCTCCTTCACCGAATTCTACATGTAACTGGTGTCGCTAAGGGAATAATTAAAGTGGGTTCACTACCTTCCATAGCTTGTACAAGAGATTGTCACTCACACGCATCAGAGACTTCTCTCACGTACATCGGTGGCAGAATAGGGTTACTATCCAGAGTGTTGTAGCTTAGACTCATGCAGGTAAGGTTGTCATAAACATTAGATTTATGTAAGCTGGACCCTGCCATTTTCAGTGGGACCGGCCGTCCACTTAATGTGTATGGAGATGTCCCAGCTTTTCTTTTGATGCCAGATGTTAAAGTAAAGAAGCGTTGGGCGTGCTGGATGTCAGCATGCCTGATTATTTTGTTTTTAGGGTGATACCCTACCCTCCAAACACTCCTGAACTCTATCACTCATCCCAACAGGGTAGGTTGGGATGCCAACAAAGTAGGAGAGCTGAAGAAGTGGTCATACACTTAGTAGAACTGAAAAAGGAGTGGTCAGACGAGAGAGATGAAGGTGTAGCCTGACACCCAGGAGAGCTGAGGAAGGAGCGGTCTAACATTAAGAAAGCTAATATAAGAGTAGTCTGGCACCTAGTAAAGCTGAAGAGGGAGTGGTCTGACGTGGAAGGCTAAAGAAGAAGTGGTCTGACGCCTGGGAGAGTTGAAGATGCAGTGGTGTGACATCTCGGAGAGCTGAAGAAGGAATGGTTCAATACATCGGATAGTTAAAGAAAGAGTGGTCTAACACCTAGAAGAGCTGAAGAAGGATTGGTCATGCACCTGCAGTGTCCCACTATGTGTCATATGTGGGCACTTTAAACTTTTGAACTGTCATATTTAATGTATTGTGGTATCAAGCTGTAATTCCTATTATCAGGCTGTTAGGAGTGTCATTACATATATTTGCCCCTAGGTGGCACCACTCATATATACAGTACAGACCAAAAGTTTGGACACACCTTCTCATTCAAAGAGTTTTCCTTATTTTCATGACTATGAAAATTGTAGATTCACACTGAAGGCATCAAAACTATGAATTAACACATGTGGAATTATATACATAACAACAAGTGTGAAACAACTGAAAATATGTCATATTCTAGGTTCTTCAAAGTAGCCACCTTTTGCTTTGATTACTGCTTTGCACACTCTTGGCATTCTCTTGATGAGCTTCAAGAGGTAGTCCCCTGAATGGTTTTCACTTCACAGGTGTGCCCTGTAAGGTTTAATAAGTGGGATTTCTTGCTTATAAATGGGTTTGGGACCATCAGTTGCGTTGAGGAGAAGTCAGGTGGATACACAGCTGATAGTCCTACTGAATAGACTGTTAGAATTTGTTTTATGGCAAGAAAAAAGCAGCTAAGTAAAGAAAAACAAGTGGGCCATCAGTACTTTAAGAAATGAAGTCAGTCAGTCAGCCGAAAAATTGGGAAAACTTTGAAAGTAAGGGCTATTTGACCATGAAGGAGAGTGATGGGGGTGCTGCGCCAGATGACCTGGCCTCCACAGTCACCAGACCTGAACCCAATCGAGATGGTTTGGGGGTGAGCTGGACCACAGAGTGAAGGCAAAAGGGCCAACAAGTGCTAAGCATCTCTGGGAACTTCTTCAAGACTGTTGGAAGACCATTCAGGTGACTACCTCTTGAAGCTCATCAAGAGAATGCCAAGAGTGTGCAAAGCAGTAATCAAAGCAAAAGGTGGCTACTTTGAAGAACGTGTTACGTGTTAATTCATAGTTTTGATGCCTTCATAGTCATGAAAATAAAGAAAACTCTTTGAATAAGAAGGCGTGTCCAAACTTTTGGTCTGTACTGTATATAGTCTGGGGTTAGCTAATAAGTTGGTTACAAATTAAGGAAATCAGTTGAGAGGTAAGAAAAGCAAGTTAATGGAAGAGCAGAACAGGCCTAGTCCACAATGTAGCTGCTGTTTCAACCTCTTGGCCCTGATCAAGCCAAGGCAGTATCAGAACAGTATTACAGCACAGACCAGTGAGTCTACCGTCTGAATACAGAGAAAGTCCAGTGGAGGTTAGAGCTAAAGTAGCCATGGGACTTCACAAGCACCAGTGACCGGGAGGAACTTAAAGGTACCTGGACACAGCCGGATGATTAGTGCGCCAAATTATCCTTTACCACATGCCTCTATGAACAAAGTGGACCTGAACCTTTCCAGCAAGCATCCTGTATGAATAATGTAGCAGAGAGTTTGCCTGCCATGAGGGACAACGCCCTTATTGGATTGCTCAACATAAAGTAACAAGTTTATTATATTCAGTACCTGAGTGCTAGAGTGTGTAAATAGAATAGAAAGATATAGAGAGAGGAAAAACTCAACTTACAATTGCCCAGCCTGTTATAAGGAATACAGCTGAACCAATATTTGGATTTATTGCTTTGCCATATACATGAGCTGTACTGACTACCTGAAGACAAGTGATTTAGTAAAAGTTCTGTTGTTTACTACAATTGACTCTTCATTCTTTCTACCAACTTCATTTGCACCTAATGGTGCTGGAGTCACAAACAACCCGGGGTCCCAGCCTCCAAAGCACCCTAAACACCTACACGACTACCATCTGGCTGGTGATCCCTGTACCAGAGAGTGCCCCGGAGGATTTAGTGCTGTCTTCCCCATCACTGCACGCCGGCCCAGGGAGGCTCTGCTAACCGTGAGTACCAAAAAATTACTACTACCCCACCGGCCCACCTTCACCTCAGGTGTTGCCCCTGCGGTCTGCTCCGCTGCACACCTCGTAAAGTTAAAGAAGGAGTGGTCTGGTACCTAGTAGAGATGATGGAGTGGTGTGACATCTTGCAGAGCTTAAGAAGGAGTGATGTGACAACAAACAGAGCTGAAGGAGTGGTCAGACACATAGAAAGCTAAAGAAAGAGTGGTCTGTCACCCAGTAGACCTGAAGATGGAGTGGCCTGACACCTAGAAGAGCTGAAGGAGTGATCTGACACCTAGGAGAGCTGAAGAAATAGTGTTCTGACACCTAGAAAGCTAAAAAAGAGTGGTTAAGCACCTAGTAGAGCTGGAGATGGAGTAACATAGTAACATAGTACATAAGGCTGAAAAAAAGACATCTGTCCATCCAATTCTGCCTGTTATCCTGCAAGTTAATCCAGAAGGCAAAAAAAAAACTGTGAGGTCGAAGCCAATTTTCCTCACTTTAGAGGAATAAAATTCCTTCCCAACTCCAATCAGAATAACTCCCTGGATCAACGACCCCTCTCTAGTAGCTATAGCCTGTAATATTATTACACTCCAGAAATACATCCAGGCCCCTCTTGAATTCCTTTATTGTACTCACCATCACCACCTCCTCAGGCAGAGAGCTCCATAGTCTCACTGCTCTTACCGTAAAGAATCCTCTTCTATGTTTGTGTACAAACCTTCTTTCCTCCAGACGCAGAGGATGTCCCCTCGTCACAGTCACATTCTGGGGATAAATAGATGATGGGAGAGATCTCTGTACTGACCCCTGATATATTTATACATAGTAATTAGATCTCCCCTCGGTCGTCTTTTTTCTAACGTGAATAACCCTAACTTTGATAATCTTTCAGGGTACTGTAGTTGCCCCATTCCAGTTATTCCAGTTATTACTTTAGTTCCTCCTCTGGACCCTCTCCAGCTCTGCTATGTCTGCCTTGTTCACAGGAGCCCAGAACTGTACACAGTACTTCATGTGTGGTCTGACTAGTGATTTGTAAAGTGGCAGGACTATGTCCTCATCACGGGCATCTATGCCCCTTTTGATGCAACCCAAGTGAATGTCGCTTCAGCTTCTTTCTCTGGTGAATAATGATTCTAGCAGAAGGAGCTGGGGTAATTCCCAGACAGGCTGTGTGTGAGGCTGGCTGTGATTAGTGAAAACTCTTGCTGGGTGAGAAGCTGGCTGTGATTGGTCTAGACTTCTGCCCAGCAACAACAGATTAACACTATATTTTCTGTTGTTTCTGCTGTGTCACTGAGCTTACCTTACATTACAAAATGAATCTTAAAGGCATATTATCTTTTTCTGCTTCTGTGAACACAAAATATAACAGATATATGACATCCAAAACATGATGTCACAGTAAATAACTCTGCTTTTGTCTTTAACACATAGGAACTGTATTAAGGCTATTGCAGGTTTAGCTGTATACACATATACGCTATACTAGCAACCTAGGACAGGTCTTAGCTGGCCAGCTACATGGAGACCTGAAGAATCAATGGTCTAATACCTTGAAGAGTTGAAGAAGGAGTGGTCTGACACCTAGAATAGTTGAGGAAGGAGTGGTTTGACACCTAGTAGACCTGAAGATGGAGTGATCTGATACTTAGGAGAGCTGAAGGAGTGGCCTGACACTGAGAAGCTGAAGAAGGAGTGATCTGATATTACAGCTCTGCTACATTCTGCGATCTAATACCAGACACCTGCACACAGGCCGGTTTCAGCCATTATTAGACTCTCTGGGGAGAAATCCACCATTATCAGAATCCACCGCAGATCGTATGGTCCGCTCGGCACACGATTTGACTGTATACATCAGCAGGCTGGATTGTGGGAAGCAGAATGCAAATAAGATTGAGATTCTACTTGCTTTCACTCTGGCATAATTCATAAATCATATCTACTGTAACCGGTCATAGATGTTATCTCACATAAAAAAGTTACTTATTCCTCAGATGCTTTGATTCCTGCTGATATCGATCTCCCCAGACTGTGGCCTTATGACAGATTACATCTTCCGGATGTCTGCTATAATACCTACCTACAGGCAGAATCTTAAGAACGCATATTATAACGGCTCCATGCTATGGTGACATTAAAAGAATGTTGTCCTGTCAGATCAGCCGATTGCTGCAAAAGACAGGGGTGCACCGCCAATGAGGCGAGGTGTGGCGATCGCCTCAGGCAGCACCCGGTAGGGGCAAGAGAGGGGCGCAGCGGAAGGGCCATGGAAAGGCTCATCTCTACATATTCAACTGCATCGCTGTACTCAGGACAGCAATACAGTTGAATGCCGCAACGAGACAAAGGAGTGATGTCTCCCTGGCCCACCATTTCCTCTAATAGGTTTTAGTCCTAGTTCCTGTAGCCTATCAGAGGCCGGTGTCATCATTAACGCCTGAGCCGGGCTGCATAGAGCTTCTGGGTTTTTTTTGTAGTTTTTTGTACTGACATACATTATACGGGAGCATTTTGTGTACTTAGAGCACATTATAAGGGAGCATTTTGTACTGGCACACATTCTAATGTGGCCACTATGGGGACATTTGTTCTACAGGATTTTTTTTTTGTACTGGCACACATTTTAAGAAAGCATTTTTTGTATTGGCAGTGGCACACATAAGGGGGTATTTTTGTACTGCCACACATTACAAGGGAGCATTTTAGTACTGGCAAACATTATAAGGGGGTATTTTTTTGTACAGGCACACATTATAGGGGGAAATATTACTCCTGGGGGCCCTATATTACCCTGTATGTTTTCTAGCTCTGTATGTAATGTTTTCCAAGTATGTCTTTAAAAGTAGGGCTGGAGGGAAGGGGTTAGATTAAGACATTTGCGGGGGGGGGGGGGGGGGGAGCCGTTTCAGTTTTCAGCTCTAGCAACAGTAAGGCTAGGTGCACCCCTGGCAGCAGACACCTTCTGCAATCAGGGGTGCTCGCTAGAAGAAGCTGTGGAAGGCCACTCACAGCAGTGACCTCTACAGGACAAATGTAGTTCTACCTAACTCCCATTCAAATAAATGGGAAACGTGGTGGTGTTGAGTCCTCCAGAGTGGGGGATGTTCTCCGCTGGAGCTGATAGAAAGGAGGTTCCTCATTCTATGACATTCATATACTCTTAGCCCTGTGGAAAGAGGTTGTTTTAATGGGACATCCCTCCAATGTTTGACTGAGGATGTGCAACAGGCGCCTCCCCCCAGGGCCCTCTCTATATCGCTTCCCAGGTATAGTAGGAATACCGAGTGGTGTAGTGCGGCCTAAATGTCTCTTTATGTGTGTCACGGTGCTCCTACCTGGATATCCCGCCAAAGCCTAGGCTTTGGCTCCGAAGCAATAAATAGGGGGAATAATTGAGAGATTTGAAAAGAATTCAGTCTAGACCTGGAGATAAAGTTAACGGCAGCTTTACTTCGAATAAACGTTTCTTCAAACAGTCTTCAGGCTTTGTCTTGGTTCCAGCAGGCTTTAGCATATAACTGGCAGGCAAACTCAATTCTGCTCTCTTTCTCTTTGACTCTGCTGTATTGACCACCTAAATAGTATCTTTTCTTTCTTCTTGATGCTGCACTTTCTCTCTTTAGTCTGACTCTAGGTTATGCCAGGGAACTTTCCTCCTGGCTCCTGAGGCTTCAAGCTTTGGCCTCCATGGCCAGCAGAGATGTGGCCCTGCATACCCTTCCCCTGTCTAGGGAAGACTAGAACTGGTCCCCACCCTTCCTGCAGGAAGTAGGGACTAGCCCAATTCCCTATAGAGAGGGGGGGGGGGGGTTAGAATGGAATGGAAAGTTCCATTCTATCTAAGATAGCTCTGCCGTGTTTGCTGCCACCTGCTGGTGAGCCAGGCTTATTACATGTATAACAGTTGCATAAAGATTAAGAATGCACAGTGTAGAGGACCTGGACAAAAATACATAAGATGACACTGTGTTATCCCATTAAAGACAGTAGCAGGGTGCAGTAGTGATGAACTAAAGCTGACCATAGACGAGTGATTTTAACAGATACACAACTGATCAGTCATCTGACTGTAGTTTTGGTACATACCACTACAAACACTTACAGTCATGTACTTTCAGAGATTTATCTCATATCTACGGCCAGCTTGAGTGGTTGGGTAAGTAGACAAGAGCAAGGACAGGAGCGTAATTGTAGGGGATAAAGAAGTAATAGAGTCTTAGGTAGCCCTATATGAAGAGGCAAGTACTGTAAACAGAACATAAGGGTGAAGGGGGTGGAGCTCTTATTTTGTATTGATTTTGCATTGGGGCCCAGGAGCTTACAATTGAGCCTCTTGGTGCTAAGAACATATATGACGCTAAGGGCATTGAAAAACTAGTAATCAAGAAGAATAGCAGCAACACATTGTCAATTTAGTCATACATTTCCAGGAAGAATAACAGAGGAACAACATATTGCAAGTATTGTCCAGCATTGTTATTTTACAGAGACTACAAATATATTCCAAAGCATTTAAGGAGAGAAACAGGTTCTTCTTAAAGAGGAACCACGATGTCCTTCAACAATGGCAGCTGGCTGTAGCTGCATCTGCACAGATTCCACGGTTCCACCACAGTTTTTTTTTTCTAGGCCCCAGTGTCAGAATCATTTGATTCATTTCTGGCTTGGGATCTGGGGATGGCCAGTAGACCATTGGCTTGGGAATGGGGGTCCTACCTGGTTGAAGATAAGTAAAGGTGACTACCAATTAGGGGCATGTCTAGGTTGTCTCATCATGGACAATGGGGCATATCGCTAGGATATGCCCCATTGTCTTATAGGTGCAGGTCTCACCGCTGGGACCCGCACCTATATCGAAAACGGATCCTCGCAAGGTGGTGGCTGGAGGACTCCGGTCCGGCCACCACCAAGCCGGCTCCCCATAGAAGTGAATGGGAGCGTACTGAGCATGCGCGGCCCCCGCTCCTAATCATTTCTATGGGGCAGACGGAAATAGCTGAGCCAGCACTCGACGGCCCCATAGAAAATGAATGGAGGGTGGCCTAGCGATACGCCCCCATTGTCCATGATGAGACAACCCCTTTAATAATCCCCAGTAGAAATAAGGCCCCCCTATTGGTCCCCCAGTAGTAATAAAGTTCTCTACAGACCCCTCAGTAGTAATAAGGCCCCCCATGGTGCTCTTAGTAGAAATAATGCAGATCTATAAGTCCCTCCTATAGAGCCCCCAGTAGAAATAAGAACGCCTAATGTCCCCTGGATTTAAAACGACCCCACAGTGCCCCCATATTTATATCACCCCCTACTGTTATAATGCTCGCCTTGAAGCGCCCCAAGTATTTATGCCCCCTGCAGTGCCCCCTGTAGTTATATTCCTCCATTTAGTATCCTCAGAAATTATAATTCCTCAGCCCCTCCACCATACAGTCCCATGTAAATAACATTATTTCCCTTCCTCAAGCATAGAGTCCCATATAAATACCATCACACCATCTCTCCAGCTCCTCCAATATACAGTCCCATGAAAATAACATCCTTCTCTATCTACAGCCCCCTCCAAAATACAGTCCCATGTAAATAACATCACACCATCTCTCCTGCCCCCTCCAATATACAGTCCCACATAAATAATATTACCCCTTCCCCAGCCGGCTTCAACATACAGTCCCATGTAAAGAATATCACACCCTCCCCAGCCGCCTTCAACATACAGTCCCATGTAAGTAACATCACCCCCTCAATATTCAGTCCCATGTAAATAACATCACTCCCTCCCCCAGACACCTTCAACATACAGTCCCATGTAAATAAAATCACCCCCTTCCATCCATCTCCAACATGCAGTCCCATGTAAATAACATTATCCCTCAACATTCAGTCCCATGTAAATAATATCACTCCCTCTCACAGCCGCCTTCAACATACAGTCCCATGTAAATAGCATCACCCTGCCCCAGCCACCTCCAACATGCTTTTCTATGTAACTAACATCACCCGCTCAACTTACAGTCTCGTGTAAATAACCTCACTCCACCTCACTGTCCCATGTAAATAGCTTCCCTCCCTTCAGCCCTAACACACCGTTCCAATTAAATAACTACAACTCCCAGCATTGCTCTGCCTCTCCCTTCACTTACCTCTCCTCATGTAGAAGACCTTACCACAGCTTCTTCCCAGGACTTCTCTTCACTGCTGAGCCGTCCTCTCCTGCACTCGTCACATGACGGTGACATCATTGCAGGTCCTTTTCAGCTACTGCATTAAGAACTGATCACATGGACTGTGATGTCATCGAAGGTCCTTCAGCTCTTGCAGTGTATTAGACTCAATTGTATTGCTGTCCTGAGGATGGCAATACAGTTATATCTAACAGGCAGGCAGGACATTCGGGGCCTGGGACAAAACATCAGGGGCCCAGGCCCGGAATGTTTTAACCTAACAATGCCCCTGCTACCAATACTGGAGTAGGTGACAGGTCTTCTCCAAAAACTGAGAACTTCATTGAACGTGATGCCATTGAGATCAGTCAGGTGCTGCTTTATTATTGCCTACATCTTGAGGGTTCTCCAGCAATAGCCTCTGACATAGAGGGCTTCCCCAAGCCTCAATTTCAAAAGGGGCTGGTGGACTTGGACAACCACTTTAAATCTGTATTATAGACTCAATGCTCAGACCCACATGGTTCTACCACAGAGCACCATAGGGTTTACTCTTGTCCATGGACTCTACTTGGTACTGCAGTTTTCCTCATTCTCTGAAATGGAGAGAAGTTGCAATACCAGACACAGCCTATGGGCAAGAGTGGCGCTTTATCTGGAAAAAAGCAGGCAATTTTTCTTCTAATCTTGGACTACCCCTTTACTTTATACAAGCAAATAAAATAAAAATGCCCAATGGGAGCCTTGTCTGAGGTTTTTCCATAGGACTGTAGGAAAACCTATTGCATTATCTTCAACTGCGTCACTTTAAAGAAACCTTGACACGTTCAGCTCTGCTGCATCTGTATGTAAATCTTTGTACACTTTTAATCCACTTATATTGGAAAAACCCCCTAATAATTCTCGTTTTAAAGGGTTAATTTAAGACCACATGAGTCATTATCATCATCCACAGCGGTTGCATCTGCTCGTCCATCCTTCAGCCGGCGCTCGCATGCAGCAGGTGCAGGGCGTCCGTCCCTGAGCTTGGTTCTGCAGGGGACATCTGCGTCCTGCTGTTTGGCTGTCACATTCCATCTCGGGTCATCGTTGTGTAAAGTTCAGTCTAGCACACAAGTTTAAAAAAATAAATAATAATAATAATGCTTCATTTTTTGGCATAAGAATCACAGATATTGGAGGGGTTTCCCCAGTTGTCAGTTTTTTTTTGTCTATTCCATCGGGGGGGATTTCCAGGAGCTGTTGAGTGAGATTTCATAAGTTGTCATCATAGAGTAACACTTGTCATAAGTGACCTTCGGGACGGTCGATGTATGGGTGACAAGAGGTCAAGATCTGCAGCCTGAAACTCTGGTATCTACGTGTCCCACGTGCATTGCTAAGCCATCGAATAGGAAGAAGTGGCAAGATCTCATGTATCAATTCAAATTTTGATCAAAATGCAGGAGAGACACAGATCCAGTAGTGTGGTAGGGAAAGGCACAGGAGAGGGTGGAGACGGTGTCTCTGCAGCAGCATGCATGGCGCATGCACTGAGAGAACTCTAGCCAACTGCAGGGAGGCACTGGATAACTGGGTGACAGTATCCTTTCATCATCTACAGGGATCAGGTACTGCTGATTAGGTCGAAATGAGGTACCCCCATGCCCTAGTAAGCCCTCACAGTCTAAAGCACTGGCTGGTTTCACTCATTTCAATGATTAGTCAAAAGTAAGGACTCTAATACTGCAGTGGGTGTGGAATCACTGTGTCAACCAGTCCAACAGATTTGGTTTAGGGCTAATCCTAAGTGTGTTATCATGGCAGTCCCCTGGTTTTCACCCTTTAACCCCTATTCGTGGATCTGGACTTCACTGCAGGAAAAACCGCCAGGCTGCTACCTCCTGGAGTTGTCACTGGGTGGTAGACAGATTACCCGCAGAAGTTAGAGGCACCAATGCTCTTGTAGTCAGGGACAGGCCGAGGTCAGGGCTATACAGGCAATACAGGAATCAACCCAAGGTCAGGGCATGTGAGATCAATACAGAGGTCAGGTCAGGCAGCACAGGGTGAGAATACAGTAAATGGACAGAGGTCGGTACAAGGGAAGACAATAGGACACAACACTACGCTACGGACCCTAATTGCTCAGGCATCCTACTCTAGGGGAAGGTGCTTGAAGTACCCCAGAGTTGCAGCCAATGGCTGGTGAAAATTAGGGTGCACATGCACTGGCCCTGTAAGAGCAGGAGGGAATATGCATCCCCTATGGGCAGCAGTGGAAAGGCCCATAGGGGATGCATGCCAGAGCAGACCCTGCAGCCGGGCCCTACAGTAAGAAGGCAGCGAGAGGTGGATCTGGGTTGCCGGGAGAGGTAAGTGGCTCGCAGCCACCACTGTAACAGACACATCACCATTTTGGAAGGGGCTTCTTGGAGTCTGCACCTAATGTCTTACCACCATACTTCCTGCTGAGTCTGTGATGAGCTTGTGCTTATACATAGCAGCCATTCAGAAAAGGAAGAGCTGCAGCTCGAGTCTCTGATAAGAAGGCGAGCAGCAGGTAACATTATCTAGAGCAGGGGTAGACAACTTCTGGCACTCCAGCTGTTGTGAAACTACAACTCCCAGCATGCATACTTACTCCGCTCTTCTTCGAACTCCCATAGAAATGAACGGAGCATGCTGGGGATTGCGGTTGCCGGAGGTCCACTGATCCCTGATCTAGAGGAAGCAACTCATCTTGACTAGGGTAATGTATAGACGTGGGCAGCAGGTTCTCCTTTAAGGTCTAGAAGACTTTACTGCAGATCGTTCACTTGAGAAGTTTAATATCCTCGGCACATACTTCTGTGGGTTCTCGGCCAGAACATGCAAATCCAAGGAGCTCCTTGCCCTGTGTAACCTCTTCTTTCTGTTCCCCTCCAGGCTACAACGTTCTGCTGTGTGATCTTTCACTTCTGGCAGCTGCTGAGCTTCTCTCTCTCCTACGCCAGCTCCGCTCTCCACCGCTCATCCTTCCTATGCCACCTGCCAGTTGTTATTTTGTGTTGCAAGGATCTGGAATGTAAGGAAAAAACTAAGAACATTTCTACCTTATCTTCTTCAAATGCGCCGGGGAGTAGGCAGAACGGCATCAAGGCCTTCAAAAAGTCATTGAACTTTCTAGGGTAGAACAGGTGCAGCACAATCCGGTGCCAGCTGGTGATCAGTGCCCGCTTTCGTACTGCCAGCAGTGGGCCGCCACATACAGTATTTTATACCAAGTTCACCTAAAATATCCAGGGATACACGTACGAGGCACTTATCTATCAACAACTGCGTGGCAAGCAGCAATACATTTTAAGCCCAACCCCTGATTTGCCCAGGAACGCCCCCAAATTGCTATAAACACCCATGCTTATGGCCGTCCCCACCAAAATCGGGACTTGTTAGCAACGGCAATAGGAGTATAATTTTAATCCGCTGCCACTTAGGGTGTATTTGTCTTCAGGTAATGCATTCAGGGATACATTTTATTCATAAACCCCACCCCTGAATACAGGCCACGCCCACACAGTCACATGACACAGTCAAAGTGACAACATTATTACTGCCAGTCATATTTTGACATAGATTACGATTGAAGAGAACTCCTGGTTTCATGGAGTGGTCAGCGACCAACCGCAACTCCCGGGCACAAACCAGTCAATGCTCGACGCTGGATGCCCGACTACTTAAAAGGGGCGTTCCCTTCATTACTCTTTTTGTACAAATTTTTTTATGGTTTAGCAAATCTCTGCTTGCAGTCACAGAACGGGAACTTTAATTGCTTAAATGGACTCAATATTGATAGAAAACAATTAGATCGGTGGGGATCCTACTGCTGGGACCCCCACTGATCATAAAAATGGGGGCCCTGTATCCCTTGCAGCCCCCCCCCCCCCAAATGAATGGCGTGGTAGGTTGCAGCTCCATTCAGTTCTACAGGAATTCTGGAGACAGACAGAGATGAATGGAGTGGCAGTCCGCATGCTCAACCTCCTGATTCACTCACTTTGGGGGCCTAGAGGGCTACGGGGTCCCCATTCTCTTGATCATGGCGGGTCCCAGTAGTATGACCCCTTATAATCTAATAGCTATCCTATTAAAATGCCACTTTAACCCCTTAGTGACCAGTCTATTTTGGGTGTTAGCAGCCAAGCTATTTTTTTTTTTCATTGTCTCATTCCAAGAGCTATAACTTTTTTTATTTTTCAGTCGATGCAGCCGTATGAGGGCTTGTTTTTGGCGGGCCAACTCGTCGTTTTTAATGGCACCATTTTGGGGTACCCATAACTTACTGATTAACTTTTATTAACTGGTTTTGGGGGACGATGGGGAAAAGACAGCAATACTGCCACAGAGTTTTTCCGTTATACATTTTTCAGGTGTTCATTTTTTGGTACAAATCTATTATAACTTTATTCTCTGGGTCAGTTTGATTACAGAAATACCAAATACTAGTTTTTTTCACGTTTCACTACTCTTGCACAATAAAAACCCTTTTCTTAAAAAAAAAAAGAAAATGTTTTGCATTGCCGCATTCCCAGACCCATAACTTTTTTATTTTTTGTTCTAGAGAGCTGCTTGATTTTTGCAGGGTGACTTGTAGTTTTCATTTTGGAGTACATAACACTTTTTGATCACTTTTTCTTTCTATTTTGGGGTGAATAAGCAAAAAACAATAGCAATTCTGGCATGGTTTTTTTTCTGGATAAATTACATGATAATTGTGGAGTGCGAGTCCCAAATATGTAGAAGGAATTTAATTTTTGCAATTTTTGCCACTTGAAAGCTTTTTTTTTCAAAGCAAAAAAAGGTGCATTTATTCAACTTGGAGTTTTTTTTAATTAATAAAACTTTAACTTTTTTTTTAACCACAAGGGGACTTTAACAGGCAATCTTCTGATCGCTTCTATAATACACTGTACTGCTTATGCAGTACAGAGTATTATACTGTCAGTGCTATACTAATAGACACCTTAAGGGTGCGCCAGAGAGGTTCAGCCTAATGAGCATAAACTGGAGGCAGGCCTTGTGCCTTCATTAGGCCCCAAGCTCCCAGACAAATGTGTTGGCACCCCACAATCTCATTTGTGGGGTGCTGATGGGAGCCCACTCCCTGTAAACCAATTAGATGCCATGGTCGCTATTGACCGCAGCATCTAAGGGGCTTCTGCTAATTCGGGCCATTAAAGCAGGAATGTGAGAGCTGAGCCCTCATTCTCTGCTGCACGGGTCTCCCGCTTAGACTAAGCTGCTATGAAAGGGCGGCGGCCTAGTCTAAGGCATGTTAATGACCCCCGTAAAAGGCGTATTGGTGGTCACTAACGGGTTAAGGCAGTAAAGAAAAAGTTATCCTGGTCATGCGATGATTACACGGGTGCATGGCTCGTAACAATTGAAAGCTGTGTAAGAAATCATGCTCTTGTGTGCCCATTGCCTGACCAGGAAAGACATGTACCAGCTGAAAGTTCACAGTGAAGGTAGCAACTGGATTACAGCAAGCAGAGATCTTGAGAAATCAATACAGAAATGACATTGGAAAATTGTACACAAAGAATAAGCTTGTTTGTTAATACCCTTTAAATTTTAAAAATAAACAATTAGACCCATTTAGCAGATGCATTGCCCGAGCTGTTTTTGTCCACATCTCTTATAACATGGAGTGCCCCTTTTAAATAAAAGGTTGACAGATCGGATACCCAGCACATAACAACATAACAGCGGGAGAGCTGAGTCACGGTAAAGCTTTCTATACACATACTGGAGGGAACAAAACAACATGATGAGTAATACAGGATTCGGATTTTAATTCTTGGCCGCGCTCCGCAGACAAGTACCTGCAAGACCGATACAAAGGATCCAAACATCAGCTGTGACGCAGCCGCTATAAAAGCCTTGCAGACACAGATTGCATCTATCAGTTCTATTGTCCCATCTGGTTTATGTAGCGTTATACTCTGATTATATTAAAGGCTGCTGTTATGGAGGGGATGAAATGTACCGGCCTCGTGTATGCACACAATGGCGGCAATAACATCACGCCAGCAAAAGGGAATTTAAAGGGGTTCTCCCATGAATAATGTAAAAAATTGAAAATGAGACATCATATAGCACATGACAATTTCTTTCTAACAAAGCTAGAACCAGCCCTGTACCTCACATGGATCCAGAGATCTCCTCATTCATTGCTCTGCTAGATTTATATCAAGCTGACAGCTCAGGGGGAAGTGTCCATTCTGCTGCAGCTCAGGGGGCGTGTCTCAGCTCTCCCTATAACAGCTCAGGGGGCGTGTCTCAGCTCTCCCTATCACAGCTCAGGAGGCAGTTGAAGGATAAAACTGAGCATGTGCGACCTTCTCAGTGAGCCGGACAAAGAAATATGACAAAGAACAAACAGCAGGTGGCGCTATACAGATACATTTCATTGAATAACTCAGTGGCTATACAAAATTTTTAAATACATGCAATTACAAAAGTATTCAGATCCAGGGTACTGGTTCGAAAATTGTAGAATATTTTCCGTGGGACAACCGCTTTAAAGGGGCAGCAGCAATAGTTAATTTTCTTGCAGCGCCGCCACAGGGGAAATGCAGTATAACACAGTCAGGTCCTCCAGAATTAGAGAGGCTCTCTCCAGATGCTCTCTGCTCTCGCTAACAGATGAGGGCCGTAAATGGGGTGCTCCTTCTATTCAGGAAGAATTTCTTAATGGGGGGAGGGTGTCAAAAATTTGAATTAGACCTTTAAATTCAACAGTATGAATTCAGCATTTGGTTCAGCTACATGAGATACAAACCTTTGATCACGTATATATATATATATATATATATATATATAGTTGCAAGAAAAAGTATGTGAACCCTTTGGAATGATATGGATTTCTGCACAAATTGGTCATAAAATGTGATCTGATCTTCATCTAAGTCACAACAATAGACAATCACAGTCTGCTTAAACTAATAACACACAAAGAATTACATGTTACCATGTTTTTATTGAACACACCATGTAAACATTTACAGTGCAGGTGGAAAAAGTATGTGAACCCTTAGACTAATGACATCTCCAAGAGCTAATTGGAGTGAGGTGTCAGCCAACTGGAGTCCAATACATGAGATGAGATTGGAGGTGTTGGTTACAGCTGCCCTGCCCTATAAAAAACACACACCAGTTCTGGGTTTGCTTTTCACAAGAAGCATTGCCTGATGTGAATGATGCCTTGCACAAAAGAGCTCTCAGAAGACCTACGATTAAGAATTGTTGACTTGCATAAAGCTGGAAAGGGTTATAAAAGTATCTCCAAAAGCCTTGCTGTTCATCGGTCCACGGTAAGACAAATTGTCTATAAATGGAGAAAGTTCAGCACTACTGCTACTCTCCCTAGGAGTGGTCGTCCTGTAAAGATGACTGCAAGAGCACAGCGCAGACTGCTCAATGAGGTGAAGAAGAATCCTAGAGTGTCAGCTAAAGACTTACAAAAGTCTCTGGCATATGCTAACATCCCTGTTAGCGAATCTGCGATATGTAAAACACTAAACAAGAATGGATTTCATGGGAGGATACCACAGAGGAAGCCACTGGTGTCCAAAATAAACATTGCTGCACGTTTACAGTTTGCACAAGAGCACCTGGATGTTCCACAGCAGTACTGGCAAAATATTCTGTGGACAGATGAAACCAAAGTTGAGTTGTTTGGAAGAAACACACAACACTATGTGTGGAGAAAAATAGGCACAGCACACCAACATCAAAACCTCATCCCAACTGTGAAGTATGGTGGTGGGGACATCATGGTTTGGGGCTGCTTTGCTGCATCAGGGCCTGGACGGATTGCTATCATCGAAGGAAAAATGAATTCCCAAGTTTATCAAGACATTTTGCAGGAGAACTTAAGGCCATCTGTCCACCAGCTGAAGCGCAACAGAAGATGAGTGTTGCAACAGGACAACGACCCAAAGCATAGAAGTAAATCAACAACAGAATGGCTTAAACAGAAGAAAATACGCCTTCTGGAGTGGCCCAGTCAGAGTCCTGACCTCAACCCGATTGAGATGCTGTGGCATGACCTCAAGAAAGCGATTCACACCCGACATCCCAAGAATATTGCGGAACTGAAACAGTTCTGTAAAGAGGAATGGTCAAGAATTACTCCTGACCGTTGTGCACGTCTGATCTGCAACTACAGGAAACGTTTGGTTGAAGTTATTGCTGCCAAATGAGGTTCAACCAGTTATTAAATCCAAGGGTTCACATACTTTTTCCACCTGCACTGTGAATGTTTACATGGTGTGTTCAATAAAAACATGGTAACATTTAATTCTTTGTGTGTTATTAGTTTAAGCAGACTGTGATTGTCTATTGTTGTGACTTAGATGAAGATCAGATCACATTTTATGACCAATTTGTGCAGGAATCCATATCATTCCAAAGGGTTCATGTAACAGGTCTACTGGCACCCGACTGGGTACCTCCGTTGATGGATGCTCCTAGTGCTTCCCGAGGGCTCCAAGCACTCCGCTCGACACCGTAACCTCCACAGGAACAAGGAACAGCAACAGCTCTTACAAGAGCTAGGGGTTATAGCCAGGGGAGTATACAGCGTATAGCAATCCCCACACACATGAGACGAGGCACTATGTTGAAGGCCAAAACAGGAACTCTTTATTGACCACACAAGCATTGCCTTTTATACACATTTTCCAGCAAGGGTACCACCCCGTGGACCTGGCTGGGAACTGAGGATATAACATAGCAGCCAATCATTTACAGTTTTAAAAACAAAAACTATACATTCAACAAACACAATGGCATTGCCTGTGACGCAATCAATAACGGAATAGGCATTGCCATTGTGTTGTTAATTGCGTCACAGACAATACCTATTCTGTTATTGATTGTGTGACAGGCTATGCTGTGGAGGTAGGGGACCTCATAGATTGGTCCTTGGGGGAACCCCATATGGCAGGTGTAGATCTGACCGAGGTCTCTCCACCGGCCCTACAGAGATGCTGGGCGATCGGGCTAGATCCCCAACGGCAGCCAGAGTTTCAGGGAGTAGGGACAGTCGGTCCTGCTCCCCAGCAACAGTATGTCTTACAGGGAGAGTTGACAACTGGTCTCTCTCCCCAGCTGAAGACAGGATCACAGGGAGAGGAGATTGTCGGTCCCCCGTCCCTGCAACAACCAGCATCACTGGGAGTGGAGATGGTCGCACTCACTACCCAGCACCAGACAGCATTACCGAGAGTCGAGACAGTCAACCGGTCTCTCTCCCCAGCGGCAGTGTGTCCTACAGGGAGTGCAGACTGACGGTCACATGCCCCAGCAGCCGTGTACATTACAGAGAGAGGGTACAACCGGTGCAGCTCTCCAGCAGCAGCTGCTCAACCGAGTCCTGGGGGTAGTGGAGGAGACGTTTATACCCACTGGCCCCCTTCCAGCAGAAGAGCTGGCATATGGGCAGAGCGCTGCTAGCCTCTGTCCTACCCTTTCCTTTGATCCAGAGTCTGACTGCTTACAGGTTGTCCTAGCAGAAGTGCTGGCACCAGGGCAGAGCGCAGTTGGCCTCTGCCCACCACGTACCTACAGCTCCATGCCTGGGATTACAACACGGTTCTACCTACTGGAAGTTGGATCCTGGTCTTGGGCCCAGGGTGGGTGGAAGACGGCGAGACCTCAACCAAGCTGCGGCGGTTTGTGGGGTCGGCAGTGATTACGGTGTCAAGTGGAGTGCTTGGAGAACCTCAGGAAGCACTAGGAGCATCCATCAACGGAGGTACCCGGTCGGGGTGCCAGGAGATCCGTTACAGTTCACAATACTTTTTATTTCAACTGTATATGTGCTGAGATGCAGCTGAGCTAAACTTAATGATCAACACATTAAGTAAAGAATGGCAACAAAATGTTAATTGACTTTTTCAATAGATTTCAGAGTAGTTTTATCTCAGCTACATCTAAAATTTGGGTCTAAATATTATTCTCTGCTATACTGTCATAAACATAATTAGTGTCGAGCGAATAGAAGCCAAACAAACTTACTTTGATCCGAATTTCCAGAAAAATTCGATTCACAGCGAAGCCGAATTTCCATGCGCTTTGTGGTAACGAAACTATTTTTCATGAAATGGTGGTACAAATAAAAAAAATACATACTCACCTCATCCATTTGCAAGCAAAGAGGCTGCCGCGGCCATCTTGATTGCAGAAACCGCGCAAAATTGCGCGCTGGCTGGGGGCGGTGACGTCATCAGGGATAGTTAAGTGAGATTTTGCGTGATGTCTTCAATCAAGATAAAGTAAGTATTTATTTATTTATTTGTTTACCCTGATTAACCCCTGAAAGGCCAAAATTGTAGCTTCAGTTGCTGCGATCAACGATGAACTCAGCATCTGAGGGGTTTAATGATGGGGGGGCGGCGCGATCGCTGTTCCCCGTCATTGCGCCGGTAGATACAAAGGAATGCGCTTCGTGCCAAAGTAATTCACCACTAATTGATTTTCTTTGTGAAATTCGATGAAGCAGCCAAATAGAATTTTTCATAACTTCGCTCATCTCTAGACATAATGCATGGATACTCCACCACCCATCATCTTCAACCCCCTCCCCCGTCTGATGTCTATTCTTTCATCACATCTAATCTCTCCCTGGGGGAAAACGGCAGAAGCCACCAAGATATTCAGACCGTACAGGTGAGGAGCCGTTCACGGACAGGGAAGGTGCACTGGGAGAATCCTATCCCTTACTTACATTTCCTTACATATCGGGATGGGACAGGATTTCTTACTTCTGCATAGAAAATGTGTAATAAAATGTCAGATTCTCAAAATCCAGAATCATCAGGATGTGATGGGGTTTTGGCAGATATTACCGTACATTTCTCAATTATAGAACCCCCCTCCCCAATTAAACCCATCTGGAAAAAGCCAATTAAAATCTTTCTTTTTGGATGGTGGAGCAGCAGAATTTGTAGACCAACTGTTCCTATAATGGAGACTTGTACCGGACTCCGTAATAGTCACCTCTACTGGAACATGATAAAAAGATAGATAATTTCAGGATTAGATAGATAGATAGATAGATAGCAGCACTGAGGTCCTGGTTTCAAATCTGACCAAGGACAACATCTGCTTGAAGTTTGTAGGTCCTCCCTGTGTTTGCGTGGGTTTCCTCCAGGTTCTCCAGTTTCCTCCTACACTCCAAAGACAGACTGATAGGGAACTTGAGCCCCATTGGGGACAGCGAGTGATGCTAATGTCTGTAAAGCGCTGCGGAATATAGTAGCGCTATATAAGTACGTATAATAATAATAATTGGGTAGAAATGCAGGTAGTCTGCTCCACAACTGACCATTCATGGCTGTGAGGATCAGGCCTGCAGTAGACTGATTGGGTTCAGATTTCTCTTCTTCATTCACTTTGCATTTTGCTAATTGATAAGAATAAACTATTATAACTTCTACACTGAACAACACTTTCGGTTTTGCTCCCATTTTTTGCATGAGCTGAACTCAAAGATCTGAAACATTTTCTACACACATAAAAGACCCATTACTCTCAAATATTGTTCACAAATCTGTCTAAATCTGTGTTAGTGAGCACTTCTCCTTTGCCGAGATAATCCATCCCACCTCACAGGTGTGGCATATCAAGGTGCTGATTAGACAGCATGAATATTGCACAGGTGTGCCTTAGACTGCCCACAATAAAAAGCCACTCTGAAATGTGCAGTTTGATCACACAGCACAATGGTACTGATGTCGCAACGTTTGAGGGAGCGTGCATTTGGCATGCTGACTGCAGGAATATCTACCAGAGCTGTTGCCCGTGCAATGAATGTTCATTTCTCTACCATAAGCCGTCTCCAAAGGCGTTTCAGAGAATTTGGCAGTACATCCAACCGGCCTCACAACCGCAGACCACGTGTAACCACACCAGCCCAGGACCTCCACATCCAGCATGTTCACCTCCATGATCGTCTGAGACCAGCCACCCGGACAGCAGCAGAAACAATCGGTTTGCATAACCAAAGAATTTCTGCACAAACTGTCAGAAACCGTCTCAGGGAAGCTCATCTGCATGCTCGTCGTCCTCATCGGGGTCTAGACCTGACTGCAGTTCGTCGTCGTAAAATGCTCACATTCGATGGCGTCTGGCACGTTGGAGAGGCGTTCTGTTCACAGATAAGTCCCGGTTTTGACTGTTCAGGGCAGATGGCAGACAGCGTGTGTGGCGTTGTGTCAGTTTGCTGATGTCAACGTTGTGGATCGAGTGGCCCATGGTGGTAGTGGGGTTATGGTATGGGCAGGCGTATGGTATGGACAACGATCACAGGTGCATTTTATTGATGGCATTTTGAATGCACAGAGATACTGTGACGAGATCCTGAGGCCCATTGTTGTGCCATTCATCCACGACCACCACCTCATGTTGCAGCATGATAATGCACGGCCCCATGTTGCAAGGATCTGTACACCATTCCTGGAAGCTGAAAACATCCCAGTTCTTGCATGGCCAGCATACTCACCGGACATGTCACCCATTGAGCATGTTTGTGATGCTCTGGATCGGCATATACGACAGCGTGTTCCAGTTCCTGCCAATATTCTGCAACTTCGCACACCTATTGGAGAGGAGTGGACCGACGTTCCACAGGCAACAATCAACAACCTGATCGACTCCATGTGACGGAGATGTGTTGCACTGCGTGAGGCAAATGGTGGCCACACCAGATACTGACTGGTTTTCTGACCTCCCCCCAGTAAGGCAAAACTGTGCACATTTCAGAGTGGCCTTTTATTGTGGGCAGTCTAAGGCAAACCTGTGCAATATTCATGCTGTCTAATCAGCACCTTGATATGCCACACCTGTGAGGTGGGATGGATTATCTTGGCAAAGGAGAAGTGCTCACTAACACAGATTTAGACAGATTTTTTGAACAATATTTGAGAGTAATGGGTCTTTTGTGTATGTACAAAATGTTTCAGATCTTTGAGTTCAGCTCATGCAAAATGGCAGCAAAACCGAAAGTCTTGTTCAGTGTAGAAGTTGTAATAGTTTATTCTTATCAATTAGCAAAATGCAAAGTGAATGAAGAAGAGAAATCCGAACCCAATCAGTATTTGGTGTGACCCTCTTTGCCTGCAGAATAGCCTCAGTTCTTCTAGATACATGCACACCATATGTCAGCTCTAAACAAGTGAGTAAAATAAGATCATAAGTAAGTGAATTGCAGACTTTTCTTCAGAACAAGAGGATCAGACATTGAAATCCAACTGCCTGGTCCGACATCAGATACTGGGGAAAAGTCAGGATGCAGCACCCGGGTCCACAGGGGCAACAAGTGAGCGCACGGTGGGCCGATGGGGGTAGTCGTAGTTTGTACTTGCGGTTAGTAGAGCCTCCCTGGGCCGGCGTGCAGTGATGGGGAAGACAGCACTAACTCCTCCGGCGCACCCTCTAGTACAGGGATCCCCAGCCAGATGGTAGCTGAGGTGCCCTTGATGGTATAGGTGTTTAGGGTGCTTTTGAGGCTGGGTCCCCAGTTCGTGACGCCAGCATCGTTAGGTGCAAAGGTTGGTGGTAGAAAAGATGAGGAGTCGATTGTAGGAAAACAGTTGAACTTTTACTTAAATCACTTGTCTCCAGGTAGACAGTACAGTTCATCTATATGGCATATAGATATGACTCAGATGTTGGTTCAGCTGTAATCCTGGTAACAGGCCGGATCGTCGTCAGTGAAGGAGTTTTCCTAAGACTTTTACTTTAACAGGCAAGAAAAAGACTCTTTCTTAGATAAGTCTGCGCTCAGTCCACCCTCTAGCACTCAGGTACTGGATATAATAACTCTTGATGGTCAGGGCGGTTCCCTAATGGCAGGCATCAGTCTTCTGCTCCATTCTTTGTGCAGGACGCTCACTGAAGAATTACGGTCCACTATGTCCATAGAGGCGTGTGGTAAAGGAGAATTCTGCGCATTAATCCTCCGGCTGTGTCCAGGTACTTTTAGATTCCTCCCGGTCACTGTTGCTTGTGAAGTCCTTGCGCTACTTTATCTCTGACCTCCACTAGACTTTCTCTATATCCAGACGTAGACTCCCTGGTCTGTGCGGAGCTGCTGTAATACTGTGCTCTGTACTCCCTTAGCCTGCTAAAATAGCAGCTACATGGTGGACTAGGCCTGTTCTGCTCCTCCATTAATTTCCTTTCTTCTCCTCTCCTGTTCTCTCTTCTTTTACACTTGTTCTACTCCGACTACAGCCCCCCCCCCCAAAAAAAATATATATATAAGTGGCGCCAGCACCACCTAGGGGCGTATAGATGTAAAGACACTCTAACAGCCTGATAATAGGAATTACAGAAATACTTTTGATAAACCTATACAAAAATTTGAAGTGCCCACGGCCCTTACTGAGTGGGACACTGCAAGGACACCCCCATATACATGAGATGGACGGCTGCCCCACTGACATGTATCTAATCTGTATGGCCTCCTATCTCCTGGGGCCCCTCTCAGTCCGTGTTGCTGCTCTGCACTTTGCGAGGTGAATGGATCTTGAGTAAATCTCCTAAGTCTCCTCTCCTTACCCGGGAACTTCTGTCTTTCCGGTCGGGGTTGTTGTAACATGTTCCTGGAAAAGCATCACTCAGCGGAGCGTATGTGAACGCTCAGAGAAGGCTTTCCTGCCGCTTCCAAGAGGGGAAAGTAAATGTTTGCTCGCAGCCAGAGGCACTGGTCTGAACTGGGGCTTAACGGAGAGCAAAGCCTCCTGACAAACCGAGCATGAGGATCCGCCGGCACAAATCACACTAATATCTATCTATCTATCTATCTATCTATCTATCTATCTATCTATCTATCTATCTATCTCATATCTATCTATCTATCTATCTATCTATCTATCTATCTATCTATCTATCTATCTATCTATCTATCTATCTATTATCTATCTCATATCTATCTATCTATCTATTATCTATCTATCTATCTATCTATCTATCTATCTATCTATTATCTATCTATCTATCTATCTATCTATCTCATATCTATCTATCTATCTATCTATCTATCTATCTATCTATCTATCTATCATCTATCTATCATCTATCTATCTATCTATCTATCTATCTATCATCTATCTATCTATCTATCTATCTATCTATCTATCTATCTCATATTTATCTATCTATCTATCTATCTATCTATCTATTATCTATCTATCTATCTCTCTATCTATCTATCTATCTATCTATCTATCTCATATCTATCTATCTATCTATCTATCTCATATTTATCTATCTATCTATCTATCTATCTATCTATTATCTATCTATCTATCTCTCTATCTATCTATCTGTATCTATCTATCTATCTATCTATCTATCTATCTATCTATCTATCTATCTATCTATCTATCTATCTATCTATCTATCATCTATCTCTATCTATCTATCTTATATCTATCTATCTATCATCTTGATCTATCTATATCCCAGTGAATTATGACCAGGCCTAACTGTGGCTGTTGTCTCCAAAGCCAATATATCCGCGCCCCAGTGATCTTCTCACATCAGTGCATTAGTGTTGCCCTGCGCTCTACCTGAACCTGTCTTCTTCATGCCCATCAGTATATTTGCTGAGGAATGGGCGCCTTCTTTTTCCCACGTGTTCGGCTCGGACAACACTTTGGGGATCTAAAAAATTTCAGTGTCAAATTGTTGAAACTTCTTGTCCAGGATAGCTGGGTGCCAACCGATATTCCTGCCATTACAGCTTCCATAGGGTTTGCTTCTCAGCTTTTCCTAATTCCTGCATATTTGCTGCTCAGGTGTCTGGTACAGCTGGGTGACCACCATATGTGAGCTGTAAAGGTAGACATATTGGTTGTCACCCAAATTTTCCTGGTCAAAGTTTCAAATCTTGCTATTTGAAGAGAAGTTACAAGATTTGGGGAAGTATCGCTGCATAACTGTTCAGATTTGCTGATCAGCAGTCTGGGAAAGCTGGGTTTAGATTAGAGATGAGCGAAGCTCGAAGGTCTTAAAATTCATGTCCAACTCGTCAAATTTTTGGAAAAAATCAATTCCACGTGAATCCAATTGCCCTAAAAATTTGTATATGACACCTTAATGCCTCCTAAGACTCGTATTTCTCTCTCGTCTTCTTCTCTTTTTGTCCTCTGTTTTTTCCAAGCCACAGTGTCAGAGCCACAGGTGGCCTCCATGGATGAGTGAGACACCAGTCCACAATCTAATCCTTTTTGTCCTCAATAACGTGGCACCTCTCAGAAGCCAGAGAGAACTTTCACCTCCACCACTACTGACCGGATGGCTGGTGCTGCTACAACTGTTTGCAGTACTATTTTTAAATGATATCAATGATACCGCGCACTCCCTTAAACTAAATGTAGTCCCCCTGCTGAAAGGCACCCGCGGTATTGGAATTACCTTCTATTTACCTTTTAGCTGACTTTCTGCCGGGGTCTGTCTCTTTCTATGCGCAGTCTGCGACTCACACTCTCGTGGGTCTGATGTCACAATTTGTGGATCACGCCCCAGCCGGTGGCGCAATTTCGTTTGCACAGGAGTTCGTGGCGCGCGCTCTCACGGAGCAGCAGTGACGTCACTTCTGCAACTACGGATAGTTGCAGATGCCAAAATTCCTCTGACACGTTTTGGACAGAACACTGTCCATATGTATGTTCTATATATTGTCCATATGTATGTTCTATGTACTGACCATATGTATGTTCTATGTACTGACCATATGTATGTTCTATGTACTGACCATATGTATGTTCTATGTACTGACCATATGTATGTTCTATGTACTGACCATATGTATGTTCTATGTACTGACCATATGTATGTTCTATGTACTGTCCATATGTATGTTCTATGTACTGACCATATGTATGTTCTATGTACTGACCATATGTATGTTCTATGTACTGACCATATGTATGTTCTATGTACTGACCATATGTATGTTCTATGTACTGACCATATGTATGTGCGATGTATTGTCCATATATATGTTCTATGTACTGTCCATATGTATGTTCTATGTACTGACCATATGTATGTTCTATGTACTGACCATATGTATGTTCTATGTACTGACCATATGTATGTTCTATGTACTGACCATATGTATGTTCTATGTATTGTCCATATGTATGTTCCATATATTGTCCATATGTATGTTCTATGTACTGACCATATGTATGTTCTATGTACTGACCATATGTATGTTCTATGTACTGTCCATATGTATGTTCTATGTACTGACCATATGTATGTTCTATGTACTGACCATATGTATGTTCTATGTACTGACCATATGTATGTTCTATGTACTGACCATATGTATGTTCCATGTACTGTCCATATGTATGTTCTATATATTGTCCATATGTATGTTCTATGTATTGTCCATATGTATGTTCTATGTACTGACCATATGTATGTTCTATGTACTGACCATATGTATGTTCTATGTATTGACCATATGTATGTTCTATGTATTGTCCATATGTATGTTCTATGTATTGTCCATATGTATGTTCTATGTATTGTCCATATGTATGTTCTATGTACTGACCATATGTATGTTCTATGTACTGACCATATGTATGTTCTATGTACTGACAATACACATGGGTTGACCATGTACCGATCCCTAGACACCATAATGTCTATAGGGAAACTGTTTGCCATCTTTTCAATGCATTAGTACCCAGCAGATGCCAGTCACAGCTCATCTGTTGTGTTTTTACCTCTCAATTGCCCCTCTAGGCCTTTTAAAATTTCACGATTGGGGTCATAGGTCCTATGTGAAGTGCTATTTACAAACAGTGCCATTTTATGGGGGCATTAGACCCCGGCCAGTGCGGTTGTTTTGGGCTGTCACACTAAAAGTCACATAGACGTGGCAATGTCATGGCTGCTGTGAGGGACAAGTAGAACAATGCCCATCAGTGGGGTCTTGGATGAAGCGGTGGACCTTCCTCTCTCAGTCAGAGGTCTAGTGTCTACCGGCCTGGTCACTACATTACCAGGGTCCTTCAGTGCTACAACCTTTCTATTGTCTTGTAGATGATAATTAGACCTTAAAGTGTCCCCTAGTAAATGTGAACCATCTGTAAGTGGAGACCTCAACTGTTAGAAGAAGACTTATGACTTCCTCCAAGACTTTGGCACCAATTAGTTCTGTACTTAGAAGTAGTTGTTCTCAGGCTGTGCCCTGGACGTCTGAACCTAATGTCGGCAACTTATACAAGGGCAGCAGTGTTATAAGATAGAATTCACACCTCCTGGATCTACCATTAGTCATCCCACAGAGCACTGCTACCCGGAGTACAATAGAGTGCATTCACTGGAATTAACATTTAGCTGTACTGCCCCTTTAAATGCCCCCTATACAAAGACATTACCAAGCTTTGGTTACAAAATACAATAAATATAGATTTTTTTTTTAATGCACGTGTTACAATAAGGGTGCATTCACACGACTTTATAAATGGATCCCCAATTTTGCGGAACGGGTGCGGACCCATTAATTTCAAAGGGGCAGCAAAATATGCGGACAGAACACCGTGTGCTGTCCGCATGCGTTTTTCCGTTCCGCGGCTCCTCAAAAAATATAGAGCATGTCCTATTCTTGTCTGCAACCGCGGACAAGAATAGGCATTCTCTATATAGCGCCGGCCATGCGTGGTCTGCAAAATGCGGAACGCACACGGCCGGTATCCGTGTTTTGCGGATCTGCAGTTTTCGGACCGCAAAACACTTACAGTCGTGTGAATGCACCCTTGAGGAGCAAAGTTATCAAAAATTCGATTTGGCTGCTTCACCGAACTTCACAAGGAAATGTGATTCATTACAAATTACTTCATCACAAATCGCATTCTATTGTATGTAGCGGGCGCCGCCTCTCATTGAATCCCTCAAATGCCGCGTTCAATGCTGATCGCGGTGTCTCACAGTCACATTCAGGCCTTTCAGGAGTTAAAAACGGAAAAATACATTCTCACCTCATCCATTTGCTCACCGAGAGGCAGTTGCGGCCATCTTGATCGAAGAAAACGCGCCAAATCTCGCGCGTGCTGACGTGATGGCGTCATCGCGCTGAGCGGACATGGTGACGTCATCACCAATAATGCCACCACGATCGGCCAGTGTGATGACATGGTGACGTCACACGTCAGCACGCGTGAGATTTGGCTTGTTTTCAAGATGACCTCAATGGGGAGTATGTATTTTTTTGTATTTTACCACCATTTCAGGAAAAATTGATTTGTTACCACGAAGCTCCATGAAATTCGGCTTTGTGGCGAATCAAATTTTACCTGAAATTCGGATCGAAGTCAATTAGTTTAGCTTTGATTCGCTCAAAACTAATTACAATGTAACCAATGACAACCAGGTCTAGTTACTAGTACGTGACAACCCTAGGGTGGACTTTAAGCACAGGTTGTCACACTTATGGTTGTCTCTGGATAAACAGAGCTTCTAGGCGGGTAAAAATTTCACTTCAGTCTCAGCCCGCAGTCGTAATAAGGCTCCGCACTAGCTCCATGTTGTATGGAGACGAAATACAGCAACTTAAGAGCTTTATGAGGTTCTACTCAACCTCCATACGTTTCTAGATGTATATAAAGGCATGCTGAGAAGGCAAATCAAAATTCAGCCGTTCGCTAGGGGTCTCGAGAGCAGAGCTTGGGGTGTAATCAGCTGTTCACAGCTGTGGTACTTGTCTCAAGGTATGGCCCTCCGACAAAAGCTACTGGGTGTCTGGCCAAAATCCACAGATTTGGTTTTCAGCGGAGGATATTGGTGCATAAAGGCTGCAGATTTGCAGCAGATTACACACTTTGCATGGCGGAGATGTCCTCTGGTAGAGGCTTATGCCCCCGAGAACAAAAGACTTGGGCATGCTGAAATCCATCTGCTGTCAGGGGAAAGTTCGGATGCCCCCATGCACATCCTAAGGTTGACCAGTCCCTCTGAAATTGGCAGGTTCAGCCACTTTCAGACTGGGGTTTCTTGGGCCCACCAAACCCCATATCATCAATGAAGTCTAAAAGCTTTTGATTCAAACAAATAGATCCTGCTGACAGGTTATTGGTTCAAATGGGTTTTTTTTTCTCCTGGACCTTTGTGGCCCACAAGAGGATCCTCTGGTACTCTGGTGGGCCAGTCAAACAATAGGCTCGGCCAATATACATCTAATATGCATGGCCAACTTCAGTTAACTCTGCTAGATTTGTATAGTTTTAGCTTCAGATGTTCATGTATTCTTAGTTCTAATTGAAGGTTGGCTGTCTACTTAATTCAAGAGTGGTCTTAGCTGAGCAACGATGGATGAAACACTGAAGTCCTTATGCCACAGATACAGAAGTCCACTACAGACACAGGTGACTGTAATATTGCCATGGCATTCTCAACACAGACAAGAACAAGACCTATAGGGTACTAAAGAAACCCAGCAGCCTCATTATGTAATAAGGGTATGTCATGGTAGGTTCTCTGTCCAGCCAGAGGACGGACCCCCTCTTCTCACCTAAAGCTAGCAATACACATCAGCCTTTTGTCAGCCGAACCCACCGAGACCCATGGGTTAGGCCAACTTGCCCCAACAGATGATGGCCGAGCAGACAAGGATCGAGCAAAATTTATATTTTCAGTGGATTCCTTGGTTCTCCCTGGAGATAAACCGCTTCGCTCTCCTCACAGAAAGCTCAGACACATTCGGCCAAGCCAGGAGGGAATCGGGAGAGACCGCTGTTTCGGCCGATCGCTATTGATTGTGTATGGGCAGCTGTAGGCCATCTGTCAATCATTTATAGACTAGATAGTGTGAAGATACCTCCAGGGAGGACTATAAATCAGTAATGTAAGGTAAGCTACTACATGTCAGCAGGGGATTAAAATGGCCCCAGACCTGACCCCCGGGGCCAGAACAGCTCATTTACTGGACTGAAGGCTTACACAATGGGCAGAGGATATAACACACATTACCTTTGTTTACTAGGACTTCATCAGGGCTTTATCCTGGAGAGCTTCTTGCTTCCGTTTCATATGTTGATTTCCAAAAAAGGAATCATTTCAACATGAGATGCGTGCCTCGCAGTCGTGGCCATTGTTAATATAATGCAGAGTCAGGGCCGGACTTTATTAGTCCCACTAGACACTGAATGAGATCAGGTGATCGCTCGTATAATGGTATGCTCAGTGTACCGAAGCTTTATAACCCGTGGCACAGTCTACTAGACGTACAACCATGTTATTGATTGTGTTTACAGGGGGCTGATGAGGAGAGAGGGAGACCCCTGCTTCTGTCTAACTGCTTAGCTGCTGCGATCACTATTGACTGAAGCATCTAAAGGGGAGGTCAAATCGCTCAGATTGGAGTTATCTGCAGCCTGGTAGTCAGTGCTGGGCGTCCCCGTTGAGCTGGTGGGCACAGCTCCTGTGCCAGCCCAATCGCCCTGACATAGCTATACTTAATGGAGGCTTAATATAAGCATCACAGAGGCCTAAAGGTGTTGTGCAAGAATGGGGGAGGGAGGGCTCAGTGGTTAGCACTGGTGCCTTGCAGCACTGGGGTTCTTGTTTCGAATATGACCAAGGACAACATCTGTATGGAGTTTGTAGATCCTCCCTGTGTTTGCGTGGGGGTACTCTGGTTTCCTCCCACACTCCAAAGACATACTGATAGGCAACTTAGATTGTGAGCCCCACGGGGGACAGTGTGATGGTAATGTCTGTACAGCGCTGCAGAATATTTATTTATTTTATGCACTTATATAGCGCTACTATATTCAGCACAGTGAGCAAAATAAGTTTACATACCTGCTTCCGGGCGCTGGCTTCCCCGCTGGGCTCCCTTGCTGTAAACATCCAGCTTGATGCTGCCTGCAGCCAATCACTGCAGCGGTGCCCAGATTCTCTCGCGTCATGTGACCATTTGTAATGGTCAGTGATTGGCCGGAGGCAACGTCAAACGGATGTTTTCAGGGAGGGAGCCCAGCGAAGCATCGCAGGCCGGGAGGAGATGAAGGATCGGGAGGCAGGTAAGTAAGCTTTCCCCCCATCCCCAACCTCTTTAATGGATTAATATCCATTTATGTTCTTTATAAATGGAAGGTGGGCCCTCATTTCTCTTGGAGGACCCAAGAAGCCCAATCTAACATTGTACATTGTCAAGCTGCCCATATACATAGGCTAGTTGTTGGCTGAACCTCACTTTACTTGACTCCCCTAATAAACATGCACATGCACATTATACAAAATTCTATGGCACTCAACAAGATTTTGGAATTTTGTTCCATAGTTTTACTTATGAACCTAAAGTATATCCAGGTAAAACCTAGGTAAGTTTTAATGGACGTATTAAAAAACTGTAGTATCACCATAATGCCGGAAGTTTCAGTCCCGTTGGATCTAGAGTGAAGTGCCAATATGTGAAGTCTGGACGTTACCATATGGCATCTACAAGTGATGTTTGGTGACTGTTGGGTTCCGGGCTGAGGCTCAGTTGTGTGGGTAAACTGGTGTACGAATTCTGTAGCTCCAAGGTCCTTTTGTTTTGTGGCCGTGTTAGTGGTGTTTTTGTTATGGATGATTTTAGAACTCCCTGAGGGTTGGGTTATATAAGGCTGGTGCCCTGATTGTTCACATTGACAGTTGTAAATCTTGATGCCTTTTCTTAAACAGCTGCTGAGGCCATTGGAATCCACCCCTTTGTCTTCATTCAGGGATATAGGAAATTGGGTTATGTCAATTTGAGGTTTAGGTCAGCCACGACTTTAGCAAAACAAATATTGCTTTTCATACAGTCAAAATGTTGTGCACTAAGAATCAATACAAAATTAAAGAAAATTACAGGTCAAGAGGTCTTAGACATTTGTCTGAAACCTAATTATAAGCCATTCACGTACACACTCGACAGCAGAAGATGGATCTCTTGTAGATTGGTTATCCATATAGAGATCAAATACTGTATTTCTAAAGGGGCCGTAGACATAAGACTGAAGAGGAACCAAATGATAATGGTGACCTTCATTATAGCTATGGTGCTAAGATAATCAGTACTGAACCAAGAAAATATGTTCCTTCAACCTGACGAATTGTCAGGTAACCTTCAGGTCACAGCTGTATTGTTCCATCAATAATTGATTGAATAAACTTGCAAGATTAAAATTTGCATGTCTGACCCATTAATTGATAAACATCCAAAAATTCACCCATTTGTGGCAACTATCATTTTCTATGTTCAATTCACATGGTTGAAAACCCCATCATATACATATTTAGATGCTATCACAGACCATATCTTCTTTTCTGATATTTAATTGGATGTGTTCCTCCCATATAGATTGTACTCCACCTACCTCAGCTCTTCAAAAATACCTATACCTCATCAAAAATAGCCTTTTTAAATTCCAATTGCTTTATTATAATCACCCAATTTCCAGATTTACAGCTACCCATTGTATGAAGATCTTCCTTTTACCAAATTCTCCTGTGTTGAGTTGTCTTCTTCACACTTATTCCAGATTTGTGGGGACCCTTCTTGTAATATTGTCACATGGTGCCTACAAAATACTGCCATCCAGTGATTCTGTGGATCAAATACAATAGAAATCAGATCAGGTAGGATTAACTATATGGGCAGCATTTGAGAGGACAAGAATAGACCATTTCACTGCATGACCTAGTGGAGTGGGTGGATACCACACTTGAAAAGATGTAAATTAGACCATCGTCATGAGGTGTCTGATGAGTTGTCTAAACATCTTAAGGAGATGGCTGAGGTGTCAGTAATCTTTCAAGTCAGGTAATAAATTATGTACACGTATTATCGGAGTGATGGGAATGGGTACTCATTACAAGGTCTATGAATAACAGTTCTTGAAGGAAACCTGTGTTCCAAAACGTGAAGGTGGGCAAAAGAAACTGTAGAATCAAATCAAAAACTTACAGACTAGGAAGTTAATTGAAATTGGAAGGTAAAAGGGAAAAAGTTGCAGAGTAAAATGTCAAGCGAAATGCAATCATGGGTGATGGCTAGGTTTTAGACGTGATTGCCACAGTTTACCACAGGTATAGGACAACCATTGGACCCATGATTGGACACATTCTGGTGGCAGCTATCTCCTCACACATCCCCTTCTCTATTAATATTCCCATTTAGCTCAGCCAGACAGATGTACATTTTTTTTTAAGGAGTCAAGTGTCTGAAAGGCCAATATTAGAACAGTAAAATGTCTCCAGAACCCAAAGATGGCGAAAGAAGCTTGGTAAACCAGTAATTGGTCTGGGGAAAAATTCACAGTTGGTTCAAAAAGTCGCTCTAGCTGTGGTGAGCCTGGTTTATTACATGATCAGCCATGACTTCATTGTGTGCCATACTTTAAGGTGTTATCTGCTTTCAACAATTTGCCAGAAGGGACAAGCAAAAATATTGCTTTGACCCCACCAATCAGCAGCAAACAATGGGTAAACTTATTTGCAAGCCTTTCATTCCTCTGAAGCTCCACCACAGGGGAGATAAAGCCTTACATTATACCCATGGAAATAAGATATACTCTTTTCAGGTGAAGTCTCATTAAGATGACCCTTTTTTTTTTTTGGAAGAGTAGGCCAACTTAGGCAAGGTGCTGGCTCCCCTTTTTAGCAGTGCTCCATGTTATGGAGACTTATTGGCAATGCTCCATGGGAAAAAAATATGCAAAGATGTATGTCCAAGGGAAAGAGAAACATCTCTCTAGCGCCACCTTCTGGACGTGACTCCCTATGAGTCAAAGTCTGAGAAGATGTCTGGTCACTGCAGGTCCAGATGGTGTAACTTCTGGACATGAACTGGGGGAAGCCATTCATTTCCTCTGCAGGATCATTATATGGTTCTCATTCAACGACTTTCCATGCTGGCTCACAAGGAGGGTCCATAGCGTGGGACCCCTTAAGTGATGTCCATATGTCCTGATCAACCATTTTAATAGGGTCTGAATACTCTCAACCCTTTGCCATTTTGTAATTCAGGACGCGTAGTCATAATTTCCAGGAACAACTGCAGGAGGCCCCGAATGTGGAAGCCGTGCACGACTAATTCATCAACCAAGTAGTGGCTGACGGACAACTTAAAAAGCCCAAGGGACCTTAGTTGGCTGTTACAGTACTAACTACCTACTGGGTCTTTACTGTCATGACTGGAGGTCCTCCTGAGAAGCAGACTAGAGGAAAATCTTATTTCCCATTATAAAGCACATCATTGTAGACCTCATCCTCTCTCAGATGCTTTCATAAAACCTCAAAGACTAATGTACATAGAAAAAAGTTCACAACTGGCTTCTATAGGATGATGGGCAAAACAATGATTACATTCTCACACCAAATTGCAAACTCCACACAATTGGCTGGAGACTAATTTAAGGGAATTACTAATGCAGATTCCTTCCTGTCAGTCAATTTGTAGACAGAGAATCATTAAACAGGTAGTTCATTGTAACTGGGTCAATCCCTGGGAGACAAATGCATTTGCATCTGTAATTAGCCTATATTTTGGAGAGTTCCACTAGAAAGAACTCCATGGTCAGGCCGGGTAAAAATGATACCGCACTAGATAAATTCATAGAGTGCAGATTAACACGAGCCGAGGGGATTAACTATGCAAAAAAGTTCATTACGTTTAGGAAATCATTATCAATTCAAAGACAAACCACAGCAAGAGGTGAAATGGCCCTACAGGTCTGTTCTACCTCCCTGTGATAACTCTAATGTGCTCTGTTCCTTGACCCTCAGGTTTAAGTAAAGAGTCACTTTTAAAAGTTCGGTATTATAGCAGTTATAGTCTTGTACACAGGAGGCAGTATTATAGTAGTAATATTCTTGAACATAGGGGGCAGTATTATAGCAGTTAGAGTCTTGTACACAGGAGGCAGTATTATAGTAGTTATATTCTTGTACATAGGGGGCAGTATTATAGTAGTTATAGTCTTGTACATAGGAGGCAGTATTATAGTAGTTATATTCTTGTACATAGGAGCAGTATTATAGTAGTTATATTCTTGTACATAGGAGGCAGTATTATAGTAGTTATATTCTTGTACACAGGAGGCAGTATTATAGTAGTTATATTCTTGTACATAGGAGGCAGTATTATAGTAGTTATATTCTTGTACACAGGAGGCAGTATTATAGTAGTTATATTCTTGTACATAGGAGGCAGTATTATAGTAGTTATATCCTTGTACATAGGAGGCAGTATTATAGTAGTTATATTCTTGTACATAGGAGGCAGTATTATAGTAATTATATTCTTGTACATAGGAGCAGTATTATAGTAGTTCTATTCTTGTACATAGGAGCAGTATTATAGTAGTTATAGTCTTGTACATAGAGCAGTATTATAGTAGTTATATTCTTAACCAAATGTATTTTTATTCAAAGTAAGTAAGGCATATCAATCGATCACAAACCATCGTAGCATCACTGGTAAGGCAAAGTCACAAATCGGTCATGGAAGTGACCACAAATGCATGTCAGTGCAACACATGTTGTACAAAATGATACATCAAATGTGACAGACAATAAAAATCAAATATAACACAAATAAGAGGAAAAGAGAGGGAAAGGAAGGGAAAGGAAAGGGGAGGGGGGGGGTAGGGGAGTTTTCCCCAACTCCGTCAGGGGAACTTTCTATATGTCTTCCAGGGCGACCAGATTTTCAGAAAGCGGGAACGCGTGCAAGATTCCCAGTGGGCCAGCTCTTCAAACCTGTAGATCTGATCCACCTTATCCCTCCACATCGAAACAGTGGGGGGTTCAGTATCCTTCCAAAGCAGCGGGATGAGCAGTCTCGCCGCCGTGATGAGCATAGTAGGAAGATCAGATCTACAGGGGGAAAGCGAGTCATTAGGGCACCAAAGCAGAATCAGTTTAGGATCCAGCTTAACCTGCTTAGCACACACCTCATTTATCAGAGCTTCTATACTGGTCCAGAATGCTTTAATCTTTTCACAGTGCCACCAAATGTGTGACAGAGAGCCTACGTCTTTTCTACACCTCCAGCACTCACTTGGGAAATCTGCATTAAGCCTATGCAAGAACTCCGGGGACTTGTACCATCTTGTGAGCAGCTTATACGAGTTTTCTTGTACCTTAATACAGCGGCTAAAGCCGTGAGAGTGTGTAAGGACAAAAGCCCTTTCCGGGTCTGTAAGGTGGATGGACAATTCCCTTTCCCATGAAGAAAGGAAATGTAGCTCAGGAGGGGAGGCTGAGAGTAACTCCTTATAAAGGGTAGACAGCGGTTTAGGGATCCTACGGGCATCTGATAGTCTCTTAGACAGCCAAGAGGGGGTTCCAGAGGTGGTGGGGGGTGGTAGCTTAATCATCTTAATCTCCTTCTGCAGGGCAAAACTCTGTAGGAAGGAAGCTTTTTTGACTATAGGGTTATTCAAGACCGTGGACCAATCCAGGGACCCATCCAGGGATCTAATCTCACTTAAAGGGATCTCGGCCAAAAGAGGCCAGATACCTGAGGGCTTCTCGGCTTCCGGATGGACATAAAACTGTAAAGAGGAAAGCGGAGTACCCGGTATGGGAAACTTAAGTGTTCTATCCTTAAACTGCTTGGCCCACTCAACAAACATACCCTTCCATAGGAGTGGCAAAGAGGAACTACCCGGAGA
Organism: Bufo bufo; assembly: GCF_905171765.1. NCBI lineage: Eukaryota > Metazoa > Chordata > Amphibia > Anura > Bufonidae > Bufo > Bufo bufo. Next base: position 39,275,881 of record NC_053393.1, on the reverse strand, counting down.
ACAAGGGGACAGCCCCCAGAGAATCCGCTTCATTCTAGTGGAGAGCAGAGAGCGCTCAAGACACACATATGGAGCACTATAAGTGCTATTGAGGAGGGATAGACCTCTAAATAGTTGAAAGGCCACATAGTAGGAACGTATGTCGGGCAGACCAAAGCCGCCAAACCTCCTCTCTCTGGTCAGCACCGAATAAGCAATTCTGGAGGGTTTACTTCCCCACAAAAAGAGGGAAAAAACTCTGCGGATGTCTACAAAAAATGAGTGCGGCAGCCAGATAGGCAACACCTGCAGAAGGTACAAAAATTTAGGAGCTATAAAGGTCTTGAGGTAGTTCCTCTTGCCACACCAGGAAATAAACGGCAGTCTAATAGAGTGCAGCTGCTTCCTAACTGAGGACAATAAGGGGGCATAATTCAGAGCAAATAAGTCCTTCGCCTGAGCCGGGACGTGCACTCCCAAAAATACTATGTCTTTTGTAGCCCAGTAAAAGGGGGTAGTATTCTGAAGGGCCTCTTTAACCGATTCTGGACAAGTAACGTTTAGGGCCATTGACTTGCTATAGTTGATTTTAAAGTTTGACACATAGCCAAACTCCTCAAAAAGAGACAAAAGCCTAGGGAAGGATGTTTCGGGATTGGAGGTCATGATAAGTAGGTCATCTGCAAATGCGACTGTCAAGTGGGTCCGAGAATCAATGGTCAAGCCCCTAACCGCAGGATCCTGCCGGATCTTACACAGCAAAGTCTCCATCACTATGACAAACAGAGATGGGGAGAGAGGACATCCCTGCCTCGTCCCATTGGATATGGAAAAGGAGGGAGAAAGCGTACCATTTATTTTGAGTTTGGCAGACGGGGCTGAGTACAGAGTAAGGATCGCAGATATAAACGAATCTGGGAAACCAAACCTCGACAGGGCCCGCGACATATAATGCCAACCGACCCTGTCGAAGGCCTTCTCCGCGTCCGTGCTCAGCAAAGCCAGAGGCGTAGAGGAGCTTCTAGCCCAATCCATAAGGTGGAGCAAACGTATTGTGTTTTCACAGCCCTGTCTGCCACGCACAAACCCCACTTGCTCGCTATCAATAAGATCCGGCAGGATCAGCTGTATTCGCTGCGCCAGAATCTTGGCCCACCACTTGACATCCGCATTTAGCAGTGAAATCGGGCGATAACTGCCACAGTGGAGGGGGTCTTTGTTTTCTTTATGGATTATAGTTATGTGGGCCTCTAACGTTTGGGGGGGTAGAGAGCCTCCAGACAGGAGGAAATTACAGAGTGCCTGAAAGTGAGGAGTCAAAACGTCTTTGAAGGTCTTGTAATACGCTATCGGGAGTCCATCCGGGCCTGGACTTTTACCTGAAGGAATGGAGGAAAGGACCTTGCCAATTTCCTCTCTTGATACAGGGGCGACTAGTTGGGAAGCTTGTAGGGGACTAACAGAGGGCAGCTTCAGAGTGGACAGGAACTCATCTGTGGCTTGCTCAATAGAGGCTGAACCAGGACGGTCTGGAGTGGGGAGGTTATATAGATCCACATAAAAAGCACTAAACGCTTTCGCTATATCGTGAGTCGACTTGTGCTTATTGCCTTTCGCATCTAGAATTGCAGGGATAAATGAATCCGCGTGGCGTTGCTTAGCCATGGCAGACATCAGTTTATTCCCTTTGTTCCCATGAGCATAAGCTTTAAACCTGGAGCGGAATATAAATTTCGCTGATTTGGCGTTGAGCAAGTTTTTCAGTCCCGTCCTGGCCTCCGCTAATTCAGCAGCCACAGCCTGAGCCTGGGTTTGCTTATGGGTCAGTTCAAGACTCGCTATGCGGGACAGCAGGTCATCTACAGCCTTGGAGCGCAACTTTTTAACTTGCGAGCCCAGGGAAATTAATTCTCCTCTAACCACTGCCTTATGAGTCTCCCACAAGATGGAGGGGGAGGGAGGAGGGTCGCCCACTGCATTAAGAGAGAAGAATTCAGACATAATCCGGGAGATTCTAGCTGCATTGGTAGGGTCGGAGATCAATGTGTCATTAAGACGCCATATTCTCTCTCGTTTAGGAAGAGCTGTCATAGACACTCGGAGAAATACTGGGGCGTGATCAGAAAGCGTAATGTTCCCAATCCTCGTGTCTACCACCTGGGAAATATGGGGGGAGGATAAAAACAAGTAGTCCAACCTATGGAAGGATTTTTTAGCGTTTGAATAAAACGTATAATCCCTACCAGAGGGATGCATAGTGCGCCACACATCAATAACCCGCAACTTCTTCAGCGCAGTCTTCAGACGTCGCAGAAGTTTGTGGGACAACTCAGACCTCTGAGAGGACGAGTCAAGGTCAGGCTCCATAGTCACATTAAAGTCACCTCCTAGTATAAGCATGCCCTCACTAAAAGCCTGTAATTGCTCAAGAGTCCGAACGAGCCAGGGGATCTGACCCCTATTGGGGGCATATAAATTAGCCAGGGTAACAGGCGCGTCAGCGATGTGCCCCTTAACGAATAAGAAGCGACCATCAGTGTCCGCAAGGACAGCGGAGTGTTTGAAGGGTAGGCGCTTGTGGACGGCCACGCTGACACCCCTGCTAGCCGAGGCAAAAGAGCTATGGAACCATTGTGAGAATGCGTTTTGGGACAACTTCGGGATCTTCCCTGATTTAAAATGAGTTTCTTGGAGGAATACAACGGAGGCTTCATCCTTCAGTAACAAGGAGAGCACCTGAGACCGCTTACATGGCTCGTTCAGACCCTTGGCATTCAATGAGGCAACTACAACAGAGGCCATAGTAAAGACAGAGGAGGCCTGTCGGCCCAGAGCAAGAGGACATCCAGTCTGGAAAGCCACGGACGGAGTAAGGAGAAGAAAGGGAGGAATGAGGAGGACAAAGGGAAAGTCAAAAGAAAAATAAAAGACATAACAAATGAGACAGTAACACAACCCAAATAACAAAGAATGTCTCCCCATGGACAGGGAGCGCGTGACCCCACCCAGCATCTGACACAATGGAGATCCTTTTTCATAGCGGCGGACAGCCGGGATCTATCAGAGGGGGGCTCCTGTGGGGCCACTGGGGGTGAGGGAGAGGACATAATCAGTAACATAACTGACAACAGTGCAGACATATAACCCCCGCATAACTAACAGTGCATTCAGTGCTCTAATGCACAGCTCGTAACCTGCATCTCATGCAGGCAAGGTAGTAAAGCATAGGGTCAGGCCCAAAACCCATGAGAACGGGGCAGTGGGCCAAGACCTAAAATAAGTCCAAAACCTATGGACAAACTATGGAAATTCAGCTCAGACAGAGCCAGACAGAGTTCCTATGTCCTGGGACCCAGCAAAGTCACAGAACATTGAACTCAGTGAAGAGTGAACAAAAGCGCCTTCAGCGCCTCCCGGAACAGAGTCAGGTAACAGGTGCTTGCGACCGTCCTTTTCCTTGTTTCCCAGCTCTGGAAGGTGAAACTTGCTGCCACGAATCTATACCCGGAGGGGTAGGCAGGGGATCCCCTTGATCAGCCGGCATCCACGAGGGAACTGTGATGGGTTCAATCCCAAGAGGGCCCCAAATAGCTTTCAGGTCACTCGGGGTCCGCACCGTATACTGCCTCCCGTTTTTCAAGATGGCCAGACCGAAGGGATAGAGTCATCGGAATGGCGTAGCTGTGGCTTTAAGGGCCTCTAGGAGCGGCTTCACGATGCGCCTCTTGGCTAAGGTGGAGGGGGCCAGATCCTGAAAGAATAGGACTGGGGTCTCGCCGTACATGATGCGGTCGGCCTCCCTTCCCGCCTTGAGCAGTGCAGCAGTGTCCACGTAGCTTAATATGCCGCAAACAACATCCCGCGGTGGCTCACCAGGTTTTTGCTTGGGCCTTAAGGCCCTGTGGATGCGCTCGATCACAATCGGAGCTGCTCTCTCAGCTCCCAGCAGGGAGGAGAAAATTTCGCATGCGACTGAATGAAGCGCGTCAATCGCAATATTTTCGGGTAGGCCGCGGATGCGAATATTTCGCCGCCTGCTCCGGTTCTCCTGATCCTCTATGCGCATCAGCGCGTCGTTTAGCAAGTCTCTGTGGGTTTGCAGGGCTGCACGGGTCTTACCCTCATGCACCAGGATGGCTTCCTGTGCTAGCTCCAGGGACTCCACATGATTCCCAATCTGCCGCAGGTCTCCTTTTATCTCCTCCAAGTCCTTTTTAAGAGGTGCAAGAGCAGATTCCAGGATGTCCCTGAGATCTGCTTTGGAGAGTGAGGAGTTTGTTTGCAGTGGTCTGCAATCTGATACATCAGAAGTGCTTCCTGCCTCTGAACCTTCCTCTGCTTCTGAGAGCTGCCGCGCCCTCCTGGTTGTTTCAACAGCAGCAGGAGTCCTGGACTGTTTCTTGAGGTATTTATCCATCTCCGGTTGCCTGGAACGGGCCCCTGTCGGCTCTGGTGTCTCAGGGTGACGGTTCTTGCCTGGTTTCCCCATTGGCACTGAGTAAATAGCTAATAAAAGGGGCTATAATAGCTGCCAGGGAGAGGAGCTCAGGAACAAGCAGCCATTCAGCTCCAAGGTCAGGCTCCGCCCCCTATAGTAGTTATATTCTTGTACATAGGAGCAGTATTATAGTAGTTATATTCTTGTACATAGGAGGCAGTATTATAGTAGTTATATTCTTGTACATAGGAGCAGTATTATAGTAGGTATATTCTTGTACATAGGAGCAGTATTATAGTAGTTATATTCTTGTACATAGGAGCAGTATTATAGTAGTTATATTCTTGTACATAGGAGGCAGTATTATAGTAGTTATATTCTTGTACATAGGAGCAGTATTATAGTAGTTATATTCTTGTACATAGGAGCAGTATTATAGTAGTTATATTCTTGTACATAGGAGCAGTATTATAGTAGTTATATTCTTGTACATAGGAGGCAGTATTATAGTAGTTATATTCTTGTACATAGGAGCAGTATTATAGTAGTTATATTCTTGTACATAGGAGGCAGTATTATAGTAGTTATATTCTTGTACATAGGAGCAGTATTATAGTAGTTATATTCTTGTACATAGGAGCAGTATTATAGTAGTTCTATTCTTGTACAGAGGAGCAGTATTATAGTAGTTATATTCTTATACATAGGAGCAGTATTATAGTAGTTATATTCTTGTACATAGGAGCAGTATTATAGTAGTTATATTCTTGTACATAGGAGGCAGTATTATAGTAGTTATATTCTTGTACATAGGAGCAGTATTATAGTAGTTATATTCTTGTACATAGGAGCAGTATTATAGTAGTTATATTCTTGTACATAGGAGCAGTATTATAGTAGTTATATTCTTGTACATAGGAGCAGTATTATAGTAGTTATATTCTTGTACATAGGAGGCAGTATTATAGTAGTTATATTCTTGTACATAGGAGCAGTATTATAGTAGTTATATTCTTGTACATAGGAGGCAGTATTATAGTAGTTATATTCTTGTACATAGGAGCAGTATTATAGTAGTTATATTCTTGTACATAGGAGCAGTATTATAGTAGTTCTATTCTTGTACAGAGGAGCAGTATTATAGTAGTTATATTCTTATACATAGGAGCAGTATTATAGTAGTTATATTCTTGTACATAGGAGCAGTATTATAGTAGTTATATTCTTGTACATAGGAGGCAGTATTATAGTAGTTATATTCTTGTACATAGGAGCAGTATTATAGTAGTTATATTCTTGTACATAGGAGCAGTATTATAGTAGTTATATTCTTGTACATAGGAGCAGTATTATAGTAGTTATATTCTTGTACATAGGAGGCAGTATTATAGTAGTTATATTTTTGTACATAGGAGCAGTATTATAGTAGTTATATTCTTGTACATAGGAGCAGTATTATAGTAGTTATATTCTTGTACATAGGAGGCAGTATTATAGTAGTTATATTCTTGTACATAGGAGCAGTATTATAGTAGTTATATTCTTGTACATAGGAGCAGTATTATAGTAGTTATATTCTTGTACATAGGAGCAGTATTATAGTAGTTATATTCTTGTACATAGGAGCAGTATTATAGTAGTTATATTCTTGTACATAGGAGCAGTATTATAGTAGTTATATTCTTGTACATAGGAGCAGTATTATAGTAGTTATATTCTTGTACATAGGAGCAGTATTATAGTAGTTATATTTTTGTATATAGGAGCAGTATTATAGTAGTTATATTTTTGTATATAGGAGCAGTATTATAGTAGTTATATTCTTGTATATAGGAGCAGTATTATAGTAGTTATATTCTTGTACATAGGAGCAGTATTATAGTAGTTCTATTCTTGTACAGAGGAGCAGTATTATAGTAGTTATATTCTTGTACATAGGGGCAGTATTCAGTGGCGTACATACAGGGGTCGCAGTAACGACCGGGCCCGGCACTCCAGGGGGCCCGGCCGCCTGTGGACCCCTGGCCCCTGCAGTAGTGCCACTCAGACACAGGTGTGGGCCCGCGGCAGCGGCGGCGGCAGGTGACAGGGAGATGAACGCTTCCATTGTGAAAGCGTTCATCTCCATAGTGATCTGTATCGCCGTCCTCAGGACAGCGATACAGATTGCTGTGCTGCAGCCGGGCAGGGGAGGGAGGCGTCTCCCTTCCCTGTTCCTCTGATAGGCTGCAGGCCTACTGGAAAATGGGGGGGGGGGAAGGTTGGCACTACTTGATACTGGAAAATGGGGGGGGAAGGTTGGCACTACTTGATACTGGAAAATGGGGGGGGGGAGGAAGGTTGGCACTACTTGATACTGGAAAATGGGGGGGGGGGGAGGTTGGCACTTGATACTGGAAAAAGATGGGGGGGGGAAGGTTGGCACTTGATACTGGAAAATGAGGGGGGGGGGGGTTGGCACTTGATACTGTAAAATAAGGGGGGGGGGCGGTTGGCAGTTGATACTGGCACCCGGGGCGGTTGGCACTTGATACTGGCACACGGGACGGTTGGCACTTGATACTGGCACAATATTGGGGGCACTATTGGGGACCACAGGGCACAGTATTGGGGTAGTAGGATGTTTTGTCCAGAAGATGATAGGATGATGGAAAAGTAGTAAACTAAGATTTTTTTTTTTTCAAACTGCAGAGATTAAAAACGGCGTAAAAATGGTGGTCTGGTCTGAAAGGAGAAGACGAGGACAGAGAACATCTACATCGAAGGAGACATCACTGGATGTAAGAGGTACGGGCGCGATTTATGGGTGGGGCTGTGTGTGTGTGTGTGGTTTGAGGGCGGGTTGGATCACAGGGGCCCCATAATCTCCTATTGCCCGGGGAAATGCCCCTCCCGAGACCGGGGGGGGGGGGGGGCATGGATCAGTTTTGCACCGGGGCCCTATGGATTGTGTGTACGCCACTGGCAGTATTATAGTGTTCTGGTGACCATGGTCATCTCCACAGCCACATCCTGTTGTTTATGACTGAATCTGGTTCTATATGTTAGAATTGATCTTCCAGTATATATATATTTTTTCTCTAATATGCCAACTAGGTAGATTTACAATTTAGGGTTATGGGAAGTCCAAGCGACAACCCGTTGTGGCAGCCATATGACTTGTCATCCAGATTTTGGAGGATAAGATCGGACATATAAAGTGACTGTTCTACACAATTAACCTATATTCATATGTCTTATATGACCATCAATGAGAGGAACTGACTCCTCAAACAAAAGCGAGGACCTGCTAAGTAAGAGTTGCTTACGTTCTTGGCGAGGCCTGCCCACATATTACATACCTGTAGTTGACTATCCATCGGGGCGTGTAATATTACCTGCTCTCTAGGACATAGGTTTGGGCGGCAGAGGTTCCAGATTCAGTCACCAGCTGATCTAGGGGGTGGGTATCTGTAGGCACAACCTGGTAATGCCGGACATTACTGCAATGTCATATTAAAAGAAAAAAATGATACACACTTTTTTTCTACAAATGTAATATGTCATATATACCTTAAATATTATAGCAATATAGAAGCAAATTACAATACAGTAAATATGAAGGAAAAAAAATTACATTTTGTGAACCTTGGACTCCTTTATTGAGATAAGTAGTGGTATTTTCTCTGTTCAAGCTGTTTACCACTATCTTTCAGGAAATCTCGCTGACACCCACCCAGGAAGCTCAATGTGCTCCAATTCTTAGAAAACTACAAACACTTTACATGTGTGTCCTGTGCACACGTGTGCGCGCTGTCATGCTTGTGCGCTGGATGAAGGAGATTACATTTTTGCATAGTGTCAAAAAACCCAAAAATGGAAATTATATTGACACTAGCTCATATCTGACCGGGCACTCCCTGCTTATGCCAGTTATTATTTCAGTTTTATTGAAGAGACTTATATATGGAAACTTACCTGCAAGCAATGATCCATGGGGAAAAAAAATGCAGATCTCAGATAAGTCTGTTTCTTTCTTCTGGAGGAGAGCTATTTTACAGTCATTAATATAGTATTTTTTTTAATTTTTTTTACGCACTTCTACAGCATTTTACAGACATTATCATCACTCACCGTCCCCAATGGGGCTCACAATCTAGGGTCCCCATCAGTCTGTCATTGGAGTGTGGGAGGAAACTGGAGGAAACCCACACAACACAGGGAGGACCTACAAACCCCTGCAGATGCTGTCCATGGGGTCGGATTCGAACTCAGGACCCCAATAGGTGCTAACCACTGAGCCACCATGCTGCCCATATAATTAATTTTATATATATAATTAATTTTATATATTTTATATGACCAGAAGTTGACTCCTATTAGATTTCATGATTTTGATGCCGAAACTATGGCTGTGAGAAAATATATGGAGCAAAGAACTCAATATTAGCTATAGAAATCTGCCTGTAAAGAGCTCCACCTAGTGGCAGGCAAAAACTTACCATTTAAAAAAAAAAGAAAAAACAATTCCCACCTCTTCAGTCCTCTGCCGATCCATCGCGGATGCTCCAGCGGCTCTTTGTCTCTTTGTTTACTGGCTGTAGTGATGACACGCACATGACCGCTGCAGCCAATCAGCTGTCTGACCCCCAGCTACTGGCATCGCTACTCCTAATACATTATTATTATTAAAGCGCCATTCCTTCCATAGCGCTGTACATATGAACAGGGGTATACATACATAATACATGCCGGATTATCAAATATTCCGGATTACTGGAGTAAGGTAAAGTGTTTGTGAATGATATTGTACTTTCTCTGTGTCACGAACCAGCGGGTGTGCAGCCACTGTGCCACGTGTCCTACCTCCTCTAAGAGAACCCCATGATTCTTCACAGTGCCCCTGATGGTGGGGATAGACTTTCCCGAAGGGGAACACCAGGTCGCTACCTCTTGAGGAGGATAGGCACACGAGGCAGGGAAAGGTACCAGAAGTACAGGCAGGCGGAGTCGTTACCAGGAGCAACAGTGCAGGACCGAAGGATGAGGCAGAGGCGTAGTCAGACAGGGGAAAGGTCAGGGCAGGCAGCACAGGTACAGGGCAGGCAATCCGGGTCGGCAACAGGAGAGTCAAGGCAAGCAGGCAGGCAGGGATCAGAATCCAATAACACAAATACAAGCCAGGAACACAATCAGGCGTCTTAGCAGAGCACAAGGACCTTGACACTAAGGCATCTGGGAAGGGGGCTGAGCCACTTATATATGTGCAGGAGGGCTAGGATTGGTCAGTGAGGTCACATGACCTAACCCATAAAGCCCAGGAAGTGACCTTCGCCGGCCCTTAAGGAAACAAACAGCGAGCATGCTGTGGCCAGGGCTGAGAGGAAACTGTGGAGCGTATCCCAGAACCACAGCACCCACACAGACAGATCCCAGGACTGCAGCGGTGAATGGGAAGCACTGGCCACAGATTGCCGCTCGAGACCGCGGTGGTAAGCAGGGGAACAGTGGCGCACAGCTGTTACACTCTGATGGGATTATCTACCAATTTGCAAAAATGTTTGGATTAGAGCTCATGCACACGACCGATATTTGGGTCCACATCCATGCGGCCTTTTTTGTGGCTTGGATGAGGACCCACTCACTTCAGCGGGGCCGCAAAAGGTGCGGACAGCACTCCTTGTACTGTCCGCAAACGTACCTCCGTTCCGTGGCCACGCAAAGAAATAGAACATATCCTATTCTTGTCCGTTTTGCAGCACTGATGACGTCACTGCGCATGGCCAGGGTGATCACGTGGTCGCGTTTTCACGCTCGCCGCTGGTCCTTTCGCGGGCATTCTTCAATCAAGACGGAAGCGGATAGCCTCTCTGCGATCAAGTTCATAAGGTGATCATCATTTTTTTTTTTTCAGCCACCATTTTAGGGGAAAAAAAATTGTTACCATAAAGCAGGAGGAAATTCGGCTTCGCGGAGAATCAAATTTTCTACGTTTCGGATGCCTCGATTTGCTTAACACTAATCAAGCTGATTGGGGGATGTTCTGTTAGATCTGGGTGGCTGCGCCATACAGGGGGGGTCCTCCCGACTCTGCCTGATGGGGAGATGAGGATCGGCTTGTTGGATTTCGACATGTCTGTCTCCTATTCACGGCACTTGCATGTGTATGAGGGGGCAGTATTGATGGCTCAGGGCTCATGCACGCGATCGTATGTATTTTGCGATCCGTAAAATACAGATCCAGAAAAAAAACAGATGACATCCGTGTGACATCCCTGTTGGATCCGTTAATTTTTTATTTTTTTTTGCGGATCCATTGTAATAATGCCAAACGGACAAGAATAGGACATGTTCTACTTTTTTGCGGACATATACGGAAACGCAATGCACATGGAGTCATTTATTATTATATTTTTTTTTTGCAGACCTGTTGAAATGAATGGTTCCGCATATGGACCTGTAAACTAGAAACGGAAGAAAAAAAACTTTCGCGTGCATGAGCCCTTGTACTGAGGATAGCTAATCCCTTGTAAAATCCTGGACGGCCCCTTTAAAGGAATTGCTCTGTGTTGCACTGGATTTGCGTTGTCCACCATGCAGTTTCGCTTCCTGTAGGTGCACCCCTCCCCGCACCCCTCTGCTTTATTCCTCGGGAATAATAAGGACAATTAGCAGCAGCTGGTCGGGTAATGAAGGGGAAGAATACTTTGTCTATGGATGACGGAGGAGGCGCTGCGCTGTAAATCTCTCCACCTCTGTATCTCACAGCTATTTATTATACAGATGCTCTACTACCGGGGCGCTAATATATATGCCAGGGGCAGGCAACCTCCAGCTGTTGTGAAACTACAACTCCCAGCATGCATTATTGCTCTGCTCTTCTAAGAACTCACATAGAAGTGAATGGAGCATGCTGGGAATTGTAGTTTCACAACAGAAGGTTGCTGATCCCTGATACGTGCAGTCAGCAATGTTTGCTTACGTTTCTACAATGCAGCGATGTTTTCTAGAAATATATGTATAGTCTGTTAGGGAACGGACAATTGTTGTGTCCCTTCAACAAATGGCATCTATTATCATGTAGAGAAAGTTAATACAAGGCACTTAACTAATGCATCGGGATTGTCCATATTGCTGCCTTCGCTGGCCGGATTCATTTTTCCATCACATTATACTGCTGCTCGTTTCCATGGTTACGACCACCCTGCAATCCAGCAGCGGTGGTCGTGCCTGCACACTATAAGAAAAAAGCACCAGCCTGTGTACGCTGCCACGGTCCCGGTCTACCAAATAGACTGGCGCTGTTTCCTATAGTGCGCAAGCACGACCACCGCTGATGGATTGCAGGGTGGTCGTAACCATGGAAACTGTAAAAAGGACATCCTTGCTCCGGCGCTTCAAACCCAATTCAGACAGTCTTGGAACCATGGAAACGAGCAGTGTATAATGTGATGGAAAAATGAATCCAGCCAGCAAAGGAGGCAATATGGCCGATCCCAACACATTAGTAAGTGCCACGTATTAACTTTCTCTACATGATAAATGCCTCTTGCTGAAGCGAGACCACCCCTTTAAATAAGGTGGCAGCCATTCATGTGCTGATCGCAGGTGCCACCTAGCTTTTCACCAACCCCTAACACATAAATCTATATCGGTATGAAGAGAATTATCTCACATTTTTCATTCTGTTCCCGATCTGCCTATGTTTCAGCCAATGCTGTAGCTCTGGTCAAGAACCAGAAGGATCAGGATGAACAGTGAAGTCCGTAACCCATAGGCCAATACAGCAGTGCCGGGCACGGTGTGAGCACATAGAGAAAGTGAATGTAAATGGCAAGGTGAATGCAGGCTAAATCATGTCCTCAGAGGGCCTCGGGGGAAAATCTCTTCCAGCATCATCACATGCATCAGAAGCTCCTTTGGGCCCCTTAAAGGGCATCTGTCAGCAGTTTTGTACCTATGACACCGGCTGACCTGTTACATGTGCGCTCGGCAGCTGAAGGCATCTGTGTTGGTCCCATGTTCATATGTGCCCGCATTACTGAGAAAAATTATGTTTTAATATATGCAAATGAGCCTCTAGGAGCAATGGGGGCGTTACCATTACACCTAGAGGCTCTGCTCTCTCTCTGCAATTGCCGCACCCTCTGCACTTTGATTGACAGGACCAGGTGTGGTGACATTTTATACTGCCTGGTCAAAGTGTAGGGGCGCAGCAGTTGCACAGAGAGCTGATAGCCTATATGGCCCCTTCCTACGCCATCTGTCATGCGGCCTAGCTGTCACTCAGGCCTGTTTCCTTAGCAGTATGATTACGTCATCGCGCCACCTGTGCCAGCTTCTGATAAACCAGTCTCTGAAGCCTATCAGAAGGAAAAGCAGGGCAGGGAGACATTGCTCCGCCGCCGCCGCTGCCGCCGCAGTATCTAACTCTATTGTCGTCCTGCAGATGGCGACACATAATGGCTTTGGGGCTCGGTCTCCATTTCCACTGCTGCCACCCCTGCCCTCTTCCCAAGATTGTTGGCAACTGTGATGATATGGCAAGGCTTTAGGACTTTGATTATATGATGGTGGAGCTTTAGGCTCGGGCTGCAGAGGGACAGGCACCACCCCTGCGGAAGGACCTTAGTATGGCCCTATCAAGGAGGACATGATGGTTAACCTCCCCAAGAAGAACCGTAACTCAAGAAGTCTTAGATACTGCTCTGCATCGTGTTGTCCGGTCAACGTTTAGCACCATGTCTATTCCTCCTGGTCGGTCCGGGGTTAATGGGACCGGTTGGGGCACTTAGGATTAAGATGCCGGCGAACAGGAAGGGTTTTTCATTTGGTTTTTTAGAAATGGAGCGTGATGACATGCCCCGGGCGATCTGCTGTCCTCCTCACCGCTCTGGATGTTCCACTTTCCTCGGCCATTACTGCTGGGAATTAGCAGTCAACGAGCAAACATCTTTCTCAGACTCTGCTGCTCCTTTGTTGCAGACCAGAAAGTTCACATTTACCGATCCCCATGACTTGACAGGTTCCAGATGACTTCTTCTTCTGAGGAGCTGTCACCTGTAGCATGTAGGCTACGTGTTCATCTCATGTGCTGCTAAGTGAGAAGGAAAATACATGTGTAGGGAAGGTTCAATGTGGCGCAACGGAAACAAATACGGATGTAGCAGAGTGGAGTTTGTCACAATAGGATAAGGTGGTTTTCGGTAGGTGTTCATTAACACCTAATTTAGCAAAATTATGCAAATTTAGCTCTGCTCCATCTATACATTTTTCTGCAACAACATAATTACCTTTTCCCTAGAGACCCATTCATCTGCTAAGATCCATGTGCCTCAACAGCCCCGACGAAGAACTGGTTTTCAGCTGCAGAAGTTTCTGCAACAAAGGTGCAGCATGTGAATACCCCTGAAGGGGAGAAGATTTGGCCACCAACCCTGGATGCCAATGCTAAATTATACTTTTTGCCCCTGGGTGGTCTAGAAGAACGTTTGACAAGTCCGCTACAAGTGCGTGATGTGGCCCTCAGAACACACATGTAAATGTAATAGGAATAGTACATAAGTGCCCAGATAGCACCCTCCGGGGCCCAGATAAATAGTGCAATGCAGTGCCCAGGAAAATAGTAGCATCTATATAGTGTCACACAGAGCTCAAGTGTCACTAAGTGCCCGGAAAGTGCCACCTAATGTGCAGTATGCAAAAATCTAGTAAATACAATAGTAAGTGATGCCACAAAGGGCTCCCATAAAGAATGCCATACAGTGCCACGCAAAGCCTGGATAGTGCCCTACAGTGCTCAAAAAATGACTCATATAGAGTGCCACGTCATTTATGTGATTAGTGGCTCATAAAAATAGCAAATCCCATGAGTAGAAGAAAAGATCAAATAGTGATATATAACTAGCGCCATACATTTCCCATATATATAGTGTCATATAGTGAGTGCCATATAGTACCCATATATATAGTGCCGTACAGTGCCCATATATACTGTATAGTGTCATATAGTGAGGGCTATATAGTGTCGCATAGTCAGTGCCATACAGTGCCCATATATATAGTGTCATATAGTGAGTGCCATAAAGTGCCCATATACACTCACCTAAAGAATTATTAGGAACACCTGTTCTATTTCTCATTAATGCAATTATCTAGTCAACCAATCACATGGCAGTTGCTTCAATGCATTTAGGGGGGTGGTCCTGGTCAAGACAATCTCCTGAACTCCAAACTGAATGTCAGAATGGGAAAGAAAGGTGATTTAAGCAATTTTGAGCGTGGCATGGTTGTTGGTGCCAGACGGGCCGGTCTGAGTATTTCACAATCTGCTCAGTTACTGGGATTTTCACGCACAACCATTTCTAGGGTTTACAAAGAATGGTGTGAAAAGGGAAAAACATCCTGTATGCAGCAGTCCTGTGGGCAAAAATGCCTTGTGGATGCTAGAGGTCAGAGGAGAATGGGCCGACTGATTCAAGCTGATAGAAGAGCAACGTTGACTGAAATAACCACTCGTTACAACCGAGGTATGCAGCAAAGCATTTGTGAAGCCACAACACGCACAACCTTGAGGCGGATGGGCTACAACAGCAGAAGACCCCACCGGGTACCACTCATCTCCACTACAAATAGGAAAAAGAGGCTACAATTTGCACGAGCTCACCAAAATTGGACTGTTGAAGACTGGAAAAATGTTGCCTGGTCTGATGAGTCTCGATTTCTGTTGAGACATTCAAATGGTAGAGTCCGAATTTGGCGTAAACAGAATGAGAACATGTATCCATCCTCTGATGGCTACTTCCAGCAGGATAATGCACCATGTCACAAAGCTCCAATCATTTCACATTGGTTTCTTGAACATGACAATGAGTTCCCTGTACTAAAATGGCCGCCACAGTCACCAGATCTCAACCCAATAGAGCATCTTTGGGATGTGGTGGAACGGGAGCTTCGTGCCCTGGATGTGCATCCCTCAAATCTCCATCAACTGCAAGATGCTATCCTATCAATATGGGCCAACATTTCTAAAGAATGCCATCAGCACCTTGTTGAATCAATGCCACGTAGAATTAAGGCAGTTCTGAAGGCAAAAGGGGGTCCAACACCGTATTAGTATGGTGTTCCTAATAATTCTTTAGGTGAGTGTATATAGTGCTGTACAGTGCCTATATATATAGTGTCATATAGTCAGTGCCAGTATGTCTTTAAACCCGAGCTGTGCGTCTCCATGTATGTATTATTCATGCCCACGTATCAGTTGTCCAGATGAAGAATTTTTACTGATTCCCAGTCAGGGCGCGGCAGATATGTGGAAAAACGTAACAGGGGGATCTGGCTGTGAGGAAATTACTGACCCGTCCCGTGTAATCTGCTCAGAAATTACTCACAGCAGTTATCTCCGCAGATTGTCCAGGACGTCCAAACCCTACAAAAGAGAGAACGATGGATGTGAGATATGTAGATAATATATAGATAGATAGATAGATAGATAATAGATAGATAGATAGATAGATAGATAGATAGATAAATAGATATATAGAATGAGATAGATAGATAGATAGATAAATAGATAGATAGATAGATAGATAGATAGATAGATAGATGTGAGATAGATAGATAGATAGATAGATAGATAGATAGATAATAGATAGATAGATAATAGATAGATAGATAGATAGATAGATAGATAGATAGATAGATAGATATGAGATAGATAGATAGATAGATTGATGTTGGGCTAAACCAGGGAGTGGCATCTGAGATACTGTGAGTTCTTCACCACAGACCCCCCCCCCCCCCCCCCCCCCCCCCGCACCCCCTTTCCCTGGCTATAAGGTATGCACGTTCTCACAGGGAATCCCCCGGTTGCTACCCCTGAAGGAGTCAATGTCAGCAACACTTGACATATAGATAAGCTGGAGACACGATTCATGAGAAAGCAGCCCTAGTTGGACGGACAGGCTTCAGGGCAGGTGTAGGCAGGTAAGAGCAGGGCAAATCAAGGCAGAGGTTAGAAGACAAGCTGGGCCAAAACCAATGAAACAGACATACAGCCCCTTAGCAGAGGCTGAACCGATATGGACAGGCATCTGAATGTGAGGGGAAGGGTCCTTTAAATGGTTCTGGAGCAGCACGTTGTGCTCTGGCACTTGCATATACAACATATTGGTGAGTGTTCCTGTCAGGCAGCTCAGCCATGATGGCATATGGTAGGCAGGATCACATCATTACCATCTAGTGTAGAGCAGTGTGTAGTGAGGCCACCTCTCCTCACCCCCTTAGACAACTCTGAAAATGATGGCAACCACTCTCCCTCACATTCTAGGTGTAAATCGTTGCTGGAGAACCCCTTTAACCTGTGACTACTGGTGATTGGGTGAAGGATAAAGGCTTTGGCTCATTTAGAAGCAGAGAGACAGAGTGTGCGAAGGACAAAGAAGCCACGTACACTGGACCCACAGGCCCTGGCCAGAAAGGCACCAAGGAAGAGCAAGACACCAGCAGAGTGCGGCCAGAGAAGGAGGAGAGCAATTCTGCTCTAGAAGTTCGGCGCCTCCTTGTTCTAGTGATCGGTGAGGGGCTCAGGACCCCCTCACTCCCAACCCCAACTTCTGACACGTCAATTGAAATGCTAAGTACACTTTAAGATAATGCAATGGGATCTCCTCTGAATTCCACCGAACACCACAAATTGTGATATCGCCATAAACTGAGAAATGACAAACCCAGCACTGCTACATCAGGATGTGTAACTCGCCTGCATTGTAAATAAGTGATTAGCAGAGCCGTGCATTGTTCCTTACATATCAAGTGGGAGTTGGAATTCTGCTCTTGCTCCAGGTAAAACTAAGTGATGGAAGCGTTCCAGCCGGAGAAGAACATCCGTTGCAGCTCCTCCCGGCGGCCGCTTTCATGGGGAGCTCGTGCATGAAGTGCAATCAATCCTATAGGGACAATGCATGGTAGAAGAATATATCGCCAACAGCAACACTGATTGATGTTAAACGGGTGGATTTGGGTAAAACCACAAAAAAGCGTTAATGTGAGCGAGCAAACAAACACACGGCATTGTAGGAGAACAATGGATACAATAACACACCTATCACCTCGAGCTGTATGTATATAGTGACTTCTACACACAGGGCAGAGCGCGGTGATTGTGCAATGTCTATACATCTCTGTCATATGGGGAACTATGAAAGGTCAGGATAGTTGTCTCATAGATAGACAGATATGAGAGAGAGAGATAGAGATAGATAATAGATAGATATGAGATAGATAGATAGATAGATAGATAGATAGATAATAGATAGATATGAGATAGATAGATATGAGATAGATAGATAGATAATAGATAGATAATAGATAGATAATAGATATGAGATAATAGATAGATAGATAATAGATAGATAATAGATAGATAGATAGATAGACAGATATGAGAGAGAGAGAGAGAGAGAGAGAGATAGATAGATAATAGATAGATAGATAGATAGATAGATATGAGATAGATAATAGATAGATAATAGATAGATAGATAATAGATAGATAGATAGATAGATAGATAGATAGATAGATAGATAGATAGATAGATAGATAGATAGATAATAGATAGATAGATAATAGATAGATAGATAATAGATAGATAGATAGATAGATAGATAATAGATAGATAGATATCAAAAAACGGAACAGCACCTCCTGAGACAAATCGCAGGTGCAAGCTACCCAGCATAATACAGCAACCAAAAAACAGTAGCAGCACACCACTATATGCGCTAAGACTAACTATATGGCGTCATGTATTTGACCCTGTTCACACATTTACCTGTTCACTTAGTCTTAGCGCATATAGTGGTGTGCTGCTACTGTTTTTTGGTTGCTAGATAATAGATAGATATGAGATAGATGATAGATAGATAATGAGATGATAGATAGATAATGAGATGATAGATAGATATGAGATAGATATTCACGCCCTCCTTATTGGATACCAAGAAACGCTTTGAATACGATTCCAAACGTCTCATCAATTTGGAGCTCCATATGATAACACTGTGTGAATATCACCAAAGTCACAGGATACCACGAGGTATGAGGTCACAGTTGCGACTGGATTTATTTCCAAATGATGCCGAATTCTGTACTAGATTTTCCCATATATGCAACAAATTTGCGTTTGACATGATACTACTCAATATTGAATTCCTGCAGAAGGAGATTGTATCTATACAAGATTCTTTACAAAAAGTTACAGTGGCATTGAAGGCATTAATGTCAGCTGAAGATTATGCTGCATATATTGCGTCTTGCTCACCACACTTTGACAAACTAAGAAGTGAACTGCAGGATAAAAAACGTCAAAAATGGTCACGTGACATGGAGGACTATACACGAGGTTTTGTATATACATGGCAACGTGATCCGAGGAGCTCTAGAGGAGGCGATAGGAGACAGAATCACTCCGCGGATAAAAGATATACACGTTCTCAACCTCAATCTCGCAGTAAAAGTTATGAACGGGGAGAATCCAGTCTACAAACAACACCATCAAAGCCTTTTTTAGGACTGGGCATGGATCCCATAGAACCAGGAGGGGCGGGAAACGCCATAGAAAATGGCGAGGACAAGAACAAAAATCTCAGACCCCAGCGTCAGAAAGGGGTGAACAAGAAACGGACATAGTGGTAAACCTTTCTTCTTTGACATTGAACGATGCACAGCAATCCGTCTTGGACAGGGGTCTATCTTTCTGCCCTGTGTCCAAGACTGATTGGTTTAACATTGAGCTTGACATACATAGGTTTTTGCGGAGTATCAGACTAAAAATTTGGTTCTCCGCACAGAACCAGGTTGCAAGGTGTGAAGGAGACAGACCCACTGAGCTATCATTGAGCAATACAGGGCTGTATGTTAAAAGTAATTTCAACCCTGTTATAGATCACCCTGCCATTGAAGCTTTTTCTTTGGCTATACGGAGGGACCTCAATGAAATAAAACGTGCCTCTGATAATAATGATCTCAGATTTGCTAACATCACTGGCAGTGAGATCGCCGCGATGCGCTCTCTGGCCTCCGACCGCAGCCTCACCATCAAATCTGCGGATAAGGGTGGTGGGGTTGTGGTCATGGACACCAGCGAATACATCCGGGAGATCCAGGGCCAGTTGGATGATTCAGATGTATATAAGCATGTGGCACAGGATCCTAAATTCTGTTTACTAAGGGAACTACGTGATATTTTAAATCAGGCCCGTGAGGCAGACATTATTGATGATAAATTGTTTTGCTATCTGTACCGTGATAAACCCTGCACGCCTTTATTATACACTTTGCCCAAAATCCACAAGGGGGTGTCGCCCCCGCCGGGCCGCCCAATTGTTTCCGGTAGAGAGTCCCTCTTTTACAACGTTGCTATATTTTTGGACAAAATGTTGAGTCGTTTTGCTTCTTCCACTAAATCGTTCATCAGAGACACGGGTGATTTTTTATCTAAGATAGATAACCTTGAAATCCCTGGGGGCGCGGTCCTGGTTTCGTTCGACGTGTGCAGTTTGTACACGTCGATCGACCACGAGCGCGGCCTACAAGCTGTCGGGGAATGCCTTGCCAGCTCAGAATACTCCCTGGGATGCCGCACTTTCCTTCTCGTATTATTAAGATTTGTTCTAACCAAGAACTATTTTCTTTTCCAGGATGATTTTTTTGTCCAGATGCGTGGAACCGCGATGGGGTCCAACGTGGCACCCACCTATGCAAACATCTATATGGCCCACCTTGAGGAGTCATTCGTTTATGGCAGCCACCACTTCAGACAAGTTCTGGGGTGGTGGCGCTATATTGATGACATCTTCTTGGTGTGGACGGGCGACACGTTGGACCTCGTCGCGTTCCACGCATTCCTTAATCAGATTGACCCCACTGTGAAATTCACCATGGTCCAGTCCAATGATAAACTGCAGTTCCTTGATATGGAGGTCCGGATCATGGGACGAGGTTTAAGCACAGATTTATTTGTGAAACCTACCGATAGGAACACCTTGCTACGTTACGATAGCCATCATCCCCGTTCCATGATCCGGTCTCTACCATTCAGCCAGTTCCTGCGAGTACAACGGATAGTTAAGGACAAGCAGGTGAGACACACCAGATTTGAGGAAATGGGCAATAAATTTGCCATACGTGGATACCCTAAGAAACTGATTAGGGATAGCATCAAAAAAGTTGAAACTCAATCTACCATCAATAAACCCCAGAGTGAGCCTCCAATTCCTCGCATCCCTTTCATTTCCAGCTTTTCAACTGACAGCTCACAAATAGCGGGCGTCATTCGGAGACACTGGAAATTGATTGGGAATAGTTTTCCCTCTGTCGCTGAATTTCAGACTCCCCCTTTATTCTCCTACAGGAGAGGGAAGAATTTGAAGGATAGGTTGGTGAAGGCAGATGTGGGTAGCACCAGGGCCAGTGTGAGGACAATGTGTGGCTCCACTCGAACTGGTTGCTACCCCTGTTACCATTGTATAAACTGTAAATTGATGCTTAAGGGCGACACATTTTTTAATCCGGCTTCTAATGGGATGATGAAAATCACGCAATTTTTGACCTGTGATTCATCCTACGTGGTCTACCAGCTTACCTGCCCTTGTGGTAAGTGGTATGTTGGGGAGACCACGTGGGATGTAAAAACACGGCTAAACCAACACCGTTATTCCATCAGGAAAGAAAAATTAGATCTACCCGTGTCCAAACATTTTAAGGAAGCGGGACATACCCAGAATGATTTGAGGTTCCGCATTTTGGAGCAAATTGAATTAGGGAGACGGGGGGGAGACCGACAAGCCCTCCTCAAAAAACGAGAATTATATTGGATTTACACGTTAAATACTTTGAGACCCAATGGGCTTAATGTGGACTTTAAGGTGTGACGGTTTTTTACTGTTCACAATTAATGTCTCTTTCTTGTGATTGCTGTAATCCTTTTTCCTACTGTGGGTCTAATGCACATGTACATATATATACATATGTTTAATCAAGTTATTTTCTATGAGATATATACTAAAATATTCTCTTTTGTTTTTAGGTTCTTTTCAACTTCACTGCCGTGATTGGGGTTCTGTATGACACGTCATGTATCGTCATTGCAGTGGATCATTCCTGCTCCGCCTATTTTTGTTATATATAATGTAATCTATTCTCGACATAGCACCTAGACATATTGTTATCCATTGAGTATTGGAAGTCCACCCACCCAGTTAATATATTCATATTTTTCACAATTGTGATATTCATCATATATTTTTTTCCTTTGAGAGATTGTAGCGCCCCCTGAGGAGGGTTAGATGACAGTCCGTGGGTATTTCCCGGTGACGTTCATCTCTCCCTCCTATACTGATGGCTCTCACTATGATCCATCACTATTGGAGGACACATTTTTTTCTATTTTGCGATCACAGTATAGGTCGGCACCTGCCCGGTGATCTCACTGACTTTATCTGGTGGACCCGTGGACAGTATCGCCGATTCCGCTCTCTGATCGCTTCATCCTCTGTTAGTGTTTATTATTTATCTGCTGCTGGTGTTATTTATCTCCATGCGATCGCTGGGCGGTACCCAGCATTCACCTGGGTGGTACCAAATACGCACTGGACATGCGCACATTCATGTGAGACCGCTGTGGCCATTTTGGTATAGGCTGTTTCCCGGCCTCTGACCACCGCGGTTATCGCGAGATTTACCGCTCTCGCGCATGCGCACTGTGAGAACCGGGACGCCACTGCATACGATCCATGCACAATACAGTTCCCCACCGGACAGTGAGTTTTTTAATTCAGTTAATCAACACTGCCACCTGCACTAATTATGTTTTCCTTCACTTTATACAGGACACACTACAGTTGTATTTCATCATTATGTATGCACCATATCTGCCAGATATTGGCACTTTAATACATGTATATTTTGTAATCACCTTCTTAATGTAAGATGTTTTTTTATACCATAACATATATGATTGATGTTAATAAGTTTTGGATTGACACCCCTATTTATACTACGCTTGAGTCACATGTGCACCATGCTTGACAAAGACAGCAATAAGCTGTCGAAACGTCGCTTGTCTGACTTTGGGTCAATAAACCACCGTTTGCCTTTATCTCTTGGAGTGCTGCTGGCTATTCTTTACTTCTAGATAGATAGATAGATATGAGATAGATAATAGATAGATAGATGATAGATAGATAGATAGATAGATAGATAGATAGATAGATGATAGATAGATAGATAGATATGAGATAGATAATAGATAGATAGATGATAGATAGATAGATAGATAGATAGATAGATAGATAGATAGATAGATAGATAGATAGATAGATAGATGATAGATAGATAGATAGATAGATAGATAGATAATAGATAGATAGGAGATAGATAGATAGATAGATAGATAGATAGATAGATAGATAGATAGATGATAGATAGATAGATAGATAGATAGATAGATAGATAGATAATGTTATTATACCACTTTATGAATGTGGTTGATATTTGGTCACTGTATGTTAGTATTACTGCGGTGGCACAGCTACTTAGCACTGTTTATTTGATGGTGACAGCAGTGGAAACCATCACGTTGTTTTCCAATTTTCAGGTAGCATATCCTATGATTGTAGACGTTTTCTGTCCATTTATTCTTCATCTGGCCCAGACCACCATGACAATTTACAGCAACGGCAATAAAACTCCCCCTAAAACAAAGAGCGGAACTGCCGCCCTGGTAATGGCGATCCCACTGTCTTCTTGGTTGACCCTTCAATGCCCTGATCTCACTGGGGTATTGAATATGTTAATGACCACCATGATGACTCCTCCTGAGTTTGCTGTGGACACATCTTTGGCTCCTCGCTTCTGCAGCTTACCCCTGACCCTCAGACCCCTAAATTAATGCAGACTCTGGTTAAAGAAATACGGACCCCTGAACAGGTCCCCTAAATAAATACAGACGCCCCTTAACAAGCACAGACCACAGAACAGACCCCTAAGTACCTTCAGGCCCCATATAAGACCTAAATCTAGGCTCCTCACCGAGAGAACTAGTGAGATCCTCCATGCCCTCAATCCAATGTCTACAGCTGCACCATTCCCTGCCTCTCCTCCAGCACATGGTTTACTATGGCAGCCCAACCCTACCCCAGTGTCCCTGCCATTCTGCATGCTTGTTTCTGCTATATTATTTTGCTCAACTACTCCAGAAGTGTATGCTCAGTACAACTACATCAACCCTACTATACCAAGTTTCTGCATCGCTAAAACAAGTTGCTTTACTACATCAGCTCTGTTATATCAAGGTCCACCGCTACATAATAGCTATACTGCATCAACACTGCTACACCAAGATCAGCTCCAGCACACTGGCTCTGCTGCATCGGGTTCAGCTCCACTGATCCAGCTCTGATGCATCGGTTCGGTTTGCTAGAACGCTCCATCAACTCTGCTACACTGTGGCATCAACTCGGCTGCACAACAACCTCAACTCCGTTACTCCTGAAGTGTACACTCCACCACTCGTTCTCTGTTTCTGCTACATCTGCCTCCATCCTTCTGCACCAGCGCCTCCTTCAAAAGACCTGCTACTCTGGACAAATTAATGGTGCAGCATCAAAGAGTTAATTGACAAAAACATAATCAGCCCTGCTACATCCGTAATAACCACTGTACTTCTCTTGCCTTTTTCCCATTTTTTCACACAGTTCTGCATTAACTAACGTGCCCTTTGCATGCAGAGCAAGATTGCAGAAGTTAGCGCATCCGGTGTGAAGGAGAAGTGGACACAGTGACTAGCCTGCGGACGAGAAATGTCTCCTGAGGAGGAACATGCACCGCAGTGTCCTCAGCTGAGGCTCTCACAATCTCTTTTATGAATGGGGCCGACAAAATGGAAACCACAAGCTTCACTGTAAAAGTTATGGACACGGATCACGCCATTCATCTGCTTGCCAACCAAGAAATCCTCAGAGTTTGCATTGGTCGCCATGAGTCCCGTAGAGGGACAGGCCTGAGATGAGCTGTTCATGCAGGGAAGCCTAGGAATGGGTCAAAGATGTGACAGGGGTCAGGTCATAGGAAGGAAATAGTTGCTATTACTGTTCCTAAGGGGCCTGCAGCCAGCAATTAAGAGGGGCGCTTACTTTTTACATGGTCATATGGGTGCTGGACACCTTTATTCCTTGCATGGTAAGATTTAGCAGGCTTAACATCAAGGAGGCCATTAGAGATGAAAGCTGTGAAGAGAGATATAAGAGATGACCCTTGAATTGGGGCAAATGCTTTTTCATGGTAGGTCTCAGACTTTTGGATATGATTACATTCAGACTGAGGGTTAATTATGAGGCTGAAGCTGAAGGAAGTCAGAGGATGACCTCTAAGTGACCATACTTGCCTTTTAGCTAGTGACATACCAAGAGGACGCACAAGAAAGTCCATCACAGCTGGACCCTTTTGCCCTCTTGTGCTACTGAATTGAAGAAACTATAGAAAGCTAGACCTTTCAAAAAAAAAAAAAAAAAAAAAAAGTTGCAATGGTAGAAAGTGTCTATGGCTTTTGGCTCCATATCTTTTGGAGTTGGATCTGGACTTTTGGCTCTGTATCTCCTGGAGTTTGATCTGGCCTTTTGGCTCTGTATCTCCTGGAGTTTGATCTGGACTTTTGGCTCTATATCTCTTGGAGTTTGATCTGGCCTTTTGGCTCTGTATCTCCTGGAGTTTGAGCTGGACTTTTGGCTCTGTATCTCCTGGAGTTTGATCTAGACTTTTGGCTCTATATCTCCTGGAGTTTGATCTGGCCTTTTGGCTCTGTATCTCCTGGAGTTTGATCTGGACTTTTGGCTCTATATCTCCTGGAGTTTGAGCTGGACTTTTGGCTCTGTATCTCCTGGAGTTTGAGCTGGACTTTTGGCTCTGTATCTCTTGGAGTTTGATCTGGACTTTTGGCTCTGTATCTCCTGGAGTTTGAGCTGGACTTTTGGCTCTGTATCTCCTGGAGTTTGAGCTGGACTTTTGGCTTAGCTCTATTGAATAGAGCTATGCTATGAGCAGACACCTGCTGAAGCCACGGCGGGTGTCTGCTCATAGCATAGCTGTATTCAACAGAGCTAAGCCGAAAAGCGAGTTTGTGGCCTCTGAAGTGAAAAACTGCAGTAGTTTCTGCCATGATATATGCAGTGGATTTTGATATCTTTAAAATCTGCTGTGTGAACAGACCCTGACAAGTATGGATTTTTGAAAGCAGAGAACCCCTTTTAATTCGCTTTCCTAGTGATGACCAGTGGCTTTGTTCATGACTACACCTCTTTTTCTGCTCCAGATGTTTGCTGGAAACTGTCGACTTCTCCGAAAAACGTGACCTGGGAAACCGACCAGGAAAGTCAATATCTCCTTGCCAGGGTGTGTGAGAAGAAGCATGGAGATGCCTCAGACTGCGCACCTAAGCCAGTGCCATACTGTTTGCAGTTTAAACTTTAAGTTGCAAAGTGTAACAAAGCCTCAAATGTGCCCCTTTTTTCTTCAGGTGACCAGATCAAAGCCACCGAAGGGCTATCAACTCCATATTTAGAAACGTGTTACATAACTAATTACGTAATATTTTCTTCTAAGAATGAAGCAACATTTGACAAGGTCATACAAGATAATTCTGACTTTATGCTCCCCACAGAGATAAGGAACATGGAAAAAAAACATTAGATTTCTGGTGGCTCAAGTGTCTCCGGAAAACAGTCCAAAAATGTCAACTCGTCAACTCATCCAGTTAACTGAGATCTCTTTGGGACTTGTTATTCTTGATCTTACAGAAGGTCTTACTTGGTCTTTGATCTTACACAAAGGGCTTTTGTTTCTCAGCTCTGCTCTTGACGATAAAGGTGCTAACAATAGAGGATTAGGACCAACACTAGTCACAGGATCCATGATATCTGTTATGGCATTGGGTGTGAAACCACCAATAGGTTTGACTTTGGACTAATCCTGAGGGCATTATCCTGGCGGTCCCCTGTTTTGCACCTTTTAAACCTTACACAGGGATCTGGACTTTGCTGTAGGGGAACCACCAGACTGCTACCTCCAAGAGTAGTCCCTGTGTGGTTGACAATTGGTCCACAGGGTGCAGAGCACTGAGGGATCAGGCAAAACCATAGTCAGAGAAAGGCTGAGGTCAGGTAAGGGAAGGCAGAGTGAGTGTAAGTCTGTGGTCCGAACGGCGACCTTAGTACTTCCTAGCATGTGAAGATGGACAACTCTGCTCCAGTTTCCTCCAATCATTGGTGGACCTGACCTTCTTCCAGATAGGTGGCCTCAATTATACATATACCCATGGGACTACCCAAGCCAGAATTGTTACTTTTTGTTACCTCCATATTTATTTATTTATTTATTCATTCATTTTTCAATTCAATGTACAAATAAATAAAATGAATAACTACATAACCCGTAGTAAACAAAGCAATGTTTTTTTTCTTACTATGGTCAACACCAGCCTCTAGTGTGAGGTTCCATATCGTGACCAAGCAGTTCCTCTTCCTAACTGAAAGAGGACCAGTCCTGTCTCCTGATGTCTGTATTAGTAAATTCTTGTATACTCCATAATGTAACAATTCTGAAGCATCTTTTCTTATAATTCTGTGTTGTACTGTTCCTCTGTTATTACTCCTACAAATTTATGAATAGGTTGACAACTGGGTGTTACCAGTTGAGGGTGTGTCCCTCCCTACACACTCTGACACTGTCCAATCAGTGCCGAGGGTGCCAGACTGTGCAGGGACAAACCCCTTTGACAAAGCCAATGGTAACACTCAGTTGTCAGTTTATTTAAAAATATTCAGAAGGAATAATAGAGAAACAGCATCAGTTCAGATTTATAAGAAAATATACTGCAGAATAGTTTTTTTTTCTTGGCGAATAGGTCGTCATTAAAGGGGTTAGTGGTGCTGCCACTGGTACCCACCTATCCATTTTAATGAGGAATAAATTGACATACGTCATCACTAGGGATGAGCGAACCCGTTTCGCCGAGTTTGGCTGAACTTCATGTAAAAGTTCAGGTTCAGGACCTGAACTTGACCCCGAACCCGGACCCCATTAAAGTTATAGGGGAACCAAGCTTCACTTTATTATTTTCCGGTTATAATGGAAAATAATAGCATTCTTAAGACAGAATGCTAAATAAAATGGCCATGGAGGGGTTAAAAATAATAATAAAAAAACCTCACCTCATCCACTTGATCTCGCAGGTCTTCTTTCTTCAGGACCTGCGAAGACGTCACCACGTGGTGAGCGCGGTGACGTCATCGTAGGTCCTTTCGCAGGTCCTGAAGAAAGAAGACCTGCGTGATCAAGTGGATGAGGTGAGTTTTTTATTTTATTATTATTATTAACCCCTCCATGGCCATTTTTTTTAGCATTCTGTCTTAAGAATGCTATTATTTTCCGTTATACCCATTTTATAATGGAAAATAATAAAATCACCCGGAACACCGAACCCAAACTTCAGTGAAAAAGTCTCTCGCAAAGTTCGGTACGAGCCCGTAGTCATCACTTTATAGTTCATAGCAGGGGCTGATACTTTCTCATATAATCTCTGATTAAAAGGTTCTTCTGAGTGTTTAATATCGATGACCTAACTTCAGGAGAGGTCATCAGTGTCTGATCGGTGGAGGTCCAACACCTAGAACCTCTGCCGATCACCTGTTTGAAGAGACCTCCTCGCATTGTATAGTAGACATGCTTGGTATTGCAGCCCGTTGAACAGGACTGATCTGAGCCTAGGCCATGGGACGGATGGACGTGATGTCACTGGCCTAGGAAGAGGCCGTGGCGCACCCTAACGATCATGTTCCGATCAGTAGCGTTGAGCGAATTTCAGGATAAATTAGATTCACCGTGAAGCTGAATTTCCTTGTGTTTTTTAGCCTGAAATAGTGTAAAAAACAAAAACAAAAAAATCATACTTTTACCTGTTACATTTGCTCGCGACCATCTTGCTTGAAGATCTCGCTGTATGTGATGCCGTCATCTCGGGCAGCACGAGATTTCGCGCCAGACCTTCGGGCAAGATGGTGGAGGCCGGACCGTCATGAGCAAATGGATCAGGTATAATTTATTTTTTGTTTTTTTATTTTATTTTACACTCTATTATTTATATCAGATGCCGCGATCATGTATGAACGGGGCATCAGAAGAATACAATGATGGGGGGGGGGGGGCAGCGCAATTGCGGCTCTCTACTACTTGTAAAGAGCAAATTTTTGGGTAAAATTCGGCAAAGCAGCCAAATCGAATTCTCCAATAATTCGCTCATCTCTTCCGAGGACCTATCCCGAGAATAGGTCGTCGGTATTAAACACTCTGGAAACCCCCTTCCGTCTACATTATCTATAAATTACACAAACTACAATATTACCAATGAAAACGTCAACGCAAATTATAGCAATTATTTTTAATTTTTTTTATTTTTTTGGAAAATGTCAGTTCCTGCTCCTCATAAAAGTAATGTGGTAATGAATTCTAGGAGGGTTAAGTCTGGTGACCTCCATGTGAGGGGAACATTCGGAGCTGTCAGAAGACGTCCTGATTAAGTAGTTTTATGCTTTGCCAAAGGCAGGGCCGGCAAGAGGAGACGAATGGAGGAGACATCAGGCTGCTTTGCCCGGAGCCACATTGTAAACTGGCGTGTGACCATTTGGAAGTCGCGTGGTGGCAATGAGAGGGTGCGATGGATGGATGACAGATAGGGGCCATTCAGCGAGACCTGACATTTGATGAACGCATGACCCATCTCCATCATGTGCTGTGATATCATGAATACTGGAGGCTCAGTGTCGGGCCTGGGGGTCCTTGGGCCCAACCAGAGGAAACTTTCCCTCGGGGCCCGACCCCGATTCCATCAATAAAGTCTAATAGGTTCTTAATCAAAGAAATAGATTGTGGTGACAAGTACTGTATCTCCAAAATCACTTGGATTTTCAGGCCAGAGGATTCTCCGGGAGGACAGTTCCGACGCCGTGTAGGCTGAAAAAATAAATATATAAATAAATACTAAAATGTTTATATATAAATTCCATAGGCCCTGTAAAAATAAATACAAAATTACATAAATAAATAAATACAAAAATTTGCAAAACTTACAGTAAAGAAAATAGTTTTCTGATTAAACCTCATCCATCAAGTTGTCAAAAATGTCTTTATCGGTCATACAGACAAGTAGAGCTTTTGTGGAATCTGTTAGGCTCCATTCACGCGTCGTCCGTAAAGTGTTTCGCGGATCAGCAAAACACGGACACGGCAATGCGAAACAGGATAGGGAAAAACCCACGGGAAGTGCTTTATCATGATAAAATTTTCCTTCAAATTGAAAGCCCAAAGAATTATACCCCTCGGGGGTTAATAGGCAATAACCTGAAGGCAGATTTTTGTCCGTTTTTGCCATCAATGAATTCCTTCCTGCTTGATCAGAGGATGCCTAGTGTAGTGTAATGATGGCAATTTTTTATCGATTAAATCATTTACTGAGTTGTCCTTTGGGTATGACAAGTGACGAATGAGTCGGTAACGGTTCGCTTCTTTCTTCGGGTACTTTCACACTAGCGTTTTTTGTTTTCCGGTATTGAGTTCCGTCACAGGAGTGAGTATGTGACCGTTTCTTCTCTCTGCCCCTCGCGCTGTGTGACGCATAAATAATTGTATAGCTTCTTGTGGTGGAGAATAACTTCTTTTTGTAGGCGGAGGAGTCTGCGGAGCATCGCTGCGGCTGTGCGCGCAGCGATGATGTCATCTGTAGTTGCCGGCTCTGCGCAGTTGGCTGAAGTGGATGCGCAGACCGAATGAAAAGATTGCCGATCCCACGGATCCCCGACATCATGCTCAAGCTGAAGACATCTCCTGAGCTCAGTCTTCTTTTGTGTTTAGTTGTTTGAGTAATTCTTACATTTCTTCTTGCAGGTGCAGGTCCGGATTCTTCACTGCCGCTTACGTGAGTGCGCAGCGACTGACGTCTCCACGCGACCGGCAGTTGATCCATCCTCCAATCAAGATGCTTCAAATGACTTCAGCCTGCACCAAGTACAGCTGTTACCAGGTAAGTAATACTCCACATACACATCACTTGAGCATGCAAATAACTGAGGGCATGGCACCATGGCCCCCCTATTGGCATCCGAAAATATGGTTTCCTCAGAAATACAGTTAATAAACATATACAAAAGTTTGGAGTGCCCACGACTATCACTGAGTGCCCACGACCATCACTGAGTGCCCACGACCATCACTGAGTACCCACGACTATCACTGAGTGCCCACGACCATCACTGAGTGCCCACGACCATCAATGAGTGCCCACGACCATCACTGAGTGCCCACGACCATCACTGAGTGCCCACGACCATCACTGAGTGCCCACGACCATCACTGAGTGCCCACGACTATCACTGAGTGCCCACGACTATCACTGAGTGCCCACGACCATCACTGAGTGCCCACGACCATCACTGAGTACCCACGACCATCACTGAGTGCCCACGACCATCACTGAGTGCCCACGACCATCACTGAGTGCCCACGACCATCACTGAGTGCCCACGACTATCACTGAGTGCCCACGACCATCACTGAGTCCCCCCGACCATCACTGAGTGCCCACGACTATCACTGAGTGCCCACGACCATGACTGAGTGCCCACGACCATCACTGAGTGCCCACGACTATCACTGAGTGCCCAGGACCATCACTGAGTGCCCACGACTATCACTGAGTGCCCATGACTATCACTGAGTGCCCACGACTATCACTGAGTGCCCACGACCATCACTGAGTGCCCAGGACCATCACTGAGTGCCCAGGACCATCACTGAGTGCCCACGACTATCACTGAGTGCCCAGGACCATCACTGAGTGCCCACGACTATCACTGAGTGCCCACGACTATCACTGAGTGCCCACGACTATCACTGAGTGCCCACGACCATGACTGAGTGCCCACGACCATCACTGAGTGCCCACGACTATCACTGAGTGCCCAGGACCATCACTGAGTGCCCATGACTTTCACTGAGTGCCCATGACTATCACTGAGTGCCCACGACTATCACTGAGTGCCCATGACTATCACTGAGTGCCCACGACCATCTATCTTCTATCTATCAATCTATTGCTAAAATAATTTTATATTTACTAAATATGAAAAAATGTTTAATGGGAAAATAACCCTTAGGCCTATTGTACACGACCGTATGGCTTTTTCAGTGTTTTGCGGTCCTCAAAAAACGGATCCGCAAAAAATACGGATGGCATCCATGTGCATTCCGTTTTTTTTTTGCGGAATGGAACAGCTGGCCCCTGATAGAACAGCACTATCCTTGTCCGTTATGCGGATAATAATAGGACATGTTCTATCTTTGAACGGAACGGAAAAACGGAAATACGGAAACAGAATGCATACGGAGCACATTCCGTTTTTTTTGCGGACCCATTAAAATGAATGGTTCCGTATACGGTCTTTATACGGAACGCAAAAAACGGAACGGAAACGGAAAAGAAAATGTGCATGAGGCCTTAAAGTGTGCGCCCACTGGATGATACTGATTAGTGTTGTCCTTGCACCCACTACTCGCTCATCACTAATACTGATCACAGGGGCGTGAGGTGGGTTTATATCTTGTTGGCTGTGAGGATGAATCCTATGTGTATATATTACAGGGGTCTCTCACTTCAGTAAGTGGCATTTATTATGTAGAGAAAGTTACTACAAGGCACTTACTAATGCATTGGGATTGTCCATGTTGCTTCCTATGCTGGCTGGATTCGTTTTTCCATCACATTATACACTGCTCGTTTCCATGGTTACAGACCACCCTGCAATCCATCAGCGGTGGTCATGCTTGCACACTATACATCAAAGCATCAGCCTCTCTGGTGGTTGGGCCCGTGGGAGCGTACACAGGCCGGTGCTTTTTCCTATAGTGTACAAGCACGACCACCACTGTTGGATTGCAGGGTGGTCTGTAACCATGGAAACGAGCAGCGTACAATGTGATAGAAAAATGAATCCGGCCAGCGAAGGACACAATATGTACAATCCCAATACATTAGTAAGCGGCTTGTATTAACTTTCTCTACATGATAAATGCCACTTAGGGTCCATTCTAACGTCCTTAGTGTATTGCGGATCCGCAATACACCCGGCCGGCACCCCTCATAGAACTGCCTATTCTTGTAATTTTTTGTGGAGCTGCAACCCGGAAGTTCGGGGCCGCGCTCTGGAAATGCGGATGCGGAGAGCACATAGGGTGCTCTCCCCGGATCCGGTTGAATTATCTCTAACAAGGTCATGACGGATCCGTCTATAAAACCATTGTAAGTTAACGGGGGACGAGAAAAGGGATCCGTCTCCTTTGACTTACACTGTGTTTCATGCTCCGCATCCCGGAACGCACTCAAAAACGCTGCTTGATCCCTATGTCGGATCTCAATACCGGAAAGGAGAAACCCAGATGTAATAGTAGCCTTAGTTACGGTCTCACATAAAAGTTTGTTATGTAAAAATTGTCTTTGTTTTTGTTTTTTTAAACAAAAAACAAAAACTTTCTCCATAGGTTATTATCTGATCCATGTGTGTGCGGGGTGGTCTGTCTCCCAGAACCCCCTATGTCCCTTTCACTGTATACCGGGCACATTTCCATACATTTGGTTGCGCTTAGTTGGTACCAGGCACAACTCCGACCACAGATACGGTACCGTGCCTGGTAAAAAAAAAAAAAAACATGGAGTGTTCAATAGAGCTCCAGACTTTATCCAGGGGTTCCTGGGAGTCGGACTTTCACTGATCAGATATACCTCCAAAAATAACATTAAGGTGCAATACCAGACCCCGCCTGTGAACCATAGTGGCGCTATTTCAGAAAGGAAAAAGATAGAATTATTATAACAATTATAGATGAAAACTGACCCTCTTGGTTTCCCGAGTCAGGATAGGAAGTGGATTATTCATCTGGAGAACATTTCTCCGGCCCGTCTGGTCTCTCACATGCCACACTTGGCAAACCAATGTCCCTGGATTACATTCTGACCTCTTTATACATTTCCAGTTACTTCCATCCACTTGCATCACACATATAACTCATAGGCCTCCTTATCATTTGGGCCGGAGAGATGGAAGTTGGGAAATACTGTCTGATCCGGGGCAGGAGAACAGCCGGCTCCGTGCACTCATATTGGACTGAAATCAGGGCAGAGTGCAGCTTACCCCCATGCCGATTCTGTCCCTTTGCCCCAATAGCGGGGTCACCAGGGGTGAGCTGTAGCCAGACTATAGCTCCACATGACAGCACACATATGTTAGCGGATGATGGGAGTATTTTTGCAAAAGGTTGGGGAAAACAGATATATAGATCCTTCAGGGAGAGAACTTCCAAACTGAGCCTTTGTGGCCGTGGTCTTCTACCTTTCCCCTTTCTTCCTGCAATCCACTTCAGAGGCAGAAGTATCACTCCCATCATTGTTCAGGATGGAGCATAGAGGCAGCACCCCTATCCGATAATCAATAAAAACCATATGGTGTACACCAGGGATCAGCAACCTCCGGCGCTCCAGCTCTTCTGAAACTACAACTCCCAGAATCCTCCTTTCACTTCTTTGGGAGTTGAAAGAACGGCTGAGCACGTGTGCATGCTGGGAGTTGTAGTTTCACAGCAGCTAGAGTCACGTCCATCATAATTGAAGATTATAGGCCAAATGTCGCGGGTGCTGACTTGTGACGTCACCTCGTCATCACTCTGGCCGGGTTCAGTGTTGACGTCACTGCATCCGCCCAGCGTGGTGACATCATTACGTCAGCGCGTACGAGATTTGGCCTGTTTTCTTCAATTATGAAGGCCTCTGCGCGATCAAATGGATGGAGGTGAGTATGCACTTTTTTTTTTAACCCCCTGATTAACCCCTGAAAGGCCTCAATGTGACTCTCAGATGTCACGATCAGCATTACACACAGCATCTGAGGGGGGTTCAATGGCTGGGGGGGGGGGGGGTCGCGGGGGGCACTGCACGATGGCTGTTCCCCGTCATTGTGCCTGCTACATACAGTGGAATGGGATTTGTGATATAAAAATTTCTTGTTGAAGTTCGGCGAAGCAGCGGAATCAAATTTTTAAGAACTTTACTAATCACTAAATACCAACATACAGCGACAAGATGGCAGCTCCATGTATAAACTAATAACCGTGATGACAATGAGAACGGAGCTGGGAGAGTGGCGAAGGGCGCACTGCAGCCACCCTTTATTAATTTCCATGGTGCCGCCGAAAGGAGGCGAGCATTGGACCCATAGAAATGAATGGGAGCGGTGGTCGGGCAAGCGCAGTGCGCTCCTATTCACTTGTATGGGAGGGCGATTAGCGTTGGCCAGAACCCGGGAAACCCGGGGTCCTCCAGCCACCACTCGCCCCGCTCCGTTCTCAGTGTAGGTGCAGGTCCCAGAGGAGGGACCTGCACCTATCAGACAATGGGAGCATATCCCTTTTAAGGCTTATGGTGGCCACAAGTTTTAGGTTTCGGGGCACCTGTGACACCATCATTAGTCCCACACCTCTAAAGTAAGCATATGTCTACAATCTAGCACCGACTCTTGTAGAGCCAAGTTCACCTTACGTCACTGGAACATGGACCCATGGAGGATCGGATCTATGGTGGCTTTGCTGTATGGAGCAGCAATGAGGAGACCATCCGGCGGTCTCCTGAAAAACAATGAGTTTTGAGACTGCTTTAGTCTCTTCTTCAGGTACATTCTCAATAACACCTAGCCAATTATAAGAAGGTGAGTCAAAAATGATCCAGACTCTTGCCGTAGACTATGGCTGCTCAACTTTTGCTTTGTTAGGCCTCCAGCACACGACCGTTGTGTGCACCCGTGGCCGTTGTGCCGTTTTCCGTTTTTTTTCGCGGACCCATTGACTTTCAATGGGTCCGTGGAAAAATCGGAAAATGCACCGTTTTGCAGCCGCATCCGTGATCCGTGTTTCCTGGCCGTGAAAAAAATATGACCTGTCCTATTTTTTTCACGGCCAACGGTTCACGGACCCATTCAAGTCAATGGGTCCGTGAAAGAACACGGATGCACACAAGATTGGCATCCGTGTCCGTGATCCGTGGCCGTAGGTTAGTTTTTATACAGACGGATCCGAAGATCCGTCTGTATAAAAGCTTTTTCAAAGCTGAGTTTTCACTTCGTGAAAACTCAGAACCGACAGTATATTCTAACACAGAAGCGTTTCCATGGTGATGGGGACGCTTCTAGTTAGAATACACTACAAACTGTGTACAAGACTGCCCCCTGCTGCCTGGCAGCACCCGATCTCTTACAGGGGGCCGTGATCAGCACAATTAACCCTTCAGGTGCCGCACCTGAAGGGGTTAATTGTGCTGATCACAGCCCCCTGTAAGAGATCGGATGCTGCTAGGCAGCAGGGGGCAGTCATGTACACAGTTTGTAGTATATTCTAACTAGAAGCGTCCCCATCACCATGGGAACGCCTCTGTGTTAGAATATACTGTCGGAAATGAGGTTTCACGATCTAACTCATATCCGACAGTATATTCTAACATAGAGGCGTTCCCATGGTGATGGGGACGCTTCAAGTTAAAATATACCATCGGATTGGAGAAAACTCCGATCTGATGGTATAAAAGGGACTCCAGACTTTACATTGAAAGTCAATGGGGACGGATCCGTTTGAAATGACACCATATTGTGTCAACGTCAAACAGATCCGTCCCCATTGACTTGCATTGTAATTCAGGACGGATCCGTTTGGCTCCGCACGGCCAGGCGGACACCAAAACGACTTTTTTTTCATGTCCGTGGATCCTCCAAAAATCAAGGAAGACCCACAGACGAAAAAACGGTCACGGATCACGGAAAAACGGGACCCGTTTTTGCGGACCGCAAAAAAATACGTTCGTGTGCAGGAGGCCTAAGAAAGAAGGGCAGTGTTCAGAGATTAGTTTTCTTTGGTCTGAGGATGTGTCTGGTGGAGATACTTATGGAAGACTTTGTGCACAGTCTGGAGAAAGTGTTTTGTCGGGAAGAAGTGCGTATGGATGAATAGAGAAGATCACGAAAGGTCACAACCATGAAGAGGGAGCTGGATGCCCGTCCATGTCCATGACTGATGACAACATTGAACGTGCAAGTGAACTGATTCTGTTGGATGGATGACAGTGACAGTGGATTATGTGGCCCTACGAGATCGAAGATTCATGTCTGATGAAGAGGTGGAGACAGCGGTGCTTTTGTGGCTCACAGCTCAGCCTAAAACATTTTTTAATGAGGGAATACGAAAGCTTATTGACAAATGGAGAAAGTGTATTGAAAATCAAGGAGATTATGTCAAAAAATTATGTATTTTCTTTTCTGAAAGTTGATAAAAATACATTTCTACAGCCAGAGTGCGGCTAATGTTTTACTCACCCTCGTAATGCTTCTTACTATAAACTCCAAAAATTTATGAAAATACATAAATGAGATTATAGTTGGTTGGATTAGATGAAACACCAGTACGTCCTCCATGACCATGACTGTATACATCACTTTCTTATATGATACAATGTTTTCCAACCATTGTTCAGCTTCTATATGACTTCATAACAGAGAAGAAAGCAAATAATACGGGCAGATACTTCTGAGAAGAACCTTCTGCAGGTATGATTCATTTGCTCCACAGTCAAGGTCATGGAGACACCTTAGCAGCAATGGCTATGTTGACGAAGGAGTGAAAGATGACTATTCCACTTGTCAGGTGGAGATGAAGATGCCTTGTTAGCGTGGACAGCTGGAATGGGATAATCCCTTGAGTGCTTGGGGTGACCAAGGAATGTTTCGCAATGGGTTAAAGGTCACCATTGCTGGATTCCTCTATGTTATGAATAGCCTGGAAGAAATGAATATTTTGAGACTTGACTCTTCTTGAGGGTCCGTTCATTTGGACTTCTGTTAATTAAGAATCCAAAACAACCAAAATAATTGAGAATCGTTAATTCCTGAATTTAGCCACAACAAATGGAACCTTCTTTAAGTGGCCAAGACTTAAAGAAAACAATTAATGAAAAACAGGTGCCATCGAAAGTAGAGCCATGTAGCCAAAACTAAGCTGGGATGTGATGTCCATATCATCCCTTCAAGGGCATGCATACTATAGAAGCAATCTATGGGGCCCTATAGA
Source organism: Bufo bufo (assembly GCF_905171765.1). Classification (NCBI taxonomy): domain Eukaryota; kingdom Metazoa; phylum Chordata; class Amphibia; order Anura; family Bufonidae; genus Bufo; species Bufo bufo. The sequence goes on along the minus strand of NC_053393.1, from coordinate 39,238,224 downwards.
AAAAAGGGCCAAGCTCTGGCCAGTAATTTAACCCTTGCCACAGGGCTTCAGAGGATAATGCCATCATTTCCTTCCAAAGAGGGTGAGAAGGTGTTGCAGATGAATCACCAGACTTGAGAATGCCCAGTTTCTCTGAGAAGATCACCCCTCTAGAAGACCATTTTTTGATGCATTTTCTGTTGAACACAATGGACAACATAAAGTATTTATAGATATATTATGTGTGCGGAGTATTGTAGGCTAGGCTATGCTCCTCTGGGCTTCTGGGAAAGATATTCAAATTAGCTTTTATAAGCCTATATGATGCCAGCAGATGTTAGATGTACTAATTTTCATATATTTTTCCCAGGAACCCAGAGGAACATTGCCTAGCCTACAATACTCCACACACGTACTATGCATACTAGGCATTCTCCATAATGAGAAAGAGGACCCCCCCAGACAAAGAATATATTTTGCTCAGAAACCCAGAGTAGCATATTAGCCTCAGGACAAATAAAGAATATTTAATTCAGGTAGAATCAAACTTTTTTTTAAATTTGGCAAACCCGACCTAAAACGAATTTCAAGACATTTGCTCATCTCTAACCCATTCCTCCAGTGTGATGGGACATTTAAGATGCTCATACACATTAAAAGTTGGACAACCTCACAGATGTTGATGCCAGGGGCGGATTGGCCATAGACCTTACAGGGAAATTTCCCGGTGGGCCGATGCCCAGGGGGCCGCCTGAGCCCTCCTCACATCCGGCCAGTGGAAGTTTTTGGGGATGTATTTTGTGCTGCTGGCAGCAATATTTTATGATGGACTGTGTTATTTGGCTCTGTTAGGGTGGTATAATGTGCCACAATATAGTATTGCTGGCCCTGCCTTCCATCAATTTGGACCTGACTACAAAACGGGGTCACTTTTAGCATTTTTTCAGAGCCACTTTAAGTTCCCAGTCGGCCCCTGGGGCCAGCCAACAATTTCATGCGTATGGACTTTTATAAGAAGATATCAGAGGAATGAATGGTTGGGTAGCTGCATTTCAACACGTCCAATCCTTTTGTTGTTGCGGGACAAAAGCCGCCAGAGGCAGCATATTAGGAACACATTCACGCTCAACCGAGCTGAGCACACATGTATATGGGGAAGTCGGGAGGAATATCTGTTGGCCAAATAAGTGTTCATCCGAAAGCAATCTGAAGTGTATGTCCACCTGTACTGCTGACAGATTACACAATGTTTCCACCCTATAAGTATATTTTCTTGCGAGATGGAGATTATGTCTGGCCTTTATCAAGTGAGCATGACTAGTGCTATTATATTCTCCTGGCAGGTGACCACCGTTGACCTGTGTCTGTTGTCTTCAGGCCTTTTTGACAGGACTCAAGTTGGGAAAGCTAAAGGTCCAAGTATTTTTAGAGTAAAAGCTTGTAAATAATACCCCCATAAGAACATCATTACTCCTCGTGGCTCATGTAGTGGTTCCGCCCGGTGAATTAGCAGACCAGAAGATCCCGGTGATCCAGACTAATGCTGAAGAACTCCAAAGCAGAAGACTATGCCATTTGACCAAACCTTATCTTTGGTTTGGCTCCACATTAACTAGCATTATCTAGAGAATTAATCTAGACTACTAGAGGCACCTATAGTTGGCCTTACACATTGGATGAAGGTGGCCAAGCCCACCGCTATTGGTGGAACCAGTCAACCATCTACAGTGTAAGATGATGTTCTGATTTTTCCTCAACGGCAGATGTCAAAGAAAAGAAGGGCTAGATATCAACATGCCTGTCAGAGGTGCTTGGCAGCAGCTTACTTCCATCTCCCAGATTGAGAACACATGCATACTTGTCTGAGCTGAGCATGCAGGTGTATGGAGCAAGGAGGAATAGCTGTAGGCCGAACGAACTTTAGCTATCTAAAGTGTATGACCAGCCAAGTCCTAGGAGTAGCTGAGTGCTTTGGAACCAAAAAAAAGTTAAAATAAAGTGTGTGTGGGGGAGGGGGTTTACTACTTTTGCAATGTGGGTGGGTATTATTGGAATCAAATCAATACAATATATGAAGTACATCACAACGAGCCACAACCTGATGTAGCAGACTTGCACTTGGCCACCATAGCGACCCTGGACACATGGTGGCTTTCTGATTTACATGATCTGTATTCGAAAGAGGGACAGTCACACGTTTCATTATACCGTGTATTGATGACATAGCATATTGCAATATTTAGAAACAAACAAAGCAACTTTAATGACCCAGAACTAATAACTGCTCCACTAATGTGATCATAACTCTAATACATTACTGCTCTGAAAGACAGCTGACTAATACACAAACAGGCTAATTATGGCCAAAATTTCAGTAATCTGCAGCTTATCCTTTATTGACTAAGTGGCAAATGAAGTTTTTCAAGTTATACTCTTAATGGGATTCTGAAATTTTTCAGGAATAATAAAGTATTCACTTTTATCGGTAATGTCACAGTGAAATCCACAGCAAACACATATCCTAGAGAATTACCATCATTTTTGAAACTACAATAAAATTTAGACTAGAACCTTCAGAATCAAGAAAACATGATTGATAAAAAAGAAAATGGCTGCACAACCATTATACATGATTCTGAAGGTTCTAGTCTAAATTTTCTTGTAGTACATATTGAGGGTAGCGCCTCTTTAAGACTGAACAACGCCCATCTACCCGGGACTTCTGAGCAGAGTACTTATGTAGCTGCTTCCTACACTGCCCTGAAAACTGTAGGCTTAGGTAAGTCCAAGAGAGACGGTATAATAGTGTTCTGTGGAAGCCACCTTGACGCCTGGTAGATGGGCCCGACACACGTTTGATCAAATATGTGCTCTACAAGCTTCCATTAACTAATTTATAGTAGGTATGATACTACTTTTATTTAGAATGATCCGTATTTCTTAGCTCTATTGTTTGTATGTATAATGGTGTGCAGCCATAATTTTTGAAAAGTATAAAAAACCTTTTATAAATTATATACAGTCTTATATGACATCTATCTTGTATAAAACTACTATAAATCTGTCCCATATTACAAGAATATAAGAACTATAATACTGCTCCTATGTACAAGAATATAACTACTATAATACTGCCTCCTATGTACAAGAATATAACTACTATAATACTGCTCCTATATACAAGAATATAATTACTATAATACTGCTGCTATATACAAGAATATAACTACTATAATACTGCTCCTATATACAAGAATATAACTACTATAATACTGCTCCTATGTACAAGAATATAACTACTATAATACTGCTCCTATGTACAAGAATATAACTACTATAATACTGCTCCTATATACAAGAATATAACTACTATAATACTGCTGCTATATACAAGAATATAACTACTATAATACTGCTCCTATATACAAGAATATAACTACTATAATACTGCTCCTATGTACAAGAATATAACTACTATAATACTGCTCCTAAGTACAAGAATATAACTACTATAATACTGCTCCTATGTACAAGAATATAACTACTATAATACTGCTCCTATGTACAAGAATATAACTACTATAATACTGCCTCCTATGTACAAGAATATAACTGCTATAATACTGCTCCTATGTACAAGAATATAACTGCTATAATACTGCCTCCTATGTACAAGAATATAACTGCTATAATACTGCTCCTATGTACAAGAATATAACTACTATAATACTGCTCCTCTAATGTACAAGAATATAACTAATATAATACTGCCTCCTATGTACAAGAATATAACTACTATAATACTGCTCCTCTAATGTACAAGAATATAACTAATATAATACTGCCTCCTATGTACAAGAATATAACTACTATAATACTGCTCCTATGTACAAGAATAGAACTACTATAATACTGCTCCTATGTACAAGAATATAACTAATATAATACTGCCTCCTATGTACAAGAATATAACTACTATAATACTGCTCCTATGTACAAGAATATAACTACTATAATACTGCTCCTCTAATGTACAAGAATATAACTAATATAATACTGCCTCCTATGTACAAGAATATAACTACTATAATACTGCCTCCTATGTACAAGAATATAACTAGTATAATACTGCCTCCTATGTACAGGAATATAACTACTATAATACTGCTCCTATGTACAAGAATATAACTACTATAATACTGCTCCTATGTACAAGAATATAACTACTATAATACTGCCTCCTATGTACAAGAATATAACTACTATAATACTGCTCCTATGTACAAGAATATAACTACTATAATACTGCTCCTATGTACAAGAATATAACTACTATAATACTGCTCCTATGTACAAGAATATAACTACTATAATACTGCTCCTCTAATGTACAAGAATATAACTAATATAATACTGCCTCCTATGTACAAGAATATAACTACTATAATACTGCTCCTATGTACAAGAATAGAACTACTATAATACTGCTCCTATATACAAGAATATAACTAATATAATACTGCCTCCTATGTACAAGAATATAACTACTATAATACTGCCTCCTATGTACAAGAATATAACTACTATAATACTGCTCCTATGTACAAGAATAGAACTACTATAATACTGCTCCTATGTACAAGAATAGAACTACTATAATACTGCTCCTATGTACAAGAATATAACTACTATAATACTGCTCCTATGTACAGGAATATAACTACTATAATACTGCTCCTATGTACAAGAATATAACTACTATAATACTGCTCCTATGTACAAGAATATAACTACTATAATACTGCCTCCTATGTACAAGAATATAACTACTATAATACTGCTCCTATGTACAAGAATATAACTACTATAATACTGCTCCTATATACAAGAATATAACTACTATACTACTGCTCCTATGTACAAGAATATAACTACTATAATACTGCCTCCTATGTACAAGAATATAACTACTATAATACTGCTCCTATGTACAAGAATATAACTACTATAATACTGCCTCCTATGTACAAGAATATAATTACTATAATACTGCTCCTATGTACAAGAATATAACTACTATAATACTGCTCCTATGTACAGGGATATAACTACTATAATACTGCTCCTATGTACAAGAATATATCTACTATAATACTGCTCCTCTAATGTACAAGAATATAACTAATATAATACTGCCTCCTATGTACAAGAATATCACTACTATAATACTGCTCCTATGTACAAGAATATCACTACTATAATACTGCTCCTATGTACAAGAATATAACTAATATAATACTGCCTCCTATGTACAAGAATATAACTACTATAATACTGCCTCCTATGTACAAGAATATAACTACTATAATACTGCTCCTATGTACAGGAATATAACTACTATAATACTGCTCCTATGTACAAGAATATAACTACTATAATACTGCACCTATGTACATGAATATAACTACTATAATACTGCCTCCTATGTATAAGAATATAACTACTATAATACTGCACCTATGTACATGAATATAACTACTATAATACTGCCTCCTACATACAGGAATATAACTACTATAATACTGCTCCTATGTACAAGAATATAACTACTATAATACTGCTCCTATGTACAAGAATAGAACTACTATAATACTGCTCCTATGTACAAGAATAGAACTACTATAATACTGCTCCTATGTACAAGAATATAACTACTATAATACTGCCTCCTATGTATAAGAATATAACTACTATAATACTGCACCTATGTACATGAATATAACTACTATAATACTGCCTCCTACATACAGGAATATAACTACTATAATACTGCTCCTATGTACAAGAATATAACTACTATAATACTGCTCCTATGTACAAGAATATAACTACTATAATACTGCTCCTATATACAAGAATATAACTACTATAATACTGCCTCCTATGTACAAGAATAGAACTACTACAATACTGCTCCTATGTACAAGAATAGAACTACTATAATACTGCTCCTATGTACAAGAATAGAACTACTATAATACTGCTCCTATGTACAAGAATATAACTACTATAATACTGCCCCCTATGTACAAGAATATAACTACTATAATACTGCCTCCTATGTACAAGAATAGAACTACTATAATCTAATATGCTGCATACGAACGAGTGTCATGGATGGATTGTTGTTTTTGGTTATTCCTCTTTATCCTTCCCTCCCTCCTATTCCTTGTCCCTATCCCCATATCCTTCCCCTCCCCTTTTTCCTCTATTTCTGAGTCATTATGTTCACCAGTCATACTACAAGACCTTTATGTACTGGTAAGATGCATCTGTAACCTTTGCATAATACTTGTATAATGGGATAGGATTATTCTGTCTATATGTGAAAAATGGGAAATTAGTATTGTCCTGTTATTTATATACGGAATTCTGTTTAGGTCCATATCTACAGTCCTTCAAGCTGTTATGTATACTCAAAGCAATGTACGATATCAACCACTTTGTATATGTCACTGCATAATGTTGTAGTATGTATTTTCGATATACTTTTCAATAAAAAGAGAATTTTCAAAGAATATAACTACTATAATACTGCCTCCTATGTACAAGAATATAACTACTATAATACTGCTCCTATGTACAAGAATATAACTACTATAATACTGCTCCTATGTACAAGAATATAACTACTATAATACTGCCTCCTATGTACAAGAATATAACTACTATAATACTGCTCCTATGTGCAAGAATATAACTACCATAATACTGCTCCTATGTACAAGAATATAACTACTATAATACTGCTCCTATGTACAAGAATATAACTACTATACTTTCTTGGTGTGATCTTTCTAATAGGTTACTATAGATGTTTTATTCCGGCTGCCACTATGCAGTATAAACCCTGTATATCTGAATGATTAGCAGCTGATTTTCACTCATGTAATAATGGACCCGGGCATGCCTTGGCATGATAAATAGCTCATTATTATGCAGGAATTTTAACGGAAACCTTTAATTATGAGAATATCTCCTGCATTTTTGCTTGCCTACGTTATTTTATCGTTTCATAACATGCTTTTGTCTCCAGGTGGTGATCGGTGCCAGGTATGTGGGGTTGTCCTGCCCTGTTTTTTGCCGGAATTAATGCGGTTATTCATTAATTTCAGATGGTGCCAACTGGCATTCCTAGACCCTGACATTGTGCTGCGGCTTCAGAGCCCAATGAGGCGGTTTGTATGGTCCTGACCTGCTTGTAAGGACAAGTAATGGCCAAATGAGTAAGACTATGGTGGCGGTAGCCTTGTCCTGTTATATAGAGGAGAAGCCAATAAAAGGAGCAATGATGACACAGTAACGATGGTTACACGCAGGGATGTTTTTCTGCAGATGCAGCAGGGCAGGGAGTTATGCAACAATGTATCTCACTTATATAACTGCTATTATGTAACATTTCTATGAGACCAGAAATGTGGGGAAATAAAGGAAATGGCAAAGGGACTGTCAGAAAAGGATGACATTTTACTCTATGCCTATTCATGCACATATAGCTTATGCGTCTGCAGTGGCGAAATGATCGTGGTCGCAGGGGTTGCGACTGGGCCCTTAGGGAAAATTGGCTCGCTCCAGATCCTAGGGTGAGGGGTGCTTACACGAAGCAGCAATCTAATCACATCCCATGGCTGAACCTGGGCCCTCCACCAATCCTCCATGTGGCTATGTCTTGTAGAGCACTTTCCACGTAGTTCATGAAAGAATTTCCATGTGCTGAGCTGGCTCGGTGGGTATATAAGGTGTGTGATAGGCTATCTGCACACATATCCTTCATTGCTGTCTTGGGTAAAAGGGTTGATTCATCAGAATTGCAAAAAGAGATGATTATTGCTTCTCAGGCCCAAGGTGGCGGTATTTCTGACACTGCGCAGTGTGAACTCGTGCTGCTGTGGTAAAAGAGTATGGTGAGTGGACAAATGGCGCGATTGTGAATAAGAGACGTGGAAACTGCGAAGCACCACGTGCCACTGATATGAGAGGTGAACGTCGGCTATGAAGATGAGAAAGGATGGACCGACACGCTGCAGTGGAGCAGCTCACCACCATACTGAACCAGGTGTCTACCAGACGTGTGTCTAACACAACAGCTCAGCAACACCTACTGCATATGGGGCTCCGAAGCAGACGGACAGGGCCGGACTGGCCTGCCGGGATACCGGGAAATTTCCAGCTAGGCCGGTAGGCCTGAGTGCCGCAAGGCCGCGGCCCTGGTGACAAGTGGGGGCGGCCGGCGGCAGGGTACAGCAGCAGGAGATGAGCGCTTCCATTGTGGAAGCGCTCATTTCCATAGTCATCTGTATCGCCGTCCTCAGGACGGCAATACAGATGTCTATGCTGCTGCAGGGGAGGGAGAGGTGTGTCCCCTCCTGTTCCTCTGATAGGCTGCTGGCCTAGTGCTGGCAGCCTATCAGAGGCCGGTGCAGGCGGCGCAATGACGTCATCGCGCCGCCTGAGCCGTATAGCGAGGGACACAGGCCGGAAGAGGCCTGCATCGCATCGCTGGAGGTAAGTATAAGTGTTTATTTATTTTTTAGATAGGTACAATACTGGCACATGATAAGGGGGGACTACTGGGTTGGCACATGATAAGGGGGGACTACTGGGCTGGCACATGATAAGGGGGCTACTGGCACATAAGGGTGGCTACTGGCACATAAGAGGGACTACTGGCACATGATGGGGGGCTACTGGCACATGATAAGGGGGGCTACTGGCACATAAGGGGGCTATTGGAACATAAGGGGAGCTACTGGCACATAAGGGGGACTACTGGCACATGATAAGAGGGACTACTGGCACATGATAAGGGGGGCTACTGGCACATGATAAAGGGGGCTACTGGCACATGATATGGGGGCTACTGGCACAGGATATGGGAGCTACTGGCACATGATAAGGGGGCTACTGGCACATGATAAGAGGCGGCTACTGGCACATAAGGGGCGGCTACTGGAACATAAGGGGCGACTACTGGCACATAAGGGGGCTACTGGCACATAAGGGGGGACTACTGGCACATGATAAGGACGACTACTGGCACATGATAAGGATGACTACTGGCACATGATAAGGGGGGCTACTGGCACATGATAAGGGGGGCTACTGGCACATGATAAGGGGGGCTACTGGCACATGATAAAGGGGGCTATTGGCACATGATAAAGGGGGCTACTGGCACATAAGGGGCGGCTACTGGCACATAAGGGGCCTACTGGCACATAAGGGGCGGCTACTGGCACATGATAAGGACGACTACTGGCACATGATAAGGATGACTACTGGCACATGATAAGGATGACTACTGGCACATGATAAGGGGGGCTACTGGCACATGATAAGGGGGGCTACTGGCACATGATAAGGGGGGCTACTGGCACATGATAAAGGGGGCTACTGGCACATGATATGGGGGCTACTGGCACATGATATGGGAGCTACTGGCACATGATAAGGGGCGGCTACTGGCACATGATAAAGGGGGCTACTGGCACATGATATGGGGGCTACTGGCACATGATATGGGAGCTACTGGCACATAATAAGGGGCGGCTACTGGCACATGATAATTGGCGGCTACTGGCACATAAGGGGCGCCTACTGGCACATAAGGGGTGGCTACTGGCACATAAGGGGCGGCTACTGGCACATGAAAAGGGGCGGCTACTGGCACATGATAAGGGGCGGATACTGGCACATGATAAGGGGCGGCTACTGGCACATAAGGGGCGGCTACTGGCACATGATAAGGACGACTACTGGCACATGATAAGGACGACTACTGGCACATGATAAGGGGGGCTACTGGCACATGATAAGGGGGGCTACTGGCACATGATAAAGGGGGCTACTGGCACATGATATGGGGGCTACTGGCACATGATATGGGAGCTACTGGCACATGATAAGGGGCGGCTACTGGCACATGATAAAGGGGGCTTCTGGCACATGATATGGGGCTACTGGCACATGATATGGGAGCTACTGGCACATGATAAGGGGCGGCTACTGGCACATGATAATTGGCGGCTACTGGCACATAAGGGGCGCCTACTGGCACATAAGGGGTGGCTACTGGCACATAAGGGGCGGCTACTGGCACATAAAGGGGCGGCTACTGGCACATGATAAGGGGCGGCTACTGGCACATTATAAGGGGCGGCTACTGGCACATAAGGGGCGGCTACTGGCACATAAGGGGCGGCTACTGGCACATAAAGGGGGCTACTGGCACATAAGGGGCGGCTACTGGCACATAAGGTGGACTATTGGCACATAAGGGGGACTACTGGCACATGATAAGGATGACTACTGGCACATGATAAGGACGACTACTGGCACATGATAAGGGGGGCTACTGGCACATGATAAGGGGGGCTACTGGCACATCATAAGGGGCGGCTACTGGCACATGATAAGGGGGGTTACTGGCACATAATAAGGGGGGGGCTACTGGCACATGATAGCGGGGGCACTCTGGCTACTGGCACATGATATGAGGGGCTCTGGCTACTGGCACATGATGGTGGGGGGCTCTTATTACTGGCACATGATTGGGGGCATCTATTGGGGCACTTATTACTGGCAGATAATTGGGTGGCACTATAGGGGCATCTACTGAGGCAAAAAAAAAGGGGTATTTTATATGGGGGGCTCTGTATAGGAGCATTTTATACTGGGACACATTATGGTGGGTACTATGGGGAAGGGGGGGAGGAGCACTATGGGGCACTGAGAAGGGGTATTTTATATTGGCACATTATGGGAACATTAGCTCAACTGGAGGCATTACAAAGGGGTATGTTTTGCACATTATAAGGAGAATTATTTCTACTGGGGGGGGGGGGCATTATGGTGGGTTTTATTACTCCCCCATGGTATGACCAGCACCAGCCTCTCCCTGCTCTGCTATTCCTCTGCCCCTTCTCCAAATCCTTATTATGAAATCTTTCTCATTAGGATAAAACACAACATCAGCTCCGCCGAGCCCCCGGCCAAAGTGTTGAAGTGGCGTCCGAGATCCCCAAGGGCCAAGCCAAGTAATTGTAAGTTTTCATGTGAAATATGTTTGTTTGTAGTTGATCTTTATTATCGATTTTACATTGCAGATTATATATTTTTTTTTGCAGCATATGGGTGAGATTTTATAAATATTTTTATTATTTGGTCGAAAGGCTCATTGGGGGGGGGGGAGGGGGGATTGTAACAGGACTGCCGTAGAATATCTAAAATAGCTGGTCAAGAAAAATGTTGCATGCAACAATCATTAAATAGGTGGCGGGTCAAAGGGCGTGGTAAAACACTGTCTGAGCATGCTGAGAGTTGTAGTTTTGCAACAGTTGGAGGCATCCTGGTTGGGAAAACACTGTGATAATATGAACAATGGGGGTCTACAAAAGAGCTATCGTGGGGCAAAGGTCATATTCGTGTTTACACACGTGTCTTAAATGAATGCTTTCCCCTATTATAAACAAGTAAATAATGACGCAACGCTGTGGGGCTGGTGTGCAACTGTTTCCAGGGCTGGTTTCTATCCCCAGTCCGGCCCTGCAGACGGACGGTCACTGCACCTTAGATAACGAAGTTGCATTGGCAGACAAGGCTTCAGTATTCCTGGTTGTATCAATATGAGTCTTACACTGATTGGCAAAGGGTTGTCTTCTCCGATGAATCACGTTTTCAGCTTCATTAAACTGAATGGTCATCCATTGCTTTTTTTTTTTACTGAAATACTTCCAAATTCTGTGATAATTTATTTCTTAATATATTCTTATATCATTTAGAGATTAGTTTTTCAAAGAAGAGCTCCAAATTCCTCCCTTTCTGTTTATCTGTATTCACCACTAGAGGGAGCCTGGGAGCTTTCTGCATACTGTGTTGTTACTCGGGTTAAATGTATACATAGCATGCAGTCAGGATCAAAGCTCCCTCTAGTGGTGGCTACAGGCAGACAGAATTTGTTTTTTAATTTAATTCAATGACAATGTTGGGGATTTTGAGCTCTGTATCAGAAAAAAAGGCAGCTATTATATATGAAGGGCCTAAACACGATCTGATGTTTAATAGTGAACATGACTGATAATAACCCATTTAATGCACGCAAAACTCCAGGTTGTGTCACTTCAGCAAACGGCATTTTTCTTGTAGAGAAAGTTAATACAAGGCACTTACTAATGTATTGTGATTCTCCATGTTGCCTCCTTTGCTGGCCGGATTCATTTTTCCATCACGTTATACACTGCTCGTATCCAGGGGTTTACGGCCACCGCGGCAGCGCAGATTCGAGGTGGCCGGGAGGGGAGCTGCTGCGCATGCGCGCTTATTTATTTGGCCACTAGAGAGGCTGAAGCTTTTGTAGTACGACCACCACTGATGGATTGAAGGGTGGTCGTAACCCCTGGAAGTGAGCAGTGTATAATGCGATGGAAAAAAACGAATCCAGCCAGCAAAGGAGGCAATACGGAGAATCACATTACATTAGTCAGTGCCTTGTATTCACTTTCTCTACATAATAAATGCCATTCGCTGAAGTGAGAGGACCCCTTTAATGGCTCTCATGACTGGTATGGTGTGTATGGAATTGTGACAATGTTAGCGGGAGAGACCCAGGTGTAAGAAAATAAAGCAATGGGTGCCCCCCGTGCCCGCGGAGAATTTGGCTCCCCGATACATTATGTCATCTCCTGAGAAGCTGTAATGACTTCATGTAAACCCCCATTTGATGTCTGATACATTGTTGCAGCCTCATAAAGCACCAAACATGTCGCTGCACATTTAGCAGAAGGATTTCAAAGCCTTTACACTGGGCATATAAAATGCAGCAGAAAATGGGGCGTTCTATAAACGTACAACAATCCGAGCCATAAAAGCTCGGATTAATCAAACCGGACTGCTCCTGGAAGCCGCAACAGCCTCATACATAAACTATTAAAATGTAAGTAAGGCTTCTGAAGTAGCAGACTGGAAGAAATTCATTATGTCTGGGGCACCGGTGCTAGACCTATTATTGTCCACTAGGTTCAATAGTAAAAGGTTTGTAGGTCTCATAAAACTGGGGGGTATGAGGCTGATCGACACAAAAACTATATCATATACTAATCATATTACATGGAATATTGACCACAGGGGGCGCTGTTTCTATCTGTACCACAACATGATGAATGATTATCAGGGATTCCCAGAAGAAGGAGCTGCAGCGCCAGCGAAGAGCTGCGGCTCCTGTGCAGTTTTTCCCTGGCACAGCAGCGCTCCTGTCTGGCACACGATTTTTCAGTATGACTGTACCGAGCAGGAGGAATTGTCATGTATCTATCGGGATGAAGAGATAGAGACTATAAGGACTGGATACTCGCCCAGTTGGGGAGGTTTACTAAAAAGTTTTTTGTTTTTTTTTATTAAGAAATACCCAAACTTTGACATTGAAACAAAAAAACGCATTCATATAGTACCGTCATGGTGTGAACATCAATAGCGTTACACAATGCACTCAAAAATAGTGCCACATGAATGGTGCCCCCAGACAGATTGTCATGCAGATAGTGCTGCCGAGGGATATCACTAGGGTCTTAAAATATCTGAACCACAAGGCATATGCCCCACTAAGGCTAGTTGAACACTAGCTTTAAGGATCTGGCAGGCATTGTCAGAAGCTTGCCCCTATCCGGTCCTATCAACTATAAACCATGCAGCGGTTTTCTTCCGGCTGGTTCGCTGCATATTTGCCGAGTTGCAGCTGGATCTCAGCCGGTCCCCATTATAGTTAATGGGGCCGGAGGGGGAAGTTCAAGCTTCTGACAATGCCAGAATGCAGAGAGATCCAGCAGATCCAGTCCCCATTGAAATAGTGCCACACAGATAGTGACCCCAGAAATAATGCCACACAGATAGTGCCCAAGAAATAGTGTCCCCAGAAATAGTGTCACACAGATAGTGCCCCCCAAAAATAGTGCCACACAGATAGTGTCCCCAGAAATAGTGCCACACAGATAGTGCCCCCAGAAATAGTGCCACACAGATAGTTCCCCAGAAATAGTGCCCCCAGAAATAGTGCCACACAGATAGTGCCCCCAGAAATTGTGCCACACAGATAGTGCCCCAGAAATAGTGCCACACAAATAGTGCCCCCAGAAATAGTGCCACACAGATAGTGTCCCCAGAAATAGTGCCACACAGATAGTGCCCAAGAAATAGTGTCCCCAGAAATAGTGTCACACAGATAGTGCCCCCCAAAAATAGTGCCACACAGATAGTGTCCCCAGAAATAGTGCCACACAGATAGTGCCCCCAGAAATAGTGCCACACAGATAGTTCCCCAGAAATAGTGCCCCCAGAAATAGTGCCACACAGATAGTGCCCCCAGAAATTGTGCCACACAGATAGTGCCCCAGAAATAGTGCCACACAAATAGTGCCCCCAGAAATAGTGCCACACAGATAGTGTCCCCAGAAATAGTGCCACACAGATAGTGCCCCACAAATAGTGTCCCCAGAAATAGTGCCACACAAATAGTGCCCCCAGAAATAGTGCCACACAGATAGTGTCCCCAGAAATAGTGCCACACAGATAGTGCCCCACATATAGTGTCCCCAGAAATAGTGCCACACAGATAGTGACCCATAAATATTGGCACACAGATAGTGCACCCAGAAATAGTGCCACAGATAGTGCACCCAGAAATATTGGCACACAGATTGTGACCCCAGAAATAATGCCACACAGGTAGTGCCCCTAGAAATAGTGCCACACAGGTAGTGCCCCCAGGTAGGCATGAAGACATTATTGCATTACAATGCCTGGTTTGCCCATGGCAGTAGGGGTAGAGAGGCTCAGGGAACCAACAGTATGAGCGATCAGTACTAGTTGGAATAGACCTTGATGCCACCTGCCTATCTTCCTGCAGTGTGTTCCTTGGCCAGAAGGCTGGTAGCCTCATCCCAAAGGACTGTGTGGATAATGGCGAATAAACCAAATTTTCTTTTACTTGACAATGAGATTTAACGTTGATCCAGAGCTTGTTCCTCTCTGCCCTACCTGAAATTCGAGGCCGGTCCTGGGGGTGGGGTGGTGGGATAAAGTGTCTATGTGTGGGGTGAGAGTATGTGTAATTCTAAGTAGATAATCGGTGACACTCAAGAGAAGAAGCTTGAGGATGGCTTCCTAAACAAACAGCGACCCATGAAGAATGTGGCCAGTTGTGCTACAGGGCGGCACACCAACACAACTCAGATCAAGTGCACAAATCGCCCTCAGCCTCAAACCTGACAGCAGCATTCTTCAGCGCTCACACGGTGACTAGGACAAGGCCCCATAGTCATTCCTTGCCTTTGGGAATCGCAGACTTTCTGCTCTTCCATTTACCATACTTCATCATCATCATCATCATCATCACTATGAGAGCCTTCCCAGCCGGCACTTCATCCTAGCCCCCTGACATCTCCCTGCAGTTTGTTGTCAATCAGACCACATCAAAGGAAACATAAGACTCTGCTAATGAGTGATACCCTAGAGGGGCTACAAAAGCAGGATCCTCCCGATTGACGGGGGCCAAGCTTTTTGACTTTTAAGATTTCATCCAGACCATTTGTGTCTTTACAGTTCACCAAAAATAGAAAGTATTACAATAACAAGACACATGTACGTTGTATGCGCTGGTGTGAGCTTATTTAAAGAGGTTATCCACCTTTGGGGGGGTCATTTCGGCCAGACCCCCCCACACTCCCCCAATGCATTATGTCACTGGGTCATGTAATGTATCGGGGACACGTCACTGCGGGGGTCGGTCATTCACTGCAGCGGCCACGTGGCCCCTATCAAACAGGACATTTACAAACAAGGACCAGAGGAGCTGAAAGTCATAAACAGGTAAGTATGCGTCCCTCTGCAGGTCTGATGATGTTTGGGGGGGTCTGGCCAAAAGGCTCCTGAAGGTGGACAACCCATATAAGGGGCAAATATACCTTTTAGCACCTTTGCAAATAGCCTTATTTCAACATATCTTAGTGGTTTATATATACAGCTCCTATGCAGACCTATGTGTCTCTATGGTAACAGACTACAAACAAAGCCTGCGTAGTCGGATCCAGCAACCATGTGTCGATTTCTCTATCTGAACTACAGACAGTAGAGAAGGGGCAAAGGGAAGAACTTTCATAATTCATTACTCCCATCCTCCCTTCTGGTTTTCCAAATTTTTATACAGTTGTGTTGATCACCAGCGCTAGATTATCAGGGATCGTAGATCATCAGATGAAAGGACTTTCCCTGTTCTATAGTATCACAGCCCATCCCTAGTCACAGAAGTAAACGGCATGATCATTGTAATAAAAGTTAGCATAAAACCCACTCAAGCCTCCATTGTTATATATGCGAATAATGTATTATCTGCAAAAAGAATAAAATAAAAAATGATGGCTACTGGAAGTTCATTGAGACAACGAATGATCGGCATTTACCATGAGTCCTAGAGGTAGTAAAACTGGGGAAGTCACCTGTCGAGAAGGGTCAGGCTGTACTTGAAGATGATAAGACTACCTAACAGCACAATGTCAATCAGCTCCTTCTAAAGCCTGTATGATATCGTCATATAGAGGCATAGTCTGGAATTCACAGTTCAGTTCTGGTTCATAGCAAGGATGACCTGGAGCTAGAAAAGGTAAAAAGAAGAGCGACTAAACTGATAGGGACATAGAGGATCACAAGAAAGGCTTAGAGGTTCTTGGCTTTTAGTTCCAAAGCAACAAGGTGATCCCAATGTTTCCCTCCTACTGGAACCCCCCCCCCCCCTTCCTTCCCAGCGATAAAGCTGCGATCTATGGGGAAATCTGGCAGTAAATGTTCCGTTTTCCTTCGGTGCCACCTCTGGAAAAATGGTGGATTACACAATGTCCATTCATGTGAAAGGTTAACTGTGTAATGCAGGCAGAGGAGAAATTGTCCTCTAGGCAAACCAAGCAAATCTTGAGATGCCAGAGATCAGGGGGCCTCCTACTGGACTCCAGCAGTTGGCTTCATGTTTGACTTCAAAAACTGCATGAAAATGGCCAATATGAAAGCACGCTCATGGTTTGTTTTGTTTTTTGCCTACCTCTTTACGAAGACAAAAAAACAATACCCCTCTTTACGAAGATAAAAAAACAAAAAAAACAATACCACTTCTTCTCCAGCTCTGGTTAAACTTGATGGACCAATTTCTGTTTTCAACTTCATCCACAAAAACCAAGAGTTAAAATTGTTCTGGTTGGCAATTGCCTAAGGATAGAAAAGGTTAATACGTGTCCCAGCAGAGGACGGGTGAAGCACCGGCTACTTCCAAAACCATTATTTCCTGAGCTGCTTTCAGTGACAAATGGATTTTGTTACCAAACGCAGAGAGGCTTTTTTCAGAAATTCAGGCTGAATGCAAAGATGGGAGAAAGGAGGCAAATACACGAATGCTTCTGACTGTCAATGAACATTAAATGCTTTAATAAGAGGTATCTGAGATCAATGCAAGGAAGTGAGAAATGAGGCCTGTGAATGGTGTGGGGGAGAGAAGTTACAATGTGTCAAAGTATTTAGAAGCTACAAGGTATTCAGTATTCAGAAGCTACAATATATCCAGGATTTAAAAGCTACAATGTATCCCACATTCAGAAGCCACAATATATCTAATATTGAGAAATTACAACATTGCCAGTATTCAGGAGCTACAGTATATCCACTATTCAGAAGCTATAACATATACAATATTCAGAAGCCACAATGCATCCAATATTCAGAATATACAATGTATCCGGTATTCAGAAACTGCAATATATCCAATATTCAGAAGCTACAATGTATCCTGTTTCTCTTTTGGAAAGTGGTTACATTACAAGGTCACTGTGACCCATGCCACCCATCTCCACTCTTATTCAAGCTGATAGGTGAATAGTAGCTTTCAAGAGGATTCCGGCAGGCAGTTCCGTCGCCCGACCTGCCTGCCAAGTCCGGCAAAACGTATGCAAACTGATGGCATTTGTCAGACGGATCTGGATGCGGATCCGTCTGACAAATGCATTGAAATGCTGGATCCTTCTCTCCGGTGTCATCCGGAAAAACGGATCCGGTATAATTCTTTTTTGCATTGTTTTCGGTCTGCGCATGCGCAGACCAGAATGCAGGGTCTGTTTTGCTGGAACACTTAATGATGGATCCGGTGTTCCGTCAGAAAACCTTAAATCGTCAGATTCCCTTACCCCACTTGACTTCCGGGGGTGTGCGCCTCCGCACAAGCGCAGTATCACGGCACGGCACCTCCGCGCAAGCGCAGTACCAGGGCATGGGTAAGTTAAAATTACAGTAAGCGTTGACTCATGGACACCGCGCGTGCGCTCTCAGGGGTAAGGAGATCTGACGGTCTTATTAAATCTCCTTACCCTCACACTGCAGACGCGCGGATTGTAAAATCTCCTTACCCTCAGTATACAGCGCGCTTCAGATTCATTGCTGGCTGGCTTCAATCCACGCGTGCGCAGTGTGAGGGTAAGGAGATTCAACAAGACAAAAGAGCGTTAGATCTCCTTACCCCTGAGAGCGCATGCGCGGTTGGGCGCGTCGCGTGTCCATGAGTCAATGCTCACTGTAATTTTACCTTACCCATGCCCTGGTAGCGCGCTTGCACGGAGGCGCCGTGCCGTGGTACTGCACATGCGCGGAGGCGCACACCCCCGGCACCCCCCTGGAAGTCACGTGGGGTAAGGGAATCTGACGATTTAAGGTTTTCTAGCAGAACACCGGCACTAATACACTTCAATGTAAATAAATGCCGGATCCAACATTCCAGCATGCTGCGGTACTATCTCCGTCCTGAAAAGGCAAAAAGACTGAAGTGAAGACATCCGGATGCATCCTGAACGGATTACTCTCCATTCAGAATGCATGGGGATATAACGGATCAGTTCTTTTCCGATATAGAACCTCTAGGACGGAACTCAGTGCCGGAAAAAGAATAACGCTAGTGTGAAAGTGCCCTAACACCATTGCAGCAAACCTGACTATCAACAGCATTTACAGAGTCCAGTATCAATTTAAAGTTTGAACAATTCTTTATTTTACTCGTTATAAGTGTCACAGGTACGTATGGCTACATCTGTGTTTCCCAGAATTTACAGCAAACTGTTCCAATGGCCATTTTTTTTAGTAACTTTTAGTTATTGCCGTCTGTCCCAAAACTATTTGGAACTAGATAGGTAATTTCCAGTGGCGTACATAGAGAAGTAAGGGCCCCATAGCAAGGGTCAAACCAGGACAGAAGGGTTTCCGCCTAAACCCCTTTCAATGACCCTAGGGCCATTTTTTCCACTGCCTCATTTACTAAAAGTTGTTCCTTTTAGAGGGTAGAGAGTCCTGACCAAGTTTTCACCTCCAGTAGAAGAGGAGATAATCCCAACTAAGACTGGGCCCCATCTTGGCCTGGGCCCCCTCGCAGTCAGATGGTCTGCCGCTATGGTAGTTACGCCCCTGGTAATTACAAGACCATCCGTGTTTTGTTGCATGCCCCGAGGTTATTCTGCTCAAGTTATTCTCAGTGTATCCTCCACTGATGTTCATGGAACCCATAGAAGAGGGGCCCCGTGCATATCTCCAGTCTCAGGGCTCACCCACTATTTACTAACATTGAGGTGTCTACAGACAGTGGAGGACCTATTCATGTTCACATGGTCTATGACATAGGGGCAGGGGCGTAGCTATAGGGGGTGCAGAGGTAGCAGTCGCTACCGGGCCCAGGAGCCTGAGGGGGCCCAAAAACCCTTGTGCCACATAAGACACTGGCATTATAGAAAGTGCATGCTGGTCAATTTAGACCTCTGGCTGGAGGGAAGGGGTTAGGTCAAGAATTTGGCATGAGGGGTGCCCTTTTAATGTTTACCTCAGGCAGCAGGAAGGCTACGTGCTCCCCTGCCCCTTGCTAACAAGCACTAAGGGAAGGGGGCCCAAGCTGAACTCTTGCACCAGGGCCCATGAGCCTTTAGCTACGCCCCTGCATAGGGGACAGGGCCAGCTTAAAGGGGCTTTCCCATGACAGACATTAGTAGCGTCCTTGTGATTGGTTTTATTTCCAAGACCCCCCTGGGAATTTACGTGAATGGAACAGACTTTGCTAACCTGTCCTGGCTCAGGGAGGTACTGTTTCTTATTGAAAAGACTTAGGCAGGGAGCTGAATCTCCTTGAAGAGACCAGTCTTGTTTGGAGACTTACTAGAAGTGCTCCATTGGATGGAGGCTTATTGGCAATGCTCCATGGGAAGCAAATATGCAAAGAGGTATCTTCCAAAGAAGAGAACCATCTCACCAGCGCCACCTATTGGAAGTGTCTCCCTATAGGTCAAGATCCAACTTTCCAACAAGCCTTGGGATTTGACAAGGGAATATAGCCAAGCCATATACGGATGGATATCTGGCTTGGCTACAGTATATTCCTTTGACAAATCCCAAGGCTTGTTGGAAAGTTGGATCTTATTCTTGACTCATAGGGAGCCACTTCCAATAGGTATTGGTGGTGAGATGATTCTCTTTCTTGGGAGATACCCTTTTGCTTATTGAAGAAACGAAGAGGAACATGGAGTTCTTATTCCTCATCAGTCCAGGACAGGGTACTGGTTGGCTGGAGGAGATGCCTCAAATGCACCTTGGGGTACTGTTTCCCATTGACGAGACCTGGTTTTATGGAGACCTATTTCCAAACAATGTTCCATGGGACTCAGAAACCATCCAATCTACAGATGGGTGGCTCTGGTTGGGATTTGGGAACATGCAGTTGAGCTGAATCTGTCCCATAAGTCTTATGCTCGGTCCTATGTAAAGTTACAAATTGCATATTACCATAAGTTCTGAAAATAACATTGTTACCTCTGCTATATCTCATTAACTTGCGTTTTCCACAGCTAGACACACCCCAGTGATGACTTCTCCATAAAGTAGGGTGGTAGAACTTCAAAGGGTTCCTCAGGAATGGACAAACTGCTGCTGGCCGGTTCTTACTACTGTAGCCATAAATGCAATACCATCCAACTAGTTTTATGTCCCACAGACCTATAGACCAGCAATAGTAAATGACTTGTAGGTCAGTCTAGCAGCAGGGTGTAAAGTGAGACCCCATGCCACAGGACAACCTGTCTGCAACAGGTGGGGAAAGTTATAGGATCCTAAAAGTAGTAGGTAAGGTTTTTTCCATCTAGTGATGGACCTTTTTAGAGGATCCGTTGCCAGCCCTGATGTGTCTGTTTCCTCCATGAAATAGCAATTCTAGAACATCTTTTCCTAGACATAAGCATTATGCCATTCCTCTGTTATTCCTCCTGGAAATGTCAAGATTTAACTAGTGGGAGTTAGCATTTCTCATTCTGGGCTTGTTTTTTTTTTTTTTTTTTTAAATCATTTATTAATAATTACCTAAAATAGAATACAAAAAGAAAAGAAAAACAACATCCATCCATTATATAGTTTTACGCCTGCCCACGTTAACCCTACCACCCAGCCCAGCACCCTTCAGGAGGGGAGACACGAATACAGAAATACCTTCTTTACTTCTTCCTTTCTCTATTTCCTTTTCAAGAGGAAAAAACCAATAAACATTAAAGAGTAACTAAACGTTTGGATAATTTTTTGTGAACGTCTCGCTAATGCCCAAATAATAGTTTTTCTAATTTACTTTATTAATGTATTTTGTATTTTTATTACACTTTTTCCTACCGACGGTGCGTGTTTCGCTGTGCGCTTAAAATCTACTTCTCTGTACATCACTGACTCCGTGTCCGTATGTCCGCATGGTCGTCCCACGAAAAAAATAGAACATGTCCTATTATCGTCCGCCTTATGGACAAGGATAGGACTGTTCTATTAGGGGCCCTTCTGAATACGGAATTCACACGGCCGGTGTCTGTGTTTTGTGGATCCGCATCCAGCAGTCGTGTGCATGAGCCCTAAGACTGTACAGCGACGGTGCACCGAGGAGGCAGGTGCACCCGAGCAGGTCGGCGACGTCTACAGCGGGTGCAGGTTCCCTCACAATGTAAGAGAGAGTTTAGTAAACATGGTGACAGTTCTGGGAAACGCTCCTCGGTGAAGTCAGTCATCAGTGTGGTCCGTGACCTCGGCAGAGCTGCCCGGCCCTGTTAATGAGTGATGGCGGACATCTGCTCGCTCACTTGGCTCTGTCATCGGAGGACTTTGGTAAGTTGGCACCTTAGTGCAAAGGGCTAAAAAAAAAGGTCACCGTCGTGAAAGTAGTAAAAGGCAAAGTGTTAAACCAGAGACAAATAATTCAAAGGGCTTATTCCCATCTCAGACATTGAATGCATATCACTAGGATGTGCCACCAATGTCACGTAGCTGCTGGTCCCACCTTTGGGACCCGCTCCTATCTCCAGAATGCGTCTCGCAACGTGAAGAAGAGGGCACCGCACAAGCATAGCCGCCCTCCGTGGGAGCTGCAGAGGGCCTGTTCTGGAGATAGGAGCTGGTCCCAGAAGTGGTCTATGCTAGCAATGTCCGAGATGGTGTAGAGGATTTTCCCAGGGTAAGAATCCTACTCTGCACTGACTAGGGCCATGCACTATTTTTTTGCAATGCAGAGGCACGGACAGAAAGCTCTCCGTAGAGCTTCCGATCCCGCGCAACGGTCCTCATTGCACTTCCCAGATTCAGGTGAATGGATCGGCATCCGCCATGTGGTACACAAACGGCAAATAGCTTTGAATGCAAAGACTGGACGCGCTCAAAGTCTGTGATGCATGCAATCATTGCCCGCCGTGTACGTCCTCCTATATGGACTGGCTGCCCATATTGCTTCTGCTGGGTCCCTGCGGCGGGCTCATGCACACGGTCGTTTTTTGCGGACCCGGATGAGGACCCATTCAACTCAATGACGTCCGCATGCACGCAAACAGAACGCGTGTTCTTGTCCGTTTTGCAGACAAGGATAGGAGATTCCGACAGAACTTAGCACTCCAAGTTTTGTGAATCCGCCATGTGCCAACCGTAAACCGCGGCCGTGTGCATGAGCCCTAAAGGTTTGCACATGGTGACAAAAGAACTGCTTTCCTCCAAAAATAGCACCACCCCCTCTATGGGTTGTATCTGCTGCAATACCAAGGAAAACCTGCGGACAGGTGTGGAAATAAAATTCAGTGCGGGAAGCATTCAAAATATTATTTCTTTTCTTTAAGGCAGGTATCATTTTAATCATCAGAACCAACCCTACCTGGTTTGATAGGGTTGATCCTGTTGACGGGTGCTCTTGAAGGCTGTGATGTTAATTATAGTTGACCTTCTATGACTTAGGGCTCACGCACACGAACGTATTTTCTTTCCGTGTCCGCTCCAGTTTTTTTGCGGACCGTATGCGGAACCATTCATTTCAAAGGGTCCACAAAAATAAACGGAAGTTACTCTGTGCGCATTCCGTTTCCGTATGTCTGTTCCCCAAAGAAGAGAGCATGTCCCAGGATAGGACTGTTCTATTAGGGGCCGGCTGTTCCGTTCCTCAAAATATGGAATGCACACGGACGTCATCCGTATTTTTTGCGGATCCGTTTTTTTGGCCCTTAGAAGGTTGAGTGTTGGACCGGAAGGGCTAAGGACGGCTGTTCATTGGGGGCTTACAATGAGGTCCCATGGAGGTGAAGAAGTGACAGCGCCACCATGGAGCCGCAATGTCTGATTACCTGCAACTCATTGATGGGAACTTGTTTTTTTTTGACAGGACGATCCCTCAGATAAAGGGGAAAACAGCTGCTCCTGGTGCTGTTTATCCAGTGGCTCAGGGCATAAATCTGCCGGCTGCTGGTCCTGCTCTTCATGTTTGCCCAGGGGTCATCTCTCCTGGTCAGGCAGGTTATCAGGAGTGTCCCCGGCCTCGCCCTCTCGACCTTTCCGAGACTTAAGTGGCTGCAGTAAATTCTGCTTTCTGGATGAGATTTGCAGCCCTGGGATTAGGGAGGACATTACCGCCTCTGATGCACTTTACCTTTAACTCCCCGGGGATAGTTTGTCTTTAATGGAGGTTACTAACTAACAAAATGCAAATAACTAGTAATCCATAGCAAGCAATTAGCTGTGCGCTTTGATCGGTTGGAGGAGTGATAGCCTGGTGGGTAAAGGAGCTCTACTCAAATGAATCGACTGTAGCTGTAATACCGGACACAGACTGGGGGCAGGGGTGGCGCTGTTTGTGGAACACATGTTTTACTAATCCTGGGTAATCATGGTATATTCTGTGTATTCTGTGTATTCCCTTACCCTAATCCATTCCTATTCCCCCCCCCCCTGCCTTGCATATGGAAGGCATTTCCGTATGTGTTCCGTTTTTTTTTTTTTGCGGGCCCATTTGCTTTCAATGGAGCCACGGAACGTTATTTGCGGGCAATAATAGGATATGTTCTATCTTTTAGGCTACATGCACCCGAACGTTGTTTGTTTCCGTGTCCGTTCCGTGTTTTTTTTTGCGGATAGGATGCGGACCCATTCATTTCAATGGGTCCGCAAAAAATTCAGCCAGCACACGTGTGCTGTCCGCATCAGTGTGTCCGTTCCGTAGCCCTGAAAAATAAATAAATAGAACATGTCCTATTCTTGTCCGTTTTAAGCATTGTTACAATGGATCCGCAAAAAAAAAAACGGATGGCATACGGATGTCATCCGTTTTTTTTTGCGGATCCGCAATTTGTGGACCACAAAACACATACGGTCCTGTGCATGTAGCCGTAATGAAACGGAAATACGGAAACGGAATGCAGACGGAGTACATTCCTTTTTTTTCGCGGAACCATTGAAATGAATGGGTTCCATATACGGACCATATACGGAACGCAAAAAACGGCCCGTAAGTGTAAAAAAAAAAACAACGGTCGTGTGAAAGAGGCCTAAAGCAGTGTTTTCTAAAACTACAACTCCCAGCATGTCCCGACAGCCGCAGCCTGCAGCATTCCTTAGCTCCCTAACATCTGTCACTCAGCCAATGCTCGTTCAGTCCACGCATACATTAGAGAGGGGTTTTCCATTGCATGTGCATCTGGCATGTTGAGAGTTGTAGTTTTGCAGCTGCTGAAGAGTGTAGTACCTTTCCCTTGCAGTATATGGGGACTGTAAGGAAATATAGAAATACCACATATCTGCTTTATGTTGGCATCACTTTGCAAATATCATTTTTTTTTTTTTTAGGACGATAGAAGGTTCAGAATTTTAGAAACAATTTTTCAAAAACAAAAATGAAAAATTCCCAAACTGACTTTTTAAGGACCAATTCAGTTTTGAAATGACTTTGTGGGACACACGTAATAAAAATCACTCATAAATGACACCATATTAGAAACTACACCCATTCAATTTTCAAGTTATTTTTAGAAATTGAATTAACCCTTTAAGAGTTCAAGCAAAATGGAGGTGAAATTAAAAAATTTCATTTTTGTATGCTAATTTTCAATTTCAATTAATTTTCCTGTAACATTGCAAGAGCTAATAGCAAAACAAACCTCATTATTTATTACCCGGATTCTGCAGTTTACAGAAACACCCAATATGTGGCTGTAATCGACTGTATGGGTGCACCGCAGGGCTCAGAAGGGAAGGAGCGCCACATGGTTTTTTGGAGGTCAGATTTTGCTGGAATAGTTTATGTATGTAGCATTAGAATAGACCCCAAGGTACCTTTACAGTAGATACACCCCAAATGTGACCCCATTTAAGAAACAACATCCCTCAAAGAATTTATCAAGGGGTGTACTGAGCGCTTTGACCCAACAGGTGTTTCATACAATTTAGGCCTCATGCACACAACAGTGTTTTTTCACTGTCAGTGATTTAGCTTCAGTGATCCGTGTCCGATTTTGCTTCAGTTGTGTTTCCTTGTGTCTTTTTTTTTGTCTGAGAGGGGGAGAAAAAGGAAGGTTAATGAAAAGTGTAATTTTATTGCACCAACGCGGACATGAACGCGGACACGGATGACATACCAGTTGTGCATCCTTTTTTTTGACGGACCCATTGACTTGAATGGGTCCGTCCTCCGTTTTCCACTGACAAGAATAGGACAGGTTATATTTTTTTGACGGACTGGAATCACGGATGGCGGACGCGGAGAAAAAACGGAGGACTATCCGTTTTTTTTCACAGCTCCATAGAAATGAATGGGACCTCCGCTGAACTGTGAAAAATGACGGAACGGACGCGGATGCACACAACGGTCGTGTGCATGAGGCCTTAGAGATTGCAAAAACTTAAAATTTCATTGTTGATAACATGTTGCTTCAGCCCCAAATTTTCCATTTTCTCACAAAGCACCCCATAATTTATCAAGCATTTTTTCCTGAATATAGGAACGCCTGACATAAACTGCTGTATGGGCACACCGCAGGGCTCAGAAGGGAAGGAGCACCATGTGCATTTGAGGCCTAGTTTAATTTATACAGCCAAAAATTTTAGATGCTCTGAGGTGAAATAAAAAAAGAACCCCCCCCCCCCCAAGTAGTGACCCCAATATAGAAACTACATCGCCATCTGCGGAAAATGTGGAAGAGAACAAGAATGACTCCATTCACTGACGTGTGGGTTCCGCTATTTCCACGGACAGCACACGTACCACTTGATTGAAATGTGTCTGTTCACACATTAGTATTTTTTTACTGACCATGAGTCAGTAAAAAAACACAGAAACATTAGAGTTCATTCACACGTCCGCAAGTGTTTTGCGGTCCGCAAACTGCGGATCCGCAAAACACGGACACTGGCCATGTGCGTTCAGCATTTTGCGGACCACACATGGCCAGCACTATGATAAAAATGCCTATTCTTGTCCGTGGCTGCGGACAAGAATAGGACTTGTTCTATATTTTCTTGCGGGGCCGCGGAACAGAAGTGCGGATCCGGACGGCACACGGTGGGCTGTCTGCATCTTTTGCAGCCCCATTGAAATGAATTGGTCCGCACCCGTTCCGCAAAATTGCGAAACGGATGCGGAACCATTCATGCGGACGTGTGAATGGACCCTTATTTCGTGATGCGGACCAACCACGACCATTGAAGTCTATGGGTTCGTGAAAATCGCAACACGGATGGCGTCTTTTTTTTTCGCTGAAGACTGATTAGAGATGGTTTTGAAATAAATTTTCAGCTGAGCAGCATCTGTGGATGGGTAAAAACGGACACACGGACCCATCACGGACCTTTTCAGGTCCGTAAATGGATATGCAACTGACACGGAAATGTGGACGAGGCCTTATTCAGAGATCTTGAAAAATGTTAAAAAGTTTGACATACTGAAATCATACGGGAAACCACTTTATTGCTGATTATTTTTCAGTTCACAATATCTTCCCTTTGATTCTGTAAATTCCACCACATTCTGCCAGGTCATGGTTGGTCCTGAGTGGACACTTTTTCCCTCAAGGTCACCGCCTCTTGTGTGAATGAGACCTTGCGTAACAGTTGTATAAACAACAGCACTTTGAGGCCCGGGTCTTGTAATCTACGCTCTGCACAAAGGACAACGCCAGGAGATCGTGAGACCCCTCCAGAAGGAAAGGAAGACTAGCATTGAGCAATGTGGACAGAGGCCGAGGAGGGGTCCTGGAGAGATAACGCCTTCTTCAAAGCCATCAGGTAGGTATCAGCAGGCCACAGCCGAGCAGTTATCTGTGTGAGGGAGACCACCAGGCCTCAGATGTCAGGATGTTGTGTAATGCTGCAGACCGGCCCCGGGGTTGTGGTCACCACACGCTTCATTTGAGACGACCGGCACAATAACACGGATACACGGCGGCGATGGTCCTGACCAGTGGAGGATTCTTTGGCCTTACGTAAGTTAATTGTCAAGATTTTGTCGCTATGACACTGGCTGACCTGTTCCATGTGCGCTTGGCAGCTGAAGACATCTGTGTTGGTTCCATGTTCCTATGTGCCCGCATTGCTGAGAAAAATTAAGTTTTAATATATGCAAATGAGCCTCTAGGAGCAATGGGGGCGTTACCATTACACCTAGAGACTCTTCTCTCTCTGCAACTGCCACGCCCTTTGCACTTTGATTGACAGGGCCAGTCAGTGCAAACGTCACCACACCTGACCTTGTCAATCAAAGTGCAGAGGGCGTGGCAGTTGCAGAGAGAGCAGAGCCTCTAGGTGTAATGGTAACGCCCCCGTTGCTCCTAGAGGCTCATTTGCATCTATTAAAACATCATTTTTCTCACTATAATGTGCATGAGGGATCCGTAATCATGGCCAAAAAAAAGACATGCTTCTTTTTCCATAATCCCTGGAAAACGATTGATCTGTGAATACATACATTAAAGTCAATGAATACATTAGCGGTCCACGGAGACCACGGACAGGACACGTGCCTGAATCACTGACGTGTGAAAGAGGGGTTGTCTGAGATTTTTTTTTTTAAATCACTACTGTTCCTGTCGTCCCTGCTGCTGTCCCCATGATGTAATGTCTAGGCTGCAGCAAAGAATGCCTGTGTACTGCATATAACTGCTGCAGCCAATCACTGGTCTCAGTGGTAGACGACACAAGACCGCTGAGACCAGTGATTGGCTGCAGCAGTCGCCGACATTTCACGGCAACGAATCCCAACGGGGAAGATGGAGCAGCCTATCCTTAGGATCAATATCAGATGAGTGAGGGTCCAACACCCCAAAAAATACGGATGACGTCCGTGTGCATTCCGTATTTTGCGGAACGGATTAGCCGGCCCCTAATAGAACAGTCCTATCCTTGTCCGTAATGCGGACAATAATAGGACATGTTCTATTTTTTTGCGGAACGGACAAACAGAAACGGAATGCGCACGGTGTAACTTCCGTTTTTTTTTTTTGTGGACCCATTGAAATGAATGGTTCCGCAAAAAAACGGAACGGACACGGAAAGAAAATACGGTCTTATGCATAAGCCCTTAGTGTGCAATTGGGTGGCCCCTATACATTAAAATCAATGATATCCTCCAGAACAGTCATCGGTCACTATCCCAGGCCGGTTCTCACGAGGGGGCTGCTGTAAATGTACAGATATCGTACGTTATCCATATTGTCGGATAAACAGCGGTCCGCTCTTGAAGTCCTGATGAAGTGAGGGCGACGAATGGCTCGGCGCTGTACACACTGTAAGTTGAGGTCAGATATTCTGTATACATCAGCGATGAGAAAATATTCATTGTATGGGAGCAGATTAAACTTCCGACCAGACCTGAGGCGCCTCGTACAGAATGTCCCAGAGCCAGAAGACCTCGCGGAAAAACACGTGAGAGATCCCAGCTCTATTTCATATCCGATGAGACGAGGAGGTGAAATATCGTAACTCATCCCCGCGCGTACCGTACGTGTCACATCGCTACGAGTAGAGAACGCTGTCGCGTACGAACAAAACGGAGGGATCATTCATCAGGGCGACGTCATAGGTGGGGGCCGCCTGCCCATAGGATCTATAAGAGTAAACGCACACGTTCAGGATTTATGTGCGGAGAATCCGCACTGAAATCCGCAGGTGTTCGCAGGGAAATCCGGGCGGACAATCTGAGGATTTACATGCAGATTTGATGCTGATTTTCCTCTCCCCACTGAAGCGAAGGGAGAAAATCCGGTCAGGAAAAATAAATAACTTGACATGATGTGGATATTAAAAACCGCACGAAAAAATCGTGTACATGAGAATTTCAAATTCTTATAGAATACAATGTACACGACCTACGGTGCGCACAAATCCGCACAGGAAATCTGCACGCATTCCTGGTTTTGTGAATTTAAGGGCTAATTTAGATGACCGTACGAATGGATCCGCAATTGTGGAACGGGTGCGGATAAATTCACTTCAATGGGGCCGCAAAAGATGCCGACAGCACTCCATGTGCTGTCCGCATCCTTTGCTCCGTTCCGCGGCCCTGCAAAAAAAAAAAAAACATGTCCTATTCTTATCCGCGCTCTGCAGACAAGAATAGGCAGTTATATTACAGGCTGTCCGTGCCGTTACGCAAATTGCGGAACGCGCATGGACGCCAACCGTGTTTTGCAGATCCGCGATTTGCGGACCGCAAAACACACAACGGTCGTGTGCATATAGCCTCACATGCCAATTTTTCAACCATTTATGCACTCGTTTTTAATGCCTTTAAAAGGGATGAATTTAATTGGTTTGATTTTGTAATCCCAACCCCCGCAGGGCCCTCAGTATACATAATTCCCCATATAGTGCCACCTGGGCATCAAATGCCATCCCATAGTGCCCCAGAAGGATTAATGCCCCCTTAGTGCCCTCCAGTATTATTAATGCTCCATTAGTGTCCCCCAGTATTATTAATGCTCCATTAGTGTCCCCCAGTATTATTAATGCTCCATTAGTGTCCCCAGTATTATTAATGCTCCATTAGTGACCCCCAGTAGTATTAATGCTCCATTAGTGTCCCCCAGTATTATTAATGCTCCATTAGTGTCCCCCAGTAGTATTAATGCTCCATTAGTGACCCCCAGTAGTATAAATGCTTCATTAGTTACCCCAGTAGTATTAATGCTCCATTAGTGAAGCCCAGTAGTATTAATGCTTCATTAGTGTCCCCCAGCATTATTAATGCTCCATTAGTGACCCCCAGTAGTATTAATGCTTCATTAGTGACCCCCAGTAGTATTAATGCTTCCATTGTTGGCCCCCCAGTATAAAGAATGCCCCCCCCCTTTGGCCCCTCATTATGCTTTTGTAAAAAAATATAAATACTCACCTCGGCCTCTTGCACACCAGGGGGGACACTCACACTTCACTGGAGGACGCAGGACCTGTCGCTCCTAGTGTGATGATGTCATCATGCTGGGAGCACAGGTCCTGCTGCATCCAGCGAGGTGCGAGTGTGACCATCCATGGAAGTGGATGAGCAATTTTATTTTAGTTTATTTATTTATTTATTTTAACACCTGAAAAGCAATTTTCCCCCCTAGTTTAACGTTTTTTAAGGGGCGTTAGATGGGTGCACTCCTGTCTAAACGGCCATCAAAAATGTGAAGTCATGGCTGTGACCATTGACTATGACATGTACTATTTTTGGCTGTTTTCACAGCCAGACGGACCCAATTGAAATCAATAGGACATGTCATAGTCAATGGTCACAGCCTTGTGAATTGCCCCATTGACTTCACTTGGTTCTAAAAATGGCCGTGCGACGGCCGTTGCAAAAACTGCTGTAACTCGCCCATTTTTCACGTTGTAAGTGGGGGGGGGGGGGGGGGTCCCACAATCAGGACCCTTCTACTAGCTAAGGCATCCATACGCTTAGTAACAAGAGGCTCGTATCCAGTTTCTGGACCCAGAGCGATCATTGATTTGCTAATCGTCAGGACAGCTTCACTCTAAGGGCTCATTCACACGACCGTATTCGTCGCCGTGCTACAGACTAGCGCTTCTTCGTGCTGCGGTGCAGACCCATTGCCTTGAATGGGTCCACCATCTGCAAAATACGGTCGAAAACATAGGACATGTCCACGGTGCAAAAGGAACGGACTCGAAAGCTCATTGGAAGCGCTTCTGAGTGTTGATGTGGGCTCCCGATCCGCGCCTCCACTCCTCAAAAGATAGGACATGTCCTATCTTTTGCTGTATCTAGCGGATCGTGGACCCATTCAAGTCAATGGGTCCGCACCGCAGCGCGGGCTTCACATGGCCACACTGTCTCTGCATGCAGTCTTGGATCATCAAAGGAGAGAAAACGTAAAGGACAGATAGGACTATTTTTTTTTAACTCGTTCCTGATTTTGGCTTACACAACCTGCCCGTGCGACCGTACCCTCGGAGCCTTTTTACACCGATTATCAGGCCAATTATCAAGGTTGAGCGTTTGTATAAAGGCTTGTTCCCGATAATTGACCTGTGTAAAAGGTTACGGAGACCATTCGTGGTATTACAGCGGAGCTCCACTGAAGTAAACAGATCTGAGTTGCAATACCACACACGACCTGCGGACAGGTGTCGTGCTGTTTTTGGAGGAAAGCAGCCAAGATTTTCCGGATCCTGAAGAGCCCCTTTAATGGAATCTAATAATGAATACGTCCATGGATTGTTATAGGGGTATCCACAGGATATGCCATAAATGTCTAACAGATCTGGGTCCTACCTACCCAACTTTCCAAGAAACAAAAAGTATGAAGAGATCTTCGAATTAAATTTTTGTAACTTGACAAAAGAACAAATCCCAGACTGATCGACGTGATCGAGGGATTATCCTTTAGGACCAGGGGTGCACCACCAATGAGGCAAGGTGAGGCCAGGATCGCCTCAGGCAGCACCAGGTAGGGGCAAAAGGGGGGCAGCGGAAGGGCCATGGCAAAGGGGTTTGGTTAAGAAATTGGCATTGGGGGGGGGGGGGGGGCGCCAATTCAATTGACGCCTCAGGCAGCAGAAAGGCTAGGTGCACCCCTGTTTAGGGTGATGCACCAGCCATGATCAACTCCTTATTCCCTACTAATCCTTTCCTGCCGCTGTGCAGCGGGAATGCAGCATTACGCCTCACCATCTGTTGAACGTAACCTGCATTCATGCTGAGTCCTTCAGAGCGGCCGGTCTAAAAGTAGCCGCACACCTAGAAGCAAGGTTGACCTGATTGAGGGACACGGTGTAAACTCAACCTTGGGAATGCAGCTTATCAGTTTACCGAGAACCAGTGACATGACTGCTCCTATTCCCAGTAGTGTAGAAGTGCCGGCTTTCCTTGTATGTCGGTGGCGCGCACAACGTGCACTTAGAACATACTTCACCTTCCATCTGCATCAAAGCCTCCTGTCCCCTGTAGTGAGCGGAGTTTCGATGAATCTTGCGTACAGTGATAATACCGTCCTGGTGGGAAAAAAAATAAATTCAGCACGATGGGTGCAGTACCGTGAGATTCACTCGCGCGGCATATGCAATTTTTTTTCCCAATTGCCATTTCATGGACCGTTGTGATCTTTGCAAAAAGGAAACAGGTTGAACAAGTCGATTGTCCTTTAAGACGATGTATTTGCATTTGCAGATTTGTTCCAGTAGCTGTGTACACATCCTGTACAGGGTCAGGTATGCGAATCAAATGTACAGTACATTATGAGGGGGGGGAGGGTTTCTATTTAAGATCCAGGGAACTGGGCATCGCTGCTGTCATATCTAGAACAGCAATATGGAGCTGCAGGTACAGCGAGCCCAGAAGGAGCGGAAGCGGAGGATGGGAGCAGTAGTGGCTCTAACTGATTGACTTTCCTCACACCGTTGCCCCCTAGGACCGCGCAGTGAAAGGAGGGCGTACCCTTTCTTCCCTTGGGGCATGCCCTGGTTCTGAGACTCCTGCCCAATGGTGGTCAGGATGCCCGTGATGTTAAGTGTCTGTATGGGTGCAATGGCCAATATAGGGTGCAGGAGCCAGTAACCAGGCCTGATGTAGCAGAAAGAACGTCTCCTTTTACTGAAGTGAAAAATAGGAGTGGTAGTACATCCAACAATAGCAAAACACAGTTCCAACCGGGCACCGCGCATTTCTTCAAAGATTTAGGCAAGGATGGGAGTAGGGTTGAGCAAACCTCCTGGAAGTTCGGGTTCGCCGGGTTCGGACGAACTTTGCCGCCGGGTTCGGACGAACTTTGCCAAACTTGACCCCGAACTCGGACCCCGTTGAAGTCAATGGGGACCCGAACTTTGGGGCATTAAAATGGCTCTAAAAAGTCATAGAAAGGTCTAGAGGGCTGCAAAAGGAAGCATAATAGGGGTAAGAGTTGCCCTGCAAACAAATGTGGATAGGGAAATTATTTTAAATAACATAGAATAAAAAAAAAAGTAAAAAAATGTTGATCTTGAACTAGGAGGCGGAGGTCAAAATGGAGTAGGAGGTTGAGGAGGCGGTGGACGTGGCAGTGTAGGTGGAAGCGGTGGTGGAGGAGGTAGACAACACTATTTTTGCAGTTTTTTATTTTATTTTTTATTTTTTATAAATTTGGGAAGACCCAAAAACATTGGGAAATATAAAAAAGAAAACAAAGAGCAATTGCGCTGCAGTATAACAACGGCTGGGTGCGGCCGGTATACATGTCTATTCTGCACAAGGTACGGACAAGTCCTGAGGGATCCATGCCTGGTTCATTTTAATGAACGAGAGCTTGTCCACATTGGCTGCAGACAGGCGGCTGCGCTTGTCTGTGATGACGCCCCCTGCCGTGCTAAACACACGTTCAGATAATACACTGGCTGCAGGGCAGGCCAGCACCTCCAAGGCATAAAGGGCAAGCTCAGGCCATGTGCCCAATTTGGAGACCCAGAAGTTGAAGGGGGCAGACCTATCAGTCAGTACGTGTAGGCATGTGCACACATACTGCTCCACCATGTTGGTGAAATGCTGCCTCCTGCTAAGACGCTCCATATCAGCTGGTGGTGCTGGTTGTTGTGGCGTGCTGACAAAGCTTTTCCACATTTCGGCCATGCTAACCCTGCCTTCTGAGGTGCTGGCGGTGCCCCAGCTGCGTTGGCGACCTCTTCCTTGTCCTCTGCCCTCGCCTTGTGCTTCCACTGTGCCCCCGCTGTCAGGTGGGAATGCCATCAGCAGCGCATCTACCAGCGTGCGCTTGTACTCGCGCATCTTACGATCACGCTCCAGTGAGGGAATTGAGGACGGTACGTTGTCCTTGTAACGGGTATCCAGCAGCGTGGCCACCCAGTAATCAGCACAAGTTAGAATGTGGGCAACTCGGCGGTCGTTGCGGAGACACTGCAGCATGTAATCGCTCATGTGTGCCAGGCTGCCCAGAGGCAACGAAAAGCTGTCCTCTGTGGGGGGTGTATCGTCTGTGTCCTCTGTATCCCCCCATCCACGCACCAGTGATGCCCATGAGCTGCTTTGGGTGTCACCCTGCTGTGAACATGGTTCCTCCTCCTCCATCTCCTCCTTTTCATCATCCTCCTCCTTCTCATCCTGCAGAACTGTGCCCTGGCTGGACAATTGTGTACCTGGCCTCTGTTGGTGCAGGAACCCACCCTCCGAGCCACTTGTGAATGACTGGCCGGAAACCCTACGAAATGATTCCTCTTCCTCCTGGGCTACATCCTCTTCCATCATCGCCCGAAGCATTTTTTTTCAAGGAGGCAAAGAAGTGGAATAGTAATGCTGATAACGGCGTCATCGCCACTGGCCATGTTGGTGGAGTACTCGAAACAGCGCAACAAGGAACACAGGTCTCGCATGGAGGCCCAGTCATTGGTGGTGAAGTGGTGCTGTTCCGCAGAGCGACTCACCCGTGCGTGCTGCAGCTGAAACTCTACTATCGCTGCTGCTGCTCGCACAGTATCTCCAGCATGTGCAAGATGGAGTTCCACCTGGTGGGCACATCGCATATGAGGCGGTGAGCGGGAAGGCCGAAGTTACACTGCAGCCCTAACAGGCGAGCAGCAGCAGGGTGAGAACGCCAAAAGCGCACACAGACGGCCCGCACTTTATACAGCAGCTCTGACATGTCAGGGTAATTTTTCAGGAACCTCTGCACCACCAAATTCAGCACATGCGCCAGACAAGGGATGTGAGTCAAACCAGCTAGTCCCAGAGCTGCTACGAGATTTTGCCCATTATCGTGCACCACCAGGCCGGGCTTGAGGCTCACTGGCACCAACCACTCATCGGTCTGTTGTTCAAGGCCCATCAACAGCTCCTGCGCGGTGTGGGGTTTGTCCCCCAAACAGATAAGTTTCAAAACTGCTTGCTGTCGTTTACCCCTGGCTGTGCTGAAGTTGGTGGTGAAGGTGTTACGCTGACCGGATGAGGAGCCGGTAGAGGATGAGGAAGCGGAGTAGGAGAAGGAAGCAACAGGAGGCAAACTGAAGCGCCCTGCAATCCTCGGTGGTGGAAGGACATGCGGCAAACTGCTATCCTCCTCAGGCCCAGCCGCCACTGCATTTACCCAGTATGCTGTTATGGAGATATAACGGCCCTGGCCGTGCTTACTGGTCCACGTATCGGTGGCTATGTGGAACTTGCCACAGATGGCGTTGCGCATTTCACACCTGATTTTGTCCCCTACTTGGTTGTGCAGGGCAGGGATGGCTCGCCTGCAAAAGAAGTGGCGGCTGGGAACCACATACTGTGGGACAGCCACCGCCATAAGGTTTTTAAAAGTCTCCATCTCCACCAGACGGAATGACAGCATTTCAAAGGCCAGGAATTTTTAAATGCTGGCATTCAGAGCCAGGGATCGCGGGTGGGTAGGGGGATACTTTCTTTTTCTCTCCAGTGTTTGGGAGATAGACAGCTGAACGCTTCCATGGGACAGTGTGGAGATTCTTGGTGATGGTGACGGTGGTGGAGGTGGTGGTGTTGCTGGAAGATCCTCTGTTTGCGGGGTGGCAGGTGGCACTGTCACTACAGAGGTGGATGAAGAGGCCGAGACTGCAGCAGAAGAGGAAGCAGGAGGAGCCAGAGACCTTTCGTGGTTTTTGCACTTAAATGCCTGGTCATGCAGGTTGTGCTCAGGGTTAGAACATTTATGCCTCGCTTCAGGCTCTGATTGCACAGCGTGCAAACCACTTGCGTCTTGTCATCAGCACTTTTTGTGAAGAACTGCCACGCCAGGGAACTCCTTAGAGCTGGCTTTGGTGTGCTCGGTCCCTTGCTGCGGTGGGCAGTAGCAGGCGTACTGTCTAGGGGACGGCCATTCTGCTTTTGCACCCTGCTCCCTCTTCTGCTATGCTGGTGGCTCTGTGCGACCACCGCCTCTTCCTCCGAACTACACACATCACTCGCATGACCTTGATTCCATGTGGGGTCTAGGATCTTCCACATCATCTTCCACCCACTCCTCACCCCTGCCCTCCTTGTCTGTCTGCACACTGCAGAAAGCCGCAGCAGTTGGCACCTGTGTTTCGTCATCATCGGAGACGTGCTGCGTGGTCCTCCCATGTACTCATCTTGAAAGATAAGTGGTTGGGCATCGGTGCACTCAATCTCTTCCACTTCTGGGGCAGGGCTAGGTGGATGGCCCTGGGAAACCCTGCTAACAGAGTCATCAAAAAGCAGAGGAGACTGCTGCATGACTTGGGGCTCAGACTGCTTGGCTGATTTGCAAGGGGGTGAGGTGAAAGACTGATGGACATCGGCTGCAGGTGCCAACTGTGGTCTTTCAGCAGGAGACTGGGTAGGACACAATGTGAAGGAACTGGAGGCACTGTCAGCAACCCAATCTACTATCGCCTCTACTTGATCTGGCCTCACCATTCGTACACCGGTATTCGAGCCTACAAAACAACGCTGAACGTTCTGTCACCTACGTGCACCTGAGGAAGGTGTTTCATTTGGGCGTGTAGCTGGCACAGATCGACCACGTCCTCTCTCTGCAACAGGAGCTCCACCAGCAGCACCACGACCTGGGCCACGTCCATATTTGATGCTCTTCTCATTCTTTGAGGTCACCCACTGAACAGATGGATTAACTATATTAGTATGCAGTGTAGGTGTACCTCACGCAATTAATGGGTGTATGACGTGCACCTAACTAACTGACGGATTAACTATTATATTTGTGTGTCAGGGGTACAAAGAACAATGTTGAATTGCACCCACAAAAGAAATTGCTGTAGGTCACCCACAGAATTAACAGCCAGATTTATGATTAGCTTTCTGTGTCAGGGGTGCAAAGATGGTGTATTGCACCCACACAAAAAAATCGCACTAACAGTGTCCCCCACTTCAGCTGTCGGCTTTCTGTCCCTTCACTACTCAGAGCTGATGGACGGTGCTACACATGATCCAGCTTATATAGAGGCTGGGTCACGTGATGCACCGGCCAATCAGAGCCATGCCATTAGTATAGGTGGAGGCGAAGAGTGCAGCCACCTTACAGGGGTTGGGGTTAAATGCTGTTATATGTCACGTGTGCCATTCTTAACAGTCATGTTGCATTATGTTGTGTATGTGGGGAGGCCTTGAATGTGGCAGGTTTGGTTTGATAGGGATGTGCCCCATCAATATGGCACTGGGGAAAACATTATCTGTAACCACCATGAAGATGTTGAAGAATGCTCACATGGAGTGGTCTGAGTTACATGGGGTGAGGACCTTCCCACCAGAGCAGGACATTACAGGGCGTTGGCAGAGTGATTCGGACTGTCTCGATGCGGCTGGTGAGGTGGGATTTGCAGCTGAAACTTGAGATGGACCCAGGACAGCAGAGGGAAGAACCTGCAATGTGAAAGTGGTAGGAGACGTCTGGATAGACTGCCCGAGAGAGAGTGTTAATTGACCCTTCACAAAGCCACCATTGTAAGAGTAAGCACCTCTCAGTAAGCCTGAGAGGTGAGAACCGTATTTCCTTCTTTTTCGTACATGTGCATCGCCAACTTCACACCCCCAACTGATCTTACATTTACCGCCTTCCCTTCTGCCTCATAGAACAAGCCATCTCGTTAAAGAAAACTCTCACTTTGACCACATTCATTAAACCCCCCATGAGATGGTCAAAGCCTTGCTGTACTACATCTGAACTATGACATCTTCCTTTTCTATGCTTTTCAGGGCAAGCCACAAATAGAAATTTCATAACAATTTGACATGTTGCCTATTTTATTAGGTCCGTGCTTTCCAGGAATTTCTAAAACTTGCAGCTCGAAACAGCTAGAAAGTAAAAAAAATGACCATCATTGCCCTTTCCCATAACAACATTCTAGCAGCCTACGTGCCAAGTAACCCCCTTGAGATATCTACAAAGAGGATATCTCCTAACAAGGTTACTCCTTAAGAGATACCATGCACATGTCAACCTTATCAAGAATGATAGCCATCATTGGAAAACTATGTGGACAAATGTTCCTTATCTATCTTCAGTTCTGGTCAGAAGTGGTGACCATGCTTGTCTTCTTGTCTTTCCAGGTGCCTTCGTGGGTGGGTGGTCATTTCTGATTATGCTTCAGACCTTCGAATGTCAGCAGATCCCAACCCAAATAAGAAACCTATAAGCAAATGTAGAAGAGGGAAGGCCAGTTTATCATTGATTTATGGTAGCAATTACAAGGAGTCTAGTCCTGTTTCATGTTCTTCAGGAATGTTCTTGCCTGGTCCCATTTTCTGTGCTATCTTGCAATTTGCTCTACACCCTAGCATTGTAGTCCCACAATGACCCCAGTAGTTGGTAATTTTCCAATCAACATTGACCAGATCTTGAGGAATAGTTGTAAACCTGGGTTTTACAACCATTCCTTCAAGTTCCCGTCTTTACTCTACAAGGAGGGTCAGATCCTAGTGAAACTGGAGAATTTCTGCCTCTTCCGTAAAGCATGCTATGGCTCAAAGGAAACCCAGACTGGACATATATGCCTATAAAATTTACATTCTTGTATTGTTTCTGCTCTTTTAGCAGGGCATTTATCTAATCTCCACAATCAAAACTTAGCTGCGATAAGAACTTCTCATGTTCTATCACCAGTGGTGTGCATAGTCTAATTGCGTCTTCTACAAGTGTTGGTAATTCTACTAAACCCTGGCAAAAATTGGTAGTTTGGTTCCATTCATGATCCTTGGGTTAATTTGACTCATGAGAGAAAGTTCTCACCACCCATTAAAATATAGCAGCATAAGGTGTGCTCCCGCTAACCCCTAGAGACTCAACCCCCCAAAAAACACAACACCAATAATTTTGCCAAAATATATGGTGGCCTGTACCACCCTTTAGTGTTCACTTAAACATAATAACATAGCATACCTAATCGTAACACGGCAGTCCCTTAGATGGGGCCCACCTACCCCCAGGTTACCACTTTATGCTAGGCCTGCCATGTCCTCCTGCCCCAGCTGCTGGACCGTCACCCAACCTTCATGAATTCCCAGGGCCTAAACATATGGGGGAGATGCAGTGCAGCTAGTCTCCCAAGTTAACCCATGAACCACCCGCTCCCCCAACAAACTGCTCTTAGCGGGAGTGCACTGCCTTACGGCCTTACATAACACATGTTAACATTACACAGGGAGGGTCTTTGCTTCTTGGCCACACTCGACTTGGTCTGGGTCTTTTCTCTCCAGGTGCCCCAAAGCAACCGCATGGTCTGCATCTATGATTCCTACACCCTGTTGCCTATCACCACGTTCCATGCATGCCATTCATGTATGCTCCTCCTGACCCTTATCTTCTCTAGATCTAGTAAGTTACAGCAGCCATTTTCAATAGCTATGGCGCTGTCACCAAAGCTACAAAGAATGGCGTAGCCCCTGCTCACATTCCCTCCTCTTTCTGTAGCATCTACATAAAAGTCAATATAGTAGCAGCCTATAAAAAATAAGGTAACCCGGGGCATATTTACATCGAATTCAGAATGGTTTAGGGTGCTGCCATAGCCCTTTCGCTGCCCCCCTCTTGCCCGTGCTTGGGCTTGTAAAAAAATCTAATTTTTTTGGGGTGACTTTTTTGTGTTTTATTATTTTTAGTCTTTGGGGAAAAAAATGGCAGCTGTGATAAAAAATTTATTTTTTTAGAAAACTTTAAAGTCCCACTACCAAAACAGCAGCGTTTGCAAAGCATCCTGCAGACCAGCATATAACATCTGGCTGTTTTTGGCAAAAAAATAAAAAACAAAGACATAAAACCCCCACTGCATAAAAAAAAAAAGACATACCGGTAGTGTGAAACCGCTCTTAAAACATCATGAGGGACAACTCCACGGAAAGTTATAGCACAAACTAGAGGACAGCATTAAAGAGAAACCCTCAGCTCTCCTGATGTGACTTTTTATTAATACGTGGCATGAGATAAAAAAATTCTGGAACACCTTTTGTTAGAACTGTACCTAGTGCCACTTCTTTATTATTCCTCCTGGGAAATTAGAGATAACTTAATGATAGCTAATTACCGGGCATGCCCCTACACATTATGGCACTGTCCAATCAGTGCTCACAAAGGGAATAGTAACACCCAGCTGTCAATTACTTTATGCATTTTACAAGAGGAGTAACAGAGGAACAGAGGATGTTCTACCTGTGCAATGGAAGAATTTGCAAAATCAGACATGCCAGCAGAGCTGAGGGATTCTCTTCAAGGATTCTGTATGCAAAACTTTATTTCCAGCCCTGGAGCGGATTATCCTTTCTTCTCCACCATCGGCTATTTGCATATTTGCATTATTAATTATAAACTTCTGCTTGATTAAACATGGCTATATGCAAAATCATTAGCAGTAGTTAACCTTGTATAGGACACTAATTAGATGCACATTTCCTATATTCTTCCTGCCTGACTTATAATCATCCCCATGTTCTGACTAGACAGGGGCGCACCTAGCCTTTCTTCTGCCTGAGGCGAAAACTGAAACGGCGCCCCTCCTTCCCCAATGCCAATTTCTTAACCTAACCCCTTCCCTTTAGCCCATGGCCCTTCCGCTGCCCCCCTCTTGCCCGTGCCTGGTGCTGCTCACCTGGCCTCATTGGCGGTGCGCTCCTGTGTCTAAGACATTCATATTACCAGCTGATAATTACTTAGGTGGTAGTACGTTATAGCGTTATAGCCAAAATGACCGAATATACCTCGTAAGCGATCATTATTTCTCAATAAATTTGTGATTTGTAAGCAGAAATTTATTCTACATATAGATGTCCATATTTAAACAAATATTTCTGGGACTTTAATATTTTTTATTCGTCTAATAGGTCATCAAGGTTTGACTCCTGGTACCTCTGCCGATCAGCTGATGGGAACCAGGAGCGGCTCCTTACACCGCGCAGTGGTCATGTCTGGTTACTGCAGCTCTCTCTCCATTCACTTCTATGGGGCAGAGCTGCAGTAAGCAGGGATGACCACTGCGCGGTGTGTGGAGCCGATCCTGGTTCCGGTGTGCTGCGTGCTGTGCAATCAGCTGATCGTGCAAGGAGTCAAACCCTCGGCGATCTGATATTGATGACCCAACCTAAAGATTGGTCATCAATATAAAAGTCCTGGTAAAACCCCTTTAATATTTAAATATACTCCCAATTAATAAAAGTAATTCAATATATTATTTATAGAAAAAATTAAAGAATTCTATTCAAGCAACATAAAAAGTGGAAAAAATTACTAATAATTAATATTTTTTATAAAGCTTTAAATTAAAGTCTTGGGAAAACCTCTTCAATATCTAAAACTATTCTAATTTAGTAAAAATAGCTAAATTATATTATTTATAAAGAAAATCGAATACAATTTTACGGCCCAGAGTTTTTTGTTTTTTTTCGTTTTCGTTTTGCGCTCCCTGCCTTCCCAGAGACATAACTTTTTTTATTTGTCTGTTCGCATAGCCATATGAGGGCTTGTTTTTGCAGGACAAGTTGAACTTTCCAAAGCCACCATTTAATATTGCATATGATGTAGTGGGAAGCGGGGACAAAATTTCAAACGGGGTGAAATTGCAAAAAAAAAAGCAATTCCACCACAGTTTTACGGGTTTTTTATTTACAACGTTCGATGTGCGATAAAACTCACCAGTAAATTTTATTCTACAGTTCAGTATGAATCCGGCGATACCTTATATGTATAGTTTTTCTTGCGTTTTGATAGTGAAAAAATGGGAAAGTGGGAAAAAATCTGTTTTATTTTTGTGTCGCCATTTTTGACCTCTATAACTTTTTTGTAATTATGTGTATGGACAAATTTTTTGCGGGGCGATCTGAACTTTTCATTGATACCATTCTGGGGTGTGTATGACTTTTTGATCACTTTTTATAAAAAAAATTGTAGAAAATGAAGTGACCAAATCGGCCGTTTGGATGCTTTTTTCTGTTTTGCTGTTTGCCGTATGGAGACTATATTTTTATACTATGGGCGTTTTTGTACATCGTCGCACCCATGATGTGTATTTTTTTATTTTTTTTATTTCTTTTATTTTTTGGGGGAAAAGGGGGGTGATTTGAATTTTTATGTTTTTCCCATAGGAAACTATAACAATCAATCATCTGATTTCTATTATCATAGACTTGCACTTGCATTGGAGTCTATGATGAATTTACTACTTTCCTATGGAGCCCTATTACAGGCAAGGGCTCCATAGGAAATACTATGCAACAGCCTCCTGTCATTCATAAAGACAGGGGCTGCTGCACACACGCTCCGGCTCCTCCGATCGCCACACGGGGGAGCCGGAGCACCACCGAAAGTGCGCACTTTCGGTTTCAGCGTGCTCAGATGCCGTGGTCAGAATTGACCACGGCACCTGAGGGGTTAAATGTCCGCGATCGGCATTACTGCCGGTTGCGGACATGAGCCGCGGGCGTCTGCTAAAAGAAGCATGGTGCCCGCAGCGGG
Organism: Bufo bufo; assembly: GCF_905171765.1. NCBI lineage: Eukaryota > Metazoa > Chordata > Amphibia > Anura > Bufonidae > Bufo > Bufo bufo. The sequence goes on along the minus strand of NC_053393.1, from coordinate 39,194,947 downwards.
CAGGAGCGAGCACCATCTTTAAACACCGTGAAGGGAAATAAAAAAGTTAAAAATAATAATATGAAATAATGTTTCTAATAAAATATATACAATGCACCTTTATTACACTTCCATACAACCAGAGGCGGACTTTGCCAACATGCAAGCCAAGTAAATGCTCGGGGCCCAAAGATCAGGGCGCCCTCTGCTGGCCACAAGTGCTTAGTAGTTAATTAGGGACGGACATATCGTCTGTGCAGCTTTTTTTTGTTGCAAAGGGATCCTAGTGGGGGAGGCCCTTCCCAGATGTAGAGCAGTAGCAGAAGTGCCCGGGCGGCACTGCCAAGCTAAGAGAGGAGCTTAGCGGGCCAAAGGGGGTGGAGCTCAGTGGTTATGCCAAGTGAATAGGACTGAACTGCAGTACCAGATACAGACACGTGGCTGCTAAGTTTATGCCGATCTAAGCCTCGAAGTTGGTCATGCAGCGAGCCGGACCGCAGAGGAAGCACATGAGGCTACGGTGGGCCAATGGGGGTAGTAGTTGTTTGTACTCACGGTTAGCAGAGCCTCCCTGGGCCGGCAGTGCAGTGGATGGGAAGACAGCACTAAATCCTCCGGGGCACTGTCTAATGCAGGGAACACCAGCCGGATGGAAGTTGAGGTGCCCTTGATGGTATAGGTGTTTAAGATGCTTTGGTGGCAGGGCCCCTGTGTTCGTGACGCCAGCACCGTACGGTGCAAATGTTAAGTGTAGTAGTAGAAATGATGAGAAGGCAGTTGTAGTCAAACAGTTAAACATTTACTGAATCAATTGTCTTCAGGTAGTCAGTACAGATACAATCCATTTGTATGGTATGAGTGATGACTCAGAAATAGGTTCAGTAGTATTCCTTTTATCAGGTTTAGGCAATTGTCAGTTGAGGAGTTCTCTTTAAGGCTGACATTTTACAGGCAAGACTTCTGTAATTATTCTAAGTCCAAATTATAGCACTCTGGTACTAAATAAACGGTTTTCTACTTATCTTGAGCTATCCAATAAGGGCGTTCTCCCTCGCGGCAGGCAAACTCTCTGCGACATTATTTGCAGGATGCTCTCCTGAAGTATTCAGGTTCACTATATCCCGGAAGGCTTCTAGTGAATAAGGATAATTATGGCCTTTAATCATCCAGTCGTGTCCAGGAACTTTGAAAGTTACTCTTGGTCACTAGTGCTTGTGAAGTCCATAGGCCAGACTCAGCTCTAAACCTCACTAGGCTTGCTTCATATTTAGACGTAGACTTACTGTTTGGTGCTTGGCTGCTGTAACTACTCCTAGTTTGTCCTCTCCAGGATTGATCAGATCACGGAGGAAAGAAATTGCAGCTACATCGTGGATAAGGCCTGTTTCTCTCCTCCATACACTTTCTTTCCTCCTCTCCTTCACTACACTCTGAACTAACTCAATTCACTTCCTGTTAACTAACTTTATTAGCAAACCCCTGGCCATACATATTATGTGGCACCAGCACCACCTAGGGGCGAATGGGTGTAATGACATTGCCAGCCTGATAGGAAATTCCATACATTGCAAATACATTAAATAAATAGGAAGATGTTTAAAATGTCCCTTTTACACACATACAGTATGTGGGATGCTGCAGTCACCCTCGATCAAATATTAAGCAAAGGCTACCAAAAAAAATCCAGAATCTCTTAAGGGGCATCTGTCAGCAGGTTTGCACCTATGACACTGGCTGACCTGTTACATGTGCACTTGGCAGCTGAAGACATCTGTGTTGGTCCCATGTTCCTATGTGCCCGCATTGCTGAGAAAAATTAAGTTTTAATATATGCAAATGAGCCTCTAGGAGCAACGGGGGCGTTACCATTACACCTAGAGGCTCTGCTCTCTCTGTAACTGATGCGCCGTCTGCACTTTGATTGACAGGACCAGGTGTGATGAAATTTACACTGCCTGGCCCTGACAATCAAAGTGCAGAGGACGCAGCAGTTGCAGAGAGAGCAGAGCCTCTAGGTGTAACAGCAACGCCCCCTTTGCTCCTAGAGGCTCATTTGCATGCATTAAAACATCATTTTTCACCAACACAGACGCCTTCAGCTGCCAAGCGCACATGTAACAGGTCAGCCAGTATCATAGGTACAAAACTGCTGACAGATGCCCTGAAAATTACAAATTTTACTATTGATGACCTATCCTCAGGATAGGTCATCAATATCAGATCATCAACTGATTGGTGGGGGTGCCGGGTGTCGGACTCCCCCCCTCCCCCGCCGATCCGGAATTGATGACCTATCCTGAGGATAGGTTATCAATAGTAATAGCCCGGAAAACCCCTTTTAAGTGGAGAAAATACAGTACTGAAATGGTAAAACCACCATGTGAGTAAAAAAAAAATGTACATGGTGTACATCTAAATTCGTACATTTCACAGAAAATATTTTTCCTCAGGTATCTGAATGATTGTAAGAAATCCATCAAAGCATTTTCATGCTGAGGAAAAAAAAGTCAGCAAAAGACAAATGTTATGTCCGTCGCCAGAATTTCAGAGGGGAAACCCAGCGGAGCTGTGAAAGCCTCAGCCGCTTACACTGATACCCGCTGTGAGCGCTTCGCTATATGCTTTAGAGAGGCTGAAGGCTTGGAAGAGCTGCGTCTGCCTCTTTAACATAAGGCTGCGAACAGTTTGTAGTATAAAAAATTGCATTTTAGTAAAGACAAAATATAAAAAACAGGATAACATTATAGTTACACCCGACTATCGCAAAAGTAAATGTTGTCACCCGGCGGTATTATGTGTGCACAACGACATTTAATGTCAGTTTAAGACACAGTTGGTCCCATGAAAAATATTTTAGTTTCCAAACCAGCAACTGGATCTGAATACTTTTGCACATAAAAAATTTAGTATAGCCACAGAGTTAGGGCTCATGCACAGGACCGTATGTATTTTGCGATCCGCAAATAATGGATCTGCAAAAAATACGGATGACGTCCATGTGCATTCCATGTTTTGCGGAACGGAACAGCTTGCTCGTAATAGAACAGTCCTATCATTGTCTGTAATGCATAATGTGCATATGAAAACGAAATGGACACGGAGTAACTTCCGTTTTGTTTTTTTTGCAGACCCATTGAAATGAATGGTTCCGTATATATATATACACTGCTCAAAAAAATAAAGGGAACACTTAAACAACACAATGTAACTCCAAGTCAATCACACTTCGGTGAAATCAAACTGTCCACTTAGGAAGCAACACTGAGTGACAATCAATTTCACATGCTGTTGTGCAAATGGGATAGACAACAGGTGGAAATTATAGGCAATTAGCAAGACACCCCCAATAAAGGAGTGGTTCTGCAGGTGGTGACCACAGACCACTTCTCAGTTCCTATGCTTCCTGGCTGATGTTTTGGTCACTTTTTAATGCTGGCGGTGCTTTCACTCTAGTAGTAGCATGAGACGGAGTCTACAACCCACACAAGTGGCTCAGGTAGTGCAGCTTATCCAGGATGGCACATCAATGTGAGCTGTGGCAAGAAGGTTTGCTGTGTCTGTCAGCGTAGTGTCCAGAGCATGGAGGCACTACCAGGAGACAGGCCAGTACATCAGGAGACGTGGAGGAGGCCGTAGGAGGGCAACAACCCAGCAGCAGGACCACTACCTCCACCTTTGTGCAAGGAGGAACAGGAGGAGCACTGCCAGAGCCCTGCAAAATGACCTCCAGCAGGCCACAAATGTGCATGTGTCTGCTCAAACGGTCAGAAACAGACTACATGAGGGTGATATGAGGGCCCGACGTCCACAGGTGGGGGTTGTGCTTACAGCCCAACACCGTGCAGGACGTTTGGCATTTGCCAGAGAACACCAAGATTGGCAAATTCGCCACTGGCGCCCTGTGCTCTTCACAGATGAAAGAAGGTTCACGCTGAGCACATGTGACAGACATGACAGAGTCTGGAGACACCGTGGAGAACGTTCTGCTGCCTGCAACATCCTCCAGCATGACCGGTTTGGCATTGGGTCAGTAATGGTGTGGGGTGGCATTTCTTTGGAGGGCCGCACAGCCCTCCATGTGCTTGCCAGAGGTAGCCTGACTGCCATTAGGTACCGAGATGAGATCCTCAGACCCCTTGTGAGACCATATGCTGGTGCGGTTGGCCCTGGGTTCCTCCTAATGCAAGACAATGCTAGACCTCATGTGGCTGGAGTGTGTGAGCAGTTCCTGCAAGACAAAGGCATTGATGCTATGGACTGGCCCGCCCGTTCCCCAGACCTGAATCCAATTGAGCACATCTGGGACATCATGTCTCGCTCTATCCACCAATGTCACGTTGCACCACAGACTGTCCAGGAGTTGGCAAATGCTTTAGTCCAGGTCTGGGAGGAGATCCCTCAGGAGACCGTCCGCCACCTCATCAGGAGCATGCACAGGCGTTGTAGGGAGGTCATACAGGCACATGGAGGCCACACACACTACTGAGCCTCATTTTGACTTGTTTTAAGGACATTACATCAAAGTTGGATCAGCCTGTAGTGTGTTTTTCCACTTTAATTTTGAGTGTGACTCCAAATCCAGACCTCCATGGGTTGAAAAATTTGATTTCCATTTTTTTTTTTTTTTTGTGATTTTGTTGTCAGCACATTCAACTATGTAAAGAACAAAGTATTTCAGAAGAATATTAAATTAATTCAGATCTGGGATGTGTTATTTTTGTGTTCCCTTTATTTTTTTGAGCAGTGTATATATATAGTTTATATATATATATATATATATATATATATATATATGTATATATAAAAACTATCAGCATAATGTTGCCTGTTGTTTGTTCTGTTTCTAATTTCTATGTACACCTCAGTGAGGTGGACGCACATGCTCAGTTCCATCTTTCAACTTCCACCAGCTGCAGCAGACAGGACACGGCCACTGAGAAAGGACACATCCCCTGTGATGCAAGGATGAAATAACTCTAGCAGAGCAATTGGAGCAATGAATGGGGAAATCTCTGGATCCATGCAAGGTCCAGGGCAGGTTCTGGCTTTGTTAGAAATAGATTCTCATGTGCTATATGATGTCTTATTTTTTTTTATTTTTTTTACATCAATCATGGGATGACCCCTTTAATTGTAATATTGAAAATTGTAACCTGCTTCTCAAAATTCTGCATTGTGTTAAAATAATATATTGCACCACAACATAGCATATTGATGTATCATAAAACGGTATCTTTAGTCATCTGTCCATATTTTTTGTGCACTGAAAAAGGACCATTATTGACCACGGTTAGACCCTCTGGTGTAGGATACGTGACTTAAATTTTAGAATTGCAACTTCTGATCTTTTTTCACCAAGGTGATGATAAGCTTACATGTTGTGGCATAGAATTTAATTTTGCTCTACATAATAGAATTTTGTATCCTTGACATTTTAAAATCAGAGAAAATAATTTTGCACTGCACACAGTACAATTTTTTTCACTTTAATTTTAACTTAAAGGAGTTTTCCGAGATTCTGATATTAATGATATCAGATCGGTGAGGGTCTGACTTCAGGCCCCCACACAGATTATCTGTTTGAATAAAATAAGTAACTGGAAACAATAGGTCATTAATATCAGAATCTCAGAAATCTCTATATCTGGGACAGCTTATAGAGTCCCATAGATTTCAGTATCATTTATATGCTGACTACATGCAAATTTACCTCTCTGGTCCAGATGTCACCACCGTACTATCACGAATCCCACAATGTCTGTCTTCCCTGTCCTCCTTCTTCTCATCTCTCTTTCTAAAACTTAACATGGATAAACGAGAATTTATCATCGTTCCCCCATCTCACTCAACCCTCCAACAGACCTAACACAGTCAATGGCTGCACACTCTCCCCGGTCAACTAAGTCCACTGCCTTGGAGTAACCAGAGGCGTATCTAGTGAAAATGGCGCCTATGGCAAGCACTGAAACTGCGCCCCTGTCAAAATATTTTAAACCCATCTTTCAGATAACCTTAACAAAAAAAAAAACACGATAGCTCTTTTGTAGAACCCCCATAAAAACTTACAGTTACTTGACTTGGCCCTTGGGGATCTCGGACGCCACTTCAACACTATGGCCGGGGGCTCGGCGGAGCTGATGTTGTGCTTTAACCTAATGAAAAAGATTTCATAATAAGGATTTGGAGAAGGGGCAGAGGGATAGCAGAGCAGGGAGAGGCTGGTGCTGCTACTAGGGGGTCATACCATGGGGGAGTAATAAAGCCCACCATAATGTAAAGCCCACCAGTAGTAATAATTCTCCTTATAATATGCAAAACATTTGTAATGCCCCCAGTTGAGCTAATGTTCCCATAATGTGCCAATATAAAATACCCCTTCTCAGTGCCCCCGTAGATGACCCCCATAGTGCCCCCCCTTCCCCATAGTACCCACCATAATGTGTCCCAGTATAAAATGCCCCTATACAGAGCCCCCATATAAAATATCTTCTTTTTTAGCCTCAGTAGATGCCCCTATAGTGCCCCCCAATAATCTGCAGTAAGATGTGCCCCCATAGATGCCCCCAATCATGTGCCAGTAATAAGAGCCCCCCCACCATCATGTGCCAGTAGCCAGAGCCCCCCCATATCATGTCAGTAGCCAGAGCCCCCCCATATCATGTGTCAGTAGCCAGAGCCCCCCATATCATGTGCCAGTAGCCAGAGTGCCCCCAATCATGTGCCAGAAATAAGAGCCCCCCCACCATCATGTGCCAGTAGCCAGAGCCCCCCATATCATATGCCAGTAGCCAGAGCCCCCCCATATCATGTGCCAGTAGCCCCCCATATCATGTGCCAGTAGCCCCCCTTATCATGTGCCAGCCCAGTAGTCCCCCCTTATCATGTGCCAGCCCAGTAGTCCCCCCTTATCATGTGCCAGCCCAGTAGCCCCCCTTATCATGTGCCAGTAGCCCCCTTATCATGTGCCAGTAGCCCCCCATATCATGTGCCAGTAGCCCCCCATATCATGTGCCAGTAGCCCCCCTTATCATGTGCCAGCCCAGTAGTCCCCCCTTATCATGTGCCAGCCCAGTAGTCCCCCCTTATCATGTGCCAGCCCAGTAGCCCCCCTTATCATGTGCCAGTAGCCCCCCATATCATGTGCCAGTAGCCCCCCATATCATGTGCCAGTAGCCCCCCTTATCATGTGCCAGCCCAGTAGTCCCCCCTTATCATGTGCCAGCCCAGTAGTCCCCCCTTATCATGTGCCAGCCCAGTAGCCCCCCTTATCATGTGCTAGTAGCCCCCTTATCATGTGCCAGTAGCCCCCCATATCATGTGCCAGTAGCCCCCCATATCATGTGCCAGTAGCCCCCCTTATCATGTGCCAGCCCAGTAGTCCCCCCTTATCATGTGCCAGCCCAGTAGTCCCCCCTTATCATGTGCCAGCCCAGTAGCCCCCCTTATCATGTGCCAGCCCAGTAGTCCCCCCTTATCATGTGCCAGCCCAGTAGCCCCCCTTATCATGTGCTAGTAGCCCCCTTATCATGTGCCAGTAGCCCCCCATATCATGTGCCAGTAGCCCCCCATATCATGTGCCAGTAGCCCCCCTTATCATGTGCCAGCCCAGTAGTCCCCCCTTATCATGTGCCAGCCCAGTAGTCCCCCCTTATCATGTGCCAGCCCAGTAGCCCCCCTTATCATGTGCCAGCCCAGTAGCCCCCCTTATCATGTGCCAGCCCAGCCCAGTAGTCCCCCCTTATGTGCCAGCCCAGTAGCCCCCCTTATGTGCCAGCCCAGTAGTCCCCCCTTATCATGTGCCAGCCCAGTAGTCCCCCCTTATCATGTGCCAGCCCAGTAGTCCCCCCTTATCATGTGCCAGCCCAGCCCAGTAGTCCCCCCTTATGTGCCAGCCCAGTAGCCCCCCTTATGTGCCAGCCCAGTAGCCCCCCTTATCATGTGCCAGCCCAGTATTGTACCTATATAAAAAAATAAAAAAAAATAATACACTTATACTTACCTCCAGCAATGCGATGCGATGCAGGCCACCTCTTCCGTCTGTGTGTCCCTCGCTATACGGCTCAGGCGACGACGCGATGACGTCATCGCGCCGCCTGCACCGGCCTCTGATATGCTGCCAGCACTAAGCCGGCAGCCTATCAGAGGAACAGGAGGGGACACACCTCTCCCTCCTCTGCCGCAGCACAGACAGGCATCTGTATTGCCGTCCTGAGGACGGCAATACAGATGACTATGGAGATGAGCGCTTCCGCAATGGAGGCGCTCATCTCCTGCTCTGCCCTGCCGCCGGCCGCGGCCCGGCGGCCGCCCCCACTTGTCACCAGGGCCGCAGCGCTGGGGTGCGGGGCCCGGGCACCCACTGCACCCCGTGTAGCCCGGCCCTGGTCGCCCCCCCCCCCCCGCTTGGCGCCTATGGCACTAGCCATGGCTGCCATAGCTTAGATACGCCACTGGGAGTAACCTTTGATTCTGTACTCTCCTTCAAACTGCACTTCCAAGCCTTTCCACCTTCTGCCACCTCTAACTCAAAAATATCTCTCAAATCTGCATATTCCTCAACCAGGAGTCTGCAAAAATGCTTGTACATGCCCTCATCATCTCCCGGCTAGACTACTGTAACATTCTCCTCTGTAGCCTCTCATCTAGCACTCTCGCACCCCTCCAATCTATTCTCAACTCTGCTACCTGACTAATCCACCTTCCCCCGTTACTCTCCCCTCTGCCAAACCCTTCACTAGCTCCCCACTGCCCAGAGAATCCAGCACAAAACACTATGACATACAAGGCCGTCCACAACCTATCCCCTCCATATATCTCTGAGCTACTTACCCGATACATCCCCACACATGATCTCCGATCCTTACAAGACCTCTCCTCTTATCATTTCTTCCCAAAATCACCTCCAGGATTTCTCCCATGCATCCCCCATACCTTCAAAAGAAACCCGAAAACCCACCTCTTCAGGCAAGGCTGCAACCTACAGTAACCCTACTGCCACTATACTGCCATATGACCAGCTTTACCTTCACCTACTGTGTCCTTCTCCCATCACTTATAGATTGTAAGCCCTCGCGGGCAGGGTCCACTCTCCTTCCGTACCATGTGAAAGTCATCCTGGTAATGCTTATTTGCAATTGTTTTGCATTATGTATATGTACCACTTTATAAATGTACAGCGCAATGGAAGGAATGGCGCTTTAATTAAAACATAAATAGATAATAACTAGGGTGCCCCCTATAACAGCAGTCTGAATGTGTAATCTGGAGCGCCCCCTATAACAGCAGTCTGGATGTGTAGTCTGGAGCGCCCCCTATAACAGCAGTCTGGATGTGTAGTCAGGAGCGCCCCCTATAACAGCAATCTGGATGTGTAGCCTGGAGCACCCACTATAACAGCAGTCTGGATGTGTAGTCTGAAGCTCCCCCTATAACAGCAGTCTGGATGTGTAGTCTGGAGCGCTCCCTATAACAGCAGTCTGCATGTGTAGTCTGGAGCGCCACCTATAACAGCAGTCTGGATGTGTAGTCTGGAGCGCCACCTATAACAGCAGTCTGGATGTGTAAGTCTGGAGCGCCCCCTTATAACAGCAGTCTGGATGTGTAGTCTGGAGCGCCACCTATAACAGCAGTCTGGATGTGTAGTCTGGAACACCCCCTATAACAGCAGTCTGGATATGTATTCTGGAGAGCCCCCTATAACAGCAGTCTGGATGTATGGTCTGGAGCGCCCCCTATAACAGCAGTCTGTATGTGTAGTCTGGAGCACCCCCTATAACAGCAGTCTGGATGTGTAGTCAGGAGCGCCCCCTATAACAGCAGTCTGGAGGTGTAGTCTGGAGCGCCCCCTATAACAGCAGTCTGGATGTATGGTCTGGAGCGCCCCCTATAACAGCAGTCTGTATGTGTAGTCTGGAGCACCCCCTATAACAGCAGTCTGGATGTGTAGTCAGGAGCGCCCCCTATAACAGCAGTCTGGATGTGTAATCTGGAGCGCCCCCTATAACAGCAGTCTGGATGTGTAGTCTGGAGCGCCCCCTATAACAGCAGTCTGGATGTGTAGTCTGGAGCACCCCCTATAACAGCAGTCTGGATGTGTAGTCAGGAGCGCCCCCTATAACAGCAGTCTGGATGTGTAGTCTGGAGCGCCCCCTATAACAGCTGTCTGGATGTGTAGTCTGGAGCACCCCCTATAACAGCAGTCTGGATGTGTAGTCTGGAGCACCCCCTATAACAGCAGTCTGGATGTGTAGTCTGGAGCGCCCCCTATAACAGCAGTCTGGATGTGTAGTCTGGTGCGCCCCCTATAACAGCAGTCTGTATGTGTAGTCTGGAGCACCCCCTATAACAGCAGTCTGGATGTGTAGTCAGGAGAGCCCCCTATAACAGCAGTCTGGAGGTGTAGTCTGGAGCGCCCCCTATAACAGCAGTCTGGATGTATGGTCTGGAGCGCCCCCTATAACAGCAGTCTGTATGTGTAGTCTGGAGCACCCCCTATAACAGCAGTCTGGATGTGTAGTCAGGAGCGCCCCCTATAACAGCAGTCTGGATGTGTAATCTGGAGCGCCCCCTATAACAGCAGTCTGGATGTGTAGTCTGGAGCGCCCCCTATAACAGCAGTCTGGATGTGTAGTCTGGAGCACCCCCTATAACAGCAGTCTGGATGTGTAGTCAGGAGCGCCCCCTATAACAGCAGTCTGGATGTGTAGTCTGGAGCGCCCCCTATAACATCATTCTGGATGTGTAGTCTGGAGCGCCCCCTATAACAGCATTCTGGATGTGTAGTCTGGAGCGCCCCTCTAACAGCAGTCTGGATGTGTAGTCTGGAGCGTTACTATAACAGCAGTCTGGATGTGTAGTCTGGTGCGCCCCCTATAACAGCAGTCTGGATGTGTAGTCTGGAGCGCCCCCTATAACAGCAGTCTGGATGTGTAGTCTAGAGCGCCCCCTATAACAGCTGTCTGGATGTGTAGTCTGGAGCGCCCCCTATAACAGCTGTCTGGATGTGTAGTCTGGAGCACCCCCTATAACAGCAGTCTGGATGTGTAGTCTGGAGCACCCCCTATAACAGCAGTCTGGATGTGTAGTCTGGAGCGCCCCCTATAACAGCAGTCTGGCTGTGTAGTCTGGAGCGCCCCCTATAACAGCAGTCTGGATGTGTAGTCTGTAGCGCCCCCTATAACATCATTCTGGATGTGTAGTCTGGAGCGCCCCCTATAACAGCAGTCTGGATGTGTAGTCTGGAGCACCCCCTATAACAGCAGTCTGTATGTGTAGTCTGGAGCGCCACCTATAACAGCAGTCTGGAGGTGTAGTCTGGAGCGCCCCTCTAACAGCAGTCTGGATGTGTAGTCTGGAGCGCCACCTATAACTGCAGTCTGGATGTGTAGTCTGGAGCGCCCCTCTAACAGCAGTCTGGATGTGTAGTCTGGAGCGCCACCTATAACTGCAGTCTGGATGTGTAGTCTGGAGCGCCCCCTATAACAGCAGTCTGGAGGTATAGTCTGGAGCGCCCCCTATAACAGCAGTCTGGATGTGTAGTCTGGAGCGCCCCCTATAACAGCAGTCTGGATGTGTAGTCTGGAGCGCCCCCTATAACAGCAGTCTGGATGTGTAGTCTGGAGCGCCCCCTATAACAGCAGTCTGGAGGTGTAGTCTGGAGCGCCCTCTATAACAGCAGTCTGGATGTGTAGTCTGGAGCGCCCCCTATAACAGCGGTCTGGATGTGTAGTCTGGAGCGCCCCCTATAACTGCAGTCTGGATGTGTAGTCAGGAGCGCCCCCTATAACAGCAATCTGGATGTGTAGTCTGGAGCGCCCCCTATAACTGCAGTCTGGATGTGTAGTCAGGAGCGCCCCCTATAACAGCAGTCTGGATGTGTAGTCTGGAGCGCCCTCTATAACGGCAGTCTGGATGTGTAGTCTGGAGCGCCCCCTATAACTGCAGTCTGGATGTGTAGTCAGGAGCGCCCCCTATAACAGCAGTCTGGATGTGTAGTCTGGAGCGCCCCCTATAACAGCAGTCTGGATGTGTAGTCAGGAGCGCCCCCTATAACAGCAGTCTGGATGTGTAGTCAGGAGCGCCCCCTATAACAGCAGTCTGGATGTGTAGTCAGGAGCGCCCCCTATAACAGCAGTCTGGATGTGTAGTCTGGAACACCCCCTATAACAGCAGTCTGGATGTGTAGTCAGGAGCGCCCCCTATAACAGCAGTCTGGATGTGTAGTCAGGAGCGCCCCCTATAACAGCAGTCTGGATGTGTAGTCAGGAGCGCCCCCTATAACAGCAGTCTAGATGTGTATTCTGGAGCGCCCCCTATAACAGCAGTCTGGATGTGTAGTCAGGAGCGCCCCCTATAACTGCAGTCTGGATGTGTATGTAGTCTGGAGCGCCCCCTATAGCAGAATTTTTATGTTAGCCGATCCAGCCCCGCTGCTCCACCGTTTTGTGTGGCTACAAGTAGGAAATATGGGCAGTGCTCTACAGGCTCCTATGCCAACCACAATGAGGATACCACCTTTGTGTCACTGAGATCTGCTGCCGTCAGCAATTCACATTTTCCTTCCAGTAAAGATTTGGAAGACACATATATATTAAGCTGAGAGATTCTTGGAAACATTAAGCAATATGAACTAAAATAAGGTCACAAGGTCCTCCGCTGGCTTCCAGAACCGCTATTAACATGTAGAGGAAGTTAATGACATTTCTTTAAATTGAAGTCAACATTGAACTAAAATTAGACATAAAAATACGTAAATGCTGAGAATTTATATCCCAGAGTTTAAATTACATTTCAGATTTCGCAAATTGAATGAAGTTAATGCATTTAATGAATCTTCACCAGGTTCTGAAGTACAACAAACGAGCCGTCAAAGATACAAGTCGGATGGAAGAATTTGGCCTTGGTTTCTAAATTGGTTGAGTCAATCATATCAGTAGTACTGCATTATGAATAATATTTATATAGTATCTATGCTACCAAACCTCGGTATTTTTACATTTATGTTGCAATATTCCAGTCCACAGATGGATGGCCCATAGCCCTTTTCTACTTCTGAAACATTTCCACCTTTTATTCCTCGTCTGTACCTACTAGAAGGGCACTAGAGAAGAAGCTGGAATGGAAGGTCTTGGTTTGTCTTGAACTCTTTGTATATAACAATGCGTGTGTCTAAGGAAACGTACAAAGTTACCATCTTTAATACAATTTTAACCCCTTCCCGCATTATCACATACATGTACGTGAGCGAATGTGGCCCCTTGCTGCATCCTCACGTGCATGTACGTGATGGGATCGGGCGGGTGCAGGAGCTGCACCCTTCCAATCCGCAGCACGGGCCCAGCTGTTACTGATAGCCGGGCCCCTGTTGCATCTGGATTAACCCTTTGACGTGCGACGGTCAGCGCTGACCGCTGCACGTGCGGGGCATACAGAGGGTGGGGGCTCCCTCTGACTCCACTGCCTCCCCCGCGCTGCGCTGGCTGGTGGGTCGATGGTTGCCATGGCAGCCCCGATGCCTTACACAGGCATCAGAGCTGACAGCCTACGGAAACCCAGGAGATCCAGCCTCAGCACTGGGTCTCCTAGGCAACTGTCAGCGTCTCTCTGTGTAAGACGCTGACAGTTCAATTCAGTACAATACAAAATGTATTGTACTGAATTGAAACAGGGATCAAACCCTGAAAAGATGAAGTCCCACAGTGGGACAAATATAAAAAGTAAAATAAAGTTAAAAAAAAGTGTTTTTTTTATAATAAAAAAAAATTAGGTTTCAAGTAAAAAAAAAAAAGCGTCCTTTTTCCAAAACAAAGTTACATTTTTTTTGTAAAAAATAGGGAAAAAAAGAAAAGTAGACATATTACATATCACTGCGTCCGTATAGACCGGCTCTATAAAATTATCACATGACCTAACCCCTCAGGTGAACACTGTCAAAAAAGTTAAATAAAAACTGTGCTAAAAAAATATTTTTTTGTCACCTTACATCACTAAAAGTGCAACACCAAGCAATCAAAAAGGCGTATGCCCCCAAAATAGTACCAATCTAACCGTCACCTCATCCCGCAAAAAATGGACCCCTACCTAAAACAGCTAAAAAAAATTAAAAAAAAAATATGGCTCTCAGACTATGGAGACACTAAAACATGATTTTTTTTTGTTTAAAAGATATTAGTGTATAAAACTTTAATAAATAAAAAAAAGTAGACATATTAGGTATTGCCACATCCATAACGACCTGCTCTATCAGGTGAATACCGTAAAAAAATAAAAGAATAAAAATGGTGTAAAAAAAGCAATTTCTTGTCACCTTACATCACAAAAAGTGTAATACCAAGCGATCAAAAATTCATACACACCCCAATATCATACCAATGAAACGTAATCTCATCCCTCAAAAAATGAGATCCTACCTAAGATAATCGCCCAAAAAATTTAAAAAAAATATGGCTCTCAGAAAATGGAGACACTAAAACATGATTTTTTTTGTTTCAAAAATGCTGTTATTGTGTAAAACTTTAATAAATGAAAAAAAGCATACATATTAGTTATCGCCGTGTCCGTAATAACCTGCTGTATAAAATTATCACATGACCTAACCCCTCAGGTGAACACCGTAACAAAAAAAAAAACGTTCTCAAAAAGCCGTTTTTTTCATCTTACATCACAAAAAGTGTAATACCAAGCGATCAAAAAGTCATAAACACTACAAAATGGTACTAATAAAACCGTCATCTCATCCCGGAAAAAATGAAACCCTACATAAGACAGTCGCCCAAAAATAATTAAAAAAACTATGGTTTTAAGAATATGGAGACACAAAAAAATTATTTTTTTCAAAAATGCTTTATTATGTAAAACTGAAACAAACAACCAAAAAAATATTTGGTATTATCGTGTCCGTAACAACTTGCTCTATAAAAATACCACATGATCTAACCTGTCAGATGAACATTGTAGAAAACAAAAAATAAAAAATGGTGCCAAAACAGCTATTTTTTGTTACCTTGCCTCATAAAAAGTGTAATATAGAGCAACCAAAAATCATATGTACCCTAAAATAGTACCAACAAAACTGCCATCTTATCCCGTAGTTTCCAAAATGGGGTCATTTTTGGGAGTTTCTACTCTAGGGGTGCATCAGGGGGTCTTCAAATGTGACATCTGCCCTCCAAAAACCATATGGCGTTCCTTTCCTTCTGCGCCCTGCCGTGTGCCCGTATAGCAGTTTACGATCACATATGGGGTGTTTTTGTAATCTACAGAATCAGGGTAATAAATATTGAGTTTTGTTTGGCTGTTTAGGCTACTTTCAATCTGTGTAGCAATCTGGGCAGGATGGAGAATTAAAGACAAGTAAATGACTACAATCTGAGAAAGGGGATACTATATCTCTTTATGGAGAGCACTGAATTGGCATGAGGAGTCTTATAGGCCAGGCAACCTATGGATTCTGGGAAGATACATCAGTGCTCTGCACTGATGAGGGGCAATCACCCCGAAACAGCTGTCTGCAGATGAGATGCTGGCTTAATTATTATCCAAGTTAGAGATGAGTGAAGTTCTTAAAAATTAGATTCGTCTGCTTTACCGAATTTTAGAAAGAAAATTGCTCCATGACGAATTACTTCATCACGAAGCACGTTTTTTGTAAGTAGTGGGTGCAAGATCGCTATGAGGACTTTTGGTGACTGCACAAATTTACCGCTAAGACGTCATTGGCTTCTCATTTCTCCAGCCACCCCCATCCTCAATAGTAGCACAAGTAAAATTCAGGCCTCTGCTGGTGACAAACTCCTTTGGTAATTCAATTGTAATGATTTGTTGGCATTGCAGGGGAATCTATACATCTTAAGCAATTTTTATTGGATGCGATTACGGGTATACGGATGAGACTATATAGTCTACAGACTATTAACTGTTGTTCATATTTGCTCTCATTCCCGAGACAGCAAACATTCTGATGATAAAGTCTTTGATTCATGAGCAGTTTGATATTTTATGGCAATGGTTGAAAGAAAATGTTTCCGCCATAAATGACTGTGCAAACAGGGAAATGTAGCCCATGATCCCCGAGGAACAGGTTATCTGGAGGCTGTATATAAGCCTCATTAGGTTCTTGTGTTGTGTAGACTAAATGAAAAACTGTGTCAGGGACAACCTGTACACGGGGACCATTCAATTTCAGATTATTTTAAAGCGCCATTAATTCCAAGGCGTTCTACATCTACAAGAGGGCATACATACATAACATAAAACAAAGCAAGCACAAAAACAAGCTCCATGAGCGTGAACTTGTACAGAGAGAGAGAGGAACCAGCCCAGTGCCCACGAGGATTTACAAGGGAAGGGGGAAGGAGACAGTAGGTGAGGGTCAAAGCTGCTCATCTGGCTGTGTGGTGGCAGCATGCTTATTGCAGGTGGTAGGCTTTCCTGAAGAGGTAGGTCTTCAGGTTGCTTTTGAAGGTTTGGATGTTGGGGGAAAGTCTGATGTGTCGTGGGGTGGCGCGTTCCAGAGTATGGAGGATGCTTATGAGAAATCTTGTAGACGATTGGGCTAGAAACAGCAGGAGAGCAAAGAAGGAGGTCTTGGAGATCACATGTGGGAATGTATCTGGAAAGCAGGTCAGAAATGTAAGTTGGGGAAAGGTTGTGGACGGCCTTTCATGTAGTGATTAGTATTTTAAACTGAATTCGCTGGGCAATGGGGAGCAAGAGAAGGGATTGGCAGAGAAGAGAGGCAAAGAAGAAAAGAGGGGATTAACCAGACAGCAGAGTTGAGGATAGATTGGAGGGATTCTAGATTGGAGGAGGATGTTGCAGTAGTCCAAATGGGAGGTAACAGGGCCATACACTAGTACAGTGACCCAGTGGTTCACTGCAACAGGGGCTAATGTGATTTTACTCTGAATTCTGTGATAAAAACAGGTGTATATGGGAGAAAGCGTTAATTGACTGCCCCTAGATTGAGTTACTAGGGGTGAGCTGGTCATTGCCCCCTTTCCCAGTACCTCAAGATAGCCCTGCTTTGCACCTCAAAAACTACCTACTGTACCACCAGGCAGGAGACCCCAAGTACAACCACTATACAATGTACGGTGCTGTGCTTGGTGAACTGGAAGAAGCCCGCGGCGCTCATAGGAGCGCTGGTGCCTTCATAAACAGCTGATCAGTGGGGGTCCCGGGTGTCGGACCCCCACTGATCAGATACTGATGAACTATCCAGAAGATAGGTCATCAATATTTAAATCTTGTAAAATCCTTTTAAGTTCTTCACTTTGGACAAACCCTTATAAGGACCTTAAAGGGGTTGTCTCATCATGGACAATGGGGGCGTATCGCTAGGATATGCCCCCCATTGTCTTATAGGTGCGGGTCCCACCGCTGGGACCCGCACCTATATCGAGAACGGGGCCCCGCAAATGAAGGAGGGCGCACTGCGCATGTGCAGCCGCCCTCCATTCTCCATTCTGGAAAATAGCTAAAAGTTCTCAATGGATGCCGCTTTATAGCATGTCTGCCCAACTCTCACCTGAAAAAATAAATGGGACACAGTACAAAAAAAAGGATATCCAGGGGATACAGAGAGAGCCCCTGGGGTCCAGGACCATTAATCACATATCAGCAGCTAAAAGTAAGGAGGAGACTCCTTGTAATTTGATTCATATTAAAGTGGTCGCCTGTGAATTAAATATTGATTATCTATCATCAATATAGGTCATCAATATCTGATTGGTGAGTCCGACTCCTGGCAACTCCATCGATGAGCTGCTGGAAGAGGCTATGGTGCTTCTGCAACCACGTTAACTTCTTCTTCGGCCCTGGACATCACTTACATTTATCACATGGCCTATGTGCACCTCAGTCCCATTCCAGTACATGAGCTGCAATACCAACCACAGCCACCCCACTGCTGATTGGCAGAGGTAATTAAGAACAAATTAACAGGTTGTGGGTAGCTTATTTCATTTGGTTTAAAACTTAACATTTAATTATGTCAATAATAAAAAGATAGGCCCTTAAATATAGACACTAAAGAAGAGAATATATCTGTAACCACTGGTTACACTAGTCTCCTGAAAAAATAGACGGAGACGGGAAGGAACCATAAACAGGGATAGCGTAAGGAATAGATAGGGTAAAGGGTACGTGAGTACCAAGACAGAGGGACACACTGCTGGGACTATACCCTAGATGTCCCTAATCTGTCTAAGTCACACCACTATCTAATGCATAATACCTGCATTCGCCCTCCCTAATGATGGACTGCCCAGCTTGGCCCGATAGACAGAATAGATGGTCCTGTGATGAAATGAATTGCTCTATCGGGTATGGGCACAAAAGTTGGCAAAATGGACGTAGTGATTGGATTCCAGGTAGGATGGCAATGCCGTTGTAAGGGATCGCAGAACCTGGTCAATGTCAACCACAAACAGATGGTAATAATCAGAATAGATACAGTGTCCCGACGCGTTTCCTCAGTGATGTCTGATTCATCAGGGGACAAAATTATATATAAGAGGCTCCCTGATATAAGGGTACCTCTTCCAACCAAAGCACGTGACACAGGATGGTATCTAGTTCCAAGTCTTGAGTCCTGTGTGGACCCCGACTATATACCAACCACCATCCGGTTATATGTCACAATCCGGATAGTGAGTCAAGAGCAATCCTGTGTCACTTAATCACAGCGGTTATAAAGATACATAGACTGCTGTGACTTAAATCCAAGTATAGTGAATACACCACATATAAGATTACATATAAATCACAATGAGTCAAGGTGTCAATTTCGTTTGCAGTGTAACAGATCCATGCTAGTTGTAACCCCCAGCATAGGTTAATGATCTGTACAGTGCTAAATACGAGCCATACTGAATCACTATGATGAATAAGTATGTCAGCGTGGTACACTTATCTGTCCAGTTCTAAATGACAACCGTTCCCAGATATCGCTAGGTGGAAGGTGCTCCTTGGCGTCCCGCGTGTAGCAGTGGCAATGGAGCCGCGTTCGCGGGTTGTTTAAAAAGGCCAGGTAGCCCCGCCCCTACTCTACGCCCCCTCAGCGTCATGCGGTGCCGTCATCATGTGATGTCTCAGCTGTTCGGCTTAAGTTCACATGACCGCACCTCTTCCTATGATGCGGTGTATAGAGGCGTGTACTGTCGCCAGGCAACCATCCGGCTAACCAGCTTCCTTGATGAAGCCGAGATCCAAACAAAACAGGTAACCCAGCAACCGGCCGTCTGACTAGTAACTGATCCTACGGCGAACACTCTATCTTGCGCATGTGTGAGGCGGGTGTGTTATGGTGCAAAGATCGGGTCAAAGGGCAAGTTTGCCCCAACTTTTGCTACCACCTAAGTACAATATAGTGTCCACCTGTGTGCCTAGTTGGCAGTTCACATAGTGGAGTCTTGAAGTTTCTAAGGTAGTTCCTCAAAATTAATAGCGTTGCCAGCAGTGGCTGTCGCACCCCTTCAAAGGAAAAGGGGCTCATCCTCCGTAAATAACCAAACCAAGTTAAAAATAAAGGAAGCTTATTTTATCCTACAGTTCATATTTGTTGTTAATGTTATGTGGGCGCAAGAGGTGGAAGATATGGTCGGATAGTATGTCCAGTTGTCAGGGAGAGACACTATGGATCTATATAACAACTGAACGACAGTTGTTCGTTCAGACCCGTAGGCACAACTGTTTTAAGATGAAAGATCCACTATGTCTCTCTCTGTAAAATCCTCCGATCCCAATCTCCCCCCCTGGGTTGTCTTGCAATGGTCTCAATTCCCATGAATTTCAAAAATGACACATCACCTCCGTGCATCATGTTGACATGTTTTGCCAGGGACGTATCTCTGTCATTCCTCACGTCACCAAGATGTTCACCCACCCTTCGTCGCAATTCGCGGGTGGTCTTCCCTATATATTCAAGGCCGCATCTACAGTTCGCTCTGTAGATTACTCCTTGAGTGCGACAATTAATAAAATGTTTAATTTGGTAGGTTTTACCAGTGACGTTAGCACGGAATGACCGTCCCTGTGTAACGTATCGACATGCCACACAGCCACTACAGTGAAAGCAACCGATCGGGCGCTGAAGCCATGTCCCTTTAAGATCACGTGCCTCACTGTAGTGGCTGTGCACTAGGCGGTCCCTGAGGCTAAGGCCTCTACGATATGTGACCTGTACCCGCTCAGGAAGCACCTTTTTGATGTCCGGGTCGATTAGGAGGACCTCCCAGTGATTCCTCAATATCTGTTTGACTTCATTTGAGGCATCATCAAACGTGCCTATGAGGCGTATAAAGCCGTCCCCAGTTTTTTTCGGTTTCGGATGAAGGAGATCCTCTCGCTTACTTTCACATGCTCTCTTGAAGGCAAGTTTAAGCACTTTATCAGGGTAACCCCTCTCCCGAAAACGACTTCTCAAGTCATTTGCCTGTTCTTTAAAGGCTTCCCAGGTGGAACAGTTCCTCCTAATGCGCAGGTACTGTCCCACCGGTATTCCCTTCTTCAGGGGAAAGGGATGATGGCTACTCCAATGTAGGAGTGAGTTGGTGGAGGTGGGTTTCCTAAAAGTGCTTGTTTGTAGTGCGTCTTCCTTGTCTCTTGAGATCAATATATCAAGAAAGGGTAGGGTGTCCTTTTCAAAGACTGAAGTAAATCTCATGTTGATGTCATTCACGTTTAGATTTTTAACGAAATCACAGAAATCTCGCTCTCCCCCTTTCCAGACAACAAAGACATCGTCAATAAACCTTGCCCAAGTAACGATGCATGGGGTGTGTATGATGGGAGTGTCACCAAAGACCAATGTCCTCTCCCACCAGCCCAGGAACAAATTAGCATACGACGGGGCACATGAACTCCCCATCGCAGTGCCCCTGAGCTGGTGGTAGAGGACCCCGTCAAACAGAAAATAATTCCTTGTCAGGACAAAGTTTAACAGTCGCAGGACAAAGCCATTGTGTGGATAGAACTGTTGTCCCCTAGTGAGGAGAAATGATTGCACTGCCCTCATACCTAGATCATGGGGTATTGAGGAATAGAGGGCCTCAACGTCAATTGAGGCTAGTGATGTATCCGCCTCTAGACTGATTCCCTCTAGTCGACCAAGAAGGTCACTCGTATCCCTCAGGTATGAGGGCAGTGCTTTCACAAAAGGCGCCAGGATGTGATCCAAATAGATCCCTAAATTTTGGGTCAGGCTATTTACGCCTGACACAATTGGGCGCCCTTTAACCGGGGTACCCCCCTTATGAACTTTAGGCAAGCTGTAAAATGTGGCTACCATGGGGTGTTTCTTATATTGGCAGAGGTGTTGAGAGTTGGATCCCCACCGATCAGATATAGATGAGGATAGGTAAGTCCTGGAAAACCTCCTTTAGTTCAGATTTGACTCTAGCTACCTCTACTCTACTAATTTATACTTGTTTCTGTAGGACAGGAAATAGGAACGGGGAAGTTTCTTCTCATTGATGCATTTTACCCATCTTTTCTCCACGAATTTAGGGAAGGGCTGTGTAGATATTGCATATGGTGGTGTAAACCCTCTACTTATATAGTCAAAAGCAATTGGAACTTGTAGAAGCTATGATCTATGCATATACTATGGTAGGATCGATGGAGCAGGTATCAAACTGATGAGAATGGGAAAGAAAAGCATTGGCTCTCAATGTGATGCACAAAAGGCCCAGATTTTTTTTAAGGGGTTGTTTTAAGGAAGACATCCCACTTTTCTCACTCCCATTGTAGGAGTGAAGCCATATCAAGGCTTGCATTTCCACAAAGCCTCACCAGATCCACCAAAATGGGAGCAGCAATTCTTCCTGAGGGAGGTCCCCAGGGAAGGACCCTGCTTATGACATCCATATTCCATAAAAGAGAATATGGACCAAGATTGTTGTCCTGATACAACCCTTTTGATGAAGTCCTGATCGAGAAGTGGAGAAAATTGACCTGCAGAAGAAAGAAGAGGTGGTGAAATGAAGAACCAAGGATGAGAAACTCAGAAAGCCATGATAGTCATGACCTCTCCGTTTCTTGAACTGACTAGCTGCTGATGGTCATGATGATGAGGCAGTGGCCCTATTCTAAGTTTTGCTATGGGGGCCACATAATTTCATGGTAAGAAAGAGCGTCTTCCACTTTTGATTTGAGTCTACAACTATTTTGGGATCTTCCATCACACTGTGCCCACCTCTCTCCTTGACATTTCCAAAAATGCTAAACACTGACAACATCTTAGGTCCCTTTCATGGTATTTTGGGTCATTAGATCTTCATTCGGGCTGGAATTGATGACTGTAATACAAGCACAATTAATCCTGAATCCTCTTTTCCTTCTATGTCGTTGTCGCATGACCACGTCTCAAGATAGATAAATGCCTTTTTAGATGTAAAATGCCCCATTATACAATAAAAAGTGATTACAAATTTAGGAATAGTAACAGAAAACATTATATACTCTGAATAGAAGCCTTGTATGAAGGTCATTGCACCAGATGACCTTTACAAGTTGACAGGCTGGGGCAATATGTTTCTTTTCCTTTGGCAGTAATCCTCAGAATGTGTTTCCTGGGGATATCCCATTTCATGCCTACAGGTCTGCAAAAAATTCTGATCCTAAGGTCTACCTAATCAATGAATGCGAGGAATTTCCATCTGTTTCTTGCAGTTATCATGAGGAATTTGCATAAAGCCAAAGTTTTTATTTCCAGTTAGTAAAATAATGGGATACATTCTCCAGGGTGGAATTTAGGCTATTATGGAGCAGAAGATGACGTTGGAACTTCTGTTGTGTAGGTGGCCCTTCCTAAGGAACATTCAATCCTTGTATTTGTTTAGAAGTGGAGGATCTTTAAATACCTTGTTTAATCCTGGGAAGAGGAAAAGGTGCTGTTTGTATTAGCCGGGATCCAGACCTGCCCTGGCCTGACCTGTAATAGTAAAGCAAACAACATGGAGAATTAAGAGTTGGAACCTCATCATCCCTCAGCTGACCGGATAATTGCCTTTCTTGATTAATACTACTAGAAAACTATTGTAATGGGAACTGACTGGCCAAGAATCGGTGGGCTATAAAGGCACAAGTTAAGGTGGTAGACTGTGGAGAAAAAGACACGGATAGCACATCCACATACCAGGCATTGATCTATTGCAGGCATGGCCAACCTGAGGCTCTCCAGCTGTTGCAAAACTACAACTCCCACCATGCTTAGACTGCCTACAGCTATCAGCCTGCAACAGGGCATGGTAGGAGTTGTAGTTTTACAACAGCTGGAGAGCCGCAGGTTGGCCATGCCTGATCTATTGCTTCTTAGCATCATCTATAAACTAGACATGAAGCACTTAGTATACATTTGGATCAAAATGCGTGAGCCCACTCACCACGTCAAGGTGGCCTCTACTGGGCAGGTTTCTACTCTAAATTGGCGCAGCGCCACATGGCGACCACTACTCCTGCAACACAGCACCTGCAAGTGGCGAGACACAGCAGCCCAGAAACAAACCCTTCTGACAGGCTATTCCCCCATGGCGCTGGGCCCCACCAGCTCACAGATACAGCATCACACCAGCAACAGCTGCCATGCAGCACCGCACAATGTGAACAGATCTCAAAAGCTTCCCTCTCCATGTGGGATGTTGTTGGGCTGCTAGGTCTCGCCGTCTGCAGTTGCTGTTTTGCGAACACGATGGTCACCATGTCACGCCAATTTAGGGTAAGTACCCACTCAATAGAAGCCACCTTAACATGGTGAGTGGGCTTATACATTTTGATCAAAATGTGCTATCCAACTTTTTTTACACAGTCTAGCTAAAGTGGCCATACACATTAGATGAACCCGCAAGCCATCTAATGTGTATGGTGGTGTCCCAACGGTCTCTCGATACCATGTTTTAGAGGAAGAACAATTGGACATATTGGATTTCAAAAATAAGCTGCCACCTGACGATTCAGAGAGCATTCTACTCTCCACATTAAAGGGCTTCTGTCACCCCACTAAACAGTTTTTTTTTTTTTGGTAACTTATAATCCCTATACTGCGATTTATGCATACATACTGTAATTAATCATTTTGGTTCAGCAGATTATGTTAAAAACGTACTTTGAAAATATGCAAATTACCTTGCTACCAGCAAGTAGGGCGGCTACTTGCTGGTAGCAGCCGCATCCTCCTATCCTAAAGACGCCCCCTCCGCATGCTGATTGACAGGGCCAACCGACGGGATCTTTCTCTGCTGGCCTTGTTTGCATTCAAAATCTGGCGCCTGCGCCGTACCTGTCTTCAGTCGGCGCAGGCGCACTGAGAGGAGGACGCTCGCTCGGCCGCGCCATCCTCAATGCACCTGCGCCGGGTGTAGATGTGAGGTCATTGGCGCAGGCGCATTGAGGATGGAGCGGCCGAGCGAGCGTCCGCCTCTCAGTGCGCCTGCGCCGATTGAATACCGTTACGGTGCAGGCGCGAGATCTTGATAGCAGACAGGGCCAGCCAGAGAAAGATCCCGTTGGCTGGCCCTGTCAATCAACATGCGGAGGGGGCGTCTTTACGATAGGAGGATGCGGCTGCTACCAGCAAGTAGCCGCCCTACTTGCTGGTAGCAAGGTAATTTGCATATTTTAAAAGTACGTTTTTAACATAATCTGCTGAACCAAAATGAATAATTACAGTATGTATGCATAAATCGCAGTATAGGCATTATAAGTAACCAAAAAAAAAAAAACAGTTTAGTGGGGTGACAGAAGCCCTTTAAGAATACACGCAAGTTTGGCCGATGTGCGTGTGTATGGAGAGTTGATAGGGATAGCTGTTTCATAGGTAAGCAGTCAACCGAAAATACACCCATGTGTAGAGAACCTTTAAACTCCACAGAGATGAAGACTTCTTCATGGTTCTTTGTAGTCTTTCTTTGTCCCGAAATGTAGGTTCCATTCACACAATGTCTGAGTCTTCCATCAGACGTATCTGTTGGGACTACTGCCTGATGCTCTGTCTGCCTTGCCTACTCTGAGTGGCAGTTGTAGTGGTCTCCTGGTTGGATGCTACATCTGTCAGTCATAGCAGAGGGGAGTGGCTGTAAAGCCCAGTAAAGCTCCACCTCCTGGACACTTTCTGGAGCAAAATCTGCTGAATAAAACTTGATATTCACACGACTCCTTAGAATAAAAACTCCACAAAAGGTATGTTTGACCTGCTTTACCCAAAATCTACCAAGCATGGACAAAACTGCTGACAGACTGACTCCCTTTAAGATCATTAGAAGAGCAAGGAATACCTGAAAA
Source organism: Bufo bufo (assembly GCF_905171765.1). Lineage (NCBI taxonomy): Eukaryota > Metazoa > Chordata > Amphibia > Anura > Bufonidae > Bufo > Bufo bufo. The sequence continues at coordinate 39,169,690 of NC_053393.1, read as the reverse complement.
CAAAACAAAAAAATCTAATCAGGTGTATGATTCCATAATAGGTCATAATGCACTCTTTATAAGGATATCATTTCCAGAAATGTTACTGTAAATTGCCCCTTCACATGTATTGTGAAGAAGATATGTTTCACAGATTTTGCAGGTGTTCTTCACACCACTGGTGTAATATAATAGCGTCAGATTCTAATCTTGGTTTTTTCTGACAATCATTCTAGCGATACTTGGGATTGTTGTACCTCACAGTCAGCATTGTGGAGGCCTATTAACTCAATGAATGCGCGAGTGTTTCTAACATATGGTGATCTATCTGGGGTGGTTAGATAGTGTGTAGCTTGTAGCATCTGTTCTCGAAAGCACCATGTGGTAGCTTATTGTAGGCAAAGTGATTTATAAGAATTTGGCTTGTCAGACTCTTCCTGATATGAATTTCCATATTGCTGAGACTGCTCAGATATATTAATTTGCACTGTGTTCGTCCATGGAAATATGTTGTGTTGAATTGTATGTATGTTCTTCAGTTACGTGGTGGCTGGACCATAGGCTACGGTAGGCCGGTGAAGCTGATAAGCTATCCACCATGCTGAGCAAGCAGTAATATGTGTCTGGTGCTACTGTCAGGTCTCTTTATCAGTGATAGGCTGTAACCTGACTTATCTGAGGTTGGTGATGACCGGAGGTGGGGAAGATCATAACGTGTGAACCTGTGCGGATCTGTGGAGAAGGTCTCCTGCAGGCCTGAGATGTGGATCTGTGGAAGAGGTCTCCTGCAGGCCTGAGATATGGATCTATGGAAGAGGTCTCCTGCAGGCCTGAGATGTGGATCTGCGGAGGAGGCTCCTACAGGCCTGAGATGTGGATCTGTGAAGGAGATCTCCTGCAGGACTGAGATGTGGATTTGTGGAGGAGGTCTCCTGCAGGCTTGAGATGTGGATTTGTGGAGGAGGTCTCCTGCAGGCCTGAGATGTGGATCTGCGGAGGAGGCTCCTACAGGCCTGAGATGTGGATCTGTGAAGGAGGTCTCCTGCAGGACTGAAATGTGGATCTGTGAAGGAGGTCTCCTGCAGGACTGAGATGTGGATTTGTGGAGGAGGTCTCCTGCAGGCCTGAGATATGGATCTGTGGATGAGGTTTCTTGCAGGCCTGAAATGGGGATCTGTGGAGGAAGTCTCCTGCAGGCCTGAGATGTGAATCTGTGGAAGAGGTCTCCTGCAGGCCTGAAATGTGGATCTATGGAGGAGGTCTCCTGCAGGCCTCATCAAAAACAGCATCAAAAACTCCAATCCTCTTATGGCTTAACATCTGTGGTTGCTTTTCTCGATTAAAATATTGATAGTTATTGGCAGCTATTGGAAAGGCAAAGAAGATGGTACAATCCTACAATATATATATGGGGTGACAAACATAGAATGCAAATGTGGACCAAAGAACCCTCTAAGGACAACCTTAGATTGTAGCATGCAACCGGTCTAAATGCTCCTTTTAACTATAGAACTGGAATGAAATAGTGAACCAGACAACATAATTGGCACTTGTTTCATTTTTTGGAGCTGTCAGGTCTTAGGTTTCTCATTCAGCTCGGTGTAAGATGGATGACAGGTGCATCGCATAAGTCAATCAAATTTCTTTGGCAGTAGAATTGCCAGTGCAGCCTCCTTCTAGGGTTACGTTCTCACGGATGACTTTTTATTTTTTTTTGGTTTAAAGCTAGAGATGAAGCACCGTGACAAATTATGCAGGCGTCACAAGGAGTATTCACAAGGGCATAGCCGAAGAACAGACACCAAGACAATACATAACTCTTGAACATACTAAGTGAGTAGAAGCCATTTTTCCATTTTTACTTGTAGCTACGTCCTACGTGACCGGTTTCTTAAACTTTGTCTTGACAGTCCCACAGAGCTTGTCATATCCGACTGCTCATAAATCCTAGCAGTGACAGAATTTCACTTGGTGTCAGACTGATGTGACAATTGACAGTGACTTCTACGTAAAAAAGAAACTGTCATGCCTTATTGTAAACCAAGCTGAAACATACCTGCAGGTTGGAATACTAATCTCGGCTCTCTACTGTTTGACTATTTGGATGGCTGACTTGAGAGCTGTTTTTGTTAATGCGTCAGAAAGCATGTTTGCCCAGGTCCTGTTGTTGCCCTGAGAACTTTCTCAGGCTATAGCCATGGAAGATATTGATATGCGGTCATGGAAGTGAAATGTTTGGTGCAAAGCTACGCCTTCTTCAAGTGCAGGTAGGATTTTTGTGGTATTTGCAATTCCTTTATGTTAGAAGAGTCCACCAAAAATAAGTTTACCTTTTGTTCCACTACTGGAACACCCCCCCCCCAGCGGTCAGCTTTGTCCTGCAGATAAACCTGTGCTTAATTTCCCTGCAGTGCCTCCACAGGAGAAATGAAGCATTACATTGTGACCTTTGAAATCAATGGGCAGGCTGTGCCATAACTGGACATGTTGGGTCCTCCAGGATCCAGGCTCTTAGTAGCCACTCTCTGGTCTGGCTAACTGATGCATCTGGCCTGGCTATGAATGCAGCATGCCACAAGGTACCGGAAAATGGGTTTTAAAGACTGGACAATCCTCTTAATGTTGGAATCATTGCTTAGTGGAAGCCCCATTTTTAGGAGTGGTCATGAAAGAAGGTGTAGTGTTCAGCTAAAGGGACTCCTCCATAAAAACATCTTATTTTTCTGGAGATATTTTTTTGAAGTCACTCCCATGTATTCTGCTTCCCATCCTGACTCTTTAACTTCCTCTTTGCTTGACCTTTTAACATTGCAGGCAGTCTTACTTAACTCTCTTAGTCAGAGAATCATTGCAACCGGAGAGACCCCCTCTGTAATTTATTACACTATCACACATTACACGAATCAATGCCATGCTCTTCTGGGGACTTCCTTATCTAGACCTATCAATAGAGCTGTCATATTGTCATACCAATTCTATACCTACTATTATCATTAAAGGGGTTATCCCACCTTCTGTTTTGCGTGCCGTGGCTGCTCTCTCCTCTTGGCAGACTGCTCAGTCAGGGGGCGTTGACCTTCCTATTGCGTGACAGCCGAATCAGCGCTCTGCTGACATAATCCCCATGCCGCATGTGTGTGTGTGCCGGGAGTGGCCTAGGCGCACGATACAGAAAGACCGTGCATGCGCTGACTTTACAGCTGAAGAAATGACAGGATGAACGGGTTAGACCGCGCATGCGCGGTCATGCGAGGGGAATAAACTTACGAAGGGAGGCAAGAGATTGACCACGCATGCGCGGATATGCGCGATCCTATGAAGCTGGCCATCCAGCCTACAAGAAGACAGAGGAGGACACCATGCAAGCGCGGCCACCGCGGCAGTGGCGCGGCGGTGGCCGTAACAATTGGCAACCACATGTACACAACTCAGAGGAAGAAATGCAAATAGAGAGGAAAGAAGGAGGAATCGATTAAAACATGTATTTAGTAAATTGCATGTGGTAGGATAAACAACACAATAATTTAAACTTCATTACATGGGATAACCCCTTTAAGATCACCCTTCAGATAACCTACTTCCCTCAGAGAGGAGGTCTTATCATCTGTGCTGACTGCTACAGAAGGACAATCATTTGTATCTAATTTTCAATGACATACATAGTACTGCCAAAATGAAAATAAGCCAAAATTCTTAAAAAAAAGAAAAATGTATAAAAATAAGTTTATTTCTGATGGATGTGTCCTTTTTAAGTTGAGAAATTAAATTTACTTGTGGGCTAACATAGGGGTGCACAGAGTAATACAGACCAATTTTGATTAGGGCTTGAGGCCTGCCCATAACAATGTCAATGACAATATAGGTTTTGTATGTCTTACAGGCTTCGAACATCTTCAAGGGAATTTTATTATTATTGTATTCTACTCATTTGGGGGCTAAAAATTATTTTTGCAACTGGTCTTTATTAAAACTTTTCAGCTGTTTTTATGATACAGGGGTTATATTTCAGTTTATTTGAAGTCCCGTCAGATGACAGCTCTTGTGTAACTCTTATCTCTGATCTCTTGACTTCATAAACACTAGTTTCAGCCACAATCTTTTTAGTTTGATAACAATTTATCTATAGTCAGAGATAAGAGCGCTACATGAGCCGTCAACTGATGCGACTCAAAGTCAACAGAAATGTAACTCTGCATCTCAAAAACAGCTGAAAAGTTTTAAGAAAGAGACCAGTTACAAAAATAATTTTAGCCCAAAATGAGTAAAATACAATTAAAAGAAAATTCTCCAAAGGTGTCTATAGCATAAGAAAAAGAGAGGCTGTATCATAGCTTGACCAGCAAAAGGATAACAATGTTTTGAACTCCATATCTCACCATCCACTACAGCTTGGAACGTGAGACTCCCATCATTTTACAGACATCATCTTGGCTATCTCATACATAACTTGGACAACTATTTAGCATAGGATTAGTTCTGCCGATTCTTGTCATGTAACTGCATTGTTACTGTTTTGCTCCTGGTGGTGGAACAATCTTTTTCTTCTTTTTTACTACAAATTACAACCTGTTCTCACATTCCCTAATAGTTCAGTGTGTTATTAGGTTGATTCCCAAGTGAAAGGTCACTGGTTTGATTCCAGGCGCAGCCATGAAGAAGATTTCCCCAAAAAAAGAGAAACAGTATCATCCAGCTCATCGATAGTGGTATCTCGGCCAAGAAAATTGTCAAACTGCATCATGTAAGCGCCATGACAGCTGGAAGAAAAGAATACAAAATGAATTGTTTTACAGCCAAAGGCGTTGAATCAATGGTGGTCTCAAGGCTAAGCAATATGTGAGTATCCTACAAGACAAGTTACTTCATTCACTTGAGTACTATTGATATGGAAAGGACGACATATTGTCCCAGCAGGAGAATGACCCGAAGCATACGTCGAGATTGGCAAATAAATGGTTCAATGACAGTGAAGTAGAGGTGCTGGATTGGCCCCCACAGTCCCCAGTCCTCAACTCAACCGAACACTTGTGGGTAGAGTTGTAGAAAAAGCTGTATTTGTACCCAAGTGAGTCGACCAGTATGCACCAACATTGGGGACGTGTAGAAGAGACCTGGGAACAGATTTCGGTCGAGACATTCTTGAATCTGATCAAGAGCATGCCCAGAAGGATTCAGGCAGTGCTGAAAGCCAAAGGTGGATTTAAAAAATACTAACAAAATAATAAAATAAAAATTTAGAATTTTAGGAGCAAAACAGTAACAATGCAGTTACATGAGAAGAATCTGCAGAACTAATCCTATGCTAAATAGCTGCAAGTCCAAGTTATGTATGAGATAGCCAAGATGACTGTCTATAAAATGATGGGAGTCTCACATTCCAAGCTGTAGTGGATGGTGAGAAATGGAGCCTGAAAGTCAAAAGTTCAAAACATTGTTACCCTTTTGCGCGTCAGTGTACATCTGATCACTGGAAGTCCCAGGTCCCAGCAGCAGGACACCCTTTGCCCGGCTTATTTTTGTGGGACTATTCTAAAAAAAACAAGGATTAGGCCAAAGCGGACTATACCTCCTTCACAGAGCTGTCTAAATCCATCAGTCAGGAACTGGATTCTACCACGTACCATCTATGGCCATATACAGTTGCAAGAAAAAGTATGTGAACCCTTTGGAATGATATGGATTTCTGCACAAATTGGTCATAAAATGTGATCTGATCTTCATCTAAGTCACAACAATAGACAATCACAGTCTGCTTAAACTAATAACACACAAAGAATTAAATGTTACCATGTTTTTATTGAACACACCCTGTAAACATTCACAGTGCAGGTGGAAAAAGTATGTGAACCCTTAGATTTAATAACTGGTTAAACCTCCTTTGGCAGCAATGACTTCAACCAAACGTTTCCTGTAGTTGCAGATCAGACGTGCACAATAGTCAGGAGTAATTTTTGACCATTCCTCTTTACAGAACTGTTTCAGTTCAGCAATATTCTTGGGATGTCTGGTGTTAATCGCTTTCTTGAGGTCATGCCACAACATCTCAATCGGGTTGAGGTCAGGACTCTGACTGGGCCACTCCAGAAGGCGTATTTTCTTCTGTTTAAGCCATTCTGTTGTTGATTTACTTCTATGCTTTGGGTCGTTGTCTGTTGCAACACCCATCTTCTGTTGAGCTTCAGCTGGTGGACAGATGGCCTTAAGTTCTCCTGAAAAATGTCTTGATAAACTTTTTACTTCCATGATAGCAATCCGTCCAGGCCCTGATGCAGCAAAGCAGCCCCAAACCATGATGCTCCCACCACCATACTTCACAGTTGGGATGAGGTTTTGATGTTGGTGTGCTGTGCCTATTTTTCTCCACACATAGTGTTGTGTGTTTCTTCCAAACAACTCAACTTTGGTTTCATCTGTCCACAGAATATTTTGCCAGTACTGCTGTGGAACATCCAGGTGCTCTTGTGCAAACTGTAAATGTGCAGCAATGGTTTTTTGGACAGCAGTGGCTTCCTCTGTGGTATCCTCCCATGAAATCCATTCTTGTTTAGTGTTTTACGCATCGTAGATTCGCTAACAGGGATGTTCGCATATGCCAGAGACTTTTGTAAGTCTTTAGCTGACACTCTAGGATTCTTCTTCACCTCATTGAGCAGTCTGCGCTGTGCTCTTGCAGTCATCTTTACAGGACGGCCACTCCTAGGGAGAGTAGCAGCAGTGCTGAACTTTCACCATTTATAGACAATTTGACTTACCGTGGACTGATGAACAGCAAGGCTTTTGGAGATACTTTTATAACCCTTTCCAGCTTTATGCAAGTCAACAATTCTTAATCGTAGGTCTTCTGAGAGCTATTTTGTGCGAGGCATCATTCACATCAGGCAATGCTTCTTGTGAAAAGCAAACCCAGAACTGGTGTGTGTTTTTTATAGGGCAGGGCAGCTGTAACCAACACCTCCAATCTCATGTCATTGATTGGACTCCAGTTGGCTGACACCTCGCTCCAATTAGCTCTTGGAGATGTCATTAGTCTAGGGGTTGACATACTTTTTCCACCTGCACTGTGAATGTTTACATGGTGTGTTCAATAAAAACATGGTAACATTTAATTCTTTGTGTGTTATTAGTCTAAACAGACTGTGATTGTCTATTGTTGTCACTAAGATGAAGATCAGATCACATTTTATGACCAATTTGTGCAGAAATCCATATCATTCCAAAGGGTTCACATACTTTTTCTTGCAACTGTACGACACTACACAATGGATGACACTATATAACGATACCGTATACAGTGTGTGAAGTTGTATCTAATCATGATGTTCTGTTGAAAGACAAAACTAAAGAAAGATCATTCTTTCCATCTAGCAGGGAGAACCCAGCCTTCACACTATGATTCATCATCAGTATTTTAACTGTAAGTCACTCACCGGTGCTGTCCCATTTCCTAGGCATTGAAGAAACTGACAGCAGTTAGTCACATTATAACAGCCTATGACTACAGATATTGCTAGATCTGTTACATTTTTTATTTTTTTAGAGAGACAGAAACAGACTCAAGTGCAAAGAAGTGCGTCAAAATGATTATTAGCTTCTTGGAAGCGTAGGATTCCGACTGTCTGAAAGGTGACATATTCATAGTCTGAAATATAAAACAATGGGTTAAAAAAGTACCAGATTGTTTTTGGAATTGCATGTTAAAATATTTCTGGAAATCACCTATTTTTTTAAATATATACAGTATACACTCACCTAAAGAATTATTAGGAACACCTGTTCTATTTCTCATTAATGCAATTATCTAGTCAACCAATCACATGGCAGTTGCTTCAATGCATTTAGGGGTGTGCTCCTGGTCAAGACAATCTCCTGAACTCCAAACTGAATGTCAGAATGGGAAAGAAAGGTGATTTAAGCAATTTTGAGCGGGGCATGGTTGTTGGTGCCAGACGGGCCGGTCTGAGTATTTCACAATCTGCTCAGTTACTGGGATTTTCACGCACAACCATTTCTAGGGTTTACAAAGAATGGTGTGAAAAGGGAAAAATATCCAGTATGCGGCAGTCCTGTGGGCCAAAATGCCTTGTGGATGCTAGAGGTCAGAGGAGAATGGGCCGACTGATTCAAGCTGATAGAAGAGCAACGTTGACTGAAATAACCACTCGTTACAACCGAGGTATGCAGCAAAGCATTTGTGAAGCCACAACACGCACAACCTTGAGGCGGATGGGCTACAACAGCAGAAGACCCCACCGGGTACCACTCATCTCCACTACAAATAGGAAAAAGAGGCTACAATTTGCACGAGCTCACCAAAATTGGACTGTTGAAGACTGGAAAAATGTTGCCTGGTCTGATGAGTCTCGATTTCTGTTGAGACATTCAAATGGTAGAGTCCGAATTTGGCGTAAACAGAATGAGAACCTGTATCCATCCTCTGATGGCTACTTCCAGCAGGATAATGCACCATGTCACAAAGCTCAAATCATTTCAAATTGGTTTCTTGAACATGACAATGAGTTCACTGTACTAAAATGGCCCCCACAGTCACCAGATCTCAACCCAATAGAGCATCTTTGGGATGTGGTGGAACGGGGGCTTCGTGCCCTGGATGTGCATCCCTCAAATCTCCATCAACTGCAAGATGCTATTCTATCAATATGGGCCAACATTTCTAAAGAATGCTATCAGCACCTTGTGGAATCAATGCCAAGTAGAATTAAGGCAGTTCTGAAGGCAAAAGGGGGTCCAACACCATATTAGTATGCTGTTCCTAATAATTCTTTAGGTGAGTGTATTTTTTACCTTTAATATAGTTTTTTACAAATGTGGGGGTGTAAAAATATTTGCATTTACACACTAACCACCGGGCCTTCTTATAGACCGCCGCTTCTTGTTACTTTTATGCTTTTGTTGGGTGTATTTAGCTCATAGTTAGGGATGAGCGCATCGACTTCAGCTGGCACATCCGAAGTCGATTTGCAAAATAACTTTGTTGTAATACTGTACGGAGTTCCCGCTCCATACAGTATTAGAATGTATTGGCTCCGATGAGCCGAAGTTATTACTTTGTGAAGTCGGTTGAGACTTCGTGTAATAACTTCGGGAATTAATTATTACAGCAAAAAAATCTTGGTACCGAACTCGGGTTCGGTTCCTAGTGGTACCTTGGAACAGAACCCCAGTTCGGTACCAAGGTTTTTTACAGTAATAATTAATTTCTAAAGTTATTACACAAAGTCTCGGGCGACTTCGCAATGTAATAACTTCGGCTCATCTGAGCCAATACATTCTAATACTGTACGGAGCGGGAACTCCGTACAGTATTACAACAAAGTTATTTTGTGAATCGACTTCGTATGTACCAGTCGAAGTCGATTCGCTCATCCCTACTCATAATCATCAAAGAGTGGGGTTGAAATAAAAGGTCCAAAAGCAAAGATCTCAGCACCGTCTCAGCTTTTAAAAACATCCTTTTTATTTTAAAAGCTGACATGGTGCTGAGATCTTCGCTTTTGAACTATTGAATGGGACTTTCTCTAGTGCACCAGACAGGTGAGCTGAATCATTTTCTACTGCTGTTGAAATAAAAGGTAACACCCCTATTATAAAGCTGGAAGCAGATTATCTCATACCTCCCAACCATCTCGGATCCGGCAGGACAGTGGTCACGGGTGGGCCAAGGTATGTCCCACTCCCCACTGTCTCTGTGTCCTTAGGACACGGAGACAATTAATTGCAATGGTGGAAGCAAGGAGCTGTCACCTTCCCCTCTACTATACACTTCGTCAGCCACACAACGTATGCTGCTCAATGTGGTTTTGCCATATTATTGGAGCTGGGAGATGACAGTCAGCTTTGGTCCTACAGTTGGGTTGCAGCCATCTCAAGCACAAAAGATAACCACAAGTGACTGTGTCTCCTAGTAGCCATTGGGACCACCAAGATGGCTGCTATGGGCGCAGACCAAGCGGGGAAAGAAAAATGAAAGTTTAAAAAAAAAATAAAAATCACTTGCGGCGCCGCTCTGACAGCTGTGTTGTGTGCTGCGTGTGCCGTGCGGCCCTCACTCACAGAGTGACACATGGCAACACAGGTACAAGGGGGGGGGTGACTGGCGCCGTGGCGGCAGCCGGGAGTTGGTGACTCACACAGCCAGACGAACTGCCGTAGGTGAGCATAATGTTTTTTACACTAATGGGGGGGGGGTGTCATGGGAGGGAGGAAATGTGCCATGGGGGGGATAAATGTGACATGGGGGGTGATGTGACATGGGGGGGAATGTGACACAAAGGGGGTGATGTGACATGGAGGGGGAGAAATGTAACATGGGGGGGGGATCTGACATGGGGGAGAAATGTAACATGGGTTGGGTGATGTGACATGGGGGGAGAAATGTGACATTGGGGGATCGACATGAAAAGGGGTGATTTGAAGAGGGGGTGTGGACATGAAATTGGGGAATTTCACCATTTGTTTATTATATCGCAATAATATATTGATAGCCCCTAAAACCCTGGGGTGGCAGGGTTTTAGGTGCTATGGTATGTGCCGGTATTGCATTCAGAAGGTGCAGTATGTGGCATTATTATATTCAGAGGGTACAGTGTCAAGCTGGAAGATGTCATGGTGGTCTGGACCAGATGAAGAAGAAAAATAAAGACTACAGAGAAGATGTGACTGGTAAGTTACTGATATCATTTTGGATTCTGCCTGACTATGCAGTGCTGTAGTCACACTTCTGTAGTTATTATTAGTAAAACTACAACTCCCAGCATACACTTACCCCAGCTTATATCATACTGGGAGCTGTAGTTTCACATGGTCAAAACTCCTTTAGCGCTTTCCCCTTACTTGGCAATTTGTGTATTTGATTATTATAGTAGATAATGTTAGTGAGGAGCCTGTTTATAAAAATTCAACAAATATTTTATTATTCACATAGCTGGAAAACTACGATCAAAATGCCAAAACTATTTAAAGAAAATAAATTATCAGGAGCAAGTTTCAGAAAAAGGCGAGCAGAAAAAGAAAAAGCTGAGAAGCAGATGTCCGGAGATTTAAAGAAGTACCTGACCTCTCACAAAACCAGAAAGGAAGATGCTCCTGCATCAGAACCAGTTTCAAACACGGAAGATGCTCCAGTTCACATAGATATGGATGAGGAATCTTTAACCCTTTCATGACCAAGGGTCATTGATGCCCCAGTGTCCAGGTCAAAATTTACAAATCTGACATGCGTCACTTTATGTGGTAATTGCTTTGGAACACTTTTATTTATCCAAGCCATTCTGAGATTGTTTTCTCGTGACACATTGTACTTCATGTTAGTCATAAATTTGAGTCAATATATTTCACCTTTATTTATGAAATAATCCCAAATTTATAAAAAAAATATGAAAAATTCACAATTTTCAAAATTTCAATTTCTCTGCTTCTATAACAGAAGGTCATACCTAATAAAATATTTACTACTTAACATTTCCCATATGTCTACTTTATGTTGGAATCGTTTTGGAAATGTCATTTTATTTTTTTAGGACATTAGAAGGCTTAGAAGTTTAGAAGCAATTCTTCAAATTTTTAAGAAAATTTCCAAAACCAACTTTTTAAGGACCAGGTTCAGGTCTGAAGTCACTTTGTGGGGCTTACATAGTGGATACCCCCATAAATGACCCCATTGTAGAAACTACACCCCTCAAGTTACTCAAAACTGATTTTACAAACTTTGTTAACCCTTTAGGTGTTCCACACGAATTAAAGGAAAATGGAGATAAAATTTCTAAATTTCACTTTTTTTGCAGATTTTCCATTTTATTAATTTTTTTTCTTTAACACATTAAGGGTTAACAGCCAAACAAAACTCAACATTTATTACCCTGATTCTGCGGTTTACAGAAACACCCCACATGTGGTCGTAAACTGATGTAAGGGCGCACGGCAGGGCGCAGAAGGAAAGGAACGCTGTATGGTTTTGGAAGGCAGATTTTGCTAAACTGGTTTTAGATGCCATGTCCCATTTAAAGCCCCCCTGATGCACCCATACAGTAGAAACTCCCAAAAAGTGACCCTATTTTGGAAACTAGGGGATAAGGTGCCAGTTTTATTGGTACTATTTTGGGGTACATAGGATTTTAATTGCTCTATATAAAGTTTTTTGTGAGGCAAGGTAACTGAAAAATGGCTGTTTTGGCACAGTTTTTTTAATTTTTTTACAAGATTCATCTGACAGAGTAGATCATGTGCTATTTTTATAGAGCAAGTTGTTACGGACGCAATGGTATCAAATATGTCTACTTTCTCTGTTTGTTTCAGTTTTACATAATAAAGCAATTTTGAAAAAGAAATTATGTTTTTGTGTGTCCATTTTCTGAACGCCATATGTTTTTTATTTTTCTGCCGATCGTCTTGTGCAGGGGCTCGTTTTTTGCAGAAAGAGTTGAGGTTTTTATTGGTACCATTTTTGGGTACATAGGATTTTTTGATCATTCATTATTACACTTTATGGGGCAAGGTGACCAACAAATTGGCTGTTTTGGAACAGTTTTTATTTATTTATTTTTACAGCGTTTATCTGAGGGGTTAAGTCAGTGACAGTTTTATAGAGAAGATCGTTACGGACGTGGCAATACCTAATATGTATACGTTTTCTTATTTATTTAAGTTTTACACAATAATAGCATTTCTGAAACAAAAAAAATGATGTTTTAGTGTCTCCATAGTCTGAGAGCCATAGATTTTTTAATTTTTTGGGCGATTCTCTTAAATAGGGTATCATTTTTTGCGGGATGGGGTAACGGTTTGATTGCTACTATTTTGGGGGTCATAACTCATAAGCCTTTTTGATCGCTTGCTGTTGCACTTTTTGTGATGTAAGGTGACAAAAATTGCTTTTTTTACACAGTTTTTTTAATGTTTTTTTTTTATGGTGTTTATCGGACGGGGTCTATCATGTGATAAATTTATAGAGACGGTCGTTACGGACGCGGTGATACCTAATATGTTTATTTTTTTTTTCATTTTTTATAGAAAAAAGCAATTTCTTTTTTTAATTTTACATTTTTTTAATTTATTTTTTACTTTTATTATTTTCACTTTTTTTTTTATCAAGTCCCTCTTGGAGCTTGAAGATCCAGTGGAGCTGATGGCTGTACTATACTTTGCAATGCTCTTGCATTGCAAAGTATAATACAATCAGATGCCCTGTAGGTGGCAACAGCGAACGCTTTTGCAAAGCGTCCGGTTGCCATGGCAACCATCGGGCGCTGCAATCGCAGCGCAGCAGCCCCGATGGTGGAGAGAGGGAGCCCCCTCCCTCTATTAACCCCATGGATGCCGCTGCCGCGGCATCTATGGGGTTACAGCAGAGTGTCAGCATAGAGCTGACACTCTCTGCTGATGGCGGCGGCTCAGGAATGGAGCCGCCGCCATCACACACAGCAGGGGGACCGCACGGCATGGGGGCAGCGCTGGAAAAGGGGTGGGGGGGTGTCACGGCCAGCATTGAGGGGGCAGGAGGAATGTATGGGGCGGGGAGGGGGCGGACCGCAGGAGGCAGGAGATAAGCGCTTCAGCGGCAGGCGGACACAAGGGGGGGCTTGGAGGGGCACAGATGGGGGGCACAGATGGGGGGCACAGATCGGGGAGGGGGGGGCACGAGGACACATTACCTGATTTCAGGCTCTGATCTGCAGAGCGCAGATCAGAGCCTGAAACCGGCATTTTTTCACTGCCGCGATCCGATTGGTTAGTCTGCACAGACTAACCAATCGGATCGATTGTCGGCAAGGGGCCACTCTGATTGGTCCCTTGCCGGTATTACTGAACTGTATGCTGTCCGTGACAGCAGCAGGACAGGGGCAGAAGCTTTAATCCAAGCGCTTTGCAGCGCTTGGATTAAAGAGCTGTCTTGACGTCTATACACGTGGTAGCTGCACGGGGTATGTGCAGCTATCACGTATATATACAGATTGCGGTCGGGAAGGGGTTAACATCAGACCAACAGCCCGTCACAGCTCACGAGGCTGCTAATGTGGATGATGCAAGCGCGGAGGAAAGACAAGAAGAAGTAGGTGATTCTCAACCTTCTATGTCATCATATGTACCATCTCCTCACCTTGAAAAGACTACTGATACAGAAGTATCAAGTGATGTAGAAATGATGTTCTACTTTGGAGACTCTTGATTTGTCTGATCCAGCTAATTGGCTCGCTGTTCTTGCCACCTCACTAAGGGATGCTGATGTCAGGAAAGTTCCTGCAAATCAAAAAGCTAATTTTGTTTTTCCCAAAGATGCATCCCGTAGACGTTTCACTAAAGCAAATTATAAGAGACGATTGCCAAACGGAGAAGAAACCTACAGAAACTGGCTGGTTTATTCTGTTAGGCTGGAGAAAGTGTTTTGTATTTGCAACTAAAAAAACAACAAATTTGACAAGCGGAGGCTATAGTGATTGGAGGAACTTGTCTCAAAATCTTCACATTCATGAAAGGTCCAATTCTCACCTTGTTGCTGCAAGAGAACTGGAATGAATTCTCTAGAAGATTTGGATCAGGAAATACAATAGATGCTGTATCCCAGAGATTTTTGACAGCAGAAACACAACACTGGCAAAATGTTGTCAAGAGGCTTGTAGCCATTTGTAACGTATCTTGGTCGCAAGTGCTTGGCTTTTAGAGGTAGCAAAGATACATTACATAGTAAAAATAATGGAAATTTTCTGCAACTTGTAGAAATGCTTGCCACATTTGATACGGTTATGCAGGAACATCTGAAGTGTATCATAAATAAAGATATTTTCCATCATTATTTGGGGAAGGACATTCAAAATAAACTAATTAGCCTTATAGCCAAAGAACTTACAAAACAGATTCTGCACGCACTGATCATACTTGATTGCACCCCAGACATTTAACTTATTGAACAAATGACTATAATTGTTCGATTTGTCTTCATCAAAGAAGGGGGGGGGGGGGGGGGGGGGGGCGGGTCTCCTACTGCTGAACCAGAGGTGTGTATAGAAGAAAGATTTCTTGGCTTTCTCCAAATCCAAAGCTCTACTTGAGAAGGTCTGACCGAGGCAATTTTGACTGAATTCGAAAAGCAAAAGATTCCGCTTGGTGATATGAGAGGACAAGGCTACGATAATGGTTCCAACATGAAGGCCAAACACCATGGTGTTCACAAGTGGATCCTTGATTTAAACGGTGAATGATGCAGCCATGTCATGCAGGGATGGAGCAACCTTCTTTTCTGTTGTGCAGAAAATAGATTTTTTTTGTTTTTACAGGATCCACACTTCGTTGGAATGTCTTGAAGAAGCACATTGGGAGACTTACAGTGAAACCTTTGTCTGACACCAGATGGTCTTCCAGAATAGATGCTGTTCGACCATTTAGGTTCCAGGTTGGAGAAATTTATGATGCCTTGTCTGATATTTCAAGGGATAGCTCACAGACAGCAATGGCACAATCTGATGTGGAATCCCTTGCCAAAGAACTAAACAAATTAAATTTTTTGTGTTTCATTGCAATGTGGTACAACATTCTAAATGGAATTAACTTTGTCAGCAAGCTGCTTCAAAGTAAAAGTATGTACCTTCCAGATGTAATTGATATGTTGGAATCTACAACAACTTTTTTTGAAGGATTATCGTTCAGATAAAGGATTTGAGGATTTGCTGGAAGAGGCTAAAGAGCTAGCCACAGAAATGGAGATTGAGCCTGTGTTTCTCGCATTAGTGCAGCAAATAAAGAAAAAGAGGATGTTTTCTTATGAAGCGCAAGATGATCCAATTGATGATCCTGCAAAAAAAATGCAAAGTTGAGTGCTTTTTTAGCATTTTGCATTAATTCTCTTGATGAGAGATTTGAGCAAATTAAGCATCACAGCAGGTACTTTCAGCTGCTTTACGATATCTAGAAACTTAAAAACTTACCATATGAAACACTTATGAAGTATTGTTTAGATTTGCAAACTGTATTGACTGTTAAAAACTCAGAAGATACTGATCTGGATGGAGCACAGCTGTGTAAAGGGCTCACCATATTGGCTGCTATCTTGAAACCGACAATGACCCCTACACAGATTTTAGCATATGCAATTAAAAATGACTTTGCTCCCAATGTCTCCATAGCACTGCGGATATTATTGACATTGCCAATATCTGTCGCATCTGGTGAACGAAGCTTTTCAAAGCTCAAATTAATAAAAAATGATCTACATTCAACAACGTCACAAGAGAGATTGGTGGGACTTGCAATGATTTCTATTGAAAACCGTATTGCACAGGACATTGATTTTCAGACTTTGCTTTATGATTTTGTGAGCGCAAAAGCAAGAAAAGTTACATTTTTATAGAGCTCACTTTGAATGTGTGTGTTATCCCGCACTTTAGTTAACTCGCAGGAAAGTTAAGTTCTTATGTTATAGTTTGAAAATATGTTTCTAACGTGAAAGGAAAAATGGGAATAATGTTTTGGTTTGAAACCTCACTGATCCTTATTGCACTTCTTTTTGACCAATAACTAGTAATGTTTTGCCTAGAACGGGCTGTTTTAGTGTAGCACTGTTTGTGAGCAGTGTTTACTCTGTTTTAAGACAAGTATGTTTGCACTATTTCCTGCACTTTTACTCATTGTTGAAAACTTTGTTTTATAGATGTATAACTTATTTTGTTAAACTGTTAATAAAACGCACGATTTAGTTTGTTTTTTACATAAAAAAAATAATAAGTTAAAGAAACATATATGCACAGGAGGCGGGCGCGGTAGGTGGACTGCAGGGTTTTGTGAGACAGGCATTCAGGCAATTGGAGTCCGGGTGGGATGCTGGTGTTAGGGGGAGTTCTGGTGTTTGCCAAAATGCAACTTCACTTGTGTTGGCAAAAATCCTTGCACCGGCCCTGTATGGGTGAATGAAAGAATGGGCTCAAATCAAATTGACCTATCCTTCTTCTCAATGGGGCTCTTTCTTCCAAATGTGTAAATTAGTGTACTACAAAGAGGTTCAAGGGGCAAGCAGTACATTGAGCATGAGGATGAGCAAGCATCAGAGTGTTCTGCTACTAAGCCCTCACCACTTTAGTTCCTGCTCTATGGTTGCCCTGCTCTGGAGGACATGACACGTTTATATGTTATATGGACAGCCCACTGATTCAAGAGGGTGCCGTGCAATACTTTTGTTTCTCCTGTGGGGGCACTGCAGGGGAATTTAACACTTGTAGGGTCCCATGAAGATTATAGCTGATCCTTGGGACGCCCAGCATCCCAACACCCTGTGACTAGGTCATTTTAGGACATCAAAGAAAATTGATTGCCCAACAGGAAAATAACCCCTTTATTGAGACATAACTAAATGTAAAATTGTCTGTTTGTTCTCCTGTCACTCTAGCTACCTCTATAATATAACATTCTGAAATTTCAGGGGCAACAGAGTCCCCCGTAATCACTCAATGGAGTGAGGTCTCCCGTTAATCCAATAGTCCCAGCGAATGTAAAAAGTTCACAGGACGTCCTCTGGAAAGTGAATAACACTTCAATGAAATCGCTCTTAGAAGTCAATTACTATAACAAGCTGCAGCAACATTTAACCCTGGGCAGAGGAAAGACACAGATGGTTTCTTTTGAAGTGGTATCAGTGCTATATTCAGGGTGTGTTTCACAGAATAAGTTCTTAATGTGTTTGACTCTTGAGCAAAAGAAAATATCTATTTCGGCGTTCAGGAATTTCCATTTCCATTGTGGTAATATTAATTATGAATTTCATCACCATTGTGCCCCTAACCCAGAATGGAGAATGATGGAAATGTGTCATAATGGTTGTACTGTAAATAACGGCTGTATTCTGTTCTCATGTCTCAGGTGTTATTTCCATAGAGCACTGCCATGTAATGTCATGTAGTCCACATAAAGGGCTAGTTTAGTTTGGTTAGTGCCATGGTCTACCATTTAGTACCCAAGCATTACTGCCTTATCAATGCACTAGGAAATATAGCTGGATTTTGTAATTAGGCTTCCTTTCCATAGGTTGGGGCATAAAAGTGGGATCGGTTCTACCCTGTCCTCCAGCTTACGCATCCAAGCACTTACCACTTCCTGCCACCTCCAGATCAAAAACAACTCTTAAATTAGCTTTTTTCCAAACCAGGAGTCAACCAATTACTTGTACATTGCTTTGTCATTTCCCAACTAGATCCTCTTGGCATCCCTTTCCAAGGTGTGACTTGAAGCTCCTGGGCAAAGTCCCCCATCCATCATTTGTAGTTTATAATACCATTAGAAGAGCCTTTGGACCTCTTCAAACACTAGTGCCCTGGTGAACCTCCTATCACTACGGCGTGCACCCCTCCAGTCCATCCTGAACTCCTGCCCAATTATTCCATCTATCGCATTGTTCCATCACCGCCTCTACTCTTTGACAGTCCCTTCACTGGCTACCTACCACCCAATGATTACCTCCCTATACCTCCCCACACATAATCTCATATCTTCGTTCTCTCCACTGCTCCTCCCATCATCATCTCCCATATTTCTTTCTTTTCTAGAACTTGAGGAGGCTTAAAGGTTAATGGGCAATCACTTAGAGGGGGGAAATCACTTAGAAAGTGTAAGTACTTAGTCAGGGGCAGACTGGAAAATTAAAGTCGCCCTGGAAAAAAGACTAAAACTGGCCCCATGTTGTAGACAGGTCCAAATTGACCAAAGGCAGGGCCACGAATACCATATTGCAGCACAAAATACCACCACAATAGAGCTAAATACCTCAGTGTAACACGATAAACTGCTCCAGCATCATCAAAAACCACAGTGAAGCAGAAAATAATGCCCCAGCAGCATAAAATACCTCCTCAGAAGCCATCCCTCTGTGGTGGCCAGTGCCAGCTGCCACGTTCTGCCACATACTCCTGTTGCCTCAGGATGGCAATACTGTTGAACTCAGGAATCAGGAGGGCACCTGTGGTTGACAGCCAGTTCCATACCTACTTGACGCCCCCAGTGTTAATTAACTCTGGGAGTGACAGATCACTACTTATCTTACTCAAGCAGCCCCCTGAGCATCGTCCCACCAGGAAATTTCCCCGTAGAGTCTATGGCCAATCCACCTGTACCTAGTTTCTATTGCATTGAAATGGCTTTGTGAACTTTACAACTTGGCTGATCGAACACCTTCAGCTTCTTGAAGGCCTTGGAAATAAACCATCGTTAATGGACAGAAGCTGGGATTCCAAAAATCTTAGCAGAATTGTCAGAAGATGGGTCGAGGTGTAATGTTGTTTGAAGGACTATTGCCACCCAATACCATGCATCACCTATGAGATTCCTGATGGACCATTCCAATTCTCCATTCACTATGAGTTTTGTTTTTACTAAATCTCATAGAAAATGGTCAGTTTGGCATGAAATTCTAGATTGGGATAAACGTTTCACCCACTGGATACTCCAGTCCTCCAATCCAACATTGCCCATACCATGAACATATTAAATAGGAAATAGTAGATAATTTGACAAATATTCCAAAAACACTTTTTCAAGGAGATTATAATTTGCTACACCATCAGCTTCAGATAAAGGCTTTACCTGCTGGGCGTCATGTACTTGGTTGGGATTCATTTTTGCATTAGAATGTGGACCCACCATTGGATCCCTTGGTGGGCCTGGCCAACCTAGTGTTATTAATATTTTTGAAATGAGTACCCGTAAATTAAAAAAAAAATCTTGAGGTATTGAGAACATACAGGTTCAGGCATTGTTTTTGTTTCTTTGCACAATGAACATCAAGAAATCTATAGAGGAAGTCACATTGTAAAAGAAAAAAAATCTATGTCGTACGTATCTTTTGAACAGAATGGAAGAAGGAGGAAGTTTTACAAAGTGTGTAAAAAAGCAGAAGTATCATATGCAGATTGTGGTCTGTAACACATGAAACATCACATTTTCCCATAGGCAGGAAGTCAAGCATGGCATGGAAATCACAAGAAAAGTAATTTATTGTTTAAAAAATTCTATACAATTATTTATGGGTTCTGTGTCATAAAAGTCACAGGAATTGCCCTAAATTTTTGTTTGCTGGTGTTAGGGCTACAGTATGGAAAATGGTGTTCACCGGGGTTCATAAGGGAAACAAATCCTTATATCAAATCATAAAATAATTAAATTTAAAAAGTACTATAAAAAATTTTTTTGTGTTACATAGCTTATTCATTTCAATGAGAATTGTGTAATGCTCCGTTTCCCCTGTGGTGGCGCTGCAGGGAAATGGAACACTTGCTGCCAGATTACAACTGAGGGTCACAGAAGCAGGACAAACTGACAATAGCTTATTTCTGGGGACCCTTCTAACAAGAAAAGGGAACTACTTTAAAAATGAAAAATAATGAAACAAAAAGTAAATGAAAAAAGAAAAAAAAAAGATAAAAAAATGCATTCACTGCATAGAGAATGTATGTCCTAAGCGTGGCTTTCCCTGGCCATCACTAGGACTTTTTTTTTTTTTAACAAGCGTTTGACCTAAAGAGTCCACCCAATTTAGGCTTTCTTCACACACACTTTATGGTGGTAAAAACACAATCAACGTTATGCATTTTTTGCAAACTTTTTAAAAAAAAATTTATACAGATATTTTTATTATGCGTTTTTTTAAACTTTTTTTTTCTATAGAAAAAGTTATGGATAAATGCCTAAAAAAACAGCTATACCTAGGGTGTGCTGTGTTTGGAAAAAAGCAAAAAAACATGGACCCAAAGTACCCCAAAATGTCACAAAAAATTATTTGTAGTGAGTTTCTTATTTCTCTGTGGAATTTCCTATAAGTGTTGTCACTTGTCATGTTTTTTGTGACATTTTTCTTTTTTTGACTGTAAGGTTGTAGGCAAACATGAAACACACTGCAGACTATTTTTTTTTATCACTTTTCATGCTTTTTCAGGTCTGTGGTGTTTTTTAAACACAGCCTGCTATAGGTATGGCACTTTTCAGGCATTTTGACATAAACTTCTCTGTAGGACTTTCTATAGGACGTTTAGGCCTGGTTTCATACATAGTGTATTTTTTTCTCCGTTATTATTTTTTGCTGCATTTTTCACTCCAGTTTTTGCCATGAGGATAAGGGACCCCGGTGGAAAAAAATCTAAATAACATCTTTATTATTTTTTGTATTAATAATATTAACAATTTCTTTTTCTATCATTTTTGTTGTTGTGGGTAAAATTCGTATTACAGCTGCAAATCCAAGTCCATCTAATGACCCAAACTAACAGCTTTATAGATACAAAAAAAAAAAGGTTCTATTTATCTATCTATCTATTATCTATCTATCTATTATCTATCTATCTATCTATCTATCTATCTATCTATCTATCTATCTATCTATCTATCTATCTATCTATCTATCTATCTATTATATCTATCTATCTATCTATCTATCTATCTATCTATCTATCTATCTATTATATCTATCTATCTATCTATCTATCTATCTATCTATCTATCTATCTATCTATCTATTATCTATCTATTATCTATCTATCTATTATCTATTATCTATCTATCTATTATCTAATCTTTCTTTATTTTTCATCCAGAACCCAAGGTCTCCTTGTTTTTTGTGATCGCAATTTGTCTTTCCCTTGCACTAGTTGCACACCAAGATTTTTCTGATTGAGGTGTTGAAGGCGAGACGTGTCTGCTGGACACAGGTTATCTCCATTCCTTATCAGGCAGAAACCTAGCTCTATCAGTTACAAGCCACTTCCTCTTGAAAAACTCCAGGGTATAACTAGTTCACCAAAAAAAATGTCTACTATGTAACAGACAGTAGAAATTTCCATGCAATTTAAAATTATGAGCCTGGCATCTCTCAGGAACGCCCCACTACAAATAATTTAGTAATTCCCAATATTTCTTAGTTGTAGTACCACTTTTCACCACTGAGAGAGGATAACTCTTTTTCCATTGTCGCCAATGCAACAGCGCCACAGAGTTCTTCAAAAATTTCCTGATAATTGCAATTTCATAAATTGACAATGAAATATTTCTCAGAAGTTGCAGTTCTCTTGTTTTAATTAGTAAAAAAATACATACCAGCTGGAATAATTGTAATTATTATCCCTACCCCTTCACGCATTTTGACGTACAGGTACGTCATTGCGTGCTAGGGGATGTATGGAGAGGGCCTCTGCAGTGACCCCGTTCCATACGCACGATTTGCCGGCTGTATGATACAACCGGCATCCGGCCGCACTAGCATGAAGCGGCGATCGCGCCGCCCCTGCCATTCAACCCCTCAGGTGCCACGATCAAGGCTGATCGTGGCACCTGTGAAGAGATGCGGCTCCATCTTCCTTCCGATCGGAACCCCCCCGCAGTGAAATCGTGGGGCTCCGATCGGTTTACATGGCAGCCTGGATCGCCTCAGCATCACTTCATGGCTTTCTCCATACTGAGCTATGCACGAGACACAGCGGTGAATGGAGGGTGTAAAAATGCTATTCACCGTAATAGATCTCGGTTATGGTGAATAGGAAAGGGGATCAAAAGATGTACGAGGCCCCAATGGGGGCAAATTGTGTTAAAAAAGTTAAATAAAGTAAAAAAAAAGTTAAAAAACATCAATATATTAAAAGTTTGAATCACCCCCCTTTCCCAATTTTACATATAAAAATACATAAACAATAAAAAAATAAACATATTGGGTATCGCCGCGTCCGAAAATGTCTGAACTATTAAAATATTTTTTTTAAATTCTTGTGCGGTAAATGAAAAACACAGGATTTGCCATTTTATTGTCATTTTGTCCCCCTAAAAAATTTAATAACGGTTTCTCAAAACGTTGTATATACTACAAAAATGGCATCAATTAAAAATACAGTTTGTTACGCAAAAAACAAGCCCTTATAAAGCTCTGTAGACCGCAATATAAAAATGTTATGGCTGTCAGAATATAGCGATGCAAAGAAAAGGTATAATTTTTTTTTTTAAAGTAGTAAAACAAAAAAAAAAAATGTTCAAGTTGGGTATCGCCGCATTCGTATTGAGCCGCAGAATAAGAATGTCAGGTCATCATATTTAGTGCATAGTTAACGCTGTGATGTCAAAACCCCAAAAACCTTGGTGGAATTCAGTTTTCTTTTTCAATTTTGCTACACAAATAATTTTTTTCCTTTTTTTCTAATACAAGACGTGGTAAATTAAATGGTGGCATTAAAAAAATGCATCTTGTCCCGCAAAAAATAAGCCCTGATATAGCTATGTGAACGGAAAAATAAAAAAGTTATGGCTTTTGGAACATGAGGATGAAAAATCAAAAATGTAAAAATGAAAATAGGCCTGGTCTTGAAGGGGTTTAAAAATGGCTTAGACTCCGTCGGCACATGGGGGCACCCACGACTTCTGGTAAAACAGGACGATTACTATGATTCACACCCAACTGCAAAGTTTTTTGGTTTTTTTTATATGTAGAAAGTTGCCAAGCATTTTGGCCTGGTTCTGGTACTTTCACAATTATAGAGACTCACAGGTGGCCCCATGTTGCTGTGGAACCCTCGTATATTATGCCTTTGGGCCCCTTTCTAGCATCATGTAAATATGTGGGTATTAAAGGGGTTTTCCAGGAGCTTAAAGGGGTTATCCAAGACTAAAAAATGTCCCCCATATGCCGAGCCCCTCACCCTGAATATACTTACCTGGCTCCCCGATCCCTGCACTGCTCCTGGTCCCTGGACCGCCGCTGCTGCTTCTCCCCGTGCGCAGATGAAAACATCCGGTGTCGGAGGGGAGCAGCCAAGGGCAGACGGGGATGAGCTTACCTATTGTCACCCGCGATGCTAGGGAGGCTCGTCGCCGTCCCCACCTGCCATTGGCTGCTCCCCCGCGACACCGGATGTTTTCATCCGTGCACGGAGAGAAGCAGCAGCGGCGGTGCGGGGAGCCAGGAGCGGTGCGGGGAACGGGGAGCCAGGTAAGTAGATTCAGTGTGAGGGGCTCAGCATATGGGGGACATTTTTTAGTCTTTGATAACCCCTTTAATATTGATAGATCATCAATATCTGTTTGGTGGGAAATTGACTCCCGACACCCCGGTCTGAGGAGACATAAAAGCATAAAACGACTCGCGCTATGGTCAGTTGTGCCAAAGCCTAACAAATAGGTGCGAGTGACGAGCCCCAGACATGGGTAACGTTTACAACCTTCCGTAGATCTGTTTTGTAGACCATCTAGACGAGGTGCGGACAGACTGGAATTTGTTTGACTGACCCGTCTTCACACAAAAAAAAAACAAAAAAAAAAACAAAGCGAAGGAATTTTTTTTACAAACAGGATTGTAAAATTCAAAAATTAGAGGGGAATCCGGGGCATACGATGATCATCCGAATGTAGGCTGTGCTCGGATTTCTGTCCTGGGTGTCGAGTTTTGAACTGCGGAGGGTCTGTTTCATGAGGTTAATCCAAAATGGACCATTTCCTTGTGGAGTCGAGGAGACTTAGCAGTATGATGTTTTTTCTTGAAGAATTTTTTTTTTTCACATGGAACTTTTTTTGTAGAATATGAAAAGGGTTAAGGAAACCCCAATTAGAAGCAAGTAATGTGGACAGTCATCAGATTTCATTAATCCGTGGTAAATCCGACACATGTGAACTTGCTGCTTTACAATGTGCTATTTTTTTTAATCAGGTATAATTTTTTGTAGAAAATTTGTTTTACAATAAAACATATATTGCAAAAGAAGTGCTTGCATTATTACTGTTTCTACTACCATGACTGTTTATATCGTAGCTACTGCTTTTACTAATTATTACTTTAACTACTGTTATTACTACTACTTTTTCTGTAGAAACTGCTATTACTTTTAAGCATTTTAACTATTGCTGCAATTCTACTTCTATTACTGCTGCTGCTACTACTATTTTCATTAATTTTTTTTTACTACAGTTTTATTTGCATTACCTTATTTTGCTGCTAATGAAACTACTATTATTGTACTTTGAATGATTTTAACTATTACTACTAGAGATGAGCAAAGTTTAAAAAAATTTGATTTAGAAAGAAATTTGATTTGTTCCGTATTCATTCATCACAAATTACTACAAATCAGGTATACCCAGGCCACTCTGTCTTAGGGTACAGCCACACGGAGCCCACGCTGCGGGTGGGTTTCGGCCATGCTTCTGGGAAGAAGCACGCGGCCAATTAGCCCGAAGCTGTCTTTCATTTAATAATGAAGACCACACTGTATAGTCCTTCTTCTTTGTTATTGGCTGTGCTTTAAGCAGGGGATGTTGTCTGGTTAGGTCGGGGGACAATATGCATATTATTGCTGTTTTGGACTGCAATCTTTTGCTGGGTATTTGACAGTCAACACAGAATGTTAATCAGCTCTGGCATATCCACTTTTTCCACCCCAGCGCTCTCCTGCCCTACAAGTGGAAGCCCTTCTTCTGCGATCTGCTTTTCCTCCTTTTCCACATCATCTAATACTGATGACAATATATCATCAGGAACATCCAGCTGCTTCTCTCTCTGCATCTTGCTGGCTTTTCTAGGACATGGAGACCAAGAAGGATGATTAGGAAGAAGTAAAGCCAGCAAAAGATGAGGATGGTCATCATTAAGACCTGCCCCCCCCCCCTAAGGGGTGCAGACTGGATGGTATTGGTTGGCACATTGGCACCGGAATAATAAAGGCTTCCATCTTATTGGTATTAAATTACATATCTTAGTTTATGACTGATGTAGGAATAAGTAAATGTAGGAATAAATAAACAAAACTGACGCAGCATAAGTCTCCGTGCACTCTCCCTGCAGTCTCCCTGCACTCTCCCTGCACTGTACCTGCACTCACCCTACAGTCTCCCTGCAGTTTTCGTGCACTCTCCCTGCACTCACCCTACAGTCTCCCTACAGTCTCCCTGCACTCTCCCTGCACTCACCCTACAGTCTCCCTGCAGTCTACATGCACTCTCCCTGCAGTCTCCCTGCACTCTCCCTGCAGTCACCCTACAGTCTCCCTACAGTCTCCCTGCACTCTCCCTGCACTCTCCCTGCACTCTCCCTGCACTCACCCTACAGTCTCCCTGCAGTCTCCGTGCACTCTCCCTGCAGTCTCCCTGCACTGTCCCTGCACTCACCCTACAGTCTCCCTGCAGTTTTCGTGCACTCTCCCTGCAGTCTCCCTGCACTCACCCTACAGTCTCCCTACAGTCTCCCTGCACTCTCCCTGCACTCACCCTACAGTCTCCCTGCAGTCTACATGCACTCTCCCTGCAGTCTCCCTGCACTCTCCCTGCACTCACCCTACAGTCTCCCTACAGTCTCCCTGCACTCTCCCTGCACTCTCCCTGCACTCACCCTACAGTCTCCCTGCAGTCTACATGCACTCTCCCTGCAGTCTCCCTGCACTCTCCCTGCACTCACCCTACAGTCTCCCTACAGTCTCCCTGCACTCTCCCTGCACTCTCCCTGCACTCTCCCTACACTCACCCTACAGTCTCCCTGCTGTCTCCGTGCACTCTCCCTGCAGTCTCCCTGCACTGTCCCTGCACTCACCCTACAGTCTCCCTGCAGTTTTCGTGCACTCTCCCTGCAGTCTCCCTGCACTCACCCTACAGTCTCCCTACAGTCTCCCTGCACTCTCCCTGCACTCACCCTACAGTCTCCCTGCAGTCTACATGCACTCTCCCTGCAGTCTCCCTGCACTCTCCCTGCACTCACCCTACAGTCTCCCTACAGTCTCCCTGCACTCTCCCTGCACTCTCCCTGCACTCTCCCTGCACTCACCCTACAGTCTCCCTGCAGTCTCCGTGCACTCTCCCTGCAGTCTCCCTGCACTCTCCCTGCACTCACCCTGCACTCACCCTGCACTCACCCTACAGTCTCCCTGCAGTCTCCGTGCACTCTCCCTGCAGTCTTCCTGCAGTCTCCCTGCACTGGGCCCTAGTTCTTTCAGCTAACAGGTTTCACACACGATGTGTCTGCTTCTGTTTTATTTGCATGATATGTCATTTTCTAGAATATTTTTAAAGCATGTAATTCTGCCATTTTTTCTAACATTTTTTTGGGTGGTGTTTTTTTTTCATCACACAACTTTTTTTTTTTTTTTTCAGGCACCTCTGCAAAAAAAAAAAAAAAAACTGTATTTGTAGGATGTTCAGTTTGTAATCTTTTATTGGCCGGCATGGAACATGTGGCTGCGGAATTTAAGTTTGCTCCCCCAAAAAAAAATGATGCCACGTCTTTTGCTCCTAAAAAAAAAAAAGAGAAAAAAAGCTGCCAAAAATGTGAAAGACATATTGTGAAATTAACTAGAGATTAGCTAATCGATTCTAAATTCAGAAATTCTACTGAAATTTTGGAGCAGAATCAAATTTTTCGAAATTTGCTTATCTCTAAAATCATCCTACTTTCTTTTCTAACTACTGCATTTATTCTACTAGTACGGCTTTTGCTGCAGCTGAAGCTATTACTTTTATATCTCTTCTATGTTATGTGGGGATTCGCTCTGGTAGACAGGCTAGCGGACGCAGTATAGAGGGAACCACAAAGTCTTTAACTTAAACAGTTCAGTGTTTTATTCACACATAAGGAAAACCAAAAAGTGACATTTTGCAGTCTAGGTGTTGCCCACAGAACAAAAACCTTCACCTGGTTTGCAGTTTCTCCACCTGTGGTCCACAGCAGGCTTTAGGGGCCTGTTTCTCAGCATGCGGCTCCCAGCCCTTTTGCACGGCACAAGTTTTCAGATCCCAAAACACCCAGGCACTGAGAGCGCTCTACTGTCAGAGAGGAGTAATCCACACCCAGCTGAGACTGCTGGCTGGGTTTAATATAGGCCAGTAAAGACCCGGCCTGGAGCGTGGGGAGCAGCCACCCACCCAGCACTTTGGCTACTCCTAGTAAGAGCCGGCCCGGATCAGCTTACAGCCATACTAAAATAGCAACGTGTCAACCAGCACTAGCTGCCGCTGACACTTGAAAATACCGGCTCTTACTTCTCCGAGTCCAGGAACCTCGGTGACACATACCTTCCGTCAACAACGGACCCTTGCACCTTCCTATAGTTACTACTGTTATGCTTGTTCTGTACCAAACCCGTGCGCTCTGCTGGGTATCACCCTGACAGATTCTCACTGTGTCCACGCTAAGACAATGCCACCTGTATTTTAGGGTCAGTCTTGGGTGGTTAAGTACAGAAATATCACTTATGCCCCAGATAATATTCTACAGTTTACATTACTGGAAAGATGACAAGTTATGGTGGGAGCGAGGGAGGAACCAAACCATTAACGACCGATGAGTCATATCTGCTTTTTGATTATCTATACCCTTTCTTTGATATAGGTCATATTGTGGACATGATTCATCTTCTGTCAACCCAACGGAAGTTACATTATTCTAAGGTGAAACGGGCAACTGAGATGGGGGGTGGAGGGCTGAGATCTACTGTAACAAGATAGTTAAAGGGCAGCTGTCAGCAGAATCATCCCAAATAAACCAGGTATACTGCCTGACAGGATCGATCCTACTGATTACAATGATATCTGTCTTGTGAAAATCGGCTGCTGTGATCCTGAGAATTCCGCAACAGATTTTCACAAGACGGGTATCATTTTAACCAGCAGGATCGACCCTACCAGGCAGTATGGCTGGTTTAAAGGGGTTGATTCTGCACATAGGTTCCTCTTTTACGGAATGTCATCCTCTTTACACCTGCTTGTTAGCAAAAAGTGATACGGTGGGCACACAGCCGGTGCCCATATATTGCGGACCTGCTGTTTGTTGTCCGCAATATGGGCATGGCCGGGCAACGGCTGTGTGCATGATCCCTAAAGCAGACGCTACATGGGGTTTATTTGTAGTCGTTAGTCATGGAGACACATAGGTCTGTACAGAAGCTGTGTACACAAATTATAGGAAGTTTTTGATCTAAAATATCAGCCTTTTTTATTTTAAATGAACTGGAGCAAAATCCAAAAAGTGGATACAAAGGTGGACATATCCTTAAAGGGAAACTGTCACCACTAGGGATGAGCGAATCAACTTCGGATGAAACATCCGAAGTTGATTCATATAAAACTTCGTTCTAATACTGTACGGAGCAGGAGCCGAAGTTATTGCTTTGCGAAGTGTGGCGAGTAGAGATGAGCGAATCGAAATTGACAAAGTGGAATTCAATCCGAATTTCAGGAAAAATTTGATTCGCACCGAAGCCGAATTTCCTTACGCTTCGTGGTAACAAAACGCATTTTTTTCCTGAAATGGCTGCTGCACGTGTTAGGACATGGAGCAAGGAACTCTGGGAATGAGGGATCACCCACAATGCCATGCATGCAGCCAATCAGCAGCCAGCCAGCCCTGTGATGTCACAGCCCTATAAATAGCCTCAGCCATCTTGGATTCTGCCATTTTCCAGTGCAGAATGTATTGGCTCCGATGAGTCAAAGGGAGAGACATCAGCAGGCGCTAGGGACAGTGCTAGAAATGGCTTAATTGTGCTAAAAAAAACTATTTACAAGTTCAGGTTAAAGATTATTCAAGGTGTAGGGAAAGGATAGGGAGGAATTATTGCACAGCATTTATGTAGAACAGGGTTCAGTCGGGGAGGTTACAGCCTGGGTGATAGGAACAATCCTATTACACCTTGCTGCACTGACTGCGGATCCATATTGCCATTATACAGCTCTGTAATTCCAGCAAACCATTCTTGTTATTGGGGTGTAAGTGCTGTGTGATACAGCCATTAACAGGGTTTATTACAAGGAAATATTATTACATCTTATTTGCCCTTGTGCGGTGCAGTTATATGTTCTAAAGCATTTTTTGGCTTGTATTAGTGGGGAAAAAAGGGGCTTATTAGCCGTTGTGTGGTGAAGTGAGAAAATTACAGACTTTTTTGGGGGGTTTTAATTTCCTTTTTATTTATTTGATCTAACAGTATGTCAGACAGAGAAGTGCCAGGCCCTGCACAGGGGAGTGGCAGAGGCCTAAATGTTTCTCCCGCAGGCACAGGTCGCAGCAGAGTAAGGGGCCGTGGCAGCAGGTGTCGCAGCGAGAGGCCTGAGCTCCCAGTGTCATCTAGCGGTCGTGTCTTGACCAGCAACCCAGCGGATCTTGAATGGTTGACTCGGTCATCCACTTCCTCCCAAGTGACATCAGACACCCCAGCCAAGAGTCAGTGGGTTCTTCAGACACAACCCTTAGTTGGCATGGCCCAGGAGCAGGCCCTGTGCCCTCACCTGTCCTCAACCTGCCTCTGTCCTTTTCTGTTCCCTCAGCCAGAGAAGTATTATATGCTGTGGGCTCAGCTCCACTATACAGCGAGGATGAGCTACTAGAGGACAGTCAGCAGCTACTGGCCAGCCAAGATGTGGAGGAGACATCCGCCGCTTCCTCCACTAGGTGGGCAAGTAGTGATGAGGAGAGTGGCGTGGAAGCTGCTGTTGTGAGCGGTCAGGCTCCTGACCCAGAGATGGTTGAGGAGGACATCAGTGACGTGCAGACAGTACTCGATGATGATGATGTAGCTGATCGCACTTGGGAGCTGGGTGACGAAGGAGCTTCATAATCATCGGGAGAAGAGGGTGGCAGCTTGCCCGTGAGGCAGCAGTGGAGCCTGCAAGTCGCTAACGTGGCTGGGAGTGAGCAGGGTGGCAGCAGTAGAAGATCGGGAGCCAAACGTGCCCGCGGTAGACCACCCGCTTCGCAGGAGCCTACCTGCCAGGGAAGTAGCGGTGCACGGGTTCACGGAGGCAGCGGCGGTAGCAGTCAATCAGTATGTAGTGTTGGGGGTGAAATCACCTACTCGGCGGTGTGGCAGTTTTTTGTTAAGCCTCCATATGGCCATATGTAGAATCTGTGGGCAGAAGGTGAAGCGTGGCCAAGTTGTCAATGTTGTCACCACGGCGTCAACATATGCAGCGTCACCATAAGGTAGCCTGGGAGAACCATGAATCCGATGTAGTGTTCCAGCCTGCCACAGCAACCGCTGCATCACCCAGTGGCACGCACACGGTTTCAGTCAAGGCTCCAACACCTCAGCCGAAGGGAGCTGTCTGTCCTCACATCATCTGCTGGTCCTGATGCTCCTGCTCCTCCTCCTCCTCGTCAGTCATTCCGTCAGCAATCGATCACCAAAGCGATTGCCAAGAGACAACAGTATGTGCGCACTCATCCAACGGCGCATAAGTTGAATGTGCTCCTGGCCAAGTTGCTGGTGCTGCAGTCCCTCCCTTTCCAAGTGGTGGACTCTGCACCTTTCAGAGAACTGATGGCTTGTGCCGAGCCGAGGTGGAGAGTCATTTCTTTGCCAAAAAGGCAGTACCAGCCCTGCACACACATGTAGAACAGAAGGTGGGCCACACCTTGAGCCTGTCGGTGTCTGCCAAAGTGCCTGTCGGTGTCTGCCAAAGTGCACGGCAGCCCCGAGGTGTGGAGCTGTAACTACAGTCAGGGACAATACATGTCCTTTACGGCCCACTGGGTAAATGTGGTTCCTGCAGAGCCACAACAGCAACTTGGCCAGGTGACGCTGCTTCCGCCTCCACGTTCTCACACCGTTGGTCCTGCAACAATGTCCGCCTCTGCCTCCTAATCCTCCACCGTGTCCTCAGCCTCCACTGCAGGGACAATTCACAGTGCCCCTCCAGCATACCACATGTGCAGGGCACGGCGGTGTAACGCTGTTCTGCACCTCGTTTGCCTGGGCGAACTGAGTCACACAGGGGAGGAACTGCTCAGTGTCCTTCATCAAGAAATCGAATACTGACTTTCTCCGCGACAACTTAAAATCGGAACCATGGTGACAGACAACGGGAAGAACATGGTGTCGGCGTTGCGTCAAGGAGGGCTGAGCCATGCGCCCTGCATGGCACACGTGTTCAATCTGGTTGTCAAGTGGTTACTGAAGTCTTCCACCCATCTGCAAGACATCCTAAAAATGGCCAGGAAACTTAGCATGCATTTCAGCCACTCGTACACCGCAAAGCACACCCTCCTTGAGCTGCAGCGGCAGAACGGAATTACCCAACATAGGCTGATATGTGACGTTTCCACCCGATGGAATTCCATCCTCCATATGTTGGACCTACTATACGAAGAGAGAAAGGCCGTAAACAATTTCTTGATGATCCAAGCGGACACTGTGTAACTTCAATGTCAGCCAGTGGCAGCTCATGCGTGACACCTGCAGTTTGCTCAGGCCCTTTGAGGAGGCCAAGTTATTTGTCAGTCGCCAGGACTATGGGATGAATGATGTCATTCCACTGCTTCATGTCCTAGAACAGATGCTGATAAATATGGCTGGTCAGGGGACTGAAGACGTGGTGCCTAGATCTCACGGCCACATGAGCCCTGTGGGGGCTGAACTGGAGGAGGACATTGGAGCACAAGCAATGTCTAGGGAAATGGGTGGTTTTTACACACAGGTGACAGGAGAGGAGGAGCAGCCAGAGGAGCTACAGGGTGATGATGAAGATGAAGCAGAGGACCCAGACACACTGTGGCAGTATGCAGTGGAGATGGAGGCAGGGAGTCTCTCCGAGTCAGTTGCACAAATGGCCCGATGCATGCTCACTTGCTTGCGTAGTGACAGCCGAATTGTCACCATTCGGCAGAGGGATGACTTCTGGCTCTCCACCTTGTTGGACCCTCACCCTCCAAAATGGGGGCTTTTTTTTACACCCGCTGAAAGGGAGGACAAACTGAACTACTATAGAGACATCCTATGTAGTCAATTGCCCGCTGCCTATCTGCACCATCGTCCATCCTCTCGCAGGTCTGACCGGGGGGGCCCTCTGCACTCACGTTTCACTGCCATGGCTCCTGGGGAGGGGTGGGGCGGTAGGAGCAGTGTCAGCTCTATCAGCAGCAGCCTGAGTCTACATTATTCAGTGGACGGAGCCAGAAGCAGAAAGCTCCATCGACTGCACAGCAGCTCAGCCTGAATGGGAATTCAAGTGGTGGAGGCAGCATATTACAGCCGATTGGCGGCGTTACGTGTCTGACCGCCACCAATAGGATATTGATGACCTTTCTGAAGGATAAGCCATCAATATTTAATAGAGATGAGCGAAGTATTTAAAAAATTTGATTCGTCTGCTTCGCTGAATTTTACAAAAAAATTTGCTTCATGATGAATTACTTTTTCACAAAGCGCATTTCTTTGTAAGTAGTGGGTGCAGTGACAGGGAGCAGCGATTGCGCCGCCCCTGTCATTGAACCCCTCAGATGCCACGTTCATAGCTGAGCGCGGCATCTGACATTAACATTAAAGTGTGAAATAAATAAAAAATAAAATCATACCTATCTCATCTATTTGATTGCGAAGATGTTGCACGAAATCTCATGTGACATCATCACATCGTCATACGTCACCGCACATAGGATTTCATGCAAGATTTTCAATGTTATGAAAGATTTTCCTGCCATTCAGAGAAAATCAATTAGTTATTACGAGGAAATTCGGCTTTGCGGCAAAATGACATTTTCCCTTAAATTCGGGTCGAATTGCACTTTGTGGACTTCGGTTCACTCAACACTTATATCTAAGTACAGGAAAACCCCTGTAAAAATAATTAACCTGTTTTTTTTTCCCCATTTGTGTTGTTTTAAGCATTCCGCTCAATAGAACAAACAGATCTTGTCAGACTAAGAAGGTGTTTTTAAGTGGAGAACTGAATGACGGCGGCCATTTGTTACACGTGATCACTGATTGTGAGGCCACAGCTGTCCTGTCACTGACGCCCGTTAAAGACTTTACATTTAGGCTTTTTCTCATATGACTTCTATAACAGGCTGAAACATAAATGAAGAAACCAATCAATCACTTATCTGTAAAGTTGAGTGGACACCTGGATGTTCGGGTTCGGCAGGTTCGGCCGAACTTGAAAAAAAAGTTCGTGTTCGGGACCCGAAACTGACCCGAACTTGACCCCGAACCCAAACCACATTGAAGTCAAGGGGGGCCCGAACTTTTGGCCACTAAAATTGCTCTAAAATAGTCCTGGAAAGGGCTAGAGGGCTGCAAAAGGCATCAAAATGTGCTTAAGAGCATGGCAACTGTTCTGCAAACAAATGTGGATAGGGAAATGACTTAAAATAACATAAAATACAGAAAAAAAAAAAATAACAATCTGGATCTAGGAGTAGGAGGTTGAGGAGGCGGTGGATGGGTGGATGTGGCGGTGTAGGTTGACATGGCGGTGTAGGTGGAAGCGGCGGTGAAGGAGGAATAGGTAGCCAACACTGATTTGTGTTATTTTTTATTTTTAAATTGGGGTATCCCCCAAAATATTGGGACATATAACAAAATAAAACAAAGAATAAGTGCACTTGAGTACAAGAATGGATGGTTGAGGCTGGTATAAATGTCTATTCTGCACAAGGTACGGACAAGGCCTGTGGGATCCCTGCCTGGTTCATTTCTTGTCCACATTGGCTGCGGCCTGTGATAAAGCTCTCTGCCATGTAAACACACGTTCACACTATACAGCGGCTGCAGGGCAGGTCAGCACCTCCAAGGCTGACAAAGCTTCTCCACATTTGGGCCATGCTAACCCTGCCTTCTCAGGTGCTGGCGGTGCCCCAGCTGCGTTGGCGACCTCTTCCTCCTCCTCTGCCTTCGCCTTGTGCTTCCACTGTGCCCCCGCTGTCAGGTGGGAATGCCATCATCAGCGTGCGCTTGTAGTCGCGCATCTTCCGATCAGTAACAGATGTTTTCACAAAATTTAGTTCCCTGTCAGCAATGCAGAGCAGGGGTTCATTCGCGGCAAAAGGGGGTTCATGTCACCCAGCAATAGAACAGAGGATTTTGAGAAATTTAGTTCCCTGTCACCCAGGCACAGCAGGGGTTTGTATACACCAAAAATGGTAAAATGTCACCCGACAATTGAAAATAAGAATTTGTTTAGGGCACTAAAATTGGCACTTTTTTACATTAAAATGGCTCTAAAATAGTCCTTGAAAAGGCTAGAGGGATGTAAAAGGCAGTAAAATGTGCTTAAGAGCATGGCAACTGCTCTGCAAACAAATGTGGATAGGGAAATAACTTAAAATGAAATAAAATAACTAAAAATTACAAATTATTAACCTGCAACTCAGAGAAGGAGGTGGATATGGAGTCGGAGGTTGAGGAGGCGGTGAATGTGGTGTTGTAGGTGGAGGCAGCAATGGAGGAGGAGGAGGCAGCCAACAATGTTTTTTTATTTATTTTTTATTGGGGTAGGTAGCCCCCAAAATATTGGGACAAAAAAACAAACCAAAAAAAAGAATCATTGCACTTGACTTGAGTACAAGAATGTATGTTTGATGGTGGTATAAATGTCTATTCTGCACAAGGTACAGACAAGTCTTGTGGGATCCAGGCCTGGTTCATTTTAATAAACGTGAGCTTGTCCTTGTTGGCTGTGGACAGGCGGCTGCGTCTGTCTGTAATGACGCCTCCTGCCGTGCTAAATAAATGTAAAACTCTATATGACCGCGGTACTTGTGGCCTAAATGTGACTGTCACCTATGCACGTTTAATAAAAAATGACCAGTATATGAACAAACGTTTTTTTTAAACCGCAGTAACCTAATGGCCGTATTTGTGGCCTAAATGTGACTGTCACCTATGCACGTGTAATCAAAGATTTAGTATATGAACAAAAAGTTTTTTTAAGCACAGTCAGCAAAAAAGCTGTATTTCTGGACTAGCAGACATGCAGATAGCCTGTGCTGGTGCACTATTGTTGCATAAAATGGCTGCCGATTAGGTATTGATAGTGACAAACTGAAGTAAAAAAAAAGTTTGTTTTCAGCAGTAGTTGGCTCAGTGCAGGCTTAAAAAAATGGTGCTCCCCTCCCCCGATCCCACGTCCATGCTGTTTCAATGTTGATCCGGTCTCTACTGCTCTCCACTTCCTGGTACAGGAAATCACTGGAACTAATGGCTCAGCCAATCATTAGCTGAGGCTTTTCACCCTTGGGGCCCTGTGATTGGCTGTTAGTGCTTTCTAAGCAGGACTAGGAAGTGAAGAACTGTGGGATTGGAGTGGTAGAGGCGGGGGATCAGTGGATGGGAGTAATACTTATTTTTGTTGATAATATTTTTATTTCATTTTTAAGAAAAGTGGATGAACAAAAACAGTGCGCGTGCTGTCTCCTGTCTCTCTTCCTGCTCCCTGCTGCCATGTCTATGGCAAGCAGGAAAAAAGACAGGAGACGGCACCCACACATGAGGCGTGCCTTCTCTTAATAGAGCTGTCAATATTAAAAGCGGACAACCCCTTTAACAAAACATTTTCATTGGGAAAGGGTTTATTTTGTATTCTATTCTTTGTTATGATATTTTTTTTACATTTCATCAATATAGTCCCACTACGGGACTTGACTAAGTGATCGCTTGATCGCTGGTATAATACACAGCAATACTCCTGCATTGCAGGGTCTTATGCCTACCCTAGTAATGCTGACAGGCATAAGGCTCGGCCTCTGGGGTATTATGATGCAGACTTGGGACCATTGTTAAGCCCTGAGCTGCTATTTATAAACCTTACTATTACATTATGGGGGCATCAGTGGGGTGAAAGAGGATGCCCACAACCTCTGTTGAGTTTTGACCATGCTAACCTGCTGACAGCACAAGTTAAGGGTTGAGGAGAGCAGTAAACACATTATGTTTATTATCAGGAGTAGTGTGAATATGAAGTAATGTTCCGACTCCTGAGCATTTGCTGGAACAGAATCTGGCAGAATAAAACTTCGTATTCACACTACCCCTGATAATAAATGCTCCAGAAAAGGCATGTTTGCCTCGCTCTTCCCAGCCCATGCCTAGTGCTGTATAGCATGACCGATTCTGTACAAAAACATGAGGAATTAGGAAAAATTTCTATCTATCTATCTATTTATCTATCTATCTATCTATCTATCTATCTATCTATCTATCTATCATATCTATCTGTCTATTTATTCCTGTTCTGCCCTTTAGGACCATATTTGTGTAAACTCACTTTGTTATGGGGGTCTGCCCCATGAACAATCAGGACTGTTTTTGATTTTATTTGTAGTGGCTGTGTTTGGGGTAGTGCTACGCTGGGTCCCCCAGACCCTGTTGAAGTGTCACCACATGTTGCTGCTCTAAGGAAGTGTTGGTGCACCCCAATGGGAAATAAGTCCAGAGGGTCAGGGTCTGCAGTAAACCAGGGTGCTTCTTTACTGGAAGAACTCAAGTGCAAAACAAAACAGGTAATGCACTGAGCTGTCTGCTCCAGTCTCCTCTGGGGCAGAAGAAGGTTCTGTGCTAAGGAAAGGCCTGAGCTAGCTGTCCCTCTCTCTCTCTCTCTCTCTCTCAGAAGGCTGGTACCCTGGCCAAAGACTGGCGGCCCAGGGTCTGTGACTTGGCTGGCTGTCTCCCTGGTCAATGGACTGGTAACCCGAGGTTTGTGGCAGAGTATCCCCTTCTCAGCATCTTCTTCTGGTCAGTTGTCTTTTCTACTAAGCACTGGTCTCTATCTGCAGACAGGGGCTCTGACTGCTCTCCTTATGTAGAACCTTGTAGAGGGAGGGATGGAGTGGAGAAACACAGCCGAAGCAGATACATTGTTACAATTTCTGTCTAGCATAGACCTGTCTTTAGATATAAACAACAGAGCTAAACCAGACAGTCAGAAGGTCAGTGTGTGTCTGCCGGTTCCTTCCAAATCCTTGCATAGGTAGAAAGTCATAAATTCTCTTAGTATTATCAGGCTGTGCATTAACCCTTTCCACAGTGCAACTATAGTCTAAAACCAGAACTGGATATAAACATATGAATGCAGTTCAACAGAACACATAGAACAGCATAAATCACAGTGCAAGTTAACCCTTCAAAGTGCAGTAAAGTAGGGAGTTGACGGCTTTGCAAAGTACTGTAGCAATAGGGGCAAATGTCCACAAACATCCAGAGTCCAAAGTACCCTCGTTCCAGGACACCACATATTTTGTTCTCAAACAAGACATTGTGATTATCTTCTGTACCATGAAATGGTCCTGGTCACTCTTCTGATGACTTTAGGTTTCCCTTTTGTGTCTGCAAATTTTACAATCAGGGGAGATGTATCTGATGCACGCTCTTCATGGGAGATGAGACCAGCTAAGGCCCAGTTCACACTTCAGTTATTTGATCAGTTATTTCCATCAGTTATTGTGAGCCAAAACCAGTAGCGAAGCCTCCTCAGAGATCAGGTATAAGGGAAAGTTCTGCTCCTGTTCTGTTTTTTGACCCATACATGGTTCTGGCTGACAATAGCTGATGGAAATAACTGACCAAACAACTGAAGTGTGAACTCAGCCTTATTTCTCATCAGCCTGCCAGTCCACTCTCCTCTGGGTTTGATTGACGGGCTTTTTTTAAAAAAATCCTGGGGCCAAACAAAAATCTTGCACCTGCGCACTGACATTCTTATGTAGCGCATGCGCAGTAAAATTTCCTTTATTTCCCAAAGGCCTCCAAGTTCCACTGCATTATGCTGTGCAGCTATGTGGCACAGAGAGGAAGTGTACTGTATCTGCGCTGCGTCAGCACTCAAGCGCGGGATTTCATGGATGCAGAGCCGCTGTGCAAGCGCATCGATCAAGGTGGGGTTTCAGTGTGAGAAGAGCAACCAAAAGACCTTGGCACTACCTTATTACCCAGGTGCCAGCTTTCAGAACCAAACCAGGCTTTTCAGTGTCCTTGTGCCCCCTGCTACTAAAAAGTGCTTAAAAGTATAGGACGGGGGGCAGAGCTTTGTAGAGGTGTAAGCTCTTGGGTCCCAATGCCAAATCCCTAACCACCTACTATCTGCCATTTATAATACAGGTATCAGGACAATGGGGCATCTGCCAGTTCTGCAACCATATAGCTATGCCCTTGAGAAATCTATAATGGTTAAAGGGTTGTCCCACAAAAATATTCTACAGTTATCAAACCAGACCCTGGATCTGAACACTTTTGTAATTACATGTAATTAGAAATTTGGTATAGCCACTGAGTTATCCAATAAAATGTATCTGTATAGCGCCACCTGCTGTGTGTTCTTTTCCTTATTTCTTATTCGTCTCACTGAGGTGGTCGCACATGCTCAGTTCCATTCTTCACCGGTCACCAGTTAGATTCAAGGAGTGAGCTGCAGTAGAACGGACATGACCCCTGAGAAAGGACAAACCCCCTGAGCTGTGATAGGGAGAGTACTACAGCAGAAAGGACACACCTAATAAGCTGTGATAAGGAGAGAACTGCAGCAAATAGGACACACCTCCTGGGCTGTCATAGATAGGGAGAGAGCTGCAGCAGAAAGGAAACATCTCCTGAGCTGTTAAAGGGAGAGAGCTGCAGCAGAAAGGAAACATCTCCTGAGCTGTTAAAGGGAGAGAGCTGCAGCAGAAAGGAAACATCTCCTGAGCTGTTAAAGGGAGAGAGCTGCAGCAGAAAGGAATCATCTCCTGAGCTGTGATTGGGAGAGATCCGCAGCAGAAAGGACACCACCACTGTGACTGTTATAAGGAGAGAGCTGCAGCAGAAGGGATAAACACCATGTGTCTGTGACAGGGAGAGAGCTGCAGAAGAAATGACCCCCCCTCCCGAGCTGTGATAGGGAGACAGCTGCAGCAGAAAGGACATGCCCCCGTAGCTGCAGCAGCATGGGGCACACAACTCTAGAACAGAGACCAGCAACCTCCGGCACTCCAGCCGTTGTGAAACTGCAACTCCCAGCATGCTTCATTCACTTCTATGGGAGTTACAAAGCCAAGCAAGTGTGCATGCTGGGAGTTGTAGTTTTACAACAGCTGGCGTGCTGAAGGTTGCTGATCCCTGTTCTAGAAAATCAGTTGGAGCAATGCATGTGGAGATCTCTGGATCCATGTGAGGTACAGGGCTGGTTCTAGCTTTGTTAGAAAGAGATTGTCCTGTGCTATATGACGTCTGATCGTCATTTCTTTTACATTGGTCCTGTGATGACCCTTTAAATGATTGCACCCAACACTGTTTCCCTGGTTCCATACGTTGCCATTGTAGACCCGGCCTTATGTTATTTTTCCATATGACTTCAGCAGTAAGGTACATACTGTACGTACCGATCGCTGGAAATTCTACCCTAGAATGTTTTTGGCCTCTCAGAAGACACCTACTTCTCCTTTTTCAAAAAGTTGAAACAGCACCTGAAAACCCCAACCTGGGTGCCCGGTGTAAACAGAGACTTTCCATCGCTCGTAGTGAAGAAATGAGTTACTCACCGTTTCATTTACTCCTTTACTACGCTCTGTGGAGCGTGCACAGAAAAAAACTGGGGCTTTCACCTTATTGGCGAAAGTAGCGATGTGGTGGGTGGGCTGAGCATGTGACTCATGGACTGGTAGCACAGAGACTCCCGGGGTGAAGTGGAAGCCACGCTCAATTAAATAACATGCAAAGTAGTAGTGGCCGTTTCATTGAGGAAAAGCAAAAAAGACTTTATATTTTGTTAATTTTGGTGAATTTACATTAATGGAACAGCGCCACCTAGAGACCAAATGTTGTGAACATTCACAGACTCAAATAATGATCTCCTGTGAATGTGAAGACACTTTGAAGAACATTTAGAGGAATTTATTTTTGACCTTCCTCTCAGCAATGTCTGATGGAACCTCCTTTAAAGAACCCTGCTGCGTCAAGGAGGAGGAGGTCAGGACAATGGGGGGTAAGACGTTGGGGGTTTAAGGATTGGAAAAGAAGTGACTACAGAGGAATTCAGATCGAGAAATGGAAAGTGAGTGTGAAGAGTATAGTCCATATCGTCATCTTCTGGTAGCAGGATATTAGAGAATTGCTCGTGTCGCAGTTCCTTAGGATAATATTCCATGAGGCTCTGAGGCGGAGGGACGCTTTAAAGGAAGCAAAAGAACCGTGATTTTTTTTTAGGTGACAGAATCTTGAAAAAGGAGCTTTCATGATAAAAGGGGGCGGTTGGGGCCACGAGTAGGGAGGCGACGAGGGAGAATCGCACTAAGGGAAGCTTAGAGAACACAAGAGAAAGGCCGACCGTTGGGTGCATTGAAAAGCCGGTGAGGACCCTCCAACCAGGGACCATTCATGTGGAAATGCAGAACAGGACCTGCACGCCAGTCATTGTGGAGGGGCAGTGAGAACCCGGGGACACGGAGGCCACGTCCTCTCACATGGGGGAAAGAGCAGAAAGAAAAATGTCAAATATATATATATATGTGCGTCTATCTATATCTATCATCCATCTATCTATTTATCTATCTATCTATCTATCTATTATCTATCTATCTATTATCTATCTATCTATATCTATCTATCTATCTATCTATCTATCTATTATCTATTATCTATCTATCTATATCTATCTATTATCTATCTATCTCATATCTATCTATCTATCTATCTATTATCTATCTATTATCTATCTATTATCTATCTATCTATCTATTATCTATTATCTATCTATTATCTATTATCTATTATCTATCTATCTATCTATCTATTATCTATCTATCAATTATCTATTATCTATCTATTATCTATCTATCTATCTATCTATCTATCTATCTATCTATCTATCTATTATCTATCTATTATCTATCTATCTATCTCATATCTATCTATCTATTATCTATCTATCTATCTATCTATCTATCTATATCTATCTCTCTCTCTCTCTCATATCTATCTATATCTATCATCTATCTATCTATCTCATATCTATCATCTATCTCATATATATCTATCTATTATCTATCTATCTCATATCTATCTATTATCTATCTATCTCATATCTATCTATTATCTATCTATCTATATCTATCTCATATCTATCTATTATCTATTATCTATCTATCATCTATTCATCTATCTCATACCTTTATATCTATTTATCTATCAATCTCCTATTTATCTCCTATCTATCTATCTATCTATCTATCTATCTATCTATCTCATATCTATCTATTATCTATCATCTATCTCATTTCAAATTCAAAAAAGCTTTATTAGCACGTCCAAGTAAAACATTTAGCATTGCAAAGCAAAATAAATAATAGGCATTGTTGTGCAGGGGGGTTTGATGTGGGAATTAAATGGGCAGTATAGGGGTATAATAGTCCATGGTGTCTCATCTTCCTCTCAGTTGGTGGCAGGTGGAGACATATTGGGCAGCGATCTCCACAGTGGACTCCTCTTCTATCTATCTATCTCCTATCTATCTATCTATCTATCTATCTATCTATCTATCTATCTATCTCTCTCATATCTATCTATCTATTATCTATCTCATATCTATCTATCTATCTATCTATCTATTATCTATCTATCTATCATCTATCTATTATCTATCTATCTATCTATCTATCTATCTATCTATCTATCATCTATCTATCTATTATCTATCTATCTATCTATCTATCTATCTATCATCTATCTATCTATCATCTATCTATCTATCTATCTATCTATCTATCTCATATCTATCTATCTATCTATCTATCTATCTATCTATCTATCTATTATCTATCTATCTATCATCTATCTATCTATCTATCTATCTATCTATCTATCTATCTATCTATCATCTATCTATCATCTATCTATCTATCTATCTATCTATTTATCTATCTATCTCTATATCTATCTATCTATCTATCTCATATCTATCTATCTATCTATCTATCTATCTATCTATCTATCTATTTATCTATTATCTATCTATCTATTATCTATCTCATATCTATCTATCTATTATCTATCTATCTATCTATCTATCTATTATCTATCTATCTCATATCTATCTATCTATCTATCTATCTATCTATCTATCTATCTATCTATCTCCTATCTATCTCATATCTATCTATCTATCTATCTATCTATCTATCTATCTATCTATCTATCTATCTATCTATCTCAGGGTGAGGCAAAAACTGGACACACCCTTTTAACTGGTGTAATTTAGAGAAAATTCACTTCTAATTTGTCAATGTATTAATTTAGAGGACAACTACATTTTTTGGCAGGGGAATCGTTTACAGCCACCATTTTGAAATCCGCTCAGGTTTTTCAGTGGGAAGGCGGTCATCTCATACATCAGTCTTGGCTAGAATGTACTCTGAAACACACTGGAAGGGTCAGTTTTGGCCTTTGTGAACCTGTTTTGGAGTTAAATACACCAATACCCTGTCCATATAATGCTGTACAGCTGCTCCGCATAATACACATATATAGTCTGTGCCAGCAGAAGGCAGTCTACTCAGTCTCCTCCAGCACCCCCCAGATCCTGCCATCAGTCCAGGTTCTGCCATCAGTCCAGGTTCTGCCATCAGTCAAGGTTCTGCCATCAGTCCCTGTTCTGCCATCTGTCCAGGTTCTGCCATCAGTCCAGGTTCTGCCATCAGTCAAGGTTCTGCCATCAGTCCCTGTTCTGCCATCTGTCCAGGTTCTGCCATCAGTCCAGGTTCTGACATCAGTCAAGGTTCTGCCATCAGTCAAGGTTCTGCCATCAGTCCAGGTTCTGCCATCAGTCCAGGTTCTGCCATCAGTCCAGGTTCTGCCATCAGTCTCGGTTCTGCCATCAGTCCGGTTCTGCCATCAGTAGTAGTTCTGCCATCAGTTCGGTTCTGCCATCAGTCCAGGTTCTGCCATCAGTCCTGGTTCTGCCATCAGTCCGGTTCTGCCATCATTCCAGGTTCTGCCATCAGTCCAGGTTCTGCCATCAGTCTCGGTTCTGCCATCAGTCCAGGTTCTGCCATCAGTCCTGGTTCTGCCATCAGTCCGGTTCTGCCATCATTCCAAGTTCTGCCATCAGTCAAGGTTCTGCCATCAGTCCAGGTTCTGCCATCAGTCTCGGTTCTGCCATCAGTCCCTGTTCTGCCATCAGTCCCTGTTCTGCCATCAGTCCAGGTTCAGCCATCAGACTCGGTTCTGCCATCAGTCCA
Source organism: Bufo bufo (assembly GCF_905171765.1). NCBI lineage: Eukaryota > Metazoa > Chordata > Amphibia > Anura > Bufonidae > Bufo > Bufo bufo. Next base: position 39,125,796 of record NC_053393.1, on the reverse strand, counting down.
GGTTCTCCCATCAGTCCTGGTTCTGCCATCAGTCCGGTTCTGCCATCATTCCAGGTTCTGCCATCAGTCCAGGTTCTGCCATCAGTCTCGGTTCTGCCATCAGTCCCTGTTCTGCCATCAGTCCCTGTTCTGCCATCAGTCCAGTTCTGCCATCAGTCCAGGTTCTGCCATCAGTCCTGGTTCTGCCATCAGTCCAGTTCTGCCATCAGTAGTAGTTCTGCCATCAGTCCGGTTCTGCCATCAGTCTCGGTTCTGCCATCAGTCCTGGTTCTGCCATCAGTCCCGGTTCTGACATCAGTCCAAGTTCTGACATCAGTCCTGGTTCTGCCATCAGTCCGGTTCTGCCATCAGTCCAGGTTCTGCCATCAGTCCCGGTTCTGACATCAGTCCAAGCTCTGACATCACTCCAGGTTCTGACCTCAGTCCCGGTTCTGCCATCAGTCCTGGTTCTGCCATAAGTCCCGGTTCTGCCATCAGTAGTGGTTCCCATCAGTCCATGTTCTGCCATCAGTCCCGGTTCTGCAATCAGTCCATGTTCTGCCATCAGTCCCGGTTCTGACATTAGTCCAGGTTCTGCCATCAGTAGTGGTTCTGCCATCAGTCCAGGTTCTGCCATCAGTCCAGGTTCTGACATCAGTCCCGGTTCTGACATCAGTCCCGGTTCTGCCATAAGTCCCAGTTCTGCCATCAGTCCAGGTTCTGCCATCAGTCCCGGTTCTGGATTAGGGACTAGGGGATTGCCCTTTATGCAGTTTCCTAATAGATAAGTGCAGTCGTGTAGTGGGGCTGTAGGGAGCAGCGGCAGCTCTACCACTAGGTCGATGAGGACGGTACAGGTGCTGCACTTATTCTTTCCCTCTATGACCTCCTTGTGGTTCACTGACATCTGACGTGTCGGACCCCTCACCTTTTCACTCGGCAGAGCCGTTCATCCGTAGCACCCACCAGTCCTCTGCTGTACGGTGTAGTACCCGCCGCCCCATTTGCGTCCTGTATAAGCGTCACCGCTCCGTCCTTTACTTTGCACCGCACAGGTAAAGTCCGAACACCTAATGAGACGGCAGGAGGCTGCACAATGTGCGCGCCCCCGCCGGGGACAAGAAACCACAGATTCCTTCTTTCTGCGCTTTAACAGTTTAATGTCAGACAGAAATTTAAAGGGATTGTCACCACGATTTTGGACTATTAACTGCAGTAAGACTACCTCACACTAGCGTTAATATTTTCCGGTATTGAGATCCGTCATAGGGGCTTAATACCGGGAAAAAGACGCTTCAGTTTTGTCCCCATTTATTGTCAATGGGGACAAAACGTAACTGAACAGAACGTAACGCTCCAAAATGCATTCCGTTCCATTCCCATACCGGAGAGCAGCATGCTGCGGTTTGCTTTCTGTCCTGTGATGCCGAGCAAGACGGATTCGTCATGACTAGGGATGAGCGAACCCGAACTGTATACTTCGGGTTCGTACCGAATTTTGGGGTGTCCGTGACACGGACCCGAACCCGAACATTTTCGTAAAAGTCCGGGTTCGGGTTCGGTGTTCGGCGCTTTCTTGGCGCTTTTTGAAAGGCTGCAAAGCAGCCAATCAACAAGCGTCATACTACTTGCCCCAAGAGGCCATCACAGCCTTGCCTACTATTGGCATGGCTGTGATTGGCCAGTGAAGCATGTGACCCAGCCTCTATATAAGCTTGGGTCAAATATCGCTGCACGTCACTCTGCTGATTCAAGCATAGGGAGAGGTTGCAGCTGCGACGTTAGGGCGAGATTAGGCAGATTAACTCCTCCAAAAGACTTCATTCTGTGATCGATCTGCAGCTGTGGATCATTGAAGTGCTAATATCGACTTGCTCACTTTTTTGAGGCTGCCCAGAGCGTTTTTAGATCACTTTTTTTCTGGGGTGATCGGCGGCCATTTTGTGACTTGTGGTGCGCCAGCACGAGCTATCACCAAGTGTATTTAACCATCGATAGTGTGGTTATTTTGTGCTATATCCTACATCAGCTGCAGGCTGAGCCTGTGTCACCCAAGTGCATTTAACCATCAACAGTCTGATTATTTTTTGGCCATATACTACATCAGCTGCAGGCTGAGCCTGTGTCACCCAAGTGCATTTAACCATCAACAGTGTGGTTATTTTTTGGCCATATATTACATCAGGGGCAAGTTGAGCCTGTCACCCAGCGCCTAAAAAAAAGGCCTCACATCTCTATTTAACCAAATCTGTACTGTTTTAGCTGGCAAGTTATTTGTAGTGACCGTAAAAGCACACATTTTTTTCTGGGTTGAAAAACCATTCCCAAATTTGCCATTCTCAAAATAACTAGTTTCTGGTATTTCAGGCCTACTTGAAATCTATCCCAAAAAGAATATCTTACATTGAAGCTAGTGATAGTGTCATTCAGAAAAACCTAAGACACACGCTACCGTGCAGATAGAAGTCTGATTCTGTGAATAAACCTATACCTGTCACACAGCGCAAAAAAAAACAGGCCTCACATCTCTATTTAACCAAATCTGTACTGTTTTAGCTGGTCAAGTTATTTGTAGTGACCGTAAAAGCACACTTTTTTTTCTGGGTTGAAAAACCATTCCCAAATTTGCCATTCTCAAAATTGTGGTGAACGGGAACAATGAGGAAAACATCTAATAAGGGACGCGTACGTGGACATGGTCGTGGTGGTGTTAGTGGACCCTCTGGTACTGGGAGAGGACGTGGCCGTTCTGCCACAGCCACACGTCCTAGTGAACCAACTACCTCAGGTCCCAGTAGCCAGCAGAATTTACAGCGATATTTGGTGGGGCCCAATGCCGTTCTAAGGATGGTAAGGCCTGAGCAGGTGCAGGCATTAGTCAATTGGGTGGCTGACAGTGGATCCAGCACGTTCACATTATCTCCCACCCAGTCTTCTGCAGAAAGCGCACAGATGGCGCATTAAAACCAAGCCCATCGGTCTGTCACATCACCCCCATGCATATCAGGGAAACTGTCTGAGCCTCAAGTTATGCAGCAGTCTCTTATGCTGTTTGAAGACTCTGCTGCCAGGGTTTCCCAAGGGCATCCACCTAGCCCTTCCCCAGGGGTGGAAGAGATAGAATGCACTAACGCACAACCACTTATTTTTCCTGATGATGAGGACATGGGAATACCACCTCAATGCACTAACGCACAACCACTTATTTTTCCTGATGATGAGGACATGGGAATACCACCTCAGCACGTCTCTGATGATGACGAAACACAGGTGCCAACTGCTGCGTCTTTCTGCAGTGTGCAGACTGAACAGGAGGTCAGGGATCAAGACTGGGTGGAAGACAATGCAGGGGACGATGAGGTCCTAGACCCCACATGAAATGATGGTCGTGCCACTGACTTTCACAGTTCAGAGGAAGAGGCAGTGGTGAGACCGAGCCAACAGCGTAGCAAAAGAGGGAGCAGTGGGCAAAATCAGAACACCCGCCGCCAAGAGACTCCGCCTGCTACTGACCGCCGCCATCTGGGACCGAGCACCCCAAAGGCAGCTTCAAGGAGTTCCCTGGCATGGCACTTCTTCAAACAATGTGCTGACGACAAGACCCGAGTGGTTTGTACGCTGTGCCATCAGAGCCTGAAGCGAGGCATTAACGTTCGGAACCTTAGCACAACCTGCATGACCAGGCACCTGCATGCAAAGCATGAACTGCAGTGGATTAAACACCTTAAAAACAAGGAAGTCACTCAGGCTCCCCCTGCTGCCTCTTCTGCTGCTGCTGCCTCGGCCTCTTCTGCTGCTGCCGCCGCCTCGGCCTCTTCCTCCGCCTCTGGAGGAACGTTGGCACCTGCCGCCCAGCAAACATGGGATGTACCACCAACACCACCACCTGCGTCACCAAGCATCTCAACCATGTCACACGGCAGCGTTCAGCTCTCCATCTCACAAACATTTGAGAGAAAGTGTAAATTCCCACCTAGCCACCCTCGATCCCTGGCCCTGAATGCCAGCATTTCTAAACTACTGGCCTATGAAATGCTGTCATTTAGGCTGGTGGACACACACAGCTTCAAACAGCTCATGTCACTTACTGTCCCATAGTATGTTGTTCCCAGCCGCCACTACTTCTCCAAGAGAGCCGTGCCTTCCCTGCACAAACAAGTGTCCGATAAAATCAAGTGTGCACTGCGCAACGCCATCTGTAGCAAGGTCCACCTAACCACAGATACGTGGACCAGTAAGCACGGCCAGGGACGCTATATCTCCCTAACTGCACACTGGGTAAATGTAGTGGCGGCTGGGCCCCAGGCGGAGAGCTGTTTGGCGCACGTCCTTCCGCCGCCAAGGATCGCAGGGCAACATTCTTTGCCTCCTGTCTCCTCCTCCTCCTACTCAGCTTCCTCCTCCTCTTCTTCCACCTGCTCATCCAGTCAGCCACACACCTTCACCACCAACTTCAGCACAGCACGGGGTAAACGTCAGCAGGCCATTCTGAAACTCATATGTTTGGGGGACAGGCCCCACACCGCACAGGAGTTGTGGCGGGGTATAGAACAACAGACCGACGAGTGGTTGCTGCCGGTGAGCCTCAAGCCCGGCCTGGTGGTGTGCGATAATGGGCGAAATCTCGTTGCAGCTCTAGGACTAGCCGGTTTGACGCACATCCCTTGCATGGCGCATGTGCTAAATTTGGTGGTGCAGAAGTTCATTCGCAACTACCCCAACATGTCAGAGCTGCTGCATAAAGTGCGGGCCGTCTGTTCGCGCTTCCGGCGTTCACACCCTGCCGCTGCTCGCCTGTCTGCGCTACAGCGTAACTTCGGCCTTCCCGCTCACCGCCTCATATGCGGCGTACCCACCAGGTGGAACTCCACCTTGCATATGCTGGACAGACTGTGCGAGCAGCAGCAGGCCATAGTGGAGTTTCAGCTGCAGCACGCACGGGTCAGTCGCACTGCGGATCAGACACACTTCACCACCAATGACTGGGCCTCCATGCGAGACCTGTGTGCCCTGTTGCGCTGTTTCGAGTACTCCACCAACATGGTCAGTGGCGATGACGCCGTTATCAGCGTTACAATACCACTTCTATGTCTCCTTGAGAAAACACTTAGGGCGATGATGGAAGAGGAGGTGGCCCAGGAGGAAGAGGAGGAAGAGGGGTCATTTTTAGCACTTTCAGGCCAGTCTCTTCAAAGTGACTCAGAGGGAGGTTTTTTGCAACACCAGAGGCCAGGTACAAATGTGGCCAGACAGGGCCCACTACTGGAGGACGAGGAGGACGAGGATGAGGAGGAGGTGGAGGAGGATGAGGATGAAGCATGTTCACAGCGGGGTGGCACCCAAAGCAGCTCGGGCCCATCACTGGTGCGTGGCTGGGGGGAAACACAGGACGATGACGATACGCCTCCCACAGAGGACAGCTTGTCCTTACCTCTGGGCAGCCTGGCACACATGAGCGACTACATGCTGCAGTGCCTGCGCAACGACAGCAGAGTTGCCCACATTTTAACGTGTGCGGAATACTGGGTTGCCACCCTGCTGGATCCCCGGTACAAAGACAATGTGCCCACCTTACTTCCTACACTGGAGCGTGATAGGAAGATGCGCGAGTACAAGCGCACGTTGGTAGACGCGCTACTGAGAGCATTCCCAAATGTCACAGGGGAACCAGTGGAAGCCCAAGGCGAAGGCAGAGGAGGAGCAAGAGGTCGCCAACGCAGCTGTGTCACGGCCAGCTCCTCTGAGGGCAGGGTTAGCATGGCAGAGATGTGGAAAAGTTTTGTCACCACGCCACAGCTAACTGCACCACCAGCTGATACGGAACGTGTTAGCAGGAGGCAACATTTCACTAACATGGTGGAACAGTACCTGTGCACACCCCTCCACGTACTGACTGATGGTTCGGCCCCATTCAACTTCTGGGTCTCCAAATTGTCCACGTGGCCAGAGCTAGCCTTTTATGCCTTGGAGGTGCTGGCCTGCCCGGCGGCCAGCGTTTTGTCTGAACGTGTATTCAGCACGGCAGGGGGCGTCATTACAGACAAACGCAGCCACCTGTCTACAGCCAATGTGGACAAGCTGACGTTCATAAAAATGAACCAGGCATGGATCCCACAGGACCTGTCCATCCCTTGTGCAGATTAGATATTAACTACCTCCCCTTAACAATATATTATTCTACTCCAGGGCACTTCCTCATTCAATACTATTTTTAATTTCATTTTACCATTATATTGCGGGGCAACCCAAAGTTGAATGAACCTCTCCTCTGTCTGGGTGCCGGGGCCTAAATGTGTGACAGTGGCCTGTTCCAGTGGTGGGTGACGTGAAGCCTGATTCTCTGCTATGACATGAATACAGATTCTGCGCTGACATAAGGCCAGATTCTCTGTTACGGGACCTCTCTCCTCTGCCTGGGTGCCTGGGCCTAAATGTGGGACAGTGGCCTGTTCCAGTGGTGGGTGACGTGAAGCCTGATTCTCTGCTATGACATGAATACAGATTCTGCGCTGACATAAGGCCAGATTCTCTGTTACGGGACCTCTCTCCTCTGCCTGGGTGCCTGGGCCTAAATGTGTGACAGTGGCCTGTTCCAGTGGTGGGTGACGTTAAGCCTGATTCTCTGCTATGACATGAAGACAGATTCTGCGCTGACATAAGGCCAGATTCTCTGTTACAGGACCTCTCTCCTCTGCCTGGGTGCCTGGGCCTAAATGTGTGACAGTGGCCTGTTCCAGTGGTGGGTGACGTGAAGCCTGAATCTCTGCTATGACATGAAGACTGATTCTGTGCTGACATGAAGCCAGATTCTCTGTTACGGGACCTCTCTCCTCTGCCTGGGTGCCTGGGCCTAAATGTGTTACAGTGGCCTGTTCCAGTGGTGGGTGACGTGAAGCCTGATTCTCTGCTATGACATGAATACAGATTTTGCGCTGACATAAGGCCAGATTCTCTGTTACGGGACCTCTCTCCTCTGCCTGGGTGCCTGGGCCTAAATGTGTGACAGTGGCCTGTTCCAGTGGTGGGTGACGTTAAGCCTGATTCTCTGCTATGACATGAAGACAGATTCTGCGCTGACATAAGGCCAGATTCTCTGTTACAGGACCTCTCTCCTCTGCCTGGGTGCCTGGGCCTAAATGTGTGACAGTGGCCTGTTCCAGTGGTGGGTGACGTGAAGCCTGATTCTCTGCTATGACATGAAGACTGATTCTGCGCTGACATAAGGCCAGATTCTCTGTTACGGGACCGCTCTCCTCTGTCTGGGTGCCGGGGCCTAAATGTGTGACAGTGGCCTGTTCCAGTGGTGGGTGACGTGAAGCCTGATTCTCTGCTATGACATGAATACAGATTCTGCGCTGACATAAGGCCAGATTCTCTGTTACGGGACCTCTCTCCTCTGCCTGGGTGCCTGGGCCTAAATGTGTGACAGTGGCCTGTTCCAGTGGTGGGTGACGTGAAGCCTGATTCTCTGCTATGACATGAAGACAGATTCTGCGCTGACATAAGGCCAGATTCTCTGTTACGGGACCTCTCTCCTCTGCCTGGGTGCTTGGGCCTAAATGTGTGACAGTGGCCTGTTCCAGTGGTGGGTGACGTGAAGCCTGATTCTCTGCTATGACATGAATACAGATTCTGCGCTGACATAAGGCCAGATTCTCTGTTACGGGACCTCTCTCCTCTGCCTGGGTGCCTGGGCCTAAATGTGTGACAGTGGCCTGTTCCAGTGGTGGGTGACGTGAAGCCAGATTCTCTGCTATGGGTGGGACCTCTGTCCAATTGATATTGGTTCATTTTTATTTTTTTTATTTTTATTTAAATTCATTTCCCTATCCACATTTGTTTGCAGGGGATTTACCTACATGTTGCTGCCTTTTGCAGCCCTCTAGCTCTTTCCTGGGCTGTTTTACAGCCTTTTTAGTGCCCAAAAGTTCGGGTCCCCATTGACTTCAATGGGGTTCGGGTTCGGGACGAAGTTCGGATCGGGTTCGGTTCCCGAACCCGAACATTTCCGGGAAGTTCGGCAGGACTTCTCGAACCCGAACATCCAGGTGTTCGCTCAACTCTAGTCATGACACACAATGCAAGTCAATGGGGACAGATCCGTATAACTCTGACACAATCTGACACAAGAGAAAACGGATCCGTCCCCCATTAACTTTCAATGGAGTTCATAACGGTTGCATTATCAGTAACGGAATCGTTTTTGCTGACCCTGCCGGATCCAGCAAAAACGCCAGTGTGAAAGTAGCCTTATACAGTCGTGGCCAAAAGTTTTGTGAATGACGCAAATATTAGTTTTCACAAAGTTTGCTGCTAAACTGCTTTTAGATCTTTGTTTCAGTTGTTTCTGTGATGTAGTGAAATATAATTACACGCACTTCATACGTTTCAAAGGCTTTTATCGACAATTACATGACATTTATACAAAGAGTCAGTATTTGCAGTGTTGGCCCTTCTTTTTCAGGACCTCTGCAATTCGACTAGGCATGCTCTCAATCAACTTCTGTGCCAATTCCTGACTGATAGCAACCCATTCTTTCATAATCACTTCTTGGAGTTTGTCAGAATTAGTGGGTTTTTGTTTGTCCACCTGCCTCTTGAGGATTGACCACAAGTTCTCAATGGGATTAAGATCTGGGGAGTTTCCAGGCCATGGACCCAAAATGTCAACGTTTTGGTCCCCGAGCCACTTAGTTATCACTTTTGCCTTATGGCACGGTGCTCCATCGTGCTGGAAAATGCATTGTTCTTCACCAAACTGTTGTTGGATTGTTGGAAGAAGTTGCTGTTGGAGGGTGTTTTGGTACCATTCTTTATTCATGGCTGTGTTTTTGGGCAAAATTGTGAGTGAGCCCACTCCCTTGGATGAGAAGCAACCCCACACATGAATGGTCTCAGGATGCTTTACTGTTGGCATGACACAGGACTGATGGTAGCGCTCACCTTTTCTTCTCCGGACAAGCCTTTTTCCAGATGCTCCAAACAATCGGAAAGAGGCTTCATCGGAGAATATGACTTTGCCCCAGTCCTCAGCAGTCCATTCACCAAACTTTCTGCAGAAGATCAATCTGTCCCTGATGTTTTTTTTGGAGAGAAGTGGCTTCTTTGCTGCCCTTCTTGACACCAGGCCATCTTCCAAAAGTCTTGGCCTCACTGTGCGTGCAGATGCGCTCACACCTGCCTGCTGCCATTCCTGAGCAAGCTCTGCACTGGTGGCACTCCGATCCCGCAGCTGAATCCTCTTTAGGAGACGATCCTGGCGCCTGCTGGACTTTCTTGGATGCTCTGAAGCCTTCTTAACAAGAATTGAACCTCTTTCCTTGAAGTTCTTGATGATCCTATAAATTGATGATTGAGGTGCAATCTTAGTAGCCACAATATCCTTGCCTGTGAAGCCATTTTTATGCAGCGCAATGATGGCTGCACGCGTTTCTTTGCAGGTCACCATGGTTAACAATGGAATAACAATGATTTCAAGCATCACCCTCCTTTTAACATGTCAAGTCTGCCATTTTAACCCAATCAGCCTGACATAATGATCTCCAGCCTTGTGCTCGTCAACATTCTCACCTGAGTTAACAAGACGATTACTGAAATGATCTCAGCAGGTCCTTTAATGACAGCAATGAAATGCAGTGGAAAGGTTTTTTTTGGGATTAAGTTAATTTTCATGGCAAAGAAGGACTATGCAATTCATCTGATCACTCTTCATAACATTCTGGAGTATATGCAAATTGCTATTATAAAAACTTAAGCAGCAACTTTTCCAATTTCCAATATTTATGTAATTCTCAAAACTTTTTTCCACGACTGTACATGAGTAGTGCGGTGTATATGGAGTCCAGATCACTACTTTTTATTTTCCTACTGCCCCCGTTTGCCGGCTATCAGCACTCCTGGCTGCATCGTCAGAACTGCTGTGCATGCGCGCAGGAGTCCTCTCCTTTGTGTTAGCACAACAGTCCGGACTGTGCATTTCATCACTGCTATGAGCGCTGAGAGCAGGGGAATGGGGGGACGTAGAAAAAAAAAATTTGTGATCTGGACTCCGTATGTGCAGGACTAGTTATGTACAGTATTACTGCAGATAATAGTCCAGAATCGTGGGGACAGATTCCCTTTAAGAAGCTGATCAGAGAGTATCCCTGCTAATCAGAGTCTCAGTGATCAGCTGTTAACAAGGGGACCTCGCGCCTATATTCATTTTCCCTACAGCGCCTCCAGAGGGGATATGAAGTATTGCATAAAATTACATAGAAATGTCTAGTGTTAAAAAATAATAATTACAATTAATGTAAAATAAAGGATACATAATATATACACCCCCCTGCTTGTAGATCTCACACGAAATCCCATACTCACGTCATTCACGCAAGATCTTCAAGCAAGATGGCATCGGCCGGCCTGTTGTGAGCAAATGGATCAGGTAAATATAATTTTTTTTAATTTTTTTAATTTTTTTTATTTTACACTCTGTTACTTATATCAGATGCCGCAATCATGTATGAATGCGGCATCTGAGGGGTACAATGATGGGGAATGGCGCAACCGCTGCTCCCTGTCATTGCACCCGCTGCAATTCATCACAAAGCAAATTTTTTTGTAATATTCAGCGAAGGAGCTAAATAATTTGCTCATCTCTACTCATAACCATGTAAAAAAATAAAATAAGTCATCCTCCCCTTCCCGATCTCCCTCCCCTTCTGTTCCAATACTTCCTGGTCCCCTGTCGGTCTCTACTTCCTGTTCTGTCTCAGCACACAGGAAATGACTGCCCAGCCAATCACTGGCCCCAGCAGTGTCCCACCCCTGTGTCGAGAGGGGACCAGGAAGTAGAGACTAAGGCCTCTTTCACACGGGCGGCGGGTTTTCCACACAGGTGCAATGCGTGAGGTGAACGCATTGCACCCGCACTGAATCCGGACCAATTAATTTCTATGGGGCTGTGCACATGAGCTGTGATTTTTACGCATCACTTGTGTGTTGTGTGAAAATCACAGCAAGCTCTATATTGTGCATTTTTCACGCAACGCAGGCCCCATAGAAGGGAATGGGGCTGCGTGAAAATCCCAAGCATCCGCAAGCAAGTGAGGATGCGGTGCGATTTTCATGCATGGTTGCTAGGAGACGATCGGGATGGGGACCCGATCATTATTTTTTTCCGTTATAACATGGTTGTAAGGGAAAATAATAGCATTCTTCATACAGAATAATAAAGTAAATTAGAGATGGAGGGGTTAAAAAAAATAAATAAAATTATTAAACTCACCTCATCCACTTGTTCGCGCTGCCCGGCTCGTCTTCTTTCTTCTTCTTTGATGACCTGGGAGGAAAAGGACCTTTGGTCTTGTCACTTGCGCTCATCACATGGTCCATCACCGTGGTAATGTACCATGTGATGGACCATGTGATGAGTGCAGTGACGTCACCAAAGGTCCTTTTCCTCCCAGGTCATGAAAGAAGAAGAAAGAAGGCGCGCCGGGCTGCGCGAACAAGTGGATGAGGTGAGTTTAATTACTTTTTTTTATTTTTTAACCCCTCCATCCCTAATTTACTTAGCATTCTGTATTAAGAATGCTATTATTTTCCCTTATAACCATGTTATAAGGGAAAATAATAAAATCTACACAACACCGATCCCAAACCCGAACTTCCGTGAAGAAGTCCGGGATTCGGGTCTGAGTACCAGACATGCCGATTTTTCTCACGCGCGTGCAAAACGCATTAAAACGCTTTGCACTCGCGCATTTTCCCGCGACGCACCCGCATCCTTTCCCGGCCCTCACACGCGACGCCCGTGTGAAAGAGGCCTAAGGCTGGGGGGAGCATCGGAATGGAAGCGGCTGGGGATCAGCCAGGTGACGGTGATTTCTTTTATTATTTTATACCATTATGAACCTTTGTTCTAGAATTTTTATTAGTTGGGAGTACAACCCCTTTAAGGCTGAGGGGGATTTTTCTTTTTAATAGCACGAAATTGAAAACATAGCTTTAAAATTATACTGACAAGTGAATTATGTCATTGGAAAATCATTTTTCCCCCTAAAAGTTAAAAAAAATTGTCTCCATTGTTGCCTTTATGACTCCTCTGATGTAAAAGAGGAAATGAGGTGTGAACAGTGGTGTGCAGTTCACCGCTGGCCAGCTGTTACCAGTGCTATATATGTATTACTACGGAAACATAGTAAGATGTGGAGGAAACCGTAGCGTGGAGAGTTTCTGTTGTTCTTTTTACACAGCAGAAGTAAGCTCGGTACTTTCCCTTTATTTATTCTCCTTTGTAAATGTCTCTGCTCCACACTCTAAGGCCTCATGCACACGACCGTTTTTTTTTTGCGGTCCGCAAAACGGATTTCCGTTGTTCCGTGATCCGTGACCGTTTTTTCTTCCGTGGGTCTTCCTTGATTTTTGGAGGATCCACCGACATGAAAAGTGAAAAAAAACTAAGTCAAGTTTGCATTGAAAATTATAGGAAAAACAGACACGGATCACGGACACGGACGCGGATGACTATCTTGTGTGCATCCGTGATTTTTCACGGACCCATTGACTTGAATGGGTCCGTGAACCGTTGTCCGTGAAAAAAATAGGACAGGTCATATTTTTTTCACGGACTGGAAAAACGGATCACGGACGCGGAAGCCAAACGGTGCATTTTCCGATTTTTCCACGGACCCATTGAAAGTCAATGGGTCTGCGGAAAAAAAACGGAACACGGAACAACGGCCGCGGATGCACACAACGGTCGTGTGCATGAGGCCTACATTTTTAGGGGTCAGAGTATTTTCAGCCACAATTAATGATTTCTTAAAATACACATCACGACTCATTTATACTGAACTGTGTATTTGATGTACATACAAATGACATTAAACTAGGCCTGGCCTGAAATATCAGCAAATTCAGCAGATGGACCATACCAAAAGATTGTTGGTTTTTTGGGATGCTCTAAAAATCCCTGCGTTCAGGTGCGGATTGGCCATAGACCTTACAGGGAAATTTCCCAGTGGGCCACCTGAGTCCTCCTCACAGCCGGCCAGTTTTTGGGGATGTATTTTGTGCCGCTGGCGGCGGTATTTTGTGATGGACTGTGGTATTTGGCTCGGTTGGGGTGGTATAATGTGCCACAATGTGGTATTGCTGGCTCTGCCTTCCATAAGTTTGTACCTGTCTACAATATGGGGCCACTTTTAGGATTTTTTCCAGGGACACTTTAAATTCCCAGTCCGCCCCTGCCTGCATTCACCTAAAATCAGATAGCGACCACTTTGGTGTCCTGCTCCGGTCCTCCAACGTAGGGGCAAGAGAAGGGGGTAGCCGAAGGGCCATGAGCTGAAGGGAAGGGATTAGGTTAAAAAAATTGGCATTGGGGAGGGAGGGGCGCCATTTCAGTTTTCGCCTCAGGCAGCGGAAAGGCTAGGTGCACCCCTGGTAATGATGTCATCGCCATTAGAGATTGATTCGCTTAGATAGCGAATCGATTCTAAATTAATTGGATTCAACCTGAATTTTGTAAAAAAAAAAAAAAAAATGGGAACTGGATCCAAATTAGAATATTTGGTTATTCGATTTGCATGAATTTTTGAGAGAGAACGAGAAATAAAAAAAAATGTATAAATTTAAAAAAAAAAAAGTGTGAAACAAGAGAGAGTCCTAAGAGACTTCAGAGTGTCACACGCAAATTTTCAGGCCAATTGGACAACTTGCGTCTTGGTTAGAATCGATTTGGACTCTGGTCGAATCGGACGACCGATTCAGCCGAATCAAATTTTTTGTGATTCACTCACCTCTAATTTCTATGTCATATGACCATGGAGGACAATCTGATGTGACATCACTACGGATAATATGTCATTGAGCTAGGTCTTGGGCAGTAGACACAGGGTCCGATTAAAGCTGGTGGAGATCCCCTGAACAAAAAAATCTTGTTGGAGCCTCTCTTCAACTCGGGATCTGAACCGCCTGATCACCTATAGTCGCCAGTTTTAGAAGAAGTGGTCATTCATGCACATGGACCTCCACCTGAAGACTTTGGGAGATATAGAGGTAGCCTTGCAAGCCTTGCAGTGACTGTCTTAGTTAACAGATAGAGGAAGATCAACTTTATTAATCCAGATGTACAGCCTGGTAGGGTTGATTCTGCTGATTAAAATGATACCTGTCTTGTGAAAATCGGTTGCAGTACTCCTAAGAAAAAAAATAGTTTTAAAATAGATGCAAATGGTGACTTCAATGGATGAAGAGGCGGAGCCTAGTCCTTGGTAGTCCCGGGCTTCACAGTTTTCCAGTGCTGGCCACACCCCTCAGTACACTGAAGGTCTCATGTGCAGAAAGAATAAAAGTATTTATTCTCTGGAACGCCACAACCGATCTTCACAAGACATGTATCATTTTAATCAGTAGGATCAACCCTTCCAGGCAGTAAGCCTAACTTCATAGAGTTAATCCTGCTGAAGGTGCTCTCTAAATTATGCCTCTTGCTTATTTTTCAAGCCTGCTCAGATGGCATCAGATGAAGTGAGCAATGAGTAGATGAGATTATTCCTCTGGCCTTACCCTCTCTTATCAGTGACACTATGTACGGATGTAAGTAGTGGGGGCTGGAAGCAGATATGGGCACCATCACCATCGTGACCTGTAGTATTTTTTAAAGAGACAGAAATATATCTCTATTTTAGATTTTTACAGTTCATGGCTTAACAGCAAAGCTCACATAATCTGAAAGATCCTTCATGAGATGTTTCCAGTGATTCATTTCTATATCATTTGTAATCTAAAAAGGGAATTCATTGACGAGCACAGTGACAGAATCCCTTCCAGATAACAACTGAGATCTGCCTCATGAGAAAGTTAGGAGTGTTCCATCACATGTGTCTCACAACTGATGTTGTGTCCATTATCGGTCATGTACTGTCCATCAATGATCCAGTTGCCTGATCCTCATCATTCAGACCTTTATGTCACTTTATGATACTCTTCAAAACTTCTTAGAACTTCTTAAGATGTCCTACCTAGGACTTCCAGGGGTCACATGACCACATATCGTCAGGCCCGGCGTCAGCACCGGGCATTTGCCCTGGCTCACTGCTCTCAGGGGGAAGGCCCCAGGGCCGCACTACCAATTAGGTAAGGTGAGGCGATGGCCTCGGGCAGCGCGGCGGCGGAGATAAGTAGGGGGCGGTGTCAGCAGGGCAGTGGGAAATGAGCGGTTCCATTGTGGATGCGCTCATCTCTCTACATTCGTCCTCAGGACAGCAATATAGTTGGATGATATGGCGGGGCAGGGGAGAGGTGTCTCCCTTCCCCATTCCTCTGATAGGCTGGAGGCCGGTGCAGGTGGCGCAATGACGTCATTATCGTCGCGCATCCTGAGCTGGGCATTGTACAGCGCGGGACAAATGCCGGAACAGGCCTGCATCATATCGCTGCCAGAAGCATGGAGGTAATGCTGTTGGGTGCACTATGGGGAGTGGCGAGCACTATGGGGGCATTATATAGGGGCATTTTTTACTGGCACATTATGAGGTGCACTATGCAGAAGGGGAGGACAGAAGCTCTATGGGGGTATCTACTGGGGGCACTAAGAAGGGGTGTTTTATACTGGCACATTATGGGGGACACTATGAGGGTATCTACTGGGGCATTATATAGGGGCATTTCATACTGGCACACACTATGAGGAGTACTATGGGGAAGGGGTAAAGAGGAGCACTATGGGGGCATTTACCGGGGGCACTATATAGGAGCATTTTAGACTGGCACATATTATGGGAGACACTGTGAGGGCATCTACTGGGGGCACTATATAGAGGCATTTTGTACTGGCACATTATGTGGAGCACTATGGGGAAGGGGGAGAGGAGCCCTATGGTGGCATCTACTGGGGGCACTATATAGGGGAATTTTATACTGGCACACATTATGGAGGACACTATGAGGGCATCTACTGGGGGCACTATATAGAGGCATTTCATACTGGCACATTATGGGGGGCACTATGAGGAGATTAGCTCAACTGGAGGCACTAAGAGGGGGTATTTTTTGGTATTGGCACACAGAACGTGAGCATTTTTGTACTAGTTCACATTATTTAGAGCATTTTTAGCACTGGCACACATTATAAGGGGGTCTTTTTTGTACTGGCACATCTTAGGGGGAATTTTTCTACTGTCCGATTATAAGGATAATTATTATTACTGGGGGCATTATGGCGAGCTTTATTGTTGAATAAAAAGCGATCAAAAAGGTGTATGTAAAAGTTACAGCTCGTGCCGTTTAAAAAAAAAATTATATAATTATAATAACATGCAGTTTGAGTGCCGCATGCGTTGTGCAAAATGCCACAAGGGCGCCCACCGAGACTTTATCGCCCAAGAGTAGAGTCTTAAACAGGTTCTCACAACCCAGTACCAAAGAGGATGGGACCAACCAAAGTTGTAACCCAAGTTCCAGGCTCTAAAGTGATCTTCTATAAATCAAACACTTGCAGCTCCTTTCCTGTACCTATACCTGTATCTGAAACTGCCCACATACATCGGAGTAATGTTGGTGAAACCCGCCAATTTCTTCTCAACCGGCCAACTGCCTAATGTGCATGTAGACCTCCTGACTCTTCCCTGATGGCAGATGTTGGGTGATAAAAGGATTGGATTGTTGGATTTTGACATGCCCAATGCTATTTTTCTCCAAAACACATGCATACTTGGCCAAGCAAGCCTATGTAAAGGAATAGAATACCTATTGGGTGAGCTATCAAATGTGTAGGGCCAGTCTTAGTCTTGTAGACCCTTAAATCTCACTTCTGAGGGTCACTTATGATGATGCAGTGTTAGGGTAGCTGTCCGTGTCTGTCACTGTCCTGTTTTCCTGGGCAGGTGAGGGTGTCGCTCCACCCACCCTGTGTGTATTGGGACTAGTGCTCAGTAAGCTTCCTTACAGCGATGCTAGAGTTAATACTTCTCTACTGCTCTCTGTTCAGCTGCTGATTAAAGGGGTTGTCCTATCTGCTCTGTTCACTAACCATTCTCCTCTGCAGGACCCTCCTTCCTGAATCTTCTGGGGTGGTTACCAATGATTTCATTGATAGTACAAGAGGCAAGCGGCGCACGGTTGATGTGATTGCAATGCTTGCCTGTACAGGCGTGCTCCCGATACAGCTACTAACTGTTTCTATTATCAGGGTTGCCAGCGAGGGAATTCGACAGGGTATTCGCAACCGACCATGCTAAGGGCGCTTGCTCCAAGATGCCCAGGATCTGTTTAATTGGTTTCTATGGAGCAGCAGAGACTTGGCTGGATGTGAGATGATGCATATGCGCGAATATGCGCGCTTC
Organism: Bufo bufo; assembly: GCF_905171765.1. Lineage (NCBI taxonomy): Eukaryota > Metazoa > Chordata > Amphibia > Anura > Bufonidae > Bufo > Bufo bufo. The sequence continues at coordinate 39,108,484 of NC_053393.1, read as the reverse complement.
TGTGGTCAACACAGCTCAGAAACTGAAGATTCTGCTCAAGCGGCCACCACTGCAGTACTGCAGCAGTGGCCGAAACCTCTGACAATGAGCTATAAACAAAGGGAAAGAAGAATTAAGAATAGGGAGAGAAGGAGACCATATTGAAAATAGCATGCATAGGGTAAGTTTATTATCATGCTAGAAGGAACAAAATGAAAGCAACTTTGCAAGATGGAAGAACCCCTTCCTGTTCAGCTGGGCTGTGGTTCCACTCCCTTGCCTGAGCTTTGGGTTTCCTAGTATCTAGTAAGCAGCAAAGGTGTAATCTCTTTTCTGACTACCCTTGTACCATACCTAACCTGACTACTGATTCTGCTCCTTGCCGCCTGTCCCGACTTTGGATTTGCTATCTCTGTAATACGCACATACTCAGCCTGCCCTGACCTTGGACTGACCTATTCAGTCTATGCCTCTTGCCTGATCCTTTGATGCTTCGTTCCAGTGTCTATGACACCATTGGGTCAGCTGTCAACTACACCAGGACTACTCCAGATGGTAGCGGCCTGGTTGGTTCTCTGCAACTAAGTCTAGATTTCTGTACAGAGATTAAAGGGTGAATACCAGGGGAATGCCAGGACAACGCCCTTAGCCCAAAGTCAAAGTGGTTAGTTGGCACAGTGTGTCCACACCCAGTGCCCGTTACATGCGGGAATCACATTTAACAAAAAAATTGAAAATATACCCATTGAGAAATAAAGAAAATGACACATTTTTGTGCAAAAATGTATCTTTTAATTTTGATTTTTACAAAAAGATTTTTAAGTAATTTTTTTAATTTAATTTGAGAATGATTGATGCCCAGTGGTCAAAAAATTTACTGTCAACATTGAAGACTTTCGGGGATGGCACTGCAATTGTAATATATGCAATATAAAAAAATAAATTCTAGGAAAATAACTGCATAAAATCATCTCTAAAGTCTATTTACTGAGCCAATATGATATTTTTCATTTATGTTTTTCTATTAAAATTAACACCTTTAAAGGGCAGAGAAGCCACGGTCAAAAGTCCACACAGACTTAATAGAATATTGATTTTAAAATACTTAATTTTGGTTAAATTAGGTCCCAGGTTCCCATGAGATTCCGATTTAAACGAATTCCATCAAAATGGCTCAACCTATAGAAGATCTTCAATGATGTTGAACTTCAAAGTTGACCCAAAGTGCCTGTGACAATCCAAAGTAAATGTCCATGTTGACCCTTTGGGTCCGAGAAAGGAACTTTGATGCTGTAGGTGGTAAAAATCACATTGTTCGTTGTGGTTTGTGATGAAAGGGCAAATCTCACGCTTTCCTTGTTGGAAGAAACAAAACAATTTCAAACGGTTCATGGAATTAACCTCAGGTATTGAAGGGATTTTAGTCCCAGGACTATTTACCGTATATCTATAGACCTCTGGGTTTAACTACAGAAAGCTGTTTCTACTTTCTGAATCATTACAAAGAATTAGGAATGACCTTTAGAGGAAATCCAGTCAATGACCTCTCTGCAGGGTAACTTTCCGAGAGGATGGTGTTAAAGGTGCAAAAATACACTGGACAATAGGAATTCTAAAAATGGTTTCTACAGAGGACAAATCAAAATATAAATACAATCTATTGTCTACCAAGGTATTATACTACATTGTATTGTATGTACAAGAATACAACTACTATAATACTGCCCCTATGTACAAGAATATAACTACTATAATACTGCTTCCTATGTACAAGAATATAACTATTATAATACTGCTCCTATGTACAAGAATATAACTACTATAATACTGCTCCTATGTACAAGAATATAACTACTATAATACTGCTTCCTATGTACAAGAATATAACTATTATAATACTGCTCCTATGTACAAGAATATAACTACTATAATACTGCTTCCTATGTACAAGAATATAACTATTATAATACTGCTCCTATGTACAAGAATATAACTACTATAATACTGCCTCCTATGTACAAGAATATAACTACTATAATACTGCTCCTATGTACAAGAATATAACTACTATAATACTACTTCCTATGTACAAGAATATAACTACTATAATACTGCTCCTATCTACAAGAATATAACTACTATAATACTGCTCCTATGTACAAGAATATAACTACTATAATACTGCCTCCTATGTACAAGTATATAACTACTATAATACTGCCTCCTATGTACAAGAATATAACTACTATAATACTGCTCCTATGTACAAGAATATAACTACTATAATACTGCCTCCTATGTACAAGAATATAACTACTATAATACTGCCTCCTATGTACAAGAATATAACTACTATAATACTGCTCCTCTGTACAAGAATATAACTAATATAATACTGCTCCTATGTACAAGAATATAACTACTATAATACTGCCCCCTATGTACAAGAATATAACTACTATAATACTGCTCCTATGTACAAGAATATAACTACTATAATACTGCTCCTATGTACAAGAATATAACTACTATAATACTGCTCCTATGTACAAGAATATAACTACTATAATACTTCTATGTACAAGAATATAACTACTATAATACTGCTCCTATGTACAATAATATAACTACTATAATACTGCCTCCTATGTACAAGAATATAACTACTATAATACTGCTCCTATGTACAAGAATATAACTACTATAATACTGCCTCCTATGTACAAGAATATAACTACTATAATACTGCTCCTATGTACAAGAATATAACTACCATAATACTGCCTCCTATATACAAGAATATAACTACTATAATACTGCTCCTATGTACAAGAATATAACTACTATAATACTGCTCCTATGTAAAAGAATATAACTATTATAATACTGCTCCTATGTACAAGAATATAACTACTATAATACTGCTCCTATGTACAAGAATATGACTACTATAATACTGCTCCTATCTACAAGAATATAACTACTATAATACTGCCTCCTATGTACAAGAATATAACTACTATAATACTGCTCCTATGTACAAGAATATAACTACTATAATACTGCTCCTCTGTACAAGAATATAACTAATATAATACTGCTCCTATGTACAAGAATATAACTACTATAATACTGCTCCTATGTACAAGAATATAACTACTATAATACTGCTCCTATGTACAAGAATATAACTACTATAATACTGCTCCTATGTACAAGAATATAACTACTATAATACTGCTCCTTTGTACAAGAATATAACTACTATAATACTGCCTCCTATGTACAAGAATATAACTACTATAATACTGCTCCTATGTACAAGAATATAACTACTATAATACTGCTCCTATGTACAAGAATATAACTACTATAATACTGCCTCCTATGTACAAGAATATAACTACTATAATACTGCTCCTATGTACAAGAATATAACTACTATAATTTTTGGATAAGGAAATCTTCACACTAGTAATAATAATAATAATACAGATGTCAAACTCAGCAGATGCTACACTTCACAAATTCAGCACTGCTATATCTGTCTCCCGGTTTAGGTCTTATTATGCCTAGAGTCTAGGACCTCTGAGCTGCCTGTAGCGGGCTCTATGTCTGCAGAATGCCAATGTTCCTCCCGGCGCGCTGCTGCACAGAGAGAATTCAGTGTATTAGGATGCAGACCAAGATTTAATGATGCATCAAATGATCTTCCCTGAATGTGTTTCTCTGGGAATATACCACTAACGGGCGAGGACGCAGCTCTACCTCCCGGCCTGTATTAATATCAGTCGGCAGCATTTGGAGCAGCAGCGCCATCCGGGGAAAGTGCTTGCTCACCCTGACAACAGCTGGTAGAATTTAGATAAATGCTTGTAAGGGACGGATTGAGATTCTGCTTTGTCCTCCCCTTCGTGGGTAATTTGCCATTCTGCTCGCTCCGTGCCAGGACTATCAACAATGAAAATACGAAGAGGAGAAAAGCTCGCAGCTGTAACGGTGAAATAATGATCATAATAATAATTCATGGAGTGTTTCTATCCCGCATAGCCGGAGTAATGCCACGCATTCCAGAAGAATAGTGACAACGTATTTCACTCATTGGTGGAGGAGACGACGACAGAGACAAAGAGGAGCACCATACAGAATATTACCGGAAGAAGAACCCAGACAAAGGGTTTTATTATTACCGTACGATACCTCTAATCCGGCCATCATGGGACGCAACAGCCACCGGATTACCAAAGGTTCTAGAAATCTAGATTAGAAATTACCAAATTTCCTAATATTAGTTTTGGTAGAATTTGTCCAAATTGGCCAATAAATTTGGTACAATTTGGGTGCAAATCAATTTTAGCCAAATCAAACGTGCCTCTCTATCTCAAGAGTTGATTTGCCCATCTCTATCTGGATCTATGGTTGGAGTTTCCACTTGCATACTTGAACCATTTTGAGGAACCCAAGAGTCCCTGCCATAGAATGTAGAGTTCGTATGGAACCCACTTTAGGAACCGTTACTTCACGGCCACCTACCACGTAAGAGAAATGTTGACTGAAACTGCCAATTTTGGTGCGAGCAACCACCTATGGTGGTCTCCTGACTCTCCTCCCTGCAGATGATGCTCGGAGAAGAAAAGATAAGGCGTGTTGAATTTATCCATTGTTCTTAAGAAAGATATGCTGCCACAAGAGGTATCCAGCAGCGGCTTACCCCTCCTCCCCCCATTGACCACCCATGCATGTTGGTCATACCGAGCATGCATGTATATGGGGGCATGAGTAGGAATAGCCGTAGGCTAGAAAGAAAGTGGGCACCTTTAGGCTTAGCTACAAATAGATCATTAGAAAGAGCTCTGCACCGATCTACAAAAATTGTACACCCCTAATGCTTCTTCTCAATCTCCATTTGGGTACGGCAGGCTACCTATGTCTGTCCAGTTCACCAGTATATAGCATGCCATGTGCCACTGCTGAGTAATATTTGGGTTAAACTATGTTCCTATCTCGTGAATTTATGCTCCTTTTTATGCCTACTCAATGTGCTTGGCAGCAGCTGCCTGACATTGGTTGCACACATTGTGGTCTCCATAGCCTGTTCCATGTCCAAAGTAAGGGCCACACAGCCCATACCTGGCTGCTGTGGGTCTGTATGACTTCTGGATCTGCCCCTTGGTTTGAAGATAGTGGTGGTCAAGCGTGCACGTTCCCGGTCTATGTCTGAGTCTCTGAGTACAGTGCTCGGCTGTCTTTGGTGGTTCCACAGGGGACACGGCACCCCTATTCCTTGCAATCCATGGCGATCAGACAATTAACCCCTGTCTTGTAAATAAATGTTGAATAGTGTTTATTTGGGACAGCCCCTTTAAGGATGTCTTAAAGTTGGCCAATTATAAGTGAAGGAGGCAAAATAAGATTATTTTTTAGGTTAAATGTATAGAAATCGTGGTCCACAAATGTTTACTCTTTGGGGACATTTAGTAAATCTTATGATCCAGTTTTCAGACGTCAAAAACACGTGACTTTTTGTGAAAAAATTTTGTAACTTTTGGTCTCCTGCACCACCCCTGTGCCATTTTCAAAAGTGTGCTGGGATTAAAGGGGTTGTCCACATTTACTATTGATGACCTATCCTCAAGATAAGCCATCAATATCAGATCAGTAGGGGTCCGACACCCGAAGCTGCAAGTGTGATTGCTAGAGATGAACACATTTTTCTAAAATTCGATTCGACCGGTTCACCAAATTTTTTGAAGAAATTTGCTTTGATCCGAATTTATTTGCTTCAAACCGTGTTAAAAAAAACTGCTATTTCCTGGCTGCAGAGAGCCTGTATAGTGGTGTAGAACACTGTGCTTTGCAGTAACACGCATAGGGAGTCTGCTGTGGTAGTGAAATAATACTGTGAGTCTGTATGACATGCAGATGACAGGCGTCACTCTTAGAATCACTGCACACTTCACTTTTTTGGGCAATCACAGGGCTAAAACTGACCAAATAACTCAAGTATGAACTCAGCCTTACAGGTCGATGTTAGCACCAAGAAGAAGCGCACTCCTTTTACACCGTCGTCAGCTGATTCCACATAGATTTCTATAGAACCTGTTCTATTAAACACTTATACAAGTAGAGTCCCCCCGACAGAGTGGAGAGGGTGTCAGCAGTAAGTTTGTGTTGACGTCACTGATTATTTTGCCCTTCCTCTGATCCGTCAGAACAATAACCCCAAAAAAACGGATCCTGTCTGTGGAGCATACGCCTTCAAGGGCTTTAGAACATATAACTGCACCGCTGAACAGCAAGTATATTTTATTTTTTTCCACTTATACACTCCACAAAAGGCTTTAGAACATATAACTGCACCGCTGAACGGCATATATATATTTCTTTTGGCACTAATACACGACAAAAAGGCCTATAATTTTCGCACTTCACCACACAACGGCTAATAAGCCCTTTTCCCCCACTAATACAAGCCAAAAAATACTTTACAACAGATAATGTTAATGGCTGTATCACACAGCACTTGCACCCCAATAACAAGAACGGTTTGCTGGAATTACAGAGCTGTATAATGGCAATTTGGATCCGCAGTCAGTGCAGCAAGGTGTAATAGGATTGTTCCTATCACCCAGGCTGTAACCTCCCCTACTGAACCCTGTTCTACATAAATGCTGTGGAATGATGCCTCCCTATCCTTTTCCTGCACCTTGAATAATCTTTCCCTGAACGTGTAAATAGTTTTTATTAGCACAATGAAGTCTTTCCTAGCACTGTCCCTAGCGCCTGCTGACGTCTATCCCTGCACTAAGTACACTGGAAAATGGCTGAATCCAAGATGGCTGAGGCAATTTATAGGGCTGTGACATCACAGGGCTGGCTGGCTGCTGATTGGCTGCATGCATGGCATTGTGGGTGATCCCGCCTTCCCAGAGTTCCTTGCTACCATGAAGAGTGAGGAAATTTGGATTCGGCGTGAACCAAATTTTTCCTGAAATTCGGATCGAATTCCACTTCGTCAACTTCGATTCGCTCATCTCTAGTGATGACAAGTATAGCGTCCCCATTCACTTCTATGGGACGGCTCAGTCCCATTCACTTGAGCAGAGAGAACTGTCCCATAGAAGTGAATGGGGACACCATACTTGTAATTGCTGCAGCGAGCAGGCAAACAGAGCAGAGAAGGCAGCTAGGCAGCTTCGGCTGATGGGCAGGGGTGTCGGTAGTTGGACCCCCACCCATCTGATATTGATGAGGATAGGTCATCAATAATAAAAAGTGGACAACCCCTTTAAGGCCAAGTTTGCAGATTGGATCACATTTCTCATTTATCTTCTGCGACATTCACAAACTTTGCTTCAATTCTGCAGCTCCATACCAGGCGAGCCCCAGGCATACTTTAAAAGTTCTAGACGTATTCCACATCGCACTTGCACAGCATTCATTATACTGTGCACCATTTCATAAATTAGATGATCCTGCACAAACCAAAGACGGACTTAAAAGTGATCCCCCCCTCCCCCCCCCCCAAAAAAAAAAAAAAAAAGATAAATTCTCCCCTTTGGGTCTATATTTTTGGCATGGACAAGACAGCTTCTTTGGGACCCTCTCCAGATAGAGCAGTCCTCATCTGCTTGGACCCTAATGGCCAGTAATTGGCTCCAAATGAGGTTGTGTTCTACTAGACCTTTGTGTCAGAGCCTGGGATCACTAGAAGATCCTCTGCTTCTGTGGGGGACTGGGCAGACTCCAATAGTACTGATGTCTTATCTTCAAAGTAACAAAACAAGAGCCCAATCTATTTTTGTTTTTGTTTTTTTAAGTTATTCAGAAGACACGTCTCCTCATACATCATCCCAAGAAACTAGCAGCAGGTTTCTTTATGGCCAACATTTCCCAAAAGGTGTTCATATGCCCCCATAAGCCAGGCATTAAGACAAAAGGAAGCTTTGATACAATGTATCACAGTCAATGGTTTAAAACCTTTTTCTTACTCATCTGGACGCCTGGCCATCCATGTGTATCCCATTACTACAGACGCTACGTTGTCTACAGACGTCTTATCCATACATAATGGACTTATAGACTGTGAGCCGGTGGATTGGTGGCTCAGATTAGCTTCAAAGATGTTTTGACACCAAGGATTTGCTCTTTAGTTCTATTCAAGCATGTTAGCCTTGTTTTGCATTGGAGCCTGGAAGCTTCTAGATAAACCTCTGCCCCACTCTTTCCCTGTGTTATAAAATCAGTTTCATATGTGACCATATCCTTTATATTTACATATAGTGTAACAGATGAGGAACCGAAAAATTTAGCTTTTGTCACCACTATCTTACCTGAGGTGGGCATGAGGCCATTGGTGGTTTAGTGATGGCAGTAGGGACTGGTATTTGAGTCCCACTGCCACTGCTGAAACGCCAATATTCCTAGGAGAAAAGTCTACTTTTTCAGGAGTTCAGGATGATTCGTCTTTATGTGGGTACGTATGGGTTTATGTTTTTGGATGTCACAGTGCTTTCCGAAATGGTGCCTGCCACGGTGCCCTCCAGAACGGTGTCAACCACAGTACCCTGCAGAACGGTGTCAACCACAGTGCCCTCCAGAACGGTGTCAACCACAGTGCCCTGCAGAACGGTGTCAACCACAGTGCCCTCCAGAACGGTGTCAACCACAGTGCCCTCCAGAAAGGTATCAGCCACAGTGCCCTGCAGAACGGTGTCAACCACAGTGCCCTCCAGAACGGTGTCAACCACAGTGCCCTGCAGAACGGTGTCAACCACAGTGCCCTCCAGAACGGTGTCAACCACAGTGCCCTCCAGAAAGGTATCAGCCACAGTGCCCTCCAGAACGGTGTCAACCACAGTGCCCTCCAGAAAGGTATCAGCCACAGTACCCTCCAGAACGGTGTCAACCACAGTACCCTCCACAATGGTGTCAGCCACAGTACCCTCCAGAACGGTGTCAACCACAGTGCCCTCCAGAACGGTGTCAACCACAGTGCCCTGCAGAACGGTGTCAACCACAGTGCCCTCCAGAACGGTGTCAACCACAGTGCCCTCCAGAAAGGTATCAGCCACAGTACCCTCCAGAACGGTGTCAACCACAGTACCCTCCACAATGGTGTCAGCCACAGTACCCTCCAGAACGGTGTCAACCACAGTACCCTCCAGAATGGTGTCAGCCACAGTACCCTCCAGAATGGTGTCAGCCACAGTGCCCTCCAGAATGGTGTCAACCACAGTACCCTCCAGAATGGTGTCAGCCACAGTACCCTCCAGAACAGTGTCAGCCACAGTGCCCTTTAAACTAGGTTCAGTCACAATATCCCCCAAACTAGTGCCAACTACATTACTCTTCAACTAGTCCCAGTCATATTAATCCCCAAAAATTAGAGCCAACCACAGTGTCCTTCAAAGTAGTCAAAGCCACTGTACTCTACCAAAACTAATGCCAGCCACAGTGCCCTCCACACTAGTCCTAGTCATTATTCACCAAAACTAGCACCAGCCACTGTGCCCTGCCAAAACTAGTGCCAGCCACCGTGTCCTCCAAATTAGTGCCAGCCACTGTAACCCCAAAATCTAGTCTAGGCCACAATACCCCAAAAAGCCAACCTGTCCAGGAGGACTCTCTTTTCTTCCCTGAGTCTTTATGTCGGCATGTGTAGGCGTATATTTTTGGATGTCACAGTGGTCCCCAAGCTAGTGCCAAATACTATGCCCTTCAAGCTAGTCTCAGTGTCTCAGTCACAGTATCCCCAAAAACTAGTGCTGGTCAGAGTGCCCTCCAAACTAGACCCAGCCACAATGCCCTCTCAAAACTAATGCCAGGCACTGTACCTCCCCAACCAGTGCCAGTCACTTTAACCCTCCCAAACTAGTGTCAGCCACTGTGTCCTCCAAAGCAGTGTCCTCCAAACTAGTCTCAGCCACATACCCCAAAAACTAATGCCAGTCTCATTCCCCTGAAATAGTCCCAGCCACCCTACCCCCAATACCAGCCTCAGTGCTTTCTAAAGCAGTACCAGCCTCAGGCCCTGAAACTAGTTGCAGTCATTGCACCCCCCAAACCAATGCGAGACAAACTATGTTCCAATAACAGGGCATAGTATCTCCAAAATAGTGGCCCTTTAAGGTCTTACACGGGCACCATTGGTGGTCCAGCAATGACAGCAAGGGCTGGCTTTGTGCACGCTCACTGGCAGGCAGCAATGATAAATTTAAGTCCTTGTTGTCCACACTGGACCACCGGTGAATTCAGGGGTAACCCTATTCCTTCTGGAGTCTCCACGTCTGGGCTTATGTATTTTGGGTGCAGTTTTAATCCTTTCATCCGCTGGAAGTATGTGAAGAGCTGCGTCTGAGGGTGACAATTGTGTCTAATCCAAGGAGGGTAATTAGTCAAGTAACTTAGAAGCACTCAGCCTGCGGCGGCTCGGAGCGCTGGTAGAGGTCAGGTGGCAACATATGGTAGAAGCCTAAATACTATTCTCACCATGCAGGGGTTAATTTGACTAATGTGTAAACTACCATTAAGGTCCAGCTGCAGCCCGGCTCTGCTCAGTAGCGTTATATGGTTCAAATTAAATCCGCTGCCTGGGACATTGCCAGCAAAGCAATTAAGGTTTTCGGGAAGTATGATCAATGGTCGTGTGAATTATTAACAACCTATTTTGGCTGTCTACAGACAAAGCCGAGAACTCGCTCCATGACACATGAAAGGCTGCGAGATTTTTATAGCACAGTTTACATGAAAATTAGCAAGCAGGTCCACTCGCCTCGGGTAAACATATAACCATGCTGGCACCAGAGCAGGCACCAACTGGTACAACCAATACAGCCCTGACTGGTATAAGGTTACTTGTATGTGACCCCTGGGGAAGAAGGAAAACTTCCTCAATACTGCCATCCAATGGGGGGGAATTGTCTCTCTGGTGCCACCTACTGGGAAGAAGGAAAACTGTCTCTCTAGTGCCATCTAATGGGGAAAAAACAAGTTGTCTCTCTAGTGCCACCTACTGGGAAGAAGAAGGGAAACTGTCACTCTAATGCCATCTAATGGGGAAAAAAGCAAAGCTGTCTCTCTAGTGTCATCTAATTGGAAAAAAATTATTTGTGTTTCTAGTGCCCCCTACTGTGAAAAAGAGGAAAATTGTCTCTGTAATGCCATCTAATGGGGAAAAAAAGAAAAACTGTCTCTCTAGTGCCACCTATTAGGAAAAACGGTCTCTCTACTGCCACCTAATGGGCAAAAAAAAAAGCTAAATTGTCTCTCTAGTGCCATCTAATAGGGAAAAAACAAGTTGTCTCCCTAGTGCCACCTACTGTGGAGAAGAAGGAAAACTGTCTCTCTAGTGCCATCTAATGGGGAAAAAACAAGTTGTCTCCCTAGTGCCACCTACTGTGGAGAAGAAGGAAAACTGTCTCTCTAGTGCCATCTAATGGGGAAAAAACAAGTTGTCTCTCTAGTGCCACCTACTGGGAAGAAGAAGGGAAACTGTCACTCTAATGCCATCTAATGGGGAAAAAACAAGTTGTCTCTCTAGTGCCATCTAATGGGGAAAAAAGCAACATTTGTCTCTAGTGCCACCTATTAGGAAAAAGAGGAAAACTATCTTGTACCGCCTATATTATACCAATATAAATTCCTTCTTCCTGGAGGATGGCTACCTAGATGGTGGATGACATCACATGACCTAGGATCTCACATGATGGTCTCCAGCAAGAGTGATCACAGGAGCCCCTATAGATAGAAATGACAGACAATGCGTTATAGCTATTTCTTTTAAACTCCATATGTATCTGTCCTCCCACAGCTCCATGCACTTTGGCACAACCCTCCTAAAGAGGTCCTCTCACCTCTCTGGACATGTCTGGTTTAGTACCTACCTGCATTCACCATGTGATAACAATTCTGGAACATCTATTCTTATTCTATGATGTGCCATTCCTCTGTTATTCCTACTAGAATGTGATGATTGAATTGGTAGAAGTCTACAATAAAGTTCCATCAGGTTATTATCAGTTGGGTGGTGTGCCCCTGCCCCGTCTGACCCTGGCAGAACTGATTGGATAGTGTCAGACGGGACAGGGACGCTCCCCCAAACTGGTAACACCCATCTGGACCTACTGTGCAGACTGCTGACAACTCATTCATAAACTTCTAGTAGGAATAATAGAGGAATGGCACAACAGTCATAAGAAAAGATGCTCCAGCATGCATACGTATGGGAGAATCAGGAGAAATAGCAATCGTTCATCCAAGAGTTATCTTGGACCTATAGTGCTTTGCATATGGATATTCTGGATTATAAATAAAATGCTAGAATTACAGTGAAGACTGACCCCGATACTGGCTAAGCAGAAGGAGAAAGAGGAAAGGGTTTGTTGTCCCTCAAGATCTATGAAGGTCTTTAGAAAGAGCGGAGGTGACGGAGAGTGCACTGCGCGTGCGCAGCCGGCCTCCATTCATTTCTATGGGGCTGCCGATGGTGTCCTAAGATGGTGGAACCCAAAGATCCAATCTCGGAGCCTACTGAAATCCATGTTTGCCGTTACCAGGAATATTTTACTTGTTTGGCTAAATCAGCTGAAAAGAAATTTAGCATTTTTTTCTACGTAAACTATAATTACAGCGCAATTTATTGTAGCGGAAATCACAGGTTTCTGAGTAATTCCAACCACTAATAGCAGGTTGTAAATTCCTAAAAGAAAAGAATCTATTTATGCCACAAGCGTTCTTTTTTTTTTTTTTTTTTACTGCATCTTATGTTTAATGCAATAAACCTGCAAAGAAGAAAATATAAGTGACAATTAAATAAAAATGTAAAAAAAAAAACAATACATCTAAAATTGTTTAAAAAAAAAAGAATAAAAATGCGCGTCCTCCAAGGAAAGAAAAAATAAATGAAAACAAAATAAATAATTGAATAGTAAAATAGAAAATGCAAAATGATACAATAATAATACACATGGAATAAATAAGCAATAAAGAAATATTGGTTGCTGTTTGAGGTTTTTAGAAATTGCTAGTTTTTTTTTAATTTAAAGAACACAAAGCAATAAAAGTGAAGATACATGTTAAAATAACAATGTGTAATGATACCAATGTTTTTTTTTTTTTTAAAAACTGCTATTTTAAAACTAGAATAATCTTGGTATTAAAGAATGGACAGTTTGCTTAGGGCTTGTTCACAACTGCGCTCGCCTTCCCGTCTTTCTGCTCCTATAACGCAGCAGAAGATCGGAAAGGTGAGCGCAGCTATGAACTTAGCCTTAATAAATCAGTAAATGAGAACAAAAAAAAAAGAGAAAAATAATCAAAAGTAAAGAATAATGAAAATAAGCTCTTGGATAACACAATGGAAAATGTTAAATAATAAAATAATTATTAGAGATTTGATTGATCAAAAATTTGATTCGACTGCTTCGCCGAATTTTACAAAAAATTTGCTTTGTGACAAATTACTTCATGACGAAGCGCATTTCTTTGGAAGTAGTGGGTGCAATGACAGAGAGCGGCGATTGCACCGCCACCGTCATTGTACCCCTCAGATGCCATGTTCATACATGATCACGGCATCTAATATAAATAACAGAGTGTAAAAATACAAAAATCATACTTATCTCATCCATTTGCTCGCAATCTTGCTTGAAGATCTGGCACGAAATCTTGCGCGGCCCGTGATGACATCACCGCACCTGGGATTTCATGCCAGATCTTCAAGCAAGATGGCGTCGGTTGGCCCGTCGCAGCCAATGGAGGAGATAAGCATATATTTTTTTAGTTTTTTACACAATTTTAGGTAAAATCGATTTTGCTACCACGAAGCATGAGGAAATTTGGCTTTGTGGCGAATCGAATTTATCCTGAAATTCGGATCAAAGTCCACTTTGTGGACTTCGATTCACTCAACCCCAATAATAATACAAATGGGAAAAAAATTCATAGAATTAATTATCGCTGTCTTAGGTTTTCAGAAACTGCAAGAATTTTTTTTTTTTAATATCGATTGGAGTTCATAAAGCAGCAAACTAAGCAATAAAAGTAAAAAATGTATAACAATAAAAATGTAAAAAAAAATGCTGCTATAAAATTGGAATAGTCTCAGTATTAAAGAATGAACAGTTTGCTGAATAAATAAGAGCAAAAAATGTTGCGAATTTTTTTTTAATAAAAAAATTGTAGAAGCTGTCGCTGTCTAGCTGTCAGATACAAGCAACTGATTGTGTCAAGCTGTCATAACCTGTAAAGTGAGCACTTGTCAGATACTGTGACACGGGCTTTAGTGGGGGAGCACTGAAAACTTAATGCTAGCTCACCCTTAGGAAATAACATCATTAGGGATGGGCCTTTCAAAGGCATTCCTCCTGCCTAATTCTTCTCACTGTCAGAGGTTGAGCCCTGCCTGACCTTTGGGAATCCTGGTTTGACCTCCATCATTAGCCACAAATATAAACAGATGGGAAAGGCACTGGGACTGGGAGCTTGGACTGAAAAATGACATTGCTCTCTCCAGCAGAGGCCACCAAGAAGCCTAGAGTGAACATTCTTGGGCTAATTCCATTTCAAGCATCACTCTCCGGTTGTAGATTTCACCAGTTGACATATTGCTTTTCCTCTGACTACAAAGGATATGAGCATTCGTCTTCCTCTGGTTACAAAGGTGATCTGGATCCTCCTCGCCAGGTACATGACACAGTCAAGGTCTTTGTGAGCCTAAAGGACGACGTTGTTCTGATGAGGGCATATGTAAATCACCCTAATAACTAATCTAGTGGAAACAATGTATCCATTAAATAGCGCTCATTAATTGTGGGTTTCAGAAGTTCATCGTGAGGTGCGCCATTAATACATATGGGCGGTCGTGAATGTCTTTAGGACTTCTACAACGTCTACACTGCTTAGGAGTTCTTGGTCAAGGGATTAGTCTCCTTGATGTTGACTGACCTAAAGCGAACGAGGAACTACAAGGGCAGCTATGGGGCCTAGAGAGTTAACAGCCCAACTCAACTCAACTGCCGCACCTTCTACACTTCTACAGGAAGTGTAAATGTCATCACACTTGGTCCTGTCAATCATAGTGCAGAGAGAGCAGAGCCTCTACTTGTAACGGCAACATCCCAGTTGCTCCTAGAGACTCATTTGCATACATTAAAACATTATTTTTCTCAGCAATGTGGATACATATGAACATGGGACAAACACAGATGTCTTCAGCTGCCAAGTGCACATGTAACAGGTCAGCCAGTGTCATAGGTACAAATCTGCTGACAGATGCCCTTTAAGTGATTAGTGCTGTTGACTAACCTAGAGCAAAGGTGCAACCACAAGAGTAGCAGCTACTAAGGAGTCTAGAGAGTTAGAGGCCAAACTTTCCAAGACAAAACCATGATGGACACTTGCTCATGGACGATGATGAACACTCCAAGCCAAGATTTTCTTCAAGGGCCCTATGGATATGTGTCACTCCCCACCCTCCCTTGGAACTTCTACTACCTCTACGCTGCCTAGGAGTTCTTGGTTTAGTGATTAATGCTGTTGACTGACCTAGAGCAAAGGTGTAACTACGAGAGTAGCAGCTACCAAGGAACCTAGAGAGTTGGGAGCCCAACTTCAGTTTCCAAGAGCAAAGACAAGACCATGATGACGGACATTTGCTCATGGAGGATTAGGACACCAGGGGCCTCATGGGTGTTGGTTACTCCTCTGGTCTACTAGGATCACTCAAGTGAAAGATGAGGGAATAACAGTGTTGGGCCTCCACATAGACCAATTGAGACATTTTTAACCCCCTCCTATGGAATCAAGGAGGAAAACACAAAGTTCTTGATCCCCCCATGTGACCAGATAGTTCCTTCCAACCATATGTGCCAGTAAACCAGAATCATGGATGCTAGAAGTCAGCTGATGTGGAGGAAACAAAGTAACCAAGAACTTCTCAACTCAACTTTTTGAAGAACAGCAGTTTTTAGATTAACTTACCTTTACATACCTTTACCTTTACTACTCAATCCCCACTCCACAAAGCCATGTTTCCTGTCTTGCACTGATGAGAACTTACAAGCCCGAAACAGCCCTGTTTGACTATTTCTGAATGTAAATAAATACATATTTGAGTGATACACTAGTGATTTAGAGATGATTAGCATAGACCACTACTCCCTCTGATATGAGGGATATTTCTTTAAACAAGGGTTGTCCAGGATTAGAAAAACATGGCTGATTTCTTCCAAAAACAGCACCACGCCTGTCCATGGGTTGTGTCTTATATTGCATTTGTGCTCCATTGAAGTGAATGGGACTGGGCTGCAATACCACACACAACCTGTGGGAGGCACAGTGCTGTTTTTGGGAGAAAGCTACAGTATGTATCGCTGATCCTGTACAACCCCTTTAATGCAATATTTTAGTAACTTGAGTTCTGCACGTCTTTCTACATCATGTTTGATTCTACCTCTATTTTCTAGCATTCAGTCGCCACCACCATTTACAAGGAGAATTTGTTTTCTGAAATAATTCATAAAAATGATGATCAAATTGTTCCCATTTCAAGATCATTTTTGTTCCCATACAGTCTCCTAGCACCGAGCTCTCTGCAGTGATTAAGCAGAAGACAGTCCTCCGTTCTCTTGGCGTACAAACTCTTTGTAACAAAGCTAGAACCAGTCCTGTACCTCACATGGATCCAAAGATCTCCCCAATCATTGCCCTGCTAGATTTATATCCTTTTTGCTGCAGGTCTCTCCTTATCAGAAAACAAGGGGTATGTCCTTTCTGCTGCAGCTCTCTCCATATCACAGCTCAGGGGGAGTGTCCATTCTGCTTCAGCTATCTCCCAATCACAGCTCAGGGGGCGTGTCTTTTCCTCTGCAGCTCACTTCCTGTAACTGTCACAGCTTCTAACATTAGATATGACTGCTGGCAGTTGAAGGATGAAACTGAGATTGTGCGACCACCTCAGCAATGTTATAGAGGTGGAAATAAGGAAAACAACAAACATAAGTTGGCTCTATACAGGGACAACCCCTTTAAGGTTTTCTATTCTCATCTACTTTAATAGAGGTGAAAACCTTATGTTAAAGTTGCAGAACTCTGGAGAATATCTAAAAGGGGTACAGAAGGTCCAGTCAAGGGAGCCCCGAACCCTTCTTCCTCAATAAAGTTGGAAGGCAGGAGCTTTATTGGTTCCCCCTCCCAGCTTTTTAGATACGGACAGCTAAAAGGACTGTCTACTGAGACCCTTTTAAACTGATAAACGCCCTTTAACTAATATCTACTAAGTGACCAAATTCACAATAATATTTCTACCAGAGAACAGTTTTACTACAGGGCAGAAAGAGTCAAATCTAAAATAGAATCTCTTTTATTAATCTATGATTTTTTAATCATGGTTTTTATGCAGAGCTGGAACGAGTTTAATAAAAGTAAAGTGGTATCTCTGGATTATTTAAAGAGGAGAATGACTGCCAAGTAAGGTCCAGTCCCATTAAAAGGAACATACGTTCGTAAACTGCATTTACATAGGAAGAGTGCCCTGGGTAATGGTGTAGTAAAACTGGATTAGAGTGGCATTTCACAGTCCAAAAATCTGTGTCATATCTACTTTAGTATCACAACACTGATAGATAACCTGGTAGGTGGGTGGTGTCTGGCGCCAAACTGCTAGTTCCAAAACAGTTTTGTTATGACACTCCTCTCTTGTATCTCCTGGATCTACCTTTCTTCCCTACAGGTCCAACTTCTTATCTGTTAAAGTTCTCAACTTCATGTCCCCTTGCCTTTTCAAAGATCCACATGCTTGTCGTTCACAGGTCCATCCTCTTGCACAGGTCCACCCTTGTCTTCAAGAAGTCCACCTTCTTATTTTCTACAGGCCCACCTTCTTGTCTTCTGCAGGACCATATTATTGTCTCTCGTATGTCTTTATTGTTGTTGCCCACAGATCTACCATCTTTTTTTTCTCCCTCATCTTCCACAGTTCCACCTTCTTGTCTCCTACAGGCCCACTTTCTTGTCTCCAACAGGCTGACTTTCTTGTCTTCCACACATTCGCGCTCTAGTATTTCGCATGTCCACTTTCTTGTGTCACTCAGATTAACAAAATTGTCTCCCACAGGTCCACCTTCTTGTCTCCCACATGTCAATCTTTTTGTTTACCACAGGTCCATCTTCTGGTCTCCCACAGGTTTATCCTGTTGTCTCTCACAGGTCCAAATGCTTGTCGCCCACTGGTCTACCATGTTTCCTTCCACAGATCCAAACCTTTGTCTTTCACAGGTGTACACTCCTGTCTTCCAAAGGTCTAATGTACCTTCATATTCCACATAAATACTCTCACAGTTTTACCTTCTTGTCTCTGTCAGGTCCATCATGTTTGTTTCAGGTCCACCCTCTTATTGCATACCAGTCTACCCTGTTTCATTTTACAGTTCTATTTTTGTCTTCGATAGGTTCACCTTCTTATCTCTTACAGGTCTACCATCTTCTCTCTCACAGGCCCACCTTCTTGTCTTCCACAGGTCTGTTCTCTTGTATCTCACAGACCCACCTTATTGCCTCCCATATGTTCTCACTCTTGTTGTCCACAGGTACACCCTCTTGGCTTTCACAGGTCCACCTTTTTGTTTCTCACAGATACACCTTCTTGTCTATTTAACATATTCAAGCTCTTATATTTCACGGCGCCACTTTATTATCTCACTCAGATTCGCACACCTGCCTCCAACAGATCCAGAGAAGTGGGCCTCTCTATCATGATCAAATGGATGCAGACTAAACCAGGGTGTGTAGCCTGAAGGATACCCTGTATTTCACTCTTGACCCCTACAAGAAGGTTTGGACTTCCCTGCAGAGGTGTCCCCAGGTTCCGTTGGCTGAAGTAGTCTCTGATCGATGGCAGCTGCATAGAAACTGAATTGGAAGTAGAAGTAGAACTTGCCAACTTTCTCAGATCATATATGAGGCTCCCTAAAAATGGGAAAACCTCCCAGACGAGCATGTACATGCACTGAACAAGTTTGTTGGCTCACTTCACAATCAGGGGCCTATCAGAGGCTGATTACTGACAGTTGGCAAGTATGAAGCAGAGACTGAAGCATGCTAAGGACATAGGACAAATTAAGTGGTCTAGTCAGGAGAGCAATCAGGAGCAGTACTGGAGGAACAGACGGTAGTCAGAGTCTACAAACTAAGCCAAATAGTCAATCCATGAGTTGAAGAAATAAACACGCTTAGTAACCAGAAATAACCAGGAGTATAAACCATAAACAGACAACCAGAAGCAACCCACTGTAGAACTACAATTTGCAGTAATGTTGTGGCAGAAATAAGCTGAAATTCAGGCAAAGGAGAGGGGGTCTGGAGGTGGTTCACATACAATAGTACCTCATGAACTTAACTATGGACAGTCTGTTATAAGAAAAAAAAACATGGCTTGAGAAATGACCTGGGGCAAAATTATGTCATATCCAAAGTTGCAGAACACAGCTGTATCTTACCTCTAGTGACCTTGTTGGATCGAGTGAGGTGGACACAATGGTGGGTAAAGTAAGAGACTGACTGCAGTTTTTGCATGTTCATTAAAGAACCTGAAGAAGTTTTTTTTTTTTTTTATGGAATAAAACCATGAAACACAATGGAGTCCTTGTTATGTACTTACTGTTGGGCCCCTGGAGGGGAACCATTCCAGGCTCGTCAGTTCTCGATTGTAATGGACAGTACACAACAATGTGGTTTCTACATGTGCTACAATGATAGTAAATTGAACTCATGAAGGTACCATGGGAGTGCAAGGATTGTATGGTGGTGTACATGTACGTGCCCATTCCCTATGCTCTGTTCCCTGTCCAGACCCAGGTTTTGGAGACAATCTCCTGATTCATGTAATAATTTATCTGCATAGGGGCCAGAGTTCCTTATTTTCTAATACAGATCTCCAAATCCCCTGCTTTCCTTGACACAACCATAGAGTCAAATGAGAACATTTTAAGTACCTGCACCCACCACTAGATGGAGCTTAAGAGCTTACATCATACTGGTTTAGCATTTAGTTCCATGTATAAATCCTATTCAGAGAGCTCCCCCTAGTGGTGACTACAGGCAGAGTATTCTATGTTATTGCTTCAAATACATTTACCTTCTTCCTGTAAGTCTAATGGGCCATATATTCAGATCAAATATGACCACATTTTTATTTTATTTTTTAAAAAGACCTATTCATACTTTATATATGATCATTGTTAATTACTATAGAGATCTTATCCAGTTTGCCCCTGTTAGCCAATGAACCAGTCAATGATGAATGGAAGAGCTTCCTATCTAGTAATCTGGCATCTGATAATCCACTTTTTTTTTTTTTTTTTTTTTACAGATTTCCTCTTGTCTCTACCTAAAGGACAGCACAACCTTCTGAAATAATTCAAATAAAGGTGTGTTTGACATAACAAAAAAAACAAGGCTTCTAGAAACAGCACCCCTCTAGTCTGCAGGTGGAGTATGGTATTGCAGCTCAGCCCCAGTAATGTGAGTGGAGAGATATTCAATGGTGAGACTCCATAAATGGGCCAGTTTATGACATCCAATAATCTAGATTATTTGCTAATCTGGAATAACTGAACGAGGGATTTCACTGAACATTCACTGTTTTACATTGTATCTGATGCATTCGGTTTAGAGATATTTTCTCATGCCTATTCACATCACGCTTTCTGTAAACCACCCACTCTTTCCACCTTGGGGGCCATTTAGGTGATAAGTAAATTGTGCCCACAACAAAAACGTAGCAGTGCAGTGTTCACACAAGGTGCAGGCACTAACAGGAAAAGCTGAAGAAAAGGCACCAACACAGGAAGGCGAGATTGTGTGGGTATTAGGGCGCTGTGACACATGCAGAAGAATTAGTACGAACCACAGCTCCAGGCCCTACAAGGAAACACTATCTATGCTAGAGTCCTAAAATCCCCCAAAAATATTGTAAAGGTTGGGTAGATACAAACTGGTTCAATAAAGGAGCAGAGGCTCTAAAAATAATGTGATCCCCCTGAATATATTTTTGTGGTTGTCAAATAAAACGTTTTTTAGAATTGCTCTACTGTAACAGGGAGAAGCCCCCAGGATGTAGTACAATGTAGTATTGTAGTACAATGGCAATATTTAATTAAAGACTGTATTATAGTAGTTATATTCTTGTACATAGGAGCAGTATTATAGTAGTTATATTCTTGTACATAGGAGCAGTATTATAGTAGTTATATTCTTGTACATAGAAGGCAGTATTACAGTAGTTATATTCTTGTACATAGGAGCAGTATTATAGTAGTTATATTCTTGTACATAGGAGGTAGTATTATAGTAGTTATATTCTTGTACATAGGAGCAGTATTATAGTAGTTATATTCATGTACATAGGAGCAGTATTATAGTAGTTATATTCTTGTACATAGGAGCAGTATTATAGTAGTTATATCCTTGTACATAGGAGCAGTATTATAGTAGTTATATTCTTGTACATGGGTGCAGTATTATGGTAGTTATATTATTGTACATAGGAGCAGTATTATAGTAGTTATATTCTTGTACATAGGAGCAGTATTATAGTAGTTATATTCTTATACATAGGAGGCAGTATTATAGTAGTTATATTCTTGTACATAGGAGCAGTATTATAGTAGTTATATTCTTATACATAGGAGGCAGTATTATAGTAGTTATATTATTGTACATAGGAGCAGTATTATAGTAGTTATATTCTTGTACATAGGAGCAGTATTATAGTAGTTATATTCTTATACATAGGAGGCAGTATTATAGTAGTTATATTATTGTACATAGGAGCAGTATTATAGTAGTTATATTCTTATACATAGGAGCAGTATTATAGTAGTTATATTATTGTACATAGGAGTAGTATTATAGTAGTTATATTCTTATACATAGGAGCAGTATTATAGTAGTTATATTCTTGTACATAGGAGCAGTATTATAGTAGTTATATTCTTATACATAGGAGCAGTATTATAGTAGTTATATTCTTGTACATAGGAGTAGTATTATAGTAGTTATATTCTTGTACATATGAGCAGTATTATAGTAGTTATATTCTTGTACATAGGAGCAGTATTATAGTAGTTATATTCTTGTACATAGGAGCAGTATTATAGTAGTTATATTCTTGTACATAGGAGGCAGTATTATAGTAGTTATATTCTTGTACATAGGAGGCAGTATTATAGTAGTTATATTCTTGTACATAGGAGGCAGTATTATAGTAGTTATATTCTTGTACATAGGAGCAGTATTATAGTAGTTATATACTTGTACATAGGAGACAGTATTATAGTAGTTATATTCTTGTACATACGAGCAGTATTATAGTAGTTATATTCTTGTACATAGGAGCAGTATTATAGTAGTTATATTCTTGCACATAGGAGGCAGTATTATACTAGTTATATTCTTGTACATAGGAGGCAGTATTATAGTAGTTATATTCTTGTACATAGGAGGCAGTATTATAGTAGTTATATTCTTGTACATAGGAGCAGTATTATAGTAGTTATATTCTTGTACATAGGAGGCAGTATTATAGTAGTTATATTCTTGTACATAGAAGCAGTATTATAGTAGTTATATTCTTGTACATAGGAGGCAGTATTATAGTAGTTATATTCTTGTACATAGGAGCAGTATTATAGTAGTTATATACTTGTACATAGGAGACAGTATTATAGTAGTTATATTCTTGTACATACGAGCAGTATTATAGTAGTTATATTCTTGTACATAGGAGCAGTATTATAGTAGTTATATTCTTGCACATAGGAGGCAGTATTATACTAGTTATATTCTTGTACATAGGAGGCAGTATTATAGTAGTTATATTCTTGTACATAGGAGGCAGTATTATAGTAGTTATATTCTTGTACATAGGAGCAGTATTATAGTAGTTATATTCTTGTACATAGGAGGCAGTATTATAGTAGTTATATTCTTGTACATAGAAGCAGTATTATAGTAGTTATATTCTTGTACATAGGAGCAGTATTATAGTAGTTATATTCTTGTACATAGGAGGCAGTATTATAGTAGTTATATTCTTGTACATAGGAGGCAGTATTATAATAGTTATATTCTTGTACATAGGAGGCAGTATTGTTGTAGTTTTATTCTTGTACATAAGAGCAGTATTATAGTAGTTATATTCTTGTACATAGGAGGCAGTATTATAGTGGTTATATTCTTGTACATAGGAGCAGTATTATAGAGGTTATATTCTTGTACATAGGAGGCAGTATTATAGTAGTTATATTCTTGTACATAGGAGCAGTATTATAGTAGTTATATTCTTGTACATAGGAGGCAGTATTATAGTAGTTATATTCTTGTACATAGGAGCAGTATTATAGTAGTTATATTCTTGTACATAGGAGCAGTATTATAGTAGTTATATTCTTGTACATAGGAGCAGTATTATAGTAGTTATATTCTTGTACATAGGAGGCAGTATTATAGTAGTTATATTCTTGTACATAGGAGGCAGTATTATAGTAGTTATATACTTGTACATAGGAGCAGTATTATAGTAGTTATATTCTTGTACATAGGAGGCAGTATTATAGTGGTTATATTCTTGTACATAGGAGGCAGTATTATAGTAGTTATATTCTTGTACATAGGAGCAGTATTATAGTAGTTATATTCTTGTACATAGGAGGCAGTATTATAGTAGTTATATTCTTGTACATAGGAGCAGTATTATAGTAGTTATATTCAGCAGCATTTAGTAGTGACAGTAAAACTTCTTTAAGACGACCACTCAAAATTGCAGTGCGAAATTTCATGTGTTGTTAATAATAGGTAGTAAGAAAATTTGTCACAGAAAATTTTGGTTTAGAAGGGGAGGTTTTGTTAAAGAGATGGAGAAGTTTTACAGTATTTTCCAGTACATTACTTCTGTGTGGGACTATTTCTTTTTCTGTCACCTCTGACTGCTTATCTCGTATGTTACTCATCTTTTATTTTTTCTTCCTGCTACAGTTCATTCATTGATCAAAATAATAAAGATATAAACGATCATCATTCTTTTCTTTCCAACAGACTTCAAACAAGTTTCGTTACATCCAGCACAGTTATACTTCTACGTTTCCGTTGCCTTTTTTAATTCTATAAAATGCCAAAAAGATTAGAAATCTCTCTGTATCCTGTGTTTTAAATAACTATTACATGTAAGTGACAGGCATCGAGATAAATAGCTGATACACACGATAAAGACATGACATGTCCTTTAGCCATTGAAGCTCAGACGGCAAGTCCTGCTGTGAAGATTCTGAGCATATGCTGCTTCTTAGAGGAAAATTAATTTAGGTTTATGTTCATTAGCTGCTTAATAAATGTCTTAAAGAAAAAAACAAAAAAACAAATGGTTATGATTTATCTCATATCTGTCTCTATTATCTAATCTCATATCTATCTATCTATCTATCTATCTATCTATCTATCTATCTATCTATTATCTATCTCATATCTATCTATCTATTATCTATCTATCTACACAGTCAAATCCCATTATTCTGATCACTTCCCTTTTTCAATGTTGGAATCATGTTGCTCATAAGGGATGTCCCATTTGCTGAGATGGCTCGGTGGGTATATAAGGTGTGCTGAGCTGGCTCGTGGGTATATAAGGTGTGCTGAGATGGGTCGGTGGGTATATAAGGTGTGCTGAGCTGGCTCAGTGGGTATATAAGGTGTGCTGAGCTGGCTCGGTGGGTATATAAGGTGTGCTGAGCTGACTCGGTGGGTATATAAGGTGTGCTGAGCTGGCTCGGTGGGTATATAAGGTGTGCTGAGCTGACTCGGTAGGTATATAAGGTGTGCTGAGATGGCTCGGTGGGTACATAAGGTGTGCTGAGATGGCTCGGTGGGTATATAAGGTGTGCTGAGATGGGTCTTTGGGTATATAAGGTGTGCTGAGCTGGCTCAGTGGGTATATAAGGTGTGCTGAGCTGGCTCGGTGGGTATATAAGGTGTGCTGAGCTGACTCGGTGGGTATATAAGGTGTGCTGAGCTGGCTCGGTGGGTATATAAGGTGTGCTGAGCTGACTCGGTAGGTATATAAGGTGTGCTGAGATGGCTCGGTGGGTATATAAGGTGTGCTGAGATGGCTCGGTGGGTATATAAGGTGTGCTGAGATGGGTCGGTGGGTATATAAGGTGTGCTGAGATGGCTCGGTGGGTATATAAGGTGTGCTGAGATGGCTCGGTGGGTATATAAGGTGTGCTGAGATGGCTCGGTGGGTATATAAGGTGTGCTGAGATGGCTCGGTGGGTATATAAGGTGTGTGATAGGCTGTCTGCACACATATCCCTCGTTGCTGTGATGGGTAAAAAGGTCGATTTATCAGAGTTGCAAAAGGGATTATTATTGGCTTTCGGGGCAAGGGTGCAGTATTTATGAAACTGCGCAGTGTGAACTCTTCTCGTGTTCCTTTCATGAAAGCGTATGGTGAGTGGACAAATGGCACCATTGTGAATAAGCAACATGGATACTGTGGAGCACCACGTGCCATTGAAGTGAGAGGTGAACGTCGGCTACGATAGTGCACGAGGGTGGACTGACCCACTACAGTGGAGCACCGCCAAAATGAACCAGGCGTGTGTCTAACACAACAGTTTAGTGATCCCTACTGCGTCTGGGGCTCTGAAGCAGATGGACGGTCACTGCTCCTCTCCTAACCCAGCTGCATCGGCAGAAAAGGCTTCAACTTTCGCAGTAGTATCGGAATTGGACCTCTGCTGATTGGTAAAGGGTTGACTTCTCTCATGAGTCGCATTTTCCGCTTCATGGAATGGATGGACGTTGGGGTGTCAGACGAGGAACATCAGTGACCAAATACCCTGCGACCATTGCTGGAAGAACACAAGCTGGTGGTGGCAGCGTTATGATCTGGGGGAGGTGTTTGTGGCATTCTCTGGGCCACTCATCCATGTAGAAGGCACTTTCCACCGATCTGGGTATGAATCCATCTTTGCAGATCACGTATACCCCTACATGCTGATTGTCTTCACTGAGGAGGATGAGATCTTCCAGCAACACAATGTGCAATACCCCAGACCTGGGGGTATCTTCAAATGTGTGTATATGTTTGTAATGTAAAGCATTATTTGTTGTTGTCGCTGTGTGTACCAGGAGGAGCAAGGCTAACCATCCTGTTCCTGCCCTCTTGGTAGGACTGGGCTGGTCCTGTTTCCTGCCAGGAGAGGGAGTTCCTGTTCAGCTACTGAGAAGACAGGGAGCACCTGCCAGAGCTCCTACTCCTATATACATTTTAGAGTCTGTCTGTCTGTCTGTCTACCGTATCTGTCCATCTTACACTCCTCAGCATTGAAATTGCAACACTAAAAAGTAAAAGTCGTGGAATTATGGAAATCACTGGATCGGTAGACATGTTAATTATATGCAAATGATAACAAAATTGAAAACAGAATATTAAAAAAATTGTAAACATCTTGATTTATATTGAATATTAGGGCCACAAGTCCGGAGATGCTGCAAGCCACGGTAGCACGTTTAGACCACGGAGACTTCTCACAGTAACACAAACAACATGCAGTGGTATCCTGTTTTAAAACAGCTCCTGGGACACTCTGGATCAATGTCCATATCACTGGTTCCACTGCCGAGCTGTTAGTGAAATGAAGAATTGGGGGGTCCAGCTACCGTACATTTCACCACCCCACACCATAATCCCAGGAATAGGACCAGTGTGACGATCCCTTTTGAAGGCCTTTTCATGGCGTAGTCCACGTGGTCTCCAGGCCAATCTCTGACTATCACTGCATCAGAGAAAAAGTGGTACTCATTGGGCTGAAGAGGATAGACCTCCAGCCAGTTCAGCCTCCATTGCACTCTTGCTGTGCGCCATGATAGCCTTTGAGAGCGGTGTAGTGAGGTCAGTGGAACACCTGGAGCTGGACATGTGGCTTGTAGCCCAATGTCGTGCAGATGCCTTCTGATGGTTTGTGTGGACACTGTTTGCTGCCCTAGCCTCAGGTTGTGAAGTCAAAATTCCTTTGCAGTAAAGAAAGGACCACGAGCGCCATTCTTCTAATCAGACGATCCGTCCGCGCAAAGGTTCACCCTTTGCTGTCATTCTAGCTCGTTGTTCTCTCAACCATCAGGATACGCAGCATTAAGCAGTGCTGACATCTCGGCCTAGGTGAGTAGTGATCTGCCCGAGCGATAAACAAGGTCTAAGGATTCTGTCTGTCTCAGTTTGCGACAAGTGGTGATAACTGGCACGTCGATGAACATGAGACATCGCACAATCATCCCATATAACTTGATATGATTTTTGAGTTTTCATGCAGCTAAAAAACTTTTTCCATCTGGTTTTTATGTCCCTCTCACATGCCACAGATTAGAGCTAGGTGCTTGAAAATGTGATCATTTGCTAGTCTTAGAGACACCTGCTACTTCCTCGATCTGAGTAACCTTATGGCTTGTCCTTTTTGGTTTTGGAATTTCAATGTTGAGGCATGTATCTCATATCTATCTATCTATCTATCTATCTATCTATCTATCTATCTCATATCTATCTATCTATCTATCTATCTATCTATCTATCTATCTATCTATCTCATATCTATCTATCTACCTATCTTGCCAATACATATGCAGATATGACTTAATTAATGACTTCAATGGCAAAGGCTATCTTCTACACAAAATCCACACAAGTAGCTTAAGGCTGACATGTCAGCCTGCATTTGTGGGAGGGGCGTAGGCGCTCTTGAAAGGAGGCACGCCCTCTCCTCATGTGCGGGCGTTTTCGGTGCCTTCCCGCCTTTGACGTCACGCCCCTGTGCAGGTAAGTTGGTGGGGGTTCCCCTCCAACGCTCATCGCTCGTTCAAGCTGGCTGGGTAAGTCACCAACTGTCTTCCCGTACCCCTCTCCGGCGTGCTTCTCCCCCTCGGCCCGGTACGCTCACTACCCACCTTCCACTCCAGGTGGTGCGGCCGGCACGTCCTCACTCCAGGCGCCGGCCTGGGCAGGTCACGTGGGATGCCGGGCAGCGCCTCCGTTGCCTCGGCGACGGAGCCTGCGTCCCGGCCCGCCTCTGATGTCGGGCTCCCTCTCCCAGCTCCGGCCGCCGCAGCAGCTTGCCCCCTTCTTTTACTGGTCCACGCCCTGTCACCACGGGTGGGGCCGTCCAGACCCGGGGCCGCACCAGGGGTGCCGCTTCTCACTTAGACGCAGCTGCTGGCTGCTGTTAATTTTCAATAAAGTTAAATAAAAATAAAATAAAAATAAAAAAACATGTCTCTCACACGAATGCACGGTGCACACGGGAGCAGCACAATTCTAATTTTATATCAAGACACGGAGGCTTCATATTGCTTAACTCTTTCTTTACTTGAAAATAGCAGCAAAGAAGATAATCTGAAAAAATCATTATTACAGAGGTAACATAAGCCCCTCCCCCTTAGTCCTCCATAAAGGGACCTCCTCCACATCTCCACTTCCTCTTTCTTTGCTGCTGCTATTCAGATAAGTACCTCACCATAGTCCTCTGGGCTATGGGGGAAAGATTTGTGTATATTTATTGATTTTGTTCATTGTACTGCCTGTATTTTCCTTAGGGATTGTATTAGCAATTGTTTATTCCTTAGGGTTCCTTTTAGGGGTCGCGTTTTCTCCCCTTTCTGATTTATTTGTATCTGGGTTGTTTCCCCCCCCCCCCCTTTTTTCATTGTTTCGCTCTGCGTTCGGTTTTTTGCCATCTTTTTCTGTTCTGGAGGCTAATTCCCACCCTCCGGTGGTCTCCGGCCGCATCGCGGCCTTTGATTTTTTCTTACCGGCCTCTGAGGGGTCTCCTGTTTTCCTTCTGCGCCGCTTCGGCGACATTTTCTCCTTCTTCTGACGCGCCTGCTGTATCGCGGGAGTTCGGCGGCCATTTTGGGTTGCGCCCGAGATCTCGCGATTGCGGGATTTCGGGCGCGCGCGCACTCTCCGGCCTCTTCTGGTCTCCCGGCTTCCGAGATCGCGCGAGATTTCGGAAGGAGTTCAGTGCAGCATCAACGGTCACCTCGGCTTACCGCTCCTGCCCGGTCGCTGTGTTAGTTACCTATTAGGTTTCTTTATTTAGGTTTGGTTTACCCATATCTGCCATCATGTCCCTGGTTCCAGTCCCCTCTCTGATCGCTAGCAGCCCTTTGCTAGATACTAATAATGTTGCTCCCCAGGCTGTGCCCACCTCTTCTGGAGCAGCTATTCCCTCCATGGCAGATGCCCAGGCTAGGGCCTTACAACAGTCCATTTCAGACGCTATTCTATCTGCTATGGGCTCTGTTTCCTCAGCCCTCACCAGCTCCCTGTCTCAGGTCCTCTGTGCCCAGACAGTTACCATGACACATGATACTACTGTGTCTTTGCCTAATACCTCCAGAAACTCATTGACCGATGGCTTAGTTCCATCATCTGACAGCGCGCTCCGGTCGCGCAAACGAGCCTATCCGCACAAGGCAGAATGTGCACGGAACTGGAAAGCGGCTAGAGCCCAGCCGTAACCAGAGTCTGACTCTCAAGAGTCTGAGGAGGAGGTTGAGTTACTTTCCCCAGTTAACTCTGATGGAGATGAGTTGGACTTGAATGAGGGGCAGCCTGATCCGGTCTCCCGGCCGTCTACGTCTAAGTCGCCTGCGACGACCGACGCACTGGCACCCCTTACGGATCCATCTGGTTCCCCATTGTTTGACCCGGACTCACTCCATCATCCCAGGTCATCCGAGTGGCTGCCGGCTCCTCATGTCGCTGGCTATATTGAGTCCATGGCCCGCAAGCCCCTTAGCAAGGAGGCTAGAAACAAACTGCGGGCGGAATGCCCGCGTCCAACTATACCAAACAGGGTATGTGAAACGCCCACAGTCGACCCTAAGGTCGTACAATTCTTGTCTAAGTCAGGGTTTAGTCCCCGTAGAGGCCTGGACTCAGCCCTTCGTGCATGCCAGGACAAGTTATTGGACATTATGGGGCCACTCGCCAAAATCTTTGACTTGGCGGAATCGGCTAAGTCTGAGGGCAGACTAGTAGACCCGGAGGAACTTAGAGGCTGGGTCCAACGGGCCATATGCCTGGCAGGCAACGCCAACACTTCTATTGCCATAGAACGCAGGAAGGCCATCTTAATCAAGATGGAACCTAAGTTGGCCAACATGGCTCTTACTGAGTCGGGCAAAGACGCCCAGGGACTCCTTTTTGGTGATCCCTTTATAAAGGAGCTGGGAAAGTTTGTGGGCACATTTACTGCCCTTGATAAGGCGCAAACCTCTATGCGCAAGGTTTTCAGTAACCGGGTTTCCTCCAGGGCCGGCAGTTCAAGGGGCCGTCTGGCCGGCCGTTCCTCCTTCCAGTCCCGTGGCTCGGGACGAGGTCCCTCTTCGTCATCCTTCCGGTACTCTGGTCAGGACCCCAGACAGCCTCCATCCTTCTTTCCAGCACAGGGTTCTTTTGGACGAGGCAGATCCTATCGGGGACAACCGAACCTTCGACGCCCTTTCGGTAAGTCAACAGTTTCTTCACCCTTTTTCGGACCTATGTATAGGGGGCAGACTCCGTTTCTTTTCCCATGTGTGGACCACTGTCACTTCAGATCCATGGATTCTATCCACAATACTAGGGTTCCACATAGAACTTGTGTCAAGCCCGTATCTTTTAAGGTTCCTTCCACACATTCAGGCGTCCTTGTCGGCCCAATCCCTCATAGACGAGGAGTTGAATCAGTTGCTCCTGAAAGGAGCCATAGAACCAGCCTCCCTGTCCGCTCAGGGAGTGATCAGCAATATCTTCCTCGTGGAGAAAAAAGGGGGTCAATTCCGACCAGTTATAAACCTGAAGGCCCTAAATTCCTTTGTGAGATACCGGCATTTCAAGATGAAGGGCATCCACCTCCTTCGGGATATGCTACTTCCTCAGGACTGGCTAGTGAAACTAGACCTAAAGGACGCATACCTTACTGTACCAATTGCTCCATCCTCAAGGGATCTGTTGCAGTTCCGTTGGCGGAACGCCCTGTGGCGGTTCACGTGTCTTCCCTTCGGCCTGTCATCCGCCCCATGGTGCTTCACGAAGTTACTTCGCCCGGTCATGGCCTGGCTCCGCAGCCGAGGTGTGAGACTTATATCTGGACGATATCCTGATCATGGCCGGGGATTATTCCACCATCCTGAATCATCTACATCTGGCAATGTCCCTTCTCACCAGCTTAGGGTTCATTATCAACCGGGAGAAATCCTGTTTGGTCCCGTCCAGGACTTTGGAGTTCCTAGGTTTCCTGGTGGATTCAGAAGCTCTGTCTCTCAGTCTCCCCTCAGTAAAGGTCAGTTCCATACGCAAAGAATTGCGTCGCACGTTGGCTCTGCCTCAGGTATCTCTTCGCCAGTTGGCCAGAGTGATAGGTCTCCTATCATCCTCTATCCAGGCGATCTTCCCAGCCCCACTGCATTATCGGGCCTTGCAACGCCTGAAGATTGCTCATCTGCAGGCGGGAGCCACCTATGCGGACCTCATCATTCTAGACTCAGACACTCGGGACGAGCTAGTTTGGTGGATTGCCAATTTGTCCGCGTGGAACGGGAGGGCCATTTTTGGCCCTCGTCCGGACCTGGTTGTGGAGTCCGACGCCAGTCTCCTGGGCTGGGGTGCCCATTGCGAGGGAATGTCCACCGGAGGCCCTTGGGCATCCTCGGAGTCATCCCTGCACATCAATGCCCTAGAGCTCCTTGCGGGATCCTTTGCGATCCGCAGTTTTGTCAACGGACGGGCCAGAGCGTGTGTACGCCTACGGATGGACAACGTCTCGGCGGTCCGGTGTATCAACTCCATGGGTGGCACCCGTTCCAAGATGTTAACTCATCTGGCCAAGGAGTTTTGGGACTTTTGCCTCTCCAACAACGTCTCGGTGGTGGCGGAGTACTTACCGGGACTCCACAATACTCGGGCCGATTGGAACTCTCGTTTCATGTCCGACTCCAGCGATTGGAGATTGGACGAGGAAATCTTCGCTTCTGTGTTATCCCTCTGGGGTCCGTTTTCCATCGACCTCTTCACATCTCGTTGGAACGCTCAGCTCCCCAGATACTTCAGTTGGAGGCCGGACCCATCTGCGGAGGCAGTAGATGCCTTCTTACAACGGTGGTCAGGGAGCCTGATGTATGCCTTTCCTCCTTTCTCCCTGATTCCACGGGTCCTGGCCATGGTGCGTTACCAAGAGGCGGAGTTGGTCTTAGTGATCCCGTTCTGGAACACTCAATCGTGGTTCCCTCAGCTCCTGGAGTTGTTGGTGGACTATCCTCTGTTGTTGCCCCACTCAGCGGCCCTATTGCGGGGGCCGTTGAATCAATCACACCCTCTTGTAGTTTCGGACTCCTTACGCCTGCTGGCTTGCAGGATTTCGGGAACTCCGATCCAACCACGGATGTTTAGGAGACGGCTAGGTTCCTATTGGAGAGCGCGTGGGCCCCCGGCACCAGACGAGCTTACAAGTCGGCATGGCAGTCTTGGTCTGGTTGGTGCCTGCTCAGGAATCTGGATCCCGTTACAACCTCGGTGAATAATATTATCTTGTTCCTGTCTTCTTTGTACAAGGATGGTAAGGCCTATCGTACCATTAATGTTTTTAGGTCGGCTATTTCATCTGGCCATAGGGGGTTCGAAGGCTACCCAGCTGGGCGTCATCCCCTGGTTTGTCGTTTGCTTAGGGGCTCTCGCCTTACACGTCCTCCCCGTCCTCGTTTTTCGAGTTCTTGGGACGTATCCATAGTTTTATCTTTTCTGTCGTCTTGGCCGGTCAATTCGGAA
The DNA here is from genome assembly GCF_905171765.1 of Bufo bufo. Lineage (NCBI taxonomy): Eukaryota > Metazoa > Chordata > Amphibia > Anura > Bufonidae > Bufo > Bufo bufo. The sequence continues at coordinate 39,075,651 of NC_053393.1, read as the reverse complement.
CTCTCTTTGCGTCAGCTTTCGGCCAAGTTAGTTACTTTATTTTATCTGGTCTCCTGTAAGAGGGTTTCGGGCGTTCGGGCGTTGGACTACGATGCTCGTTCGTTTACCCCGGAAGGTGTGACTTTTAATATCTCACGTCGCACTAAGACCAGTATTAAGTCTGTGGATTATCCGGCTTTTCAGGAATCCTCTATCCTGTGTCCGGTTGCGTGTCTTAGGGAATACGAAGCGCAGACTTCGCATCTGCGGACTACTTCTCATTCGCAGCTGTTCATCTCTTTCTGTCGACCTCACCTTCCTGTCACTAGTGTCACTTTATCACGTTGGGTGAAATGGATTTTATCCCTATCTGGCATTGACACCTCCATCTTCACAGCGCATTCAGTTCGAGGTGCCGCGGCCACGTCCCTTACCCTATCGGGGGCAAAATTGGAGGATGTCATGACTGAGGCTAGCAAGCTGGTCTCGAGTTTCTACCTTCAGGGATTTCTACTTCAGACCGGGCCCGCATGTGTTTTCATCCATTGTGAGTCGGCTTTAAACTAGCAATATGAAGCCTCCGTGTCTTCATATAAAATTGTAGGATTTTACTAATTTATGACGTAAAGTCATGATTTTATGAAAGACACGGAGGCGAGTATTGCCCCACCCTCTCTTTTCTCCCTCCCTGTAATAAATATTTTTGTACTATTTTTATATGCATAATTTGATGTTACTTTGCATTACCTGTGAGGTATCAGTACGACTATTTGGAGCTCCTCTTGGCTCCTCGCTATTTATTTTTATGTTTCTTTCCAGGTTGATTACAAAGTCCAGCAGTCTGTGGTTGGTGTTCCCCAGTGTTGTCACGTCCTACCAGGATTTCGTTTGGGGATCGTTCCGTTGTTAAGCATCGTTTGAAGTCACGCCGGTTGTTTGGATAATCGGCGGTTTCCAGTTCGATTTGCAGATCCGTTACCAAAGAAAGAGGAAGTGGAGATGTGGAGGAGGTCCCTTTATGGAGGACTAAGGGGGAGGGGCTTATGTTACCTCTGTAATAATGATTTTTTCAGATTATCTTCTTTGCTGCTACTTTCAAGTAAAGAAAGAGTTAAGCAATACTCGCCTCCGTGTCTTTCATAAAATCATGACTTTACGTCATAAATTAGTAAAATCCTACAATTCACACCCATATCAAATATACACAGGAGCATTATCGCTCTTAGTAACTGCTCCAGGGTCCCCACGTGCCCTCCTCTGTCACCCGGAGCCACTGTCAGCTGACGCAGGGAACCTTCCCCGCCCCTTTCCTCCCCTCATTCACTCTTTCTGCTTCTGTCCACTCCAGTAAAAAAAAAAAAAAAAAAAAAAGACATACATAAATAAATGAATAATTAAGTTTCAACACTTCACGCTTCAGAGATAAGTCACTCCCAGGTCAACCCTTCACACCGCACTTTCAGCATTCCCGCTACCCTCCACGTCAGGTCCCACAAACGCAGGGCATCCGCAGCCCACCAGAGTATTTCATTAGGTCACAGGGGCGTATAAGGATCCCTGGGTCATGGGTGGGTAAATGGCACCCCCCCTCATGCTACTGATTGTTGTTGCAGACCCTGGGTTTTCGGCCATGCTAGCCTTTTTTCGTCTGCCAAGGGTTTTCAAACAAGTTCCGCCCGTGTCGACCACAATTAAACTTGGATATGGATTTTGGGAGTGGCATAGTACAAAGAAAATGGTCCACAGAAGGACCAGGAGTTATGAGCATTTCTGCTGGTGAAATCAGCCATGATTTAGTGCAGTTTGCTACTGCTGATTTCACTAGTGCGGTTTTGCTGCTGAAGATTTCACTTCTGAGACTTGTAGGTTTGCTGCTGTAGAAATCTGCAGCAGCAAACCTACAAGAATCAGAAGTGAAATCTGCAGCTGCAAACCCACAGGTCTCAGAAGTGAAGTCTGCAGCAGCAAACCCACAAGTTTTCACTTCTGAGACTTGTAGGTTCGCTGCTGCAGACTTCACTTCTGAGACTTGTAGGTTCGCTGCTGCAGACTTCACTTTTGAAACTTGTAGGTTTGCTGCTGCAGACTTCACTTCTGAGACTTGTAGGTTTGCTGCTGCAGACTTCACTTCTGAGACTTGTAGGTTTGCTGCTGCAGACTTCACTTCTGATACTTGTGAGTTTGTTGCAGATATTTTCCCATGACAATTCTGCTACATGAGCCAGCAGTCCAAATGGAACATGGTAGGGGATGAGTCCTGTCACTGATTTTGCGCTAGGTTCTTGGAGCCTCAAAATACACCTTGTATTGGGCAACTGCCACATAACGCAATCTCCAAATCAAGTCAATCAGCTAAAAACTGGAAAACCGCGACACCAAATGGGTTAAATTGGCCTTAAACCGGGTTCTGCCTGTCTTCTGATGCAAGTGAGACATGATCCTAATTACTGCCAATTTACATCCTGCTTATTCTTGCGTTTCCTCCTCTGCCCCCCCCCCCTCCTCCTTCATTACCATCAGTATGCAGGTTACAGAGTGACTGCTACAGGAAGGATCTTTTCTTGAATTCCAAGTGTGCGCAGCAGACATGTCATCACAGATGTTCCACAATAACATTCTTCCTCAGCAGCTGATGTTCGTTTGATCCAAAGCCAAAAACCGAGAAGCTTGGGGTAAATTCTGCACACCTTGCAGATACCTAGGCAGTAAGATACACCGATCACTGCGTCATCTTGCAGTATCTGACGGTCCACAGAGTTCCATACATACTTGGTATCCACATACTTGTCTTTTTTCGCATTCCGCCAGTTAAAAAAAAGTCAAATGAGTGAAACACTAACTTATATGTTCTATGATATTAAAATCATGTCGAAATCTGCAAATCAGACACTGAATAACGACTTATCTAAAACTTCCTTTAGCCCTTAAAGGGAATGTGTCCCTGTTAACCCAGGCACAAAATTCTGGAGAAAAAATACTCCATATGCAAATGAGCAGTTAAGTGCAACAAGGGCAGGACCAAGCCATTCTGTGCACCCTTGCTCCTCCCTTTCCTTCTTGATTGACAGGGCCTGGTCCCTGCGCAGTCATCTTGTCTGACTCAGCCAATCAAGAAGGAAGAGGGATGGGCTGGCAGAGGAAGGCGGGGGAAGTGCACAGAGTGACTTGGGCCCGCCCTCGGTGCACTTAGCAGCTCATTTGCAAGTGGATTAATGTCATTTTTCACCAAAATGAATTGCTAAGTGAAAGGTATCATTACATTCAGCTGAGCCAGCCCTACAAAGCATTGTGTCTGGTGTAACAGGAACTTTTCTGGTGACGCACCCCCTTTAAAGTAAGAAGTAGCCTTGGTTCTTAAAGGACCACTTAACCTAGAAATGAATGATAGCTGTAAACAGGAGATCATTTTGCTCCTTGTATTGTCAGTCCACAGGATATTCTGCATGTTTCCGGAATAGTCTTAGGCTAAATGCACACGATCAGGATTGCGTGCGGATTTTCCGCGTGAATCCGCACCGTAGGTCATATACATTGTATTCTATGAGATTTTGAAATTCTCAATGCACACGCTGCAGATTTTTTTCGCCTGGATTTTGATCTGCGGAGCGGATTTTAAAATCCGCAGCATGTTAATTTATTCAATTTTTCCTGACCGGATTTTCTTCATTCACTTAGTAAAATCCCCATGCGGAATCCGCGCGCAAATCCGCACCAATTGATGCGGATTGACTGCACAGATTTGCCTGCGAACTCCTGCGGATTTCAGCGCGGATTCTCCGCACGTGAATCCTGAACGTGTGCGTGTACCCTTAGGCAGACAGAGGGGAGGGAGGGAGGGGGGGCTCCTGCTGCAGCCACTTATCTTACAGCCAGACAGAGGACAGTGAGGAGGAGCAGGGAGGACATGGCTCATCTCTCGAGAAACACAGGGAAGATTTCTTTATATGTTTCTCAATTTTTTACTGGAATATAAGGCAACGTAGGATCAAAAGAGGTGATGTGATGTGAGAAAGAGCTGTTTTTTTTTTACATAAATATTTTTGTGCATTTTCTGTGTTTATTGCTCACTTGCAGAATTGGAGGTTCACCGGCAGAGCTCGGCCACCCTGTACATGGAGCGATGAAGTTGATAAGTTCATGCAATGTTTGATTCGCTATCTGCCCTATGTACAGCTGAGTGTAATGATCCCACCGCTATCAGGACCCCTGGTATCCGCCATGTTTACAGTGTCCTGAGAGCAGCAGAGATACAGGGGAGACATGATAAGACCTCCAAATACCTGTCTTCAAAGGGAGCGACATTCCTCAGGCAGGATGCTATCAGTCAGGTAGAAGAAGAGGGGGGGGGGGACGAGACATCATCTGTGAATGGTACCAGAAGATCAAATGGGCTGGAATCGCACATGCAGTCTTTGTGGCAGGTTTTTCGTGCAGGGCAGAGAAGTATCAGTCTCTCTATATCGTTTCTTTTTGTTTAGATCCACCCAGGGCTTTGGCTAAAAAAAAAAAAAAAAACTGCATGTGTAATTCCAAATGAAAGAAATTGTAATGTATGTGCCAAATATATCCATAGACTATCAGCACAAGTTCATCCCATATAAATCACACTGGTACATACCATGCAGATTACTTTTTTTATTTTTATTTTTTTGAGTGGGGTCAAAAGCAGCTGTATGGCAAAAAATATAAACCTTGAAAGGGAATCTGTCAGCAGTTTTAACCAGGTTAAACTGCTGACAGTACTAGTGGTAATTGTGGTACCAACATACCTTTTATGCGGTAGTGAGAATATGAACTTTTGCCAAATCTGCTCCTTAAGTGCACTGAAGGCGGAGCTTCCCTGTAAAGTGCTCTCTGCATTGAGTTGCATCGCAGCCCCTCCCCTCTGCTCTGAGTGACAGCTGTAACATCCAACCACGAGACCACTCTCACTCAGAACAGAGGGACAGGCCTGTGAAGCAGACAGAGAGCACTTCACCGCGAAGCTCCGCCTCCGGACACTCCGCCTCCTGAACACCTTAAGTGAACTGAAGGCGGAGCTTCCCTGTAAAGTACTCTCTGCATTGAGTTGCTTCACAGCCCCTCCCCTCTGCTCTGAGTGACAGCTGTAACATCCAACCACGAGACCACTCTCACTCAGAACAGAGGGACAGGCCTGTGAAGCAGACAGAGAGCACTTAACAGTGAAGCTCCGCCTCCCGGACACTTAGGCCTCTTTCACGCGAATGATACGGATTGTGTCAGGATTTGTTCAGGGAAAAACTGATGCTTTTGCACGCAAGTTTAGTCAGTCTTGTTTGCGATTGCATTCAGTGTTTCCGTTTTTTCCATGCTGGTGCAATCAGTTTTGATGGATTTTTCAAAAACATTAAGAATAACGATCTACATCTCTTGCAACCAAACAGTAAAAAAACGCATTGCATCCGGATGTCTTCAGTTTTTCACGCAAACCCCATTCACTTTTATGGAGTCAGGGTGAACAATGCAGAATATAGAATTTTTAGAACATGCTGCGATTTTTCCTGAACACAGAAATGATGAGTGAAAAATGACAGAATAAAACTTCATATTCTCACTACTCCTGATAGTAACAGCTCTTCAAAAGGTACTACATCTTCCCAGTCCCTTCTTAGTTTTGCCAGCTGTTTAGCATAGTCAAAACTGCTTAAAGATTCCCTTTAAATGTCCCTCTAGTCCTGTATCACCGCTCAGGCTTCTGCCATGTCAATCCGCACTGGGCTTGCAGTGGTCCCATGCCATTCATCGTTCATGTGACCACTGCAGCCAATCACTGGTCTCGAATGTTTTGTGCCATTCATGCACATGTGGATGCTGAGACTGATGAAGGCTGCAGTGGTCATGTGAACGGTGAAGGGTGTGACCACTGCAGGTCCAACAGGAAACAGAGTGGTGGAGACCAGAGCAGCGGCGCAGAATCGGCAGGACATGTATAAGATGAGTCATTTTCCAATTTAACACAGAATCCTCTTCAATTTCTAAGAAAATCATCTTTATGTCACGGCCATGCCCATGACCGTGACTCCTTTACCGCATGCGGTTGCCTGCGGTTTTGTATGGGTGTTCAACCACGGGTGAGGGCCGCTTGTCTGTGGCCTCACTTGTGGTTGCCGCGGGCAACCAGTGTTGTATTTTGCAGCAGAGCAGCCTGAGCGTCGCTAGGCAGCTTGCTGCCCTGGCATGCGGTCACACCTAGCTACCTTTATGTTAGGTGTGTGTATGTTATGCACGTTGTATGTTTTGTGTGCACTTCCCATTTATGTGTCTTTCCCTTCTGTGGTACTGGAAGGGTTAACTTCCTTCCCAGTGTGTGTGTGATGTCACTGGGTGTGTCCAACCCTTGGGTGTGGCCACTTGGGCCTATATAGACCCTCTCTCTAGCAGGCCTCAGTAGGTTGCTTCAGTCTTGCTAGCTGAAGCAGCCGCCTGTGAGAGCCACCACTGTGGTCATAGTTTATGTTCATGTTTTCCTGTACTATTTAGTGCTGCCATGTATCTGGGTTCCGGTGTGTGGATGAGTTTGTGCTGACGTCTGTCTGCTATTTGTGGACTTCAGCTTTCCTGCACACGGATCCAGTCAGCAGGGCTGTGGCAGGTGGCTGGAACTAGTGCAGCACCTGCCATATACATAGGCTGTTTATGTTTCCCCTTTTCCAGCAGCTTGGCCGTTGAGACTCCTGCTCCTCCGTGCTTAGGAGGAGTGGGTTGTCTTACTCAGCTCCTAGCTTAGGGCCATCTTGAGGGCTAGCAGGGACTTCTAGGTTCCGGAGCATGAGCCCTCCTACCATCAAGGTTGGCTCATGTAGCTAGGAGTCAGGGTCAGGTTAGGGATGCGTTTAGGAGGTGACCTGCTCCCTAATCCTGTCTTCTTGGTCAAGCAGCCATAACATCACCTGGCATCGCACGGCTGAGGATTTCCCCCATCCTCAGCCGTGACACTTTAATACCTTTACCATGTGAAGGGGAACCATGGTTGACACCTCAGATGCCATCATCAATAGTGATTGGGGCACCAGAGGCGATGCTATCAGGTGGGCTAATGGTTTTATAGGGACAGTCCAGGCACAGTCCTAACAAAGGCCCTCAAGGCTGTCTTGTGAGATGCAAGATAGCTATTTCCCAAAGTGGAGGTGTCCAATTTAGTCCCCATGGATCAGGAGGCCACAAGTGTCTTTCGGCAGGAAGAACCCTTTCCTGTCTGTACGCTCAGGTCCTGGGAATAGGTTGTCATGACTTGCTCAGAAATCTGTATAGGCAATGGATCACGTCGTGTACAGGTTCCTGGGTGGACATGACCACCACTGCCATAGATCTGAACTTTCAAGTGGACTGCAGGAATTTTTGTACATTCCTCAACACTGGGGACCTCGTAGGTGGGACCTGCTTTGAAGGGTGGACACCTCCTCTCCAGGCAGTAGCTGCATTTACATCTTTTGCTCTGAGTTTCCTTTTATATCCTTATGTTATTAGGTATTAGGCACAGAGACATAACCTGAAGCTCCAGAACCTCAATAGAGGTCCCCACCTGCCATGCACTATTTATGATACTGGTGTCTTGTTATGTAGTAGAAGGGCCTTTGAGCCCCCTAAGGCACCAGGGCTGGGGTGCGACTGTCACCCCATGTAGCTGTATATCTGTTTTACACACACAGGAGCTGTCTCTGTTGTCCCCGGTGACGTCTTCCACCAATGTTTGTGTGCGTCCCGCATCCGTGTTTTGTCTGGAGTTGTTAGGAATGTGATTTTATGTAATGAAGCATCAATAAATAAAACCACCATCAATATTATCATTCTATTGCTATTATTATTTCTGACCGATAACCTTGACTCGTGTGCAGAGTTCCCGGAAGATTTCTGTTTACAGGCAGCTCGTTTCCGACACCACAGAAGAATGTTATACTTCGTGCTTGGATAATATCTGAAAAACAGTGAGCGAACCCTTTGGAATTACCTGGATTGCTGCATAAATCACTGGTCTGATTATTATCTAAGTCACAATTATAGATTAACACAATCTAACTACTTACTAAACTAATAACTCAGTAATACTGTTGATTTGTTTTACTGAGTAAACAACTACAGAGAAAAAGTAAGTGAACCCTTGAATTCCATAACCTATAGATTCTCCTCTAGCAGCAATCACTGTGGCCAAACATCAAACCAAGCTTTATAGATCTCTATAACACGTGCCATAGGTCTTCTGAAAGTTGTTTGCATCAAGGCATAGTTCACAATAACCATTCTTACTTGAGAATTTTGCCAGTAACGAGCTCTTGTGACCGATTTGTCAGTCACCAGGCTTTGTGTGCCTTCATGTAAAGAACAAAGAAGCACCTGTGAAACCCACACTTCCGATATCAGCTCCTTAGCCGAAACACTTTTTTCAAATTAGCTCTTGGATAAGTCATTACCACAGGGGTGCACATACTTTTCTTCTGCATGGTTACTCATTGAGTTGAACGGTTAACTGTTTGTGTGTTATTAGTTTAGTTTGATTTGTCATAGTCTATCATTGTCATACCATTTGAGAGCACCTTTTATTTGTAATCAATGTAGAAATCCAAGGAATTATAAAGGATTCACTTTTTTTTTCTTGCAACTGTAGCGATATTGTAGTGATTTTGGATTACATCATGTTTTCTTCTCTGTTCCCATCCAAAGCTTAGAATTTGCTAGTTTCATAGAGTTAAAAGAGTTGTGTGGTGGGATTTTTGTTTTTAGATAAGGGGCAGAATGATGTTAAAAAAATTAAAGAAGCATTACTCACTGATCACCCACCACTGCTGTTCAGATGCTTATCGAGTCCTGTGTCCACTTCCTGGTCCAGTCTTGACACACAGGAAATGCCTGGAGTTGCCTGCTCAGCCAATCACTGGCTGAAGAAAGTCACTGTGGTCAATGATTGGCTGAGCAAGAATCTGCAGAAATGTATCTGTGACACCAGATTGATAGATCTGAGATAGATAGATATGAGATAGATAGATAGATAGATAGATAGATATGAGATAGATAAGAGATAGATAGATATGGATATACCATGGACTCCTATACCCTCACCCTGTATATGACCCCATCCCCCAACCCTACCTAATTATCTCCCACTTGCTTTGGCAATGCTAAAATGTATTTAGTCCTGCCAATAAAGCTTATTTGATTTGATATGAGATAGAGATAGATAGATAGATAGATATGAGATAGATAGATAGATAGATAGATAGATATGAGATAGATAGATAGATAGATATGAGACAGATAGATAGATAGATAGATAGATATGAGATAGATAGATAGATAGATAGATAGATAGATAGATATGAGATAGATAGATAGACAGATAGATAGATATGAGAAAGATAGATAGATATGAGACAGATAGATATGAAATAGATAGATAGATATGAGACAGATAGATAGATATGAGATAGATAGATATGAGATAGATAGATAGATATGAGACAGATAGATATGAGATAGATATGAGATAGATAGATAGATAGATAGATAGATAGATAGATAGATATGAGATAGATAGATAGATAGATAGATAGATAGATATGAGAGAGATAGATAGATAGATAGATATGAGACAGATAGATAGATGATAGATAGATAGATAGATAGATAGATATGAGCAGGGCTTTTATTCTCAGAGAAAAGGTGGTGGAACTCACCCCCCCCTCCCCTGGCCACGCCCCTACCCACCCCTAGGACCACCCCCTAAAACCGCCCCTTTAGAGAACAGGGATGCAAGTAAAATTGCCAGTGACGGTCGTAACAGCCAGGCTGCCAGTGCCCGCGGCCGCCGCCGCCCTAGTCCACACATGGGCAGCGCAGCCTGGCCTGGCCCCTTCCTTCCCTCCCAGTATAAAATGCCCCTATACAGAGCCCCCATATAAAATACCCCTTCTTTTTAGTCTCTGTAGATGTCCCTATAGTGCCACCCAATAATGTGCCAGTAATAAGTGCCCCAATAGATGCCCCCCAATCATGTACTAGTAGGATGTGCCCCCATATCATGTGCCAGTAAGATGTGCCCCCATAGATGCCCCCCAATCATGTGCCAGTAATAAGAGCCCCCCCATCATGTGCCAGTAGCCCCCCTATCAAGTGCCAGTAGCCTCCTATCATGTGCCAGTAGCCCCCCTTATGTGCCAGTAGCCCCCCTTATGTGCCAGTAGCCCCCCTTATGCCTTATGTGCCAGTAGCCTCCCTTATGTGCCAGTAGCCCCCCTTATGTGCCAGCAGCCCCCTTTATGTCTGTTCCAGCCCAGCAGCCCCCCTTATGTCTGTGCCAGCAGCCCCCCTTATGTGCCAGTAGCACCCCTTATGTGCCAGCAGCCCCCCTTATGTCTGTGCCAGCAGCCCCCCTTATGTCTGTGCCAGAAGCCCCCCTCATGTGCTAGCAGCCCCCCTTATGTGCCAGTAGCCAGTAGCCCCCTTATGTGCCAGCAGCCCCCCTTATGTGCCAGTAGCCAGTATCCCCCCTTATGTGCCAGCAGCCCCCCTTATGTGCCAGTAGCCAGTATTCCCCCTTATGTGCCAGCAGCCCCCCTTATGTCTGTGCCAGCCCAGCAGCCCCCCTTATGTCTGTGCCAGCCCAGCAGCCCCCCTTATGTCTGTGCCAGCCCAGCAGCCGCCCTTATGTGCCAGGATTGTCATTTTTACATATAAAAAAATAATAATAAACTTATACTTACCTCCTCCAGGATGCGATGCAGGCCTCTTCCGGCCTGTGTCCCTCGCTGGCTCAAGCAGCGCGATGACGTCATCGCGCCGCCTGCAACGGCCTCTGATAGGCTGCCGGCCTAGTGCTGGCAGCCTATCAGAGGAACAGGGAGGGGACACACCTCTCCCTGCTCTGCCGCATTACAGACATTTGTATCGCCTCCTGAGGACGGCGATACAGATGAGATGACTTTGGAGATGAGTGAGCGCTTCCACAATGGAAGCGCAGCGCTCATCTCCTGCTGTGCCCTGCCGGCGCCCCCCTTCTGACAGCGCCCCGGGCGGCTGCCCAGCCCGCCCGCCCCAGGAAACGGCCCTGCAGTAACTAAAGGGGGGCGGGGC